>NC_134539.1:57104166-57828333 GCF_050624435.1 Tenrec ecaudatus | reverse complement strand
TAAATGGTCTCTTGATAACGTGTCCAAAATAAGCGAGTCCGAGTCTCACCATCCTTGCTTCCAAGGAGCATTCTGCTTGTATTCTTCTCCGACTGATTTTTTCATCCTGTTTGCAGCCCATGGTGTATTCTGTATCCACCACCGGCAGCGCCGTTGGAATGCAACAATTCTCCAGTCTCCCTTTTCCCTTGTCCAGCTTTCCCAGGATCTGAGCAGCCAGCGATGATTCCAGGTTTGTGTATGGAATGGACGGAGGTGGTCTCTGCCTTTCCTCTCCTGGGCCTCTTCCTGGGAGCCTGCCCTCCTGGTGGCAGCTGCCCGGAGCACGCTTGGTTCCTGCCTCCTCATTTCCCTCGACGACATTAGCCACGGCCCAGTGTTTGCAGACAGGCAGAGGCCTTTGGCCTAGGATACACACCCAGCCGTGCGGCCTTGCTCAGTGCACACACACATATATATATTTTAAAAATGCTTCTCTTAATCATATCTTGAATTAATGCAGGCCTCGTTCATCCCCAGCTCTCATTACCCTCTTAATTAACTCGGCACAGATGGAAAAAGTCGGAATTGCTCTAGCCGAGTTGTTCTGCTAGTTTTAAAATGAGATGGCAGATGGGAGGACGAGGTGGAACGGGCCGGCTCAGAGGGAGGAGATGAGTTTTCAAGCTGTCACCGGAGCGTCAACAAACGCTCCATCTGTCGGTGGTGAGGCCAGGCCGAGGCCTCGTGCAGGAGCTGGCGCTTGGGGGGCCACCTGGGCCACAGCTCAGAGGTCCTGGCATTCACAGGCATCCTGGGGACTCGGCACTCTGCATGGAGAAGGTGCCAGGAGGTCTGGGGTCCTGATGTGGGCCGGCACCTTTTGCCCCAGACCGTGATCAAACCACCATGCCCCACACTACTGTTTTGGAGCCAAGGAATGGTATAATTTTCCTTTTTATCTAAAAGAGTCTTCAGGAACAAATTATAGATACTCTGTATGGCTGTCAGAACGAACTTTCTAAAACACGTATCCCTTTGCCACTTGAAACATCAGCTCTCCAGGGGCTGGGCGACCTGGGTGAGGTGTGTGCCTGGGTCTGCAGCTTCATCTCTCCCCAGCCCCTTTAGCGGTGCCCATCCTAATGTCTCTTGGACACTTTGCTCCATCTTGCCTCTGGGTCTCCACCCTTGGTGCCCCTTCCCCTGGAATCTTGTCCCCTCCTCTTCCTTTCCAAGCAGTGATGTCAGACACCCGTCTGCTCCTGGTGTTTCCACCAAAGCATTTTCCAAATTCTCTTTGCCTTTGAAAGAATTAATAAACAATTTCCCAGCGACAGCTCATTAAGAGGCACTTGGCTTGTTTGGAGAAGATGTCTTAACCTTCAAAGATGATACAACCTTGAAGTTGAAAGAGACTTTAAGAAGCTCTGTAAGTGTAGGAATCCACTGTAGCTCATCCTGGGTAGGTTGCTACTCAGTCCTGCCTTGCATACCTTCTAGAGGTGAGGCTTTCTGCTCCTGTACAAGAGCTGCTGTCTTGGAAAGCCCCTGGGGAAGTTCTATTCTGTCCTGTAGGGTGGCTGTGAGTCAGAATTGACCCAATGGCCCTGAGAAGTAAGGAGAAGGAACAGGAATGCACTGTCAAGGGAGTGACCAGGTCTCATCATTCCATGGGCCTCTGGGCGGGACAGTGACACAGCTTCCTGTAACATATCAGTTGTACTGCAGGGCTCACCGTGGGAATAAAATCTGCCCCCTCTGCTACAGGGCAATCTTCTGGGGGTTTGGCCAGAGTCCACAGATCACCTGCTTTCCATGAACGTCCCCTTCTCATGGACAACCGCTCTGTGAGGGTCCAGTCAGTAGACAGGGCCTTGAGACGAGGGGTCCACGCTCACATTCAGTAGGTACAACAGTAGGTACCAGCTACCTGACTGGGTCATGGACCGGGTTCAGGCTTCGGAGCCAGACATTTAACTTGCTGTGTATCCCGAGGCAGGTGCTTACCTGCTTGGCCCTTTGACTTGCTCATCTGTCAGATGGGGGTTGAATTAAGTTGTTGTGGATGTCGTGACTCGCTTAAGTTCCAAGATGAGTGTCTTGCATTTGTTTCGGGGGCTTGTTCCTTCCTTGGCTGACCACCTCACGCCTAGCCCTTGCCCAAACTTCTCTATCAGAGTCCCTGGTGTTTAGTAAGGACTCTGCTTCACAAACTTCTTTTCTTTTACATTCAGTTCTGACCAAGTCACTCTCCTGCTTCTGCTTTATGGTTACCATGAGCCACTGTGCTGTGTCCAGGCTCCTGTGTTAGACAGGGTTCTCTAGAGAAACAAAACCAGGACACATGATTATGCTTCTAGAGAAACAAAACCAGGACACACACACATATATATATGAGGATAGATATGTACAGCATGAAGGAATTTAACAGCATGAAGGAATTTAATTAGTCCATACAGGAGTACAGAGGGCTCAGTTCAACTTACTTCTGTGGAACAGTTAATATACTGGAAGTCCTTCAACTCACAAGGGCCGTTGGATCCAATGTCAAGGAAGCAGACAGCTGAATCTTCCCTAGATCAATGCAGGCAGTCCAGCCACAGGCAGCAAACAGCAGGGTGGGTCACCAACAGTCAGCAAGATGACAGGATCCGACAGTCCCAAGCTCAAGGTGAATCAGGTCTCGAAGTCACCTCAAGCTCTAGTGACATGACCCATGGTTTGGCATCCCATAGTGTAGCTCACACGTTGAGGCAGAGAACTAGCAGCAGCACCAGAGAGAGAGAGAGAGAGAGAGAGAGAGAGAGAGAGAGAGAGAGAGAGAGAGAGAGAGAGAGGCGTGGCTTGCCAAGTCACTTATCTCTTTGTCCTCCAATCAAACTGCGACCTCAATCCCACATGTTCCTATTGGCCAGGTTGGCACAACAAACCTACCTATCACAGCTCCCTAAGACAGCCTCAGGGACTCTTGATAGCCAGACTCTACTGGGGTCACAGCTTCATAACTGGTTGCTCTGTGCTCTCTATTTTGCCTTTGGAATTCTCCATGCATCTCTACCACTCTGCATGTACTATGACTTCCACCCGAGAGTCCCCGTTCCCTGGCCGTTTCAAGCTCCTACTGAGACTGCAAAGTCTTAGTCAGTTAAGGCATATCTAAACTTGTCCAGACCATTTATTTTGCCCTCGGAGAGCAAAGTTCATCCTTTCTTCTTCGATACTTAAGTTTACAGCTCTGACAAGCATCGTTGTGTGGGTCACAGTGTATTTGAATAGTCATTTTTTCTGGGGCTGGCTTTCTTCTGGAAGTGCCTCCAGGCAATGAGATTTAGATCCCTCTCCATGTCCCCAGTGCCCGGGGCAAGACCTGGCTGACTGAGGTCCCCACCCTTGTGACTTGTGTCACTGCACTTGTGACCCCAGTTGCTGTTCTACTTTTTAAAGTGGAAATGACAGTGGTTGTTAATCAGAACTTCTTAATCACACACCACATTATCCTACTGAGATGCTTTTACCTCCAGGAACCCATCGATTCACCACTCGAAATTACTATAATTACCACAAATGATAAAATAGCAGCTTCCCCAGTGTTCTTTACCCTTGTCAATTTGCATATGCTAATATACTCGCATCTCCCATTGGCCCCCACCCTCCTGCTGGCTCTTAGTTGACATTTGCCCTCGTTGGTGTTTCCTTGCCCCACTTCAGCTTAGCTGGAGTCTGCAGAAGTTCTACATCCACCCAGGGGCTGGGGCAAATGAAGTCACAAATGAAATCCTCCCTGTATCTGAAACACAGGCAGGTGCTCTGGAGAAATCTTTTGGCTGTTGTAGGAGAAGGCAGAGTGATGGGAAGCAAAAGCCATTGTAAAAGGAGGGCCAGGTGAGACCTGGATTCACGTTGTCCCCTCCAACAACTTTGGCCTTGTCCTGTCCCCTTGCTCCCCAACCTTAACTTCTTCCCCGTACACGGGAGAGGCCATGACTAGGTGTTTTGCAACAAGGAAGAAATATAGCCATATGGGTCAAAGTATCTTCCAAGATATACCAGACCAACCAAACGCTTTGCCATCGAGTCAATTCTGACTCATAGCGACTCGATAGGACAGGGTAGACTTGCCCCTGCGGGTTTCTGAGGTTGTCAGTCTTCACAGGAGCAGAAAGCCGTATCTTTCTCCCAGGTTGACCTTGTGCTTAGCAGCCCAAAGGCATAACCCACTACCCTACCAGGGCTCCTTTCTCAGAAAGACAGGGCAGCATGCTTTCTGGAGTGGGAGGTGGTTAGGAACGTGAGCTTTAGTGCCATCGTTGTATCCATAGGCTCTGGACCTCAGTGCCTTTCCCATAGGGCTATGTGAAGTTCGTGACCCTAAAGCATGTTAAAGGTTTAACACAGAGATGAACTCACAGCCAACATTCATTCCACCTACGATGCCCCGGTCACTGAGCTGAGCTGCGTGCATGAGAATTCCTGATGCCAACAAAGCAAGGGCGGTCAATCGGTAAATAAGAATGTCTGTTGTATAAGATGGGGATACATTCTTAGAAGACAAAGAGAGAGAATGAGGGACAATGAGTGGTTGGGAGCTGAAATTATTTTACTGGGGTGAGCAAGGGAGGCCTCCTGAGGAAATGATTTGTGCAAGGGGTGAGCCTAGTGAGGATTATTAGAGATGGCGAGAACAGAAAATGCCTGGAATATTCTATAAGCTTGAAAAAGAGCATAGCCGAAGAGAAAGTAGAGCTGCACCACTACGTGAGCTGGGGTGAATGAGGAAATCTTTCACCGAAGAATTCTAGGCAGAAGCAATAGGGTCTGACTTGTATTTAAAGCGCATCCCTCAGTTTGAGGTACTGAGAATTGGCTATCGTGTAGGCAAGGGTAGAAATAAAAAGGCATTTATGGTATTGTAATAATTTAGACCAGAGATTGGCAAACTCTTTCTATAAAGGGCCAGATCATAAATAGTTTGGGCTTGGTGAGTCATATGGTCCCTATTGCCATTATTCAGCTCCGCCCTTGGAGTGCAAGAGCAGCCACAGACCATATGTAAACAAATGGGTGTAGCTGGGTTTCAATAAAACTTTATTAACCAAAACAGATGTCAGTCTGATTTGGTATATGGGTTATAGTCAAGCAAGAGATGGTGGTGAGTTGGGCCACAGTGTTGGGCTAGAGTGTGGCAATGGCATTGTGGGAAGTGACTGGGCATGGTGTGCATCTTGAAGATTATAGCAAAGTGGTGGGACGTAAGCAAGAGGGGGATCCAGGATGACTTAAAGTTGCAATCTGTCTACTGGGTATATACCCTAAGGAGACCAAGAATACAACATGGACAGACATATGCACACCTATGGTTATTGCAGCAATGTTCATAATAAAGAATATGGAATAACACCTCAAACTCTGATTATAGAGTAATGGGTAAACAAACTGGTACATTCACACAATAAAATATTATGCATCAATAAAAAACCATGATGACTCTCTTAAACATTGCAAGATATGGACATAACTTGAGAACTTTACGCTTAGCAAAGCTAGTCAAACTCATTAAGGCACATGTGTAATGATGCCATTATTATAAGGAAAAAGGAGTTGGCCAGTGTTGGGGGTGGGGGAAGGGAGAGGGGAGGGACAGGAAACTGTGGAGGGAGGGAGTAAAGATGGTTGGGGGAAAAAGAGAGAAATACTTTTATGAGGGGTTTAAGAGGATACTGTTCCTGGTTTGATTTGATGAGGTGGGCTATGCAGCTACACAGAATCTGTTTTTCTTTAAAAAAAAAACGGAAATAAATAAAGTTAAAAATGAGTCAAAACTGACAGACTTCAAACCCCTCTAGATTGCTTACCCCTCAGATCTGAGTGTTGGTCTGCGTGGCTTAAAAAGTAAAAGTGAAGCGGCCTTTCCAATTGGGACTTGGAATGCATGAAGTATGAGTTTAGGAAAATTGGAAGTGGTCAAAAATGAAATCGTGTTTTTTTTTTTGGTACAGTGTCTGACTATTCTCTCCATCATTTCTTGATGTTTCCTGAATCATTCAATCTTTTGCTTATAGAGTCTTTCAAAATTGCACTTTGAAGCTTGAATATTTTTCCCTTGGATTCTTTCAGTTTCAGATAGGTGAGTGTGTTTTCCCCCTCTGGTTTTCTAATTCTAGGTCCTTGCACATTTGTTTATAATATTTGAGTTTGCCTTCTTGAGCTACCCTTTCGGATTTTCCATTCAGCAGCTTGACTTCATCAATTCTTCCATTGGCTTGCGCGACTCTATGATTAAGAGCAGGTTGCAGAGCTTCTTCTTACGTCCATTTTGATCTTTTCTTACCTGTCTTTAATGTCCCTTTGCTTTCTTCATGAATGTTGGTCTTCACGTCCTTCAGTTCATCAGATTCATTCATCAATGCATCAAATCTGTTCTTGAGATGCTCTCAAAATTCAGGTGGGATAGACTCGAGGTCATATTTTGACTCCTATGGCTTTGTTTTAATTTTCTTCAATTGTCTTACTTGGGCCCACAATCAATGCTCATGGAAGTAGCAGTCAAAAGATCAAGAGATATATTGCATTAGGTAAATAGGCTGCACAAGACCTCTTTGGAGTATTGAAGAGCAAGGATGTTATTTTGAGAGTTCAGGCAAGTCTGGCCCAAGCCATGGTATTCGCCATTGCATCATATACATGCGAAAATTAGATAATGAATAAGGAAGATGGTGAAAGAACCCATGCATTTGAATTGTGGTGCTGGAGAATAATGTTGAAAATACCATGGCTGCTAAAAGGAAACACTGATCTGTGTTTCAAGAAGTAAGGCCAGAGCGGCTCGTCTTACATACTTTGGACTTCAGGTCAGGAGAAGGCCGTCTTGCTTGTTAAATTGGAGGGGAGGTGAAAAAGAGGAAGGCCCTTAATGAGATGGATTGACACGGTGGCTGCTTCTATGGGCGCAGGTCCAGGAACAGCTGTGAGGCGGGCACAGGACGGTGCAGTGTTTTGTTCTGTTGCACGAAGCATTGAGATGGGTTGGAGCTGACTTGATGGCACCTACCCACGACAACACGGTGGACTTGGAATCTTTAGTGACATACAAGTTCATTTCAGACATACGGGGAACACTAAAAGGAATGAAAAAAAAATGCATGAGCAACTAAAAGCTTCGCATTCCAGTTCCTGAAATGAGCGAGCCAGGGGGTGAAATGATTTTTATTTTAGGATTTATGGAGAGTCAGGAGTTGAGTCTGAGGTTATAGGTATCCCTTAGACATCTGAGGTGAATATATGAGTCTGGAGTTCAGTTAAGAGACAGAGACGGAGACTAGAGACAGAAATTCAGAGTTATCAGCATCTGGATGGTACTTAATTAAAGTCACCAGACTGGAGATCTCAAAGAGGACAATGACAGAGACAACTAGGCCTTTCGGCTGGCCTTAGACAAGGCGCTCAGACGTATGAGAAGCAGCCTTAACTGTGACCCCAGAAAAGCAGTCACACAGATGGGAGCAAAACCCAGACAGTGTGGCATCCCAGAAGGAAGCAGAAGAAACTCTTTCTAAAGTGGAAGGGTTAATTTTGAAAATGTTGCTGGTGGGTTAAGTAAGAGCAGGACTGAAAGGTGTCCTCGAGTTTGACAATGTTGTAGGTGGAGAGGGTCATTAGTGACCTTGACAAAAATGGCACCATGTCCCCAGAAAGGGCTTGGAGCTCAATTGGTATTCATTATTACTACCCAGACTACTTTTTCTTTTTTTCTTCTTAAGCCAAGCTGCTGAGTTTATAGATGGGAAATAGGTGTTTGTGATAGTTAGTTTTTTGTGTGCCAACATGGCTCCTGTAGGAACATGCTAATCAGGTTGCAGCCGGTTGGAGGGTAACCAAGATAAATGGCTTGCTAGAGGCGGGCCATTCTCTCTCTGTTTCACCTTCCTGTTGACAAACCACTTGGAGCCACACTGAGACCTATGAGATGCTTCCAACGCCAGTGCATCCACAAGACTTTGCACCCACCGGCCTGTGATCTTCCTGCATTTTGTATCATTGCATGTGCTGTGTGAGTCTGTAGAGGGATTTATGGACTAGTACCAGACTTATGGATTAATATCAGACTTAGGGACTTGATCTGGCCTGGGGTAGGACATTTTCTCAATATACAATTACTCCTTGATATAAAGCTCCTTCTTATACACATATAGGTGTTTCTGGATTTGTTTCTCTAGTCGACCCAGCCTAACCCAGTGTTGCTGCACTGCACTTGTCATTCTGGGCTGCGATGAACTACTTCCCTAGCTTCTTTATGGGGCTGTGAGCTTGTGGAGAGCAGGACTTTGGTTTTGTTGCCTTGAAGTCTCAGTACCTCATAAAATGTTTAGCCCCCCAAGTATTGAATTGGGAAGGCCCAGAGGAATATTGATGTATCTAAGGCTACACAGCAAAAAGAGTTGGACACATCGCTTAGATTCCTGATTCTTGATTTTCTTTGTATTCCCACACTATCTAAAACCTCTCTACGGTGGGGCATGGTCACTTCTTCCCTTTAGCTTTTGGCCGTTTGATCACTTGTTTTTTTCAGTGAGATCTGTAGCTCCCACCAGAATTTGAGGCTTAGAACCTCCACCAACATAATCTTCAAAAGACCCTTTTCCACTGGTATGCTTCTCTGGGGGTCTCAGCATGACCACAGAGTAGGAGTTGTTGGGCAGGCTAATTCCAGCTATCAGAATAAATAGCTGGCAGGGGAGAAACTAGGAGAAGAGGTGGTGGGTCCAGAACCTCCTTGTCATCTGCATTCATTTTGACACTAGAGGCTGCTTAAGGCCATTACACCAAAACAACCAATTGCCATTGAGTCGATCTATGTTAATTTCTCCAGTGCTTCCTGGCGAAGGGGTCTGTAATTGGCTGGAGAGAGTCTTTAAGTGGGGTGAATCATAGTGAAAGTTGACAGACCGATATAAACCCATTTAGGGGGAGAAAGGCAACTTTTCAACCTCTCCAAAAATGTGAGTTGTCAGAGGAGAGCGTTCCATGATCCAGTGCCTCTTGATCACGGATTTCCTTCTGAGAACTGTCAACGGGGGTGGGAGGGTGGGGGGCTGAGAGCAACCCCGTGTCATAGTGGGGTTCAGGAAGCACTGAGAGTTGCTGCTGTGTGAGCAATTCAAAGGCAATGGCTCCCTGCTCACTCCCCCAGCCTGCAAGCTACAGAGACACCAAGTGAGGCCTGAGATGAATACCAATGAAGAATACAATTCATTCCATTACAGAGAGTTTTGTCTGCGTGAATGAGTGTATATGTGTGCTTGTGTGTGTGTGGGGGGGGGTGGTGGTGGTGGGGGTGGCCTAAAGGAAGCGTGAAGACTGAGAAAATGTGAGACGCGGGATCAGCCCCCAAAGGCAGCATGTGGAAGCCCTTCATGGTCCCTCAAGCATAAATGCCCATGTCTTTGAAGCAAGAAGGCAGGACGGTAGTTCACTCTTTGCAAGGAGTTCTGAGAAAGGAACCCTTTCCTGTGGTGCCTCCAGAAAGGGAGAGCTGGAGCTAACACAGGGTGATGTCCCAGGAATGCCACTCCCACCTGGAAGACACTTTCTTTTTTTTTTGGAAGACACTTTCTGTTGGATGGAGATTTTCCAGTGAGCTTCCCTGGGGCATGGGCAACCCACCCTGGGAGGCCCCATAACAGGCCAAGTGACCATCAAGCCCCCCAGGAGACTCGGAGACCTCTCAGGCCATTGGATGAGGTGCGACACAGAAGAGCGTGCTCAGGGGTTCTGTTCTCTCTCTCCCTTCACTCCCACATCCAATCTAGCAGCAAGTCCTATTGTGGTCATATTCAAAATGCGTCCCAACCTGTGCACTGCTGCCGGCTACCCTACCAAGCTCAGCCAAGCTGGCTGCTTCAAAAGCCTCATAACTGATTTCCTTGCCTTAAAACTTAGCATCCTGTAACCTATTCTCCCTGAGCAGTCTGAGTGATGTTTACAAAAATAACTTTCCAATGGCTTCTTGTTGTTCTTGGAAGACAACGCGATCCTCCAGGCCACCACAAGAACCTCTTTCTTCTTCAAACCACGTCTTTCTGTCCCCGGGCTGGTTCTTACATTGGTCTCTGCTTGGGACTCTCTTCACATGAATCTTTGCCTCAGGAACTTTTTCTTACTTTTCAGGGCCCGGCCCTGTCACTTGCTCATGGAAGAGGAAAGAATGAATGAGTGGATCAAACACAGTTGGCTTTGACATCTGACCCTACACAGAGAAGCCAAGTACCTGTGAAAATGTGAGGTCACAACTTTGGGTCTTGTATGGGTAGTAGGAACCACAACACTCACCCTGAGGGTGGGGCGTGGCACCCTATGGCACCCAGGCTGTAATGATGTGAATGAACGGTTGAGCTGGGTGCTTGCTAATCTCTTCCCCTTCCGGTTCTTCCAGTCACAAATTCCACAAGATGCTGGAGGACCAGAGTGACCTCCTGTGTCAGAAAGGCCATTGGGAGGCCCAGGAAAGGTGGTGGATAGGATTGCCCTCCTGCTCTCACAGCCCTGAGTTTACCCTTGTGATTCACTCGTGTGTTAGATTCACCTGGGTCCTTTAGAGAAACAAATCCACAAAAACTCATGTATAAGAGAGAATTTTATATAAAGGGTAAGTGCACATCAAGAAAACATTACAACCCAGTGCTGCCCAAGCCCACAAGTCTAACATTAACCCATATGTCCAACACCAATCCACAAAGTCCTCCTCCATCTTACAGAACACACGCAATGATGCCGACTGCAGGAGGAAAGCCGAATCAGTGAATGTGTAAGCATCTCAGCACTGGCAGGGGTCTCTACATGGCTGCTCCTGCATCCAGGGCTGCATCAGGGTAGGTCCATGTGGCTTCTCCTCAGGGATGTCTTGCAGGAAGTGAGTGTTGCCAGCTTAAGCAGGGAACTGCCTAAGGCAGCCGCACCCTGGTCTGACCATTACAAAGCAAGAGACCCAAGAACTAGAAAGGCGTGGCTCAACAAGCCATTTATCTCTCTGCCCTTCAATTAACCCTACATGTGTTTATTGGCCAGGTTGGCACAATAAACTAACTCAACCTGGCTCACATAAGCCCGGACTCTGCCGACATTTCTGTTGCCACTGCCCCAGCATGTCCCTCAGCGGGCTCATCAATCCCACTGTCAACATTCAAGCTTGTTTAGAGCTAACAATCAAGGCTATTTAAGATCAGGCTTCATTCTTCTCTGCCCAATTGCATGTCTCTTGACTTCCAGCTGTCCCCCCACTTGGCTCAGGCTGTTGCTACCCTGCCCCTCACAGTCCAGCTTAAACTTTCAAGGTCGTGGTCACTGTGGCATCAGCTGCAAGCAATTCACAGACTAATTGGAAACTCCAAGCTCATTGCTATAGAGTTGTTTCAGACTCATAGCCAGTGACTCTATGGGACATAGTAGAACTGTCCCTCTGGGTTTCTGAGAGTGTAACTCTTTAAAGGAGTAGCAAGCCTCATCTTTCTCCCTTAGAGAGGCTGGTGGAGTTGAACTGTTGACCTTGTGGTCAGCAGTTCAATATGTAACCTACAACACCACTGGGCTTTCTGCTCATTCCCAAGTGGTTCAATGGTATCCTGTAAAGAGCATGGCAGCAGTATTACTAGGGATGGGCTTCCAGGAGTTCCCTTCAAGTGAGCCTTTTCCTTGACTTACCTTTCTTTGTAACCCAAACTTTAAGGACATAGAAGATATCTTGTCTGATGCTGCTAGCAGAGAGAAAAAAGCAAAAATAGTCCCAGAGAAGTAAAGCAACTCACGTAGGCCGCACAGCGAGGCAGCAGCAGAGTTGAGACTGGAACTCAAGTTACTGCCTCTGCAGGAAGCAGTTTGGCTATGGGAACTCGTGGCAGAGCTCGGTTTGCCTCTAGCCTGGGCAGGAAGCCCATGGCCCAGTCTGGTTTGGCTGTGCCTCTGGGCACTGTGTGAGCGGCAGCAGCTGGAGGACATTAGGGGGCGTGTGAATCCCTCTGTTCACACCCCCATCTACAAACATTATCCTTGGCTGCACCCTGGGCTCGGAGGTTGCACCCAGGTGGCCTGCCTAGATGCCAGCCGGCATGGCCTGCAGTCTCCTCTGAGGTCTTCCCGCTCAGGAGCTCTGAGCTGAGCTTTCCACTAGCCTGGGGACCAGGGATGATGGGACCTGGATCCAGCCAGTCTTCCAGTGTGGGGGTTCGCAAAGGGAATAGCGCTGGCCCGAGGGGTGTTCCAATCATCTGAGGGGCTCCTGACAATTATCAAGGAGCCCTGTGATACAGTGGTTCCACACCGCGCACCGCCCACCGCCCCCAGGTGCTCCTCAGAGAACTGTGTGACAGTGTGCACCTGCAAAGGTGTGTGGGCTTGGAACCCTTATGAAACAGTCTCCTCTCTGCTGTAGGCTTGCTCTGCCTCAGAACCGACTAAACAGCAGTGGGCCCCGTGGTTCTCGGACAATTAGTAGGTGGTGTCCAGAGATGCCTTGGGTTTGAATAGTCATAGAGGTTCAACATTCATTCTAAGAAGCTTTGACGTGTCTCAGTGCACATTCATGTAAGTGAAAATCTTGTTTGTAGTTAAATATGTACAGATTCTTTCTCTGTCTCTCTCTCTACGCAGGCACACACATATGTATGTATTTTGTTTATATATATGAGGGGATACCCCCCGAAACTGGAATTTTTTTGTCAAAAGTATTCATTAAAATTTTTTAAATATTATTTTTAAAGATCATTTTACTGGGGGCTCTTACAGCTCTTTTAACAATCCATTCATCAATTGTATATTGATGCATATTTGTACATTTGTTGCCATCATTCTATTCTAAATATTTACATTCTATTTGAGCCCTTGATATAAGCTCTTTTTACTCCCCCTCCCACCCTCGTGACCCCTTGATAAATTATAATTTTTTTTCCCCATATCTGACACTAACCGCTATCTCTCTTCCCCCCAATTCCAACCCACCTCTTCCTACCTTCTCTGCACCTTTCTGGTATTGCTACTCGCATTTCTGTTTCTCTTCATGCATGGAAACACAAAGAAGTTGCACAGAGGTCAGGTGAGTCAGGTGTGTGAGGTAAGAGAGGCATGCTGTTTCTTGCCAAAACTGGTGCACTGAGGTGACTGCATGAGCAGGTGCATTACTGTGGGGGCAAAACCAGACCCCCATCTGCCACAAATCAGGCTTTTTTGTGGCACACTATTACACAATCTTTTCAAAACCTTAAATTGAAAGTGTGATGAACAGTCTGACTTGGTGGTACAGAGTCCAAATGCACTATGAATCGCCATTTCAGCCATTTGGGCAGTTGATAGACGTCCAAATCAAAGTTTGTCATCAATCAACATTTCACCTTTCTTGAAACAAGAAAACCACTCATACACTTGAGGGTTTCCATAGCACTATCCTTATAAGCTGTGTTCAACATCACAACAGTTTCCGCAGCATTTTTTCCTTGAACAGGAAGCAAAATTTCACAGTTGCATACTGTTCTCTTAAATTGGCCATCACAAAAAAATGTGGTTTGAGTGAAATTACTTTTATGAAAAAATTCACTGTGACCAGAGAGATCCTTCCCAAGTGACACTAATGGGTGCACTGACTCAGAGCGAGTTGCTTGATGCTCTTCTAGTGGGAAAAATGCATACTATGAAATTCGCCTCCCACCCACCCCAAGTGGGTTTTTTTTTAGTATCACTTTGTACAAACACACACACACACACACACACACACACACACACACACACACAATCACCTTCCTGGTCTCCCGGCCCTGATCCATTTCCTGTCTCTCTCTCTCTCTCTCTCTCTCTCTCTCTCTCTCTCTCTCTCTCTCTCTCTCTCTCTCTCACACACACACACACACACACACACACACACACACACACTATCAGATACTCTGCAGAAGAAATATTAGGCTGGCTATTCCCATAAAGAGTCATATTCTTGGAAACCCCATGTAGGATTGCTGAGTTGGAATCAACTTTGTGACAGTTTTTGTGTGTGCATATGTGTACATTTTGTGCATGGTTTTGAGGTATATTGAAGCCTACAACCCCTGGTAGTCATTTGTAGGGCAGCTGCTCTGTATTTTGTTGGGAACGTTTGGAGTTGTTCATCGTTTCAGAAAATCATGATGCTGATGGCAAAGATGCTTATAATATTGGAGACCCAGTACAACTGCCTAGACCTCAGCCTGCCTTTGAGTTATACATACAGGGATGCACTCACTTAGTCCTTGTTTCAAAATGCCAACTACAAGGGAAAAGTGTCAGCAACATTCAGCTGAATGTTGTGTCACATCTCTTCATTCCAAACTTACTCATTAGGAAGAGGTACAAACATTTGACTGCTCCACGTGTCTTAGTCCTGTCTGGGCATGTGCTTACTGAAACACACATTCTGTTACTTTATGTCATTGCCTTTTTTTCTTTATAGTACATTATATTGATTTTTGAAAATGATAAGACTTGGCTACACTATCCGTACTTTCATTTTGTGACATTAGAGAGGAATTTTAAAGTGATTTAGGTCTGAGAGGACAATATTACCTGCTGCCTCCTTTCTGGAAACACTAATCTCTTTTGTCAATGAGGTCCTCTCTCCTGGGTGAAAAATCTGGCTTTACTTTCCTGGGGATTTGACCAACATTTAGCTGTCTTCCCTCCCCCCTTCCTTCCATACTTGTTAAGACTTGCTGTGAGCCAGATGTGATACAGTGGTGGCTCAGGGGTAGAGTTCCTACCCTCCATCCGGGAGACGTGGGTTCAATTCTTGGTCGATGCACCTCGTGCACAGCTGCCACCCACCTGTCAGTGGAGGCTTGAGTGCTGCCTAGGTGCCGAGTGGGTTTCCGTGGTGGTTCCAGACTTAGATGGTGTGTTAGGTTGGGTTCTCTGGAGAAGGAAAATCAGTGACACTAACGTGTATTTGTATATAGAAAGAGGTGGATATTGAGAAATGACTGACACAGATGTAGAAGGTTAAGTCCAGTCCGGTTGAAGTCAGGGCTTCCCCTGACTCATGGAATCAGGATGATGAAGTAGAGGCAAGAGGGGACACGCATTATCAAATGAAGAGGTGAAGGAATGATGGCTCTTGGAATTGGCAGGTGACAAACAGGACATTGGGGAACTGGACACAAGATCCATCGCTGGGCAAAGAGGACTTGACTCTGCTGGGTCTCTTTCTTATACAAAAGACCACACCTCCAAGGAGGTGTCATCAGGCTATGACCTAATTGATATGTTGGGCTCCAGGCTTACCCCTACTGAGGAGTTTCTAGTTGACATCATCCCTTCATGAGGGAAGCATGAGGGCTGTAGTGCCCTTGGAGTTGGGGTTGAGAGAGAATGTCTAACTGTACCAGAGAATGGAAAGATTGGGTCCTGGTGGAGCAATATCTGAGCTCCGTCTTGCCAAGTGGACAGGGGTGAGGCAATTAGTAAAAGGAAGTAGATCAAGGCTGAGGGGATGCAAGTTCAAGGGTGGAGCAGTTGAAATTAGCTTGTCAGGCATAGGGTACATACCATGCTGTTCACTGCGGTGGGAGCCTGGGATGTGAGTGGGGATGTTGAGGAGAGAGAAGGCTATGGGGAGGGAGGAGGCAATCTCTTGTGATGCTTGACCCACCGTTTCCTGGGTACCACCCTGAGGATTCTTACTTTATCCCATAGGTCATAGGGAGCTCTGAAAGTATAGGCAGTTGCAGGATGGATCAGACTTTTGACTAAAGTGGTGACTAATTTTGCAAACTGGAGAATGATTAGGGAGGGCAGAGAGACTAGGCCAAAGACAGTTAACATAATTAAGTACCTATTACCACTTCAAATGTTTGCAGAGTGCCAACTATATTGTCATTACTGGGTGTAGCTAGCCATAAACCCCAATGAATTTGAAGTCTAGTCACTTGTTAATCAATATTAACCCCATCAAAGCCAGAATTGTGACATTCACTATGTCCCTGGGCCCCACTTTCCCCGTAGCCCTCTGTGCTCCTAATCATTGGGGATCCGAATCACTTCCTTACAGGGCTAGTACGGTTATTAGTTCACCAAAAACAATAAGCTGGGAAGTCATTTGGTTCCTGGCTGGACGCTAATTTTGGTTAACTTATTATTCCTCTGAAGCGTTGACTAATTTACTGAATATTAATTGGCCGGGACTTCTTGCAAAAGATGAAGATATTAAATTGTCATTATACAAATACTTGTTTGTGCTCATCCCCAAGCTGCTTACCCACTGTGGCTGCCCTGAGGAGGGTCTGCGGCATGGGCAGCTGTCCCCAGGCTGGGACCATGGTTGGTGGTACAGGGTGACACTGTGCCCTACAGGTGAGTGGGCAACTGCGGATGTCAGGGGAAAGGAGATGACTAGACGTGTGGTCCTTAGGGAGGTGGAAAAGGAAGATAACGAGGCCGAATGAGCCCTTATGGTTACAGCATCCCAAATCTGCATGCAATCAGTCACTCACTCATTAACTATCAGTGCGATTATCATTAGGTGTCACCGAGTCAGACCCTGTTTACAGCAGACTGAAACGCAGCCCAGTCCTCCGCCACCCTCCTCCTCCTCCGTGGATGATTGAACCCCACGATTACAGCCACTGTGCCAATCCATCTCATCGATGGCCTTCTCTTTGTCCCTCTTTACCAAGCATGTCGTCCTTCTCCAGGCACTGGGCTCCCCTCCCCGTCCAACGTACATGAGCTGAAGTTTTGTCATTTATTTTTTAACATTGACTCTATCTATTCGATTCATCTCCTTTGATGCTTCCTGCCTGTTCAATATGTTGCCCATAAAATGTTTTAGTACCACAACTCGAGGCTTGAATCTCTTCTTCTGGCCTTTCAGCCTAAGGCCTGTCAGGTGCGTTCTTCCCTTTTGGTTTTCTAACTCCAGGTCTTAGTACATTTCATTACCGTACTGTACGAGGTCTTCTCAAGTTTCCGCTAAGCAATTTTACTTCATTCTTTCTTTCCTTCTTGCTGCTCAGCAAGTTCGGCATTCTGGTTCGTCTTTTCTTTCTTCCTGTCATTTTAATGACCCTTTTGCTTCCTTCATGTGTGATGTCCTTCACGTCACCTGGTCTTCGGTCACAGCTTTCAATGAGTCGAATTAGGTTTTGAGATGGTCTCTCCATTCAGGTGGGGTCATGTGGTGGTTTCATCCGGTCGCTTTTGCTGTTGTTAGGGGTTGTCCGGTCTGTTTCAACTCAGAGTCCCCCGGAGTACAACAGAACGAAACACTACTCCGTCCGACATCATCCTCACAATTCCTTGAACTCATTGTTGCGGCCAGTGTATCACTATAGCTCATTGAGCACTTTCTGAATCTGTTTTTGCTGACCTTCTCTTTACCAAGTGTGATGCCCCTTTGGTCTCTCCTGACAACATGTCCAAAGTGTGTGAGGTGAAGTTTCCCATCCTTGCCTGTCAGAATCAGAACCGGGAAGAGGATGTATGGGGGCAGACTCTCAACATTCATATGTTAAGGAGTCTGGGAGGCCAAGGCCCCCTGGGAGGAAAATTCATGTAGGTGGGTTGGAGATGTGTCCCACTCACATTCTCCTAAGTAAAAGTTATTCCCATGATGTCCGCCCGTGATATTGCCAAATTTGAGGTGTTGTTTGCAAACACATGGTCACTGACCACACTCTTGGAGTTCAACTGCTTGAAGGTTATCTGTCAGAAGGTTGTCAGCCATGTAAGGCAATCAGACCCTGTTGCCTGTTCCATCCTCAGTAGGACTCACTCCCTTCTGATAAGGATAATGGATTGTTCCCCTGGAGGAGAGCTCAAAGACATCTAAGGTCAAGTCAGCTCAGAGATGTTCAAGGTTAGGCTGCCATCTTGATTCTAAAGCCGGCTCATCTTGTTATGTATATGCCTTCCTGTCACGTGCATGCCTCTAGTGCCTCCCCTTCCTGTGGCGTGTATATCCTTACCTCATCCCCTTCTGGTTACGTGTGTGCCTATTGTACAACCCCTTCCTTTTACGTGTTTACCATGACCTGCATGCCCCAGATTATATAAACTCATGAGATTACATTACTCACGCTTTCTGTGTGAACCTGGCTCCTGAAGTCATGAGTGAAAAGTGAGCCATAGCATTGTTTGTCTTGTCTGATGTCTCCTTAATTTACCCCTCAATTATACAACTGCATCCTTGGACTCCTTAGATTGTGGGGAGGCTGGTCTCCCACACTTGTGTTTAAGGAACATTCTAGCTGTACTTCTCCTAAGAGAGATTTAGTTGTTTGGTCTTGTGATACTCCATGGTACTTTCAATATCCACCATAATTCAAAATTAATCAATTCTTCAGTCTTCCTTATTCATTTTCAGTTTTTAGATGCATGTGAGGGAATTGCAAATACCATAGCTTCAGTCAGGTTCACCTTAGTCCTCCAAATGACATCCAGGCTCTTCAACACTGTAAAGATATAGTGTGCATCAAGTTTGTCCCATGCAATGATTTCTTGACTTGATTGCACATTTGAGCAAAATGAAATCCTTGGCTCTCATGGACTTGAACTTCTGCTTCAACTTGAACTTACATATGAGCAATTGATTTCTTGCACTCAAGTTCCACAGTCCGCCTTTGGCCTTGCTCTGACTGATGAGATGAGTGTGAGTGCTTCCATCATTTCGTTCCAAAGATGTAATTGTGGATAAAGCTAGTGGGACACATATGTCCCAAAGCACCTCTGGGTCTAGGGTTGGTGTGGAGTCCTGTTTCTTCTGATCCACGCAGTTACACAGGCCCCTGCCAGACAGAAACTTGCTGTCATGAAGTCCATTCTGATTCACACCAGATCCAAGTGCCCATTAAACATGGGGTAGCGTCTCAATAACCCACAGAAGCAGAAATGTAGCTGGACGCTGTGCCCGACAGGATGCAAAAGGGTTAAGCTTGAATGAGTGATGAATGAAAGTAAGTGAAGATGGAACTCAGTCATGCTGAAGAAGTTTCTCGAAGGACAGCTGTCTGTGGAAGGAAAAGAAATCCATTTCTAATCAGTACCACTTGCTGTAGAATAGACGCTGACTTCTGGTAGCTTTATGTGTGTTACTGAGTAACCCTCTTAAAATTTTTTTTAAAAGTAGATTGCCAAGTCTTTCTTGTGATACTCTTCTGGGTGGGCTCAAACCTCCAACTAAACACACTAAGAGTTTGTACCGCCCAAGGACTCTGCTTGTTTTTTCAGACCTATACATTCTTGCTTTATCACATTTATTCACTTATTCATTGACTTGGCATTTATTTAGCCGCTACTAGGTTAGAAGCCCTATACCAGGCACATTGGAAGTAGGTGGGACACAAACTCATCCCCAGTGGGTGTAACCAATTCATCGGCAAAAATGATTCAAAGTCACAATATAAGAGCTTTAGGAGAGGGATATGCAAAAAGTAAGACCCAGCACCTAATAGGGAGAGAATGACTCTGCCTCAGAGGCAGGTAACTTAGAGGGGAGATATTTGAGGAGGGTTTTGAAGTAGGAGTAGGAGTTTGCCAGGCAGGATAAATAGTTCTTGTCCTAATATTATCACACCCATATCAATCCAGGCCAAGCCCATTTGCTTTATACTTTCATTGCAACACTGAGAAGAAATATAGAAACCTTTGATCATCTCTAGGAACAGGATGGCTCTGTTTCTACAATCTCTGCGGTTTCTATGGTAGTAATTACAGGACCCAATGGCGAGAAATGTACTCTGTGTTGGCATGGCTCAGTTTAGCTCAGCTCTCCCTGGCTGCACTGTATCTCTTTTCTTCAGTATAAGCGGAGGCTGGATTACCGGGGACATAGATGTGGTAGTTACATAATCTGTTGTCAACTTGAGATTTAAGAGTGAAGGGGTGGAGTTTAGCAGGTCGTAGCTCGATGACCTCATTTGGAACCCCTAAGGAGATAAATAGCTCTCTGGATGAGTGACACTCCCTCCCTTCCTGTGGGACATTTCTATTGACAGGCCACATGGAGACACACTGATGGAGCCAGAGCCCTGGCGCTGGAGGAGCCATGTAGAGACCCCTGTCAGTGCTGAGATGCTTCCATCACCACTGGATCCACAAGACTTTCCATGCATTGGCCTGTGATCTTCCTGAATTTAGCATCACTGCGTGTGTTTCATGAGTCAGAAGAGGAATTTTATAGATTGGTATTGAACATGTGGACTAATATTGGACTTATGGACTTGATCTGAACTGGGCTGAGCTGTTTTGCTGGCTGTTTTCTCAATACTCGATTGCTCTTGTATATAAAGCTCTTTCTTATACATATATGAGTGACTATGAATTTGTTTCTCTAGTCTACCCAGACTAACACAATAGATTCAAATGTCACAGTGATTACAGAGTCCCCCTCCTTCCCTGCCTTTCCTCTAGGATTTAGCATCTAATTCGCAAAGCATTTGCTATCCAGGGAGTTCCAAAGTTTCCAACGGCATGCACCAGCCTCCAAAAAGAAATCAGCGTCATATTTTACAAGTCACGGTTGCAGTTGTTTTTGGCGAGTTACCATTTATACGTTTTCCATCTGTGAGTATTTTTCTGGAGTGCCACCTGCTTTCTCCCCACTTTGGTAGAAGAGAATCAACAGATCATATCTCAGAATAAATGCATTTTATCTATAGCAGTTTTCCACATTTTCAGCAACATTTTTTTAAATCTCACAAAATAATCTCTACTAAATACAAACCGGGTTTTAAAGCTTCAAATAGACACAGATTCTTTAAAAGGAAAAAAAAAAGTCAAATCTCTTGTGAGAGCCCTGGGAAGTCAACCTGAAGAGAGAAACTCAAAGTGACAGTGAGGATGATGGGAAATCTGAGATGAGAGACACATCTTGTACCCAGAGCTCTTCAATAAACTGCTCACAGACAGGAAGAAGCAGCTCTCAGTCCTAGGGAGCTGCAGCAGGGAGACAGCCAGCCTTCGACCACAAAGATCTTGCTTTCTTATTTCCTCTGGGCTCCTTATTTGCCGAGAGACTTTAACCAAGTTCCTTCACCTCTCTGCGTCTTTGCTTTTGACCTGTAATGTGGTGATGGTAATGGCTCGCCTCAGAGCTACGCTGTGAGTAAAATCTGCTCACCACACCGGAGAGGCCCGATCAATGTTTGTCTTCTTCTTGTTCAGGTTGCTGGTGACACAGTGTTCTCAGGTGACAGTTTCCCTCTCCGCCTCTAACAAGCAACTCCATCTGCTAAGGACAAAGGGATTATGTTTCTCAGAGATGTGCTGGTGACACCCCAAACCCCAGAAGAAACACAGAGCATCTCTCTAGGGGTTTTAGCTTATACGCTGGAAACAGATTTAAAGCAAATCTTGTCAGTTAAAATAAACATGCATGGACTTTAGCGTTAAAAATAACAACAACAACAATAACAACGACAACAACAAAACACCCAGAACACACAACCTCACTGCTATGGAGGTGATTTGGACTCATGGTGACCTTATAGGAGAGAGCAGAACTGCCCCTGTGGACTTCTGAGACTGTCCCTCTTTACGGGCATAGAAAGTCTCATCTTTCTCCCCCGGAGTGTCTGGGGGCTTTGTACTGCTGACCTTGTGGTAAGTAAGCAGCCTTGCACATAGCCCACTGCGTGTTTGACTGGAAATCTCAGGGCTCAGGAGATCTTCTTGTGGGGGTGCCGAGGGGCTGCCTGGGACAGAACTTTGTGATCTTCTGGCTTTAAGGGTGTATGATTCATTGGAAGCGTCTGGAAGCCCTACTTAGGAGATCGCTGGAAGACCTTGGGTTATTTTGACGTGCTTACTCACTTTCAGGGTGAGGACCCAGGAAGTTGTGCCAAGATGCTGGGAAGGACTTTTGAGATATGATGGCTTATTTTGACAAGAGGTTACAAGAAAATGTTTACTAGGAAACACTGGGCCTGGAATAAAGCCCCCTGTTCATCCCCTGGTTGGCCGTATGGGGCAACAGCAGGCAGCCTCTGCTAGTGTTGTGTCCTTCGGGTGGTCATATCGTTTATCATTCTCACTGGGACCCTTGAGAGCGAAAGAGGGCACTATTAATAATCCCACTAGGATGGCAGGCCCCACCAGGTCTGCCTAGTGGTCCAGAACACACAGTGACCCCTCACATAATGTTGCATTTCCTTGGTTCCAGTAGCTCATGAATCATAAGGCACATCATTGATTTAATAACAGCTTTTTTGGGAAGAAAAAGACCAAAAGGAAATAAAAAAGCACATCAATTGTATGATGCATGCTGCTCTCAGAAAGTTTTGGTATAAAAAAAGTTCACCTTAGAGTTGAGAAAATTATTTTTATGTTTTTACCCCCTTTGCTGGCATTTCTTAGTGTGTTCAGGTTCTGTGTTATCCTGTATCGAGGAGGAAGTAATTCATGCCTCATGAAAAAGGATGCTCCCCTTTCTGTAGGATCCCTGGCAGGCAGACTGGGGCTGGCCATGTGATCCACGCTTCCTCCCCAGCCTGTGTTCACAGAGCTGTCCTGCTTCACATATGCCATTCCCAGCCACCAGCTTCTGGGAGAAGGTCAATGAAGAACCAGGATATATTGGGTTCCCTTAGTCACTTGGTGCCTGTGAGTCCTTGGTATTTTGCTGAGGATGTGAAGGTTAGAAATGCTGGCCACACTTGCAAGGGATTCAGAGTCATGTTCGGTGGGTGGCCATGTAACTGGGAAATTACCCCAGTCAGCGATACCAAGGTTTGGAGTGTGTGAGGTTCTCTGGAAGACAAGGTTCCAGAGATAGGGCTTGAAAGAAATGGGGTTGTTAGGTTTCTGGGATGGACTGCCTCAGTTCTTCTTTCTCATCGCTGAAAGAATTCTCACCGCAGAAGCACTTTTGTAAATTCACATAACTTTGATGAGGGAAAGAGAAGTCTCACGTATTACAGTCTCAGAAAATACACACAACCCCTAGAAAGTGTGCAAGGCTGCACGGCAGGGGCTCATGACTGAAAATGGTCATTGCAGTGGAGTGTGGAAAACACATGGAAGGAATACCAGGGTAGGACCTTGAACCCACAAATGCGGAACCAAGAGCAGGAAACTCCCAGAGGCCAGCCGAGGGCGGTCGCAAAGAGGGCCTGCAGGCTCTTACACATTGTGCACTTGGGAAAGATTCCCACCCTCCACCTGCCTGCCAAGCACACCTGTGAGAGCGGCAGGGCCCTGTGGCCTGCTTTTATCCCCTCCCAGCCACCCTTGATGGGGAGGCATGGTTGAGGGGACTGGCTGACCTTAAAGGGTGAGTTTAAGCACACCTGTGTGATGCCATTTGCTGGTGCCTAAGGTGGGTGTGCTCAAGTTAGCTTCAACCTGGGCCTAGGTGGCTTGGGTCTGAGCATGCTCAGTTCTGGATTCTCCCATAGGTGTCTAATCAGCGTGCCTGATTTCTTTGCAACTCCTATATTGTAGCATGGACAGCTAAGTTTTGTTTAGCACAGGCATTAGGGAAGACAACCTTTCCCCTGCCCCTTTGTCCCTCATCTAGTGACCTGTCATGGTTAGTCAGGGACAGGGGGCAGGGGAGATATTGGTATGGAAGCAGTGCGCCCCATATTCATCATTGCTGGGACTGAAGACCCCTCGGGCAGACCGAGGGTCAAGCCTGGGATAAACAGACTAGTCACCGTCACAGCTCACATTTGGAGGAACAAAAGCTTGCTGGATAATTTTGGACATCTCTATAATATTCCTTGGATTGTGAGGACAAAGTGCTCAGAGAAGGAATTGCCTTGCCTAAGGGCAGGAAACACACCTGGGACGAGAGTGTACGCAGACACATTTTCCAGGCTCATAAATAACAGTTCGGGAGGAAGACTCTTGTGAAGGAAGGCCTTCACACTCATGACTTGGAGATGAGTCCCAGTCACATTCTCCTTGGAGAAGAACTCAAGGTCACCTAAGGTCAAAGCAGCTCAAAGACAACCAAGGTTAAGCTGACGTCTTAACTCTAGAACCTACCTATCTTGTACCTTCCCGTCACGTGTATGCCCCTAGAACATCCCCTTCCTGTGACATACATGTAGGACATGGCTTGCATGCCCCGAGATTACATATTCCTGGGAGAAAATACATTTGCCCACTCTCTGGTTCCAGATTCCATGGAAGAAGTGATCACTTGCATACTTTGTCTGTGGTTTCTTTATTTACCCTTCAATCACATAACCACCCCTTAGAACACAACCACCCCTTAGAACCCATTCGGTTGTGGAGCTGGTCCCCACACCTAACTGGTTTCTCAGCCCCCATGGTCTCAGCCCACTCACTTACCCTGTGTGGTGGACATTGAGGCAGAGACATCTGCTCCTGCTTCCTATGTTCTGCCTTCCACTTATCCTCAGGTGGGAAGAGGCCAGAGACATTGTCTTCTGACTCTTTGGGGTCTTTGCCAAGAAGTGGTGGGAGCACTCATTTATTGGTCCAGACTTAAGACATTCGTAGAACAATTCTCCACTACAGTCTGTTCTGATTCCCTTACAGGGAGTCCTACTACAAGTAGGATAAAAACTCATAGACTAAAGTGATCTTCAAGTCTCTGCAATATTGACCTCTGGCTCCCAGTCCAGCCTCAACATCGACCACTCTCCCCTATAGCCTTTGCTATAGTCTATCAACAAATACTGCTCTCTTTTCAGTCTTTCACCCGACACAAATGTCTCCACACGAGGCTTCTTCACTGACTGCCTCCTTCTTATGCTCTGGCTCTCAATTGAGTGCCCCTGCTTTGGGTCGCCTCCTCTCACTAATCAAGCTGTTATAGAACTTCCTCTTGTTATCTCTGGTCATCTTGCCTTCTGCGGTTCTCTCCATACACCCAACACAATCTGCCACCATTTCCTTTACCTGCTTCCTGTGCAATAGCTGTCTTCATTTCTCAAAGGTGAGCACTAGATGGACGAAGAGGTCTTCTACATTTTTCACCGCTGAATCCTCAGTGCCCAGAAGCAGTGCCAAGCAAATTTCAAACCAAATTGAACCCAACCCAACCCAACCCAACCCACCGCCACTGCGTTGATTCGGACTCAAGGCAACCCTACATAGGGTTTCAGTGATTGTACATCTCTACAGAACAGACCATCTCATCTTTCTCCCTCGGAGTGGCTGGTGGACTTGAACCGTTGACCTTGTGGTTAACAGCCCACTTCTTGGACTGGTCATGGGGTGAAAGAGATCCTTGAACTTGCCCCCATCTCCAAAAGATTTAAAGCTCACCAATCTCCCATCAGTGAAGCAGTGTCAAGCAGCCCCAGAGTCATGCCACACAAGACCATCAATCCTCACGCTGTCAGACACACTGCCCACCTCCCTGCCAGGGTCCATTCAGGAACTTGAACGTGCCGCCCTTGTTCAGGTCATGCTCTCCCCCAGCCCAGACACAACATCAGATCCTGGCGGCACCAGTGCCAGCTGGAGTGTTGGGAATGGCCTTAAATCTCAGCAGCCATCCCGAGAGAGGCGGGAGGGGAACCCGGGCACCAGTCATAGATCAGTGGGCACGTGGCGGCCGTCGTATATCACCTAACGCTATAAAGCTCGCGAGGCACCCGGGGAAGCTCGCTGGCGGCGCTTCACTGAACAGCAGCTCGGGGAGTAATTGTTCTCATACGTAACTTTCCTGAGCTTAGGAAGGCCGTCTTTTTCCTCTGTGCATCTCACCCTCTCTCCTTTCTCGCCCTCTTTTCCTCTCTCTCTCCCTCCCGGCTATCTTCACGTGTTTTCTAGGGGGGAACGATGCCAAATTTGTCGGCGCCCAGAAAAACGCAGCGTGGTCCATATGGGTAACTGATCCAAAGGGGTCTGGGTCCCACAGAACAGTGACGGCAAACCACGGTGTCAGCAGCAGAGAAGATAGGCTCCCGTGATGTGCTGGGAATCGCTGGTGGTTTAATGGCCAACCCCCTCAGCCGCTCACCCAACACTTGGACGTTCGAGTCTACTCAGAGGATTGGGCAATGTACTTCCAAAAACACCGCCATGCAAAAGTCCCATGGCACCCACTGGTTGGTTGTACTAAGTTCTTGGAGAGAGGCGGCGGCGGCGGGGAGGTGGTGGGGAATGTGCGTGTTCTTGGCTCTGTGTGACACGTCAGGGGCTGCTTTACGTTCTGAAAAGAGGATGGGCTCTGATCATCAGATAGGGGTCTGCCTGTCTGTCCTGCAGTGTGACCGGGCATCTCCCTGACGGGGCTAAGACCAGTGAGTCCTTCCCAAAGCACGGGGTGAAGGGAAGGAGACGGTGAGTGCAGGGGACATGGAGAGGGGATCTTCGACTGTAAAGCGCCCTGCAGTTGTGCCTCTGATCACAGTCTGCCTCGGACAGATGCAGACCAGGGTCCGGGAGAGCGGCATCCTCAAGTGCTCAGCGGTGACCTGGGGCCACGCCCGCTCCATCTCAGGGAGGCACCGAACAATCTCTCTTCCTAGTTCACCCTCCTGCCTACACAGCACCACACCCACTACATCCGCTTTCTCATTCTATGTTATTCCTTAGCAAGGGGCAGAGCCCAAACCCATCAGCATTGTGCCAACCCAGCCCCTGGCTTGTCCAATCGGTAACTCCAAGAAAGAGCTTCACTGGTTCAGCAACCTTGGGGTCAGTTCTTTCCCTGTCTGCTTGGTTGGAATGATGGATGAAATTGTGTCCTCCTCACTTAAAAAAGTCACATCGAATAATCCCTAGTACCTATGAACATGACCTTGTTTGGAAATCTGGCCTTTGGAGATAATACCATTTTACAGGACTAGCACAGCAGAGACACGGAGAATAAGCAGACAGGTGACTGGGCCATGTGACCGTGGAGTTACTTTGTGTTGTACGCTGAGGAATGCCCGGATCTGCAGGGCCTGAAAAGAAAAGGAGACGGATCCCTGCTTAGAGCTTTCAGCAAGAACCTGGCCCTGCTGATAGCCTGGATTTGGATGACACTCTCTAGAATGGTAAGACAATACATTTCTGCCCTTAGAAGACACTCTGCTTGTGGTGTTTGGTTTCAGCAGGAACCAAACTACAGCTGCATCTTAGAGTCCCAGCTTGCACGGGTTAGCTCAGGAACAGGGAGTGCGAAGGCGGGGAGAGGATGGCAGTAGAGATGAGCTGCCTTCTATGGTGACCTCGACTTTGAATAAAATTCTTCTCTCGCACATCCTACTGGCCAAGCCCTTCGGGTGAGAGGAGAAAGGTGTTTGTGTGGATAGAGAGATGACAATTGTGTTGGGGAAACTAGAAGAGCACAATTTTAGATGCCAGGCCCAAACTCTCTTTTCTGATCCATTTTTTTCAAGTGAAGAGACGGAGGCCAAGAAGGAGAAATAACATTGCCAACACGGCCCCACCCCCTCTCCACCCCCAAGAGAGAGCAGAAGGGAACTGAGAATCCAGGGTTTGCCTCTGGACTATGGAGGACAGTTATATGCGCACCATGGGTGGTTGCGATGATCAGAGGAGAGTGGGGGGTGTGTTTGCAGAAGACATAGGAGGGAGGGGTAAGGAGCCGCCAGGGACCAGACTGCCGGGCTTGTATCCCAGCACTTGTGCCTCAGTTTCCTCATCTGTAGAAGTGGAGTGGAATGCCACCTGGGTCATGGGGCTATTGGGAGGGATAACGGAGCTCGTCTCCCACTGCGGGTGGGTACTGAGCCCTCCGTGCTGGCTACTCGGACACTGCTATTGAGAGATGGACAGGATGGGCCAGGTCGAGGCGAGGAGCCGTCTCCAGTCCTCCAACAGTATTTCTTGAGCATCTATTAAGAGTCAGGTACACGAAAGTCATGGGAAATTCCACAGCAAACGCAATAGGCAGACAAAGGCCTGCTATGTGGTCAACAGAATGCTTATCATAAAAAACACGAGCGTGCGAACACGTAGCCTTCCAGGCGGTGATTAGAGTGATGGAGAAAACGAACGCAGGACCGAGGGGCTGGAGCATGATGGGCATGAACGGTGCGTTATTAATAGGAAGACACATCCGCGCAGAGACCTGACTGAAGGGAGCGAAGAAGTCACATGGGTGTTGGGGAGATGAGTCATCCAGGCAGGGGTCAGCAGCTCGCAGGGGATCTGGAGCAGCAAGAGGTCAGTCAGCTGGAGCACAGTGAGCAGAGGCAGAAGGGAGGAGGCGGTCAGGGAGGGAGGCAGGCCAGATAGGCAGGACTTGTCTTGTTCTTGTGCTGGGGTCTTCAGAGGGTTCTGAGCAGGGGGGTGGATGGATGGAAGTCAGTTCCCTTCCACTCTGCTTACCCAGGGGTCACAGAGCCCTGCACGTTTCAGTCTACATCTCCCCTTACTTACACAGGAAATGGTTTCTGGGGTGGGTGATCCAACTCCAACTTCATTTGGGGTAAATAGTTGGAGAGGGTCCTCTTGTGGAGCTGGTCTCTGCTCTCTGAATCCCTGTAGTCAGAGAGGGGTGGACAGAGCCTGAGAAGGGAAGGGGTGAACACACACACAGACACATACAGGGAATACACATGGACACACACAGAGTCTCTCACACACACATACACATGCAAATACACATGAGCACACACGGACACACACACACATGGTCACACATGCACACAGTCACACACACGGACACATACACAGTCACAAACACATGAAATTACTCAGATACACAGCTGAAGACACACACCACACACTCACTAAAATCCCCCCCACAGCTCTAGTCACACCACTCCCTCATTCAGATCCCTGAGGAGACCGTCTTACCTTTGGATTGAAGATTGAACTCATCAGATTGTGGTGTTTTCCAAAGTGGCCAATCCTGCCCTCTGGGGTGGGGGTGGGGGTGTCACTGGGACTGGCCAGGAGGGCTGCCAAAACAGCTTTATCTTGGATGATAGGCTATAACACAAATGTTTTTCATTGCCAAGGGGCGCTGACTAGCTTCTTTTTTTTCTGAAAGGGGGACCGAAAGGCAAAGAAGTCTGGGACCCTCTGCTGTGGAATGACCTTTGTTCTGGCTCATGCATTGTCTTCTGGGCCTCCAGCCTTCTCAGAATTGTTGCTGGCTGGTAGGTGGGCCTGGTGCTTCTCTCCATCCAGATCTCTGCCCTCTCCGTTCCCTCTTTCTGGAATGTCCTCCCCCCTCATCGGCATCCAATCTAAGGTCAAATCTCAAGAGGCCCCTGTTGGTCTCTCAGTCAGGAACTTTGTCTCCCACGTGTAAGGTGGACACATTCCCCCAGACACTAGAGCAGCGGTTCTTAACCTTGCTAATGTCACGATCCTTTAATATAGTTCCTCATGTTGTGGTGACCCCCTCCACAAACCATAAAATTACGTTTGTTGCTACTTCATAACTGTAATTTACAGGGTCATTTGACCCCCAAAGGGGTCGTGACCCACAGGTTGAGAACCGCTGCTTTAGAGTCCACAGCGTCACCTGGGCATGATCATAAGAGAAGGCATCACTGTTCTCCTTGTGTGCTTTCTACCTTCCCCTGCTGGCCCAGCCAGTGAATGAATTTCCCAACTGTGTCAGGACTGGAGGTCCCCTCACAGGATAGATGGGCTTTGAGTGGTTCAAGTTTCTGAAACCTGTCCAAGAGGACTTCTCCCTGAAAAACAAAAACAAAAGAGCAGGGATCTAGTCAGAGAGGGAGGGAGAGAGATTTTAGGTCCTTGACTGCTTGCTCTTTGGATAAAGTGGCGGAGCTGGACCAGGAGGCCCATGTGGCTTTGTGAATGGAGGGCAACCGTCCTTTGTTTACTTCGATCACTGGATGACCCAGGAGATGCCCAAAGGCATGGGATTGTCACTGTGGAACATCTGCTCCCCATTGAGCAGGGCCATGCGAGCAGCTGGACTGGCAGGCGGACTGGCTGATGTGGTGGTCAGCGCACAGGCTCTGGAATCACAGGGACCTGGGTGTCTAGGTGACCCTGGGCACGTTCTTCAGACTCCCCAAGACTTAGTTCTTGCACCCTTAACAGAGCACCTCCAGTTCAGGCAACTATCCCTGGGTGGCACAGTGGTTAATGAGCTTGGTGGCCCACTGAGAGGTTGGAGGTTTGGCTCCACCCAGAGGCATGGCAGAAGAAAGGCCTGGCAGTCTCCCATAAAACTCTATGTAGTGCCTTTCTTCTCTCACACACGCGCTAGATGTGAATAGACAGATTTTAGATGAGCTGTTGTTCCCTTGTCCCTGGGTTTGTTCACACCTACTTCCTTCCCCCCCCCCCCACCTCCCCTTCTCCCATGTCCCCCCACCCCCAACCATCAGTCCTGTTGTTTTCTCCTCTGGATTGTTTATCCCTCTTATCTTATCTAGATAGACACACAAAAACAATAGTAAGCTAAAGAACAAAACAGAGCACACCACCAACAACAAAAAACAAAACAACAAAATCCAACAGTGGCACAATCAGTACTTACCCAATGCCCTTTCTCAGGGCCGTGTAGAATACCCTCTGGTGGCTGAATGGTTACGGGTTCAGCTGTTAACCAGACGTGAACAGGTCAAACTGCTCTGCTCTTCCACGGAAGCAAGACCTGGCACGCCGCCCCTGTAAAGATGACAGCTGAGAAAGCCTTTGGGGTCCGCTCTGCTCTGTTGTAAGGGGTCACTGTGAGTCACAAGCCTACTCCATGGCATCCACAAGCCGGACGTCCGCTTGGGTGCTTCATCGGTCATTTAACTCTCCCATCACCAACTGTTGCCGGCATCGGTTGTTTCTGACCCATTGAATTGCCAGAGCATGCTTCCCTGCACCTACATCTGCAAGTCTGATTGTTTCAGAATTTGATCGCTTCCCCTGATGGGCTGTTATCTGTGCGCACACTCTCTGGGTGAGCCGGAGGCCCACGCTTTGCCAAGCCAGCAGAATAATTACAACCCATCTAAGGACGAGGCCAAGTTCCTGACGCAGCGCCTTCACTGACCATTCATAGGCGGGATGATGGTCCAATGCTTTAAATCTGCAGGCCTGTCCAGTTCTAGGAGGAAACGGATGGCGTCCATCGCGGAGTCAGTGTCTGGAAATACACAACAAAGGGACGTTTTATGAACACTGGAGATGTACTCTCTGCCGGGCTTCCTTTTCAGTACCCGTCTTGTTCATCTCACAGCTCAATGAACTGTTAACGTCACATATATCTTTTGTTCCAGCATCGGATCCACTTACTCTCGGCTTCTGCTAACTGCAGACAGATGAGATTTCGCTTTCCCAGGGAGCAAGAGAAAGAGCCAGAGATTAAATCGGTATGGATGGCTTCTCAGGGGTAGTAGTGGGGGCAGTGTGTGTGTCTTTTGAGTCATGTGGCATTCAGAGGCAGATTATCCAATAAGCAAGCTAAGCATGGGCTTCCTTGTAATTACTTCCTCATCAGTAATGAACAATTTCCCATTTTCTCACCACTGCAAAGGTTCTGCTTCTAAGTCTGGCTGGCATCTGTCTCTCTCCCTACCCCACAGACAGCATCTTCCAACAAAATCAAAGCTGCTTCTCAAATTACAACCCATGACAGCGAAGGAGTATTCAGAAAGTGAGGTAAGCACAGGCTTACCCATGCTTGCTTACTAGCCTGCAGTGAGAAGCTACACCTGTTTTTTCCCCCTGGTGGTTTCAAACTGCTGACCTTGCAGTTATCAGCCCAAGTCGTGCTCCCTTTGTAGGGTTATAGCCAGTGAAAATCCTATGGTTCTACTCTGATACACTGGGGTTTCCATCAGTCCGAACTGATCCGACAGAAGCTGGTTTGATTTTTGCTCAGCGGGGAGGCCTGGAAGGACTACAGAGGAGTCCCCGGCTGGGTTGTGGGAGCCGTGCCCGAGTTGCATTGACCGTGGCAGCTGCTTACGCATGTGTGGTAGAGCTGAGCCATTGGGATTCCAGAAAGGGACCCCTTTCCACTCAGGCCCAGGGCACAGGGGCATCAGGTAACTCCCAGTTCCCTTGTGGATTAATCTGCAGATGGCAAAGTTGGATTATGACAAATGGCAATTGATAGATGGAGGTGAGGCTACAGTCTCCTTTTCACCTAGATGGGCCTGGAAGGCTTTATGCACTGACATCGGTCCCTACCTCAGATGCTTGCTCTTGTTCTCCCCGATTCCCTGTCAGAACTTTCCTGTGCCTAGCCTAATGCAGCGGGGCATTAGGGAGGGCGAAAGCTTTTTACAGCCAGGGCTTTCAAGTTCCGAAGGGTCTGCTTAGCTCTGATTGCCTTCTCCAAGGCTATTCTATGCCCAAGACTTCCTGGATCACAGAGCTGGGGCTTTGTTAGGGACTGGATTGTGGCCCGCCCCACCTCCAATATGTGTTGTGCATCCTAACCCCTTGTGGGCTTTCTAGAGATACAAAACCAGTGACACTCATATGTCTATAAGAAAGAGCTTTACATCAAGAAGTTACCTTATATCAAGAAGGCATCCCGGCCCAGTCCAACTCAAGTCCATGGTTCTAGGCTCACATGGTTGCAGGCTGAGGACTCAGAAAGGTGAAGCGAGAATCAGGAAAGTCACGGGCCGATGGATGCCACGTTCTGTGGATTCAAGGTCAATGGAAACCTGGTAGGGTGCTAACAGCTCATGAGTCCGCCCCTGGAGGCAGGTAGAGTTCAAGCAAGCAGGAAAGTGAAAGGGCAGGAGAAAGGGGAGAGGGCCCCAGGATCTCGCTCATACAAATGCCACACCTCCCAGCAGGCATCATCGGGGTGTGACTTGATGGACAGGTTGGGCTCTACCCCTATCCAAGTGCAAGTTGACATAAAATCTAATTGCCGTATCCTTCTAAAGCTCTGGTTGCAATCCCATTTGAGAAAAGTCTTTTTATTATTTTTTCCCCAATTTCCCACAGATGGACCCTGAGTCCCCACTCCACATTCCCCCTCATTCACAATGCTGTGATTTTTTTTTTTTTTTTTTTTTTTTGGTATTTGGTGCCTGATACCTGTTCCCTTCGACACCTTGTGATCTCACAGGCTGGTGTGCTTCCTCCATGTGGAGTTTTTTGTTTCTTAGATGGCCCTTTGTTTATCTTCCAGCCTATAGGACCCCAGATTTTATATCTTTTGATAGGCTGTCACCATCAGCTTTCTCCACCGTATTTGCTTATGCACCCACTTTGTCTTCAGCATTTGTGTCGGGGTAGGCTGGTGTGCTTATTCCATGGGGGCTTTGTTGTTTCTTAGCTAGATGGCCGCCTGTGTATCTTCAAGCCTTTAAGACCCTAGATGCTATATCTTTTGATAGCCGGGCACCATCAGCTTTCTTCACCACTTTTGCTTATGCACCCGCTTTGTCCTAAGTGATTGAGTCAGGACAGGCTGGTGTGCTTTTTCCATGTGAGTTTTGTTGTTTCTCAGCTAGATGACTGTTTGTTTATCTTCAGGCCTTTAAGACTTCAGATGCTATATCTTTTGATAGCCATGTCCCACCAGCTTTCTTCACCACATTTGCTGTGCACCCATTGTCTTCAGCGATGGTGTCAGGAAGGTGAGCATCTCAGACTGCCAAATTGTTAGAACAAAGGGTTCTTGTGTTGAGGGAGTACTTGAACAGGGGCCCACTGTCCATTTGTTTTCTTAATACTAAACCTATAAATATATGTACATAGATCTATTTTCCCCTTGTCGTATATAAATATATTTACATCTGTATATAACTGTTTAAATCTCTATGACTACCCTTTGCCTCCTAGTTCTTTCCTCTATTTCTTTGTACTTTCCTCTTGTTCTGCTATCATGTTCAGCCTTCATTTGGGTTTTAGGAATTCCTCTTGGTTATATTGCCCTTGATCTAGCCCTGCCAGACCTCTTGCACTCTCCTTGCCACTGATTTTAGATCACTTGTTGTTCCCTTGTCCCTGGGTTTGTTATCACTCACTTCCCCCACCTCCCTTTTTCCCATGTTCCCCCAGAACTGCCATCCCATGGTTCTCTCTTCTGGCTTGTTTATCTCGTCTATCCCTTCCAAGTAGACATGCTACGTACCATCACAAGACTGAGTACAGTGAAGCAACAATAGACGGTAAAACAATAGCTACAACAACAACAACACACATACAAAAAATGTATAAAGAGTTCAGGGTCTATTTGTTGTCCTTCATGAGTGCTTTCCCGTTGAGTTTGATGAGGTGTCATACCCTGGCGCTGCCTCTATCCCTGGGGACTTCATTGTTCTCCCCCCCGCTGCTCTGCTGCATGCCCCCAGAGGCTGGCTTCGGCATAGTGCGCTCATGGTGGCCACAATTCCCACTGAGTGTCTCTAGTGTTGTCCCCAATGGTGCTACGGGTCAACGAGGAATGCTGTGTCCCGTGGTAAGGCCGGCCCTGTGGTCATCTCTGTGCATTGCTGTTCTGAGCAGGAACATTGTCCTCAGGGCTTGGTGAGCCAGGATGTGCTTCACTCTTTTTGTTTTTTCCCCTTTCCCCCCTTGTTGGTTCCTGCATGCGCTGATCAGACCAGTCCCTCTTCTTGAGCTGTAGCTTCAGTGCTGTCCTCTGAAGTGAGTTCTTTGGGGTGGGGTGGGTGGGGGGAGGGTGGTGCTGTCCACTTAGTTGGTAATGAGGCCGGGCCCTCAGGCCTCTCTATCGGATCCCTGCTTCATGTCAGTGTGTTGTGTTCTTGTCTTGGAGCTCAGGGTTGAAGTCTGGTCTCTCTTTCCCTGTGGAGACAATCAACACCCTCCCCCTGTGTGGGCTAGTGCCCTGTTCCCCCAACTATTATGCTAAGAGGCTACAGCAGCAAAGGGTGTGCTTTAAGCCCATCATGTTTGAAGTGCAGAAGCAGCAGGCTAGGACAAGGCAGCAAGCAGCGATGGGGACGAGAGATGCCGTGACATGTGAAGGTCACCATGGAGCCAAGGAATACGCAGAAGCTGCAGAGACAGGGACCTTCCTTGAGGCCCTGAACTTGGACATCTAGCCTTCTAAGTGTGATGACAATAATTTATGTTTGTTCAAGCCACCTACTGGTGGTGTTTCTGTCACAGGGGCACGACGTGACGAAGACAGGGGCACAATTCTAGAGTCAAGTTCAGGCCCCACAAACAGGATGTTACTGTCAGAACACGTGGGCTCAGATTCTTCTTATACACTGATTAAAACCAATTGCCATTTAGTCGAGTGGAACTCACAGAGACTTGTATGCAAGTCAGAGGAGGGCTGTGCTCCACTGGGTTTTCTGTGGAGGAACTTTTTGGAAGTAGCACTCTATACCTGTCTACAGAGGTGCCACTCCGAAGTGGACTTGAACCTATTCACTACCTGGACCACCAAGGGACTCCCTCATACTTATTAGTGCTTCCATCCGGGGGTGAGCCTAAGTCCTCTCGCACTTGGAAAGCAGAAGCCCACAAGAAAGCTAACTTCTGTCCCTTTCTCGGGATACCTATCCCATTCAAGAGGAATGTAAAAGAAACCACATTCAGAGAACTGTCACGCTGACAAGCAGAACTCACGGATTTCTGGCAGAAAAATGAGCCTGGTGATAGGGAGCATGGTAGATGTGGATTCGCGTGCCATTTCCATCTCTGGGAACTGTCTCCTCAGCCATCCAGAGGCACATTAGCTCAGACTGATCTCAGAGCCATGCACTTCCGTCTTTTGTGTGGATTAAAGTGTCCATTTGCAGTACAACCATCATAGGGTAGGGGCCATCCTAGAGAAGGGGAAACTGAACCACAGTGAGATAAAGAACTTGCCGAAGAGCATCTGTCAGTGGTTGGTGGAGGTGGCGTTCTACAAGCCAGGTTGAGTGCTAACTTCCTCCCTGGAGTGCTCTGCGGATCACGCTGATCTCTTGTAGCTTTCTCCCCACAGCGCCACCATGTTTCCCTTTGCAATTGATCTGAGATGTGGAGATATTCCAAGATTATGCCAATATGCTCTTTATTCATAATACCTCCACTCACGAATCGCAGCATCCACCGGGATGGCTCCCGAATCACGCACTAGGAGGATGGTCGCCAAGTGAGGATTTGCTGCTTCATCATTCCTTCCCCATTGATAAGCTGACATTCTACTCCGAGGAAGCATTTTTCCATCTCTCCCATTTGATTCTTAATTAATTTTACGACAGGATTTATGAGTTCCTCTTTTAATAGCTTGTAATGCATTATTATTAGCTACTTTGATGTTCAAATTGTCCCAGATTTGGCTTACTGGGAGCCCTTTCCAGCTGGCGCCGATGTGCTTTGAGCATTTCTTGACTTTCTGGCCCCACACAATGTTCCACATTCATTGTAGGCTTTCATACTCTGACCTTGACCTATTGTCAGCCATTCCCCAATGATCCCTGCTCTTTCTTACTGACGGGTATTTACAACCCAGGTCCTGAGACTCAGTGTAATCATCTCTCCTGAAATGGCATCATTTCTAGGTCTCTTGGATAAAGCTATAAACCTTCACCCAACGGAGATATACAGACACATATACCTGTCAGTCTACAGGTATCTGTCTATCAGTCTATCTATCTACCTAAAAGCATGGGTTGCTATTAATTCTTCCAATTCCAACCTAACACGACAGTATTCATTCTTGTCTTATCCCTTACCATACTTTGAAATCCCTTCTCAAAGTGAGAAACCTGGTTTGGATTATCCTCACTGTGTTTATATATTTGTTCCCGCCCCCACCCCCCCAGGAAGGAACCGATCTTTCAATCAGATCATGCTGACTGCCTCCTCAACTAGTCACATCCTCCACCACCACCTACCTGCTGGACACAGGCCCTGCTGCTGCCCCTTCTCCTCTGAGCGGGCACTCAGAGAGGGGCTCGTGTTTTCAGCTTCGTCTGTAGAACGGGGTGAAGGTTGATAGAGCAGACCATATTACCTCCAAGGATTACCAAGCAGATTCGTTTTATGTTCAGTGATTCGTACACATTTTATTTCATTGCAACCCCCTCAATGTAGCATCACTTATTCCACCTCTTGCCAGTGTCGCCTGTCTCACTTCATGCTTCTTTCCTGACCTTCCTTCGGTACATGCTGCCCTTGGACCCCAAAGGGTTTATTCATTTAAGGTGCATGCCCCTCATTAGCGTCAGCATTCCCCTTACAGACCTGTCTACCGATTGGTTCCAAATTGAGCCACAGAGTGAATGCAGGTCCAGGCTGGAAGGGTGACCAAGGATCACAGTGGCAGGGATTCCAGCAGCAGCTATCTGACCAGAAGGCCTGGTGTCTTTCATGATTTTGAGTTTTCTTCTACCTCTTTCTCGCACTCTTTTCCGGGCCCTTTAATGCTCCCTCTTGGAGGAGTTAGTAGTGTAACCAGGCTGCATGTAGTTACTTTGGCTTCAGAGTCGTGGAGACTGATGTCTGTGTGTCTTTTAGTCTGTTGGAATAACTGTTTGCATGTCTGTTTGGTGTTTATTTCTCTTCTTTCCTCTGCACAAGGAGAGATCAATAGTTGCACCTCAGACAGTTGCCCACGAGCTTGAGACCCCAGTAGCTGCTCACCAATGCAGGACGGAGACGTTGCCGACTACGTTACAAGTGACTTTGGGGCTCCCAGCTCAGTGGAAGGATGATGACTCTGGAAGGCCCTGGTCTGAGTCAGTCAGAGGTGTGTGAGTTCTGGTAATTTAATAGACCATTCCGCTTACAGTATTTAGATCTTAGCTTAGAATTTGCTTGGGAGGGACGTGGAAAAGCTGATTTTAAAAAAAGTATTTAGTATCTCAGGTTATTTATTTGAACACATCTCCATTCATTCAGTAACCATGATGGCTTTTTAGTCCCTACATGGTGCCAATGATTAAAGCTCTAGGCTGCTAGCCAGAAGGCCAGAGGGTTGAGTCCACTCAGAGGCACCTTGGGGGACAGGCCTGGTGATCTACTTCCAAAAAAACCAGTCATTGAAAACCCTGTTGAGTATAATCCCCCTCTGACCCATGGCAAAGCTGATTTTATTGCATAAAACCACTCTCTCCCTTTAGTTAAAAATCAAAAGTTTATTACAAGATTTCCCAGATCATATAGCTCTTTGGGAGACAGGCTAACTCGTGCACTGGCTGGGGCAGAGCTAGTGGTGCGGTCCACTGTTGCGTCGTGTGAGTTACAAGTGCAAGCCTGCGAGTAGTCTCACAGATGCAGGTGGAAGGCTGCAGAAGGTTTCCAGGGCGAGAGGGCAGGCCTGCTTTCTGGTGTGCCCAGCATGGCAGCTGGAAACGCGACTCATCTGGCATCACCTTGCTGGTGGATTTCAGCGAGGTTTTAATTTGCCCCCCTTATAAGTAGGTGTGCTAGCAGTTTCCCACCTGCTAGAGGTTTCACCTGCGTTTCCCATGGCTCCAGAGATGATCGAGGTTCATAGCCAGCTCTCTTCTCTGGGACTGACATCTTTGGCCACTGTTAGGATGTTTCTTATTTCAACGGACCCAAACCTTTCCCTTCTCCTCATTTCCAAATATTGACTCCATCCAGCCTCCTCTGATGTTCCCAGGTGGGTCTAAGAGCAAGGTAGAAGGAAAAAGGAACATTCGCCCCAAGACAGGGCCCATCCAATGCTCTAGGGATCCAAGGGCCACCACTGAGACTGGAGACACTGACTGAGGGTCTGTTATGATTCCCTCATACCTGGGCCGAGTGTCCCTCTCTGTAGGCCATGAAGAGAAAGTTGGAAAAGCAGATTGGTGCTGTAAACAAGCTCTCAAGGGCAATGTTTTCTTGAGACAAGAAATTGTTTACAAGCTCCACGGGAGCATCATTTACATAAAACAATCACTATGTTCATTACCAAGCATTCTCATTTATTCATTAAAACAGGTACCTGTAGGACTTGGCAGACCTTTGTTCACTGGGTTCTGTGGATTCCAGTTTCTCCAAAGGGACAATCTTCTCTCCTTTCATGTTTTCAATCTGCTAATAGGAACTGCTACCATTTCTCCAGTCCAACCCAAACTCAAACAACCCAACTCCCTGCCATCAGTCCAGCCTGACTCATAGGAAAGGGTAGAACTGCCCCATGTGTGTTTCAGAGGCTCTTTACAGGAGTAGGAAGCCTCATCTTTCTCCTGAGATAGTTTTGAACTGCTGACCTTGTGTTTAGAAGCCCAATTCATAACTCATTATGCCACCAGTCCAGTCGCTTGTAACACATTTCATTGTTTAGTCCAGCATGGGTCCCTAGCTGACAACAACGGTTTGGGCTCAATTGCTAACCTCTAGCTTGGCGGTAGAACTCTCTCAGCTGAGCCACACAAGGCTTGGTGATCTGCTTTGGGCAGCCAACACCAACGACAACAACAACAACAACAATGACGACGACAGCAATATTGTTTTTTTTTAGCATCAACCATGAGAGGTAGGTCGTGTCATCCCATTTGACAGAGGAGAAACTGAGGCTCCCGCGTGGCTCTCCTGATTTCCCAGCAGGTTGAGCAGAGAGGTTGGCTGCTTCTCAGAGAGGTTGGCTGGTTGGACAAGATAAAGCTCTTACGACCCAGAGGAGTGTACAGACTCAAAGGAAGACAGGAAAGTGTACTTCCTTTTCTCTCTGCCCAGTTCTGGTCTCTGCAGAGGCTGCAGGAGAGATTTATAAGCAGTGAGCATTAGCGTGTAGCTGAGCGTCAGTTGACTCCAACCTTGACCTGAGCGGGGAGTTCTGGGTTCAGTCCTGCTGGATTGGCCAAATCACATCCTGATTTGGGGCCTCTGCTTCTCCACCTGTAAAGTTGGGGGATGAACTCACTTGGGGGGATTTCATGAATTCTGATGGGGCTCATGAGTAGGATTCTGGAGTGGTGGAATACCTGAATTCCCTGAAATGAAATGAAAACGTATGTGCACTTGCACTTCTTCCCAATTTTCAAATGACCCACGGCCTCATAAGATGGAGAATAATAGTGATAATTAATCAAGGCAATTAATTTCAGCTTATTAAATGTTGAGCACCACGCACTTTACATTATTTTATTCTCATAAGAACCCTATGAGGTAAGTGTTATTATTATTTCCATTTTATAATGCCTAAACTGGAGACTCAGGAAGGTTAAATAGCTTAGCTAAGAACACAGAGTTAGTGAGATTCAGAGCCCAGGGCAAGACCCTCCCCAGAGAGCTCTTGCTCTTAACCAAGGCACTATGTAATGCCCTGATTATGCCAACTTACTTCCTGAGTCCCAACGAGGTTAAGAACGATCGGAAGTGTGAATTAATAGAGATTGGGGAGTAGTATAACTCCTATAACCCTTGTAGGAGGGAGATCACTGGTCATGTATTCAACAAATATGGGACTGCCATGATAGATGGACCTGATTCCAGGTGCGCTGGGTGTGGGTCCTAACCTGCCTAGTGAACCCCGAGTGGAACCGGGTGGCAGGAAGTGATCAGCGCCCAGGCCGGAGTGTGGCTAACAGGGTGCAGGGAGAAACTGCTCACTCTGCCTGGAGGAAAGATCGGGAAGGTCTGCTGAAGTGGCGAATGATTTAGCTTTTCCCTTTGTCACAGGCAAGGGGCAAGCTTGATACTCCTGAGCAGGAGAACTTTATGATAACAACTGGTCTTCACTGAGCCTTTACGTGGTCTAGGAAGTCTGCCACATACTTGTAAGCCTGGCCTCATTCACCACCCATTTCATAGGAGACAAAACTAAAGCTCAAAGAGGCGAAGTAACTTGAGAAGCAGTGATGGCAGGATTTGAACTCATGTCTACGTGACTCCCAAATCTGGCACATACCATGAAACACACTCCTCCTTCATCCTGGTGGGAGATGACTGACGAGCTCAGGAGGGAAGTGGGCATTGCAAGAGAGGGGGACTCATGTACGAAGTGCCCTGTAGTTTACAGCAGCTTGTCTCTGTGCGGAGGGTAAGGGACCGAGGCCCACGGCGGGAGCAGGGTCTTCACAAGCCCTAGTGGCTAATCAGCTCCTGAGATGTGATTCCTGCCTGACCTGCTTGATGCCAGAGCCCAGGACCTTCCTAGCAAACCACACGGCAGGCTTTCGCAAAGTGTCAGTGCACTATGGGACTTCAATCATGATGCACAGCTTGGGTTGAGTCCCTGGGTTTGAATGCATGCTTTGCAGTTTTTTAGCTGGGTGATCTTAGCCAGATTACTTAACTTCTCTGAACATCTGCTTCCTTCACAGTAAACTGGAGCTCATAGAAGCAGCAGCCAAGAGATGACAATGACATACTGCAGCCTTTAGTATGGATTACAACGAAGTGTAAAAATCCCCAAATCTTCACAACTGGACCGATAGATGTTGTTGTTGTTGTTGTTGTTGTTAGTTTAAGTCAGCTCTGACTCATAGGTACCCTATATATAACAGAACAGAGCACTTCTTCTCCCCGAGGATCCCATGCATTTCATCTTGCTTGAATCTCTAATCAATGCTCATGGAAGCAGCAGTCAGCAAGTCCAAGGACACATCTTGTTGGGCAAATCTGCTGCACAAGACCTCTTTAAAGGGTTGAAGAGCCAAGATGTCACTTCAAGGATCCAAACCCAAGCCATGATATCTATCTATCTATCTATCTATCTATCTATCTATCTATCTATCTATCTATATTTAAAAGATCATTTTATTGGGGGCCCTTACAACGCTTATAACAATCTGTACATCAATTGTATCAAGCATATTTGTATATATGTTGCCATCATTCTTTTCTAGGCATTTACTTTCTATTGAGCCCTTGGTATCAGCTTCTCTTTTTCCCTACCTGCCCTCCCCATCCTCGTGACCCCTTGATAAACTATAAATTATCATTATTTTCATATATTACATTGGCCACTGTCTCCCATCCCCCATGCTTTCTGCTGTTCACCCCCCTGGAGGGGGGGGTGTGGTTATGTGGCAATCATTGAGCTAGTTTTCCCCTCCTCCCCTCTTCTCCCCCCACTTCTCCTGCCCTTTAGGTATTGCTAGTCCTATGCCTGTTCCTGGAGTCTGTGTGTCGTGAGCTCTTATCTCTTCTCTGTGTCTGTGCACATGCTCTGGTCTAGTCTGAAGTGAGAGGCAGCACTGGGGTCATGATAGTGGGGGGGGGGTGAGGAAGCCTCAGGGAACCAGAGGAATATTGTGTCTTTCATCAGTGCATCACTGCACCCTCGTTGACTCATCCCTTCCCTGTGATCACTCTGTGGGGGGATGGCCCAAGCCATGGCATTTTCCAATTGCCTCATAGATAAGTGAAAGTCAGACAATGACTAAGGAAGACCAACAAAGACTAGATGCATTTGAAGTATGGTGCTGGCAAAGAATATTGAGAGTACCATGGATTTCCAGAAGAACAAAAAAATCTGTCTTGGAAGAAATATAGCCAGAATGTTCTTTAGAAATGAGGATGGCGAGACTTCTTCTAACATACTTTGGACATGTTATCACGAGAGACCAACCCCCGGGAAAGGACACCATGCTAGTAAAATAGAAGGGCAGCGAGAAAGAGGAAGACCCTCGATGGGCTGGATTGACAAGTGGCTGCAACAGCGGGCTCAAGCATAGTATTTGTGAGGACGGCACAGGACAAGGCAGTGTGTCATCATGTTGTGCGAGGAGTCACTGTGAGTCAGAACGGACATGACATCACCTAACAACAAAAGCAACAACCACAGAACATTGATTTCAGAGAGTGAAAATGAACTGTGATAAGGCACAGGGTCTGGTCAAGAGTAACACACTGCTTTCTTCCTTGCTAACTTTTATTTTCATCACCAACAGAAAGGCATTCAATACATTATAAAGCTGTACTCACAAGTGGGAGGGAGGGAGGAGGAGGTGTAGACCTAAACCCTTTCTGCCTCTTCTGAGCCTGTGATTCTTGGGCTGTGTGATTACTCTCATAGGTGACATTGATTGCACACACACCTGCAGGTTGCTAACCAGGCAGCTAATTAGCAAAGACAGTTTAACTCCAAGGGGCTGGATTGAGTAGTTGCTGACTAGCGGTGGCCTGGTGGCTGCCGTGCTGGTGATGGGAGGGGTTGCCCAGAGCCTGGCTGTGGCCCCATTTCCTGCAGCCAGTCTGACCACTCCAGAAGCTGCCCACACTGCTGCCTGGCTTCTCCGACGACTCTCTCTTTCCACCTTCTCCTCCACCTCAGCTCCAGAACTGAAGCCGTTTACTCCCAAGAAGAAAGAGAACACAAATCACAGGCCTATCCAAGCCCACCCCAGTTATTCGAGGGAGGCAGAGAAGCCACATATACTGACTGAGATGAAGGTATTTGAGAGCACGCTCATCACAAGGAAGCCAAGACTTCTACTGAGACCCTCTGCTTAGAAGACTTCGTCCACTGGGTAGACTCAGAGCTGAAACACCAATCCTGATTGTTAACCTCAACTGAGTTCTTTTCCTCCCACACCATCCCCCCTTTTCTGTCCATCCTTTCCTCTTTAAACAAAAATGGCAGCGCAGATGTACATAAAGGTACACAAGCCAACTCTTCGTGTACAATTCCGGGCCCCTGAGTCCATCTTCAACTTATGCAACCGTCCTCATGATGCTTTTTCAAATCATCTTCCCACATTGACATCAAGCGAGTCCCCTTCCTCTTGAGGCGATGGCCAGGCCATCTCTGACAGTAGACCTCCGACACACCTCTGGAGCAATTGGCCCACATGGTCAGGACTCGGTCAAGGATGGCCAGATTTCCTATCTTTTTGCCCCACTGCTTGCAAATCGGGACCAACCAAAGCAGACCAAATATGCTCCCCAAATATGCATAAGATGCCTGGCTTCTAGTCAGCCCACTTCCAGCTTCTGGTGCCAGGAAGCTCCAATCTGGACATACCCAAAGCCTTTCTCTCTGTTCTTCTCACTGTAAAGCTTCCTACACTGTTGCCTGTCCACCAGTCTGCCCAAAGCAAGGGATGGTGGCGGACTCCCTTGTTGCAGCCAACTCTAAGTAAGCAGCCTCTGTTTGTTCTCATCCTGGCGGGCTTCCTTTAAGCCCACGCTTTCCACCTCTGCAAATCCTTTCTAGAGCCCAGGATAGCTTCTCTTCAGATCTGGGCTATTCATGCTCCCCCCCGCCCCCCGCCTCCATGGGGTCTCCTTGCTCCACTTCATTCCCTTGTTGGCTGCCTCATGTGGTCCCTTAAATTCGATGACTGTCATTCCTTTGCTTAGAACTCACCAGTGACTCCCCCTTGCTCAGGGAACAAAGAATACCCCCCTTCGTTGGGTGTGATTGCGTGTGTTCATTTTGGAAGTTGGGCGGTTAGTCTGGGGAGACTAGAGAAACAAATCCAGGGAGACTCATATGTGAATAGGAAAGAGCTTTAGATACATGAGCAATTGAATATTGAGAAAACGTCCCAGCCCAGTCCAGATCAAGTCCATCAGTCCGGTATTAGCCTAGACTTCAGATACCAATCTATGAAGTCCTCTTCAGACTCACGAAACACCTGCAATGATGCCAAATACAGGAAGATCACAGGCCAGTAGGTGGAAAGTCTTGTGGCTCCAGTAACAGCGGAAGCGTCTCAGCATTGGTAGGGGCCTCCATGTGGCTTTTCCAGCTCCCAGGGCTCTGGCTGCTTCAGGGTAGGTCCATGTGGGTTTCTCCTCAGGGATGTCTCCCATGGAGTGAGCCTTGTCAGTAGAGAGTCTCCAAGGGAGTGAAGAGGGAGAGGGAGAGAGAGAGAGAGAGAGAGAGAGAGAGAGAGAGAGAGAGAGAGAGAGAGAGACCCACCTCCAAGGAGGAACTACAGGAGTTCCCAGAATCCTCAGGAGAGGGCTGTGACCACACAGAGGCCCCATTGGCTGTATCCTGATTGACAGGCCAGGCTCCACCCCTACACTCTCAATCCTCAAATTGACACCAGATGATGTAAGTACCACAGATGGCCAGGGTCTCTAACTGCAAAGTTGCAGTTTCCGCACTGTAACATAGTAACAATACTTAGCTGATGTGGGAGTGCTGGGAGTCGGGAGACTCCCATTCATTCCTTGAGCCCAAAGATACTTACTGGAGGCCCGCCGTGTGTCACAGGGGCCTGGTGGCACTATGGTTAAGAATTTAGCTGCTACCTAAAAGCTCAATGGTCTGGACCCACAGCATTTCTGCGGGGAACCAGACCCAGTGATCTGCCCTAGGAAGTGCTGGGGGGAGTTACAGTCTGGTGTGTCGGGGCACTGTGAGCCCCAATCGATGTGACGCTGTGGAGGCTCACGATAGCCATGCTCGGTGCCAGATACTGGGGCACAGCAGTGAACCAACACAGCCCCTTCTCTTGGGAGGTTACGTTTTACTTTGCGGATGCAGAAAATGAGCATACCGATTGATGGATGATCGAGGGGTGGATGGACGGGTGCTGCTGAGTTGACGCTGACTCATGGCCCCGATGTAAAACCGAACAAAATGCCACCCGGTCGAGCGTCCTCATGATTGTATGCACATGCCAATCATTGTTTTGCCTGCAATGCCAACCCATCTCACGGAGTGACTCCCTCACCCTCACTGGCTCTTTGCTTCACCGAACACAGTGTCCTCCCCTGGAGCTGGACCCCACACGAGGACATGTCCAAAGCAAGTGGGTTGGGCAAGTGGGTTGGGCAGTGCTCTGTGGGGACCCGAGGGTTTTCACCGGTTCGTTTTTGGCAACAGGTCACCGGACTCTCCTTCCTAGTGGGCAGGCTTCTCCGAACCCTGCTTGAAATGTGGATGGCAGGCCTTCCCGCATCACAGCCACGTACAGATCAGTCCCGTACGAGCAACTTCACAGATGAGTGGCGGATATTTATTGGTGAGAATGCGAAATCATAGCCATTTTAGAAGACACTTCAGCTGTTTCATACAGAATTAAATACGCACTTGCCATACGACCCTGTAATCCCACTCCTATGTGTTTACTCAAGAGAAATGAAAACGTCTGTTCACACAACAACCCGAATATGAATGTTGATTTTTAATCACCCAAACTTGGAGACAACCCAATGTCCCTTAATGGATGAACGGAGAAGCAAACTGTCATCTACCCCTAGACCAGAGTCCTGGGGGGGCGGGGGGGGGTGCTTAGGTGCCACCGCGTGGGCTCTGTCCCATAGCGACCCTATGCACAACGGAAAGAACACTGCCCGCTCCTGCGCCGTCCTCACGGGACAGGGCACTCAGCAATGCAGAGGGCGGGCTGTTGCCACACACTGAGGACGGATCTCAAGCACATTACGCTAAACGAAAGAAGACACTCACACAGAGCCACCTGCTGGATCATCCCACTTACAGGGGAACCTAAAAAGGGCAAGACCAGAGGTCGCAGGGTTCTAGGGGGAGGGGAATGTTGCTTACGCGGGAGCAGGGGGATTTGGGAGTTGGCGGGCTTCTTGGTTATGGTGGTCGTGGGACAGCTTGTCCCAAACTCACAGCACCTCCACCCTGAAAGGTGAATCTTATTCTCTCTCTGTGCAGAGGTCCTGAGTCCAGGCCATTACGGTCAAGTTCAAACAAGAACGGCAGAGTGGAGGCATGCTGGGTCAGGAAAGGAGACTGGAGAAAAGGTAGATCTCAGAGGCTCTTGCAGCCCACGGACAGACTTTTGGGTTTTTGTTTCAATGGCCATGAGCCACTGCTGGGTGTGGGGCTGAGATGGACAGGCTCGGACTCACAGGGGCTCTGAGTGAAATACACTGGGTGCGTGTGGAGGGGGTAGCGGGAGCCAGGCTGGCAGTCGGCATGGGGTTGGGAAGCCGGCCTTGGCCATGCTATTGTGTATTCCTCCTGCCTGCCTACGTGAAGTCTCTTTTAAACCACAGGGCATTTGCTGGCTTAAAAGCATTCCTCTCGGTGACCAGTCTTCTCCGCCTTTGCTCATGTGAGCTCCCTGCCTGAGACACCTCCATCCAGGACCTTGGACCGAGTGGCTCAGCCTGTCAGACAGCTGCCTGGCATAGCACCTGACTTCCCAGACTCAGTGAGGCTTTGGTGAAGGGGGAAGGAGATGGGGTGGAGCTTGGACTGGGCTCCTTGCTATGCTGTTGCCCCCCTAGGCTCCTGGGGGCGTTCCTTGTTCGTCCAGCAGAGGGGACTGCTGTCCAGGTACTGGAAGGCCTTGAATGAGTCAAACAAGCTGCCTCACCGGAAAGCACTTTGGTCCCTGCAGAGCTTTGTCTGCCCAGTGATACTGTAACTCTTCCCGGGCCTTCCCTGGCCTCAGTCTCCACCTTCCCAAAGCTCCCTTCGAAGGTGGCCGTGAGGTCGCCGTTGGCCACGCTGTCGACATCTACACCCCGGTCACTCTACCTTTTCTCCTTAGCTTGGCTCCATCCCAGATGCGTCAGAGAGGAGGGGGCTTCAAAGCTGCGTGGTCAGATTTCATTCCTTGGACTTTCTCTCTCTTTGTTTTTCATGAACTTTTAAAAGCTCCCTGGTATGTGTTACTTCTCTGGTGCTCACTGTGAAAGCAGGGCTTTCCCCCTCACGGTATCAGCATGCAATGGATCGCTGGGTTTGAATTTCCCCCAGCGGTTCTGCTGAAGAAAGGCCTGGTGACCTTTTGAAAAGGCGACTCAGAGGATCCAGAAAACCCTTAGGAGCTCAGGTCTGGTCTGGAGCACACGAGAACCCCACCAGTCAGAACTGGCTCAAAGGCAACGGGGCCTTTCCATTTGTAATAGCGGTTGGGTCAGCACCTGCCCCATGGCACTCGTTGAAGGAATAAATATGTATTGAACAAATGAATTGATATGTTCCCAGCAATTAACTCAGGGACTGGCCGAGAGGAGGCGAAGTGACATGTTGGCTGAGTGAACAGATGAATGAATGGATGGATGAACAGATACACATTCAGGAGAGCTCAGATGTGCAGGAGACAGGAACGCAAAACAAAATCCAATTTCAGCGGAGGGAGCAGCCTGGTTCTTTCCGTTTCGGAGACTACGTGGTTCTTGTTAAAATTCAGCAGTAGCGCAGTCACTTTGTCCTTTAACCTCCGTTGCCATTCACTCCGCGCCTGTCCCTCCCAAACGCAAAACCAAACTCCTCGCCATCGAATCAATTCTGACGCAGAGCAGCTTTACCCGACAGAGCAGAACCGCTCCTGGCGGCTCCAACTCTGTAACTATTTGTGCCAGTGGCCACGGCTCCTCTTTCTCTCCTGGGAGCACCTGGTGGCTTCGAACTGCTCACCTTGTGATTTAGCGACCCAGTGCCTGTGCCCCTGTCCCCACAGTCAGGATCATTTCGGGGGCCAGCGGAGGGGCTGGTTTAGAGATGTCCATGAATTGTCCACAATCCGGTGTGTACCCTTCTGTGAGATCTCTGCCCCCCTTTCTCCCCACCCCCACCGCGGGTGGGGGCACCCTCCTTCCACCTGCTCCTCCGGGCTCCTGCGCAGGCTGGGCTGGGCAGGCAGCAGCCGCTCGGGCGCTGGCATGTTTTCTAGGCGCGTTTCCAGCCTGTTTCATATGGATCAGGCCGAGGCACGGAAGCCTCACATGTTTCTCGGTGCATTTCCGAAGCTCGTGAAATTACATTATAGATTCATTGTATAAACAAGACACCGAGCACTGCCATCGGCCCGCAGTCAAACGGCTGCGATCCGGGCGACTGAGGCCTAGGCGGCGGTGTGCAAGCCTCTTGCAATAAACTGGTCACACGTCCCTTTATTTAATCTTCCAGCTTCTAAACGCCAATTTGGTCACGAACATCTCCTCCTTTTGCACACTTGAGCTGGGAGATAATGGGGGGGGGGGGGGGAGGTGTCTGGCAGATGCGATGCAGAGAGTATGTCCTTTCAAGTCCAGGACTTCGTGGTGCCTACTGTGTGGCCTCCAGCAGGTGCCTCACCCTGACCCCCGACCCCCAGCCGCAGTGTCCCAGTTGTCATTAGGATGATACTAACAAGAATACTCACTCCTCAGGGTCAGGCCAAGGTTCACCTGGGCCCTAACCACTGATAATCTCATCAACCCTCGAGGACAGGGTAAAACGGCCCCTGTGGGTTTCCCAGACTTTAACTCTTCATCCGAGTGGAAAGCTTTATCTTTCTTCCACGGAGCTCCTGGTGGTTTAGAACTGCTGACCTTGTAGTTATCACTGGAACATATAACCCACTATGCCACCTGGGCGCAGTTTCATATTTGCATATGCATATATGTACATAAGGTATGTGTGCATATGTGTGTCTCAGCTTACCATGATGTAATTTTCTTTTTAAACACTATCAGTCAATTTCTTAAAAAAAGGCAATTGGAAGGGAAAATGGAAAATGAAGTACGTAAAAATTTATGTAATTTTTAAATCTAAATATATGGTAGGTATAAATATTCATTTGATTTTCCTGGAGGAATTGCTCAATTTCCTTACATGGAGAGATGTAAATATTCTGATAAAATAAAAATGTAATGTTCTGATAAATGCCCTTCCTTGCTTTCTTGGAAGACGGACTTAGAAACACACTCATTATTGCAAAACAGAAACATATTTTACATGATAAATAAATATTGAATCATGTGTCCTCTTTATGTGCCTGATACCTTGTTCATTAGCATATATAGAGTAGAATCAAGCATAGTGTCCCACACAGCAAATAAAAAATAAAGCTTGTTGGTACATAAATTAAAACTTTTTATGTTAGATTAAATATTAATATTTCCAGTATTTTTGAAATTTGTTATGCTAGTATTCTATTAAATTATTACCTATGTTAGCATTATATTAAATGTATGCTAGATTGTGCCTGCAGGCAGGCTAAACACATTTTAAAGTTATAAATATTATTGCTTACAAAACCAAAGACGTGGCTCTGTATGTAAATGCTAGGCAGTTAAAAGATAACTTGATTCAATTCATTACAGTGGCTGCCTTATTCCAGTTCCTTATTTGGGGCTGTCATCTAGGACTGGAGTTTCTACTGGCTGTTTACCAGGATGTAAGCAAGAGCATGACTTCTGTTTGGTTCCTGGCAAAGAACACCGCTGGCCCTTCTGGCTGGCACTATTGGATCGCCAGACAGGAAGGTATAAGATCGCAAAATGGATCAGCGGCTTGTTTTCCCTTAAGAGAATCCATTCTTTCCCAGTAACCACTCATATTAGGCCCAGCTACATATTGGATGAAGGTAATGTAACTTTCATCACTGGACTGTCCATGGTCACCTCTTGCTTATTAGAAATAGAGAGTATACTCCCGAGAGACCTGCCAAAGCAAGAGGTTTCAACGATGCAGGATCAAGTTGTAGAAGAGAGATGCAGAGGAGGTCTCGAAGCTGTGGGGAGCTCACAGCGCAAACCATCTTGTGACCCTGCATGACCTTTATTTCTTGCCTGCCCCCTCTCATTCATTGGAGCTGGTATCAGTTTCATGTAGTGCCTGGCCATTTCCCATCCACCGTGGCGCTCACTCCCCCCTCCATCCTGTCTGCTGGCACGTATGGACCTCTGCCGTGGACAGCTCGGGGCTGCTGTGATGTTGGTGTGCTAAGCACGTGCCTGTCATGCGTATTATGCAATCAGTCCCTGGTATCACTATCTATCCTGCTCTCTTCTAGGAAGTAGATGGGGGGCTTGGGAGCTCAGGCCCATAGTCTTGGGGGGACACCGAGATCAACTGGTGTAACATAATCCACGAAGACAATGTTCTACATCCCACTTTGGTGAGTAGTGACTGGGGCCTTACATGCTTGTGAGCGGCCACCTAAGGGCCGCCTGTTAGTCTCTCCCCATCCACAGCAGAGGAGAAAGAGAATGAAAGACTCAAGGCAGCAATTTGTCCAGAAAACAAATGGTTCTCACCCAAATTACAGTGTCCATGGCCCTGGGACTGGGAGGGGCCTGGCTGTTTTTGCTGACTGCTCTGAAAGGGATTGCCTCCAAAGGTCCTGCTTAGAATGGGAGACACAGTGGTACACACTCAACATCATAAAAACAAGCCTTCCTCACTTGTGGAACCCTAGGGACAATGAACCTTAGTCGCCCTTGGGCCTGGAGCTGCGTTTGGTGACACTTATTCAATTTTCAGTCAAAAATACTGTATGTAGGTCTATACAATGCATAATAGCAATCGGGGAGAGATGCGCACAATGGAACAATCCTTCCCAAAGTGGCCGATACCTCTCCCTAGGGGGCGCTGGAATGGTCCAGTGGGGCTGCAAGCACAGGTAGCTACACTTTATTCTCGATGATGGCTATCGTGTAAACGTTTTTAAGTGCCAGAGGGGCACTGGGTAATTTTTTTTTCTGAAAAGGGGGCAGTAGGGCAAATATATTATCACATAATGAACCATTTGAAATCCAAAGAGCAGCCTTTGACCACGAAGCAAGTTCAGAAGGCAGGAAGCGTTCGGACAGAAGGAGGAATGGAGACAAGCACAGACAGAATGTAGGCAGAGTGCAGCTATGGGGTGGGGATCGCCATCAATGGCGTGGAACAAAATGTGTGGGAAGTATTGCATGGAAAACGGATTTTTCCAGTTTTTTTTGGAAAATTCATCCGATTCGCATTTAAAGTTTAAAAACTTGTAATAACAAAAAAGCATTTTATGCTGCGTACAAGGCTTGACATGTAGTGGGTGCTGAACAAATTTTAGGCCAGTGGAGGCTGATGGAATGAATTTCACTTGTTCATTTACTCATTCATTGCTCTTGTTGCTCTGGGTGCTATCAAGTTGACTCTGACTCACAGCAACCCTTGTGACAGACTAGAACTTCCCCATAGAATATTCTGGGCTATAATCTTTATGGAAATAGTTAGATAGCCTGGCCTTTCCTCTGTTGTTCAGTGGGGTTGAACAGCTAACCTTTCTGTTAGCAACTTAGCTCTTCATTATTTGTGCCAATAGGACTCCTTGCTCTTAGTCCATGAGTAATTATCAAGATGATACTGCATTTATACACAGTCCCACACACACACACCTAGCATTAATCAGCGTGCCTGAAAGAGCTTCATCTGCATAATTAGAGTTCTTGGTCGGAACTCTGGTTCTATCACTTTTGGTTGTTTCTCAGCTTTATAATTTGTAAAGTAAGGATCTCTCATCTCACATGATTTTTATTGGGATCAGATGGCATCGAGACTGTGAAGGTGCTATAAATATGACAATGTGTGATATTCAGATGAGTCGTTACCATAATGGCGAGATATAGTATACTTATACTGGTCTAAGCATTTTACATTTATTTAGGTCATTTGCTCCATACATCAACCCTCATAAGAGCAAGGCAGGCATAACTATGCCCATTTTGCACACTAGGAAACGTTGGCACTGAGAGGGTAAATAACTGGACTCAGGTCATTGAGCGTAAGGGACTGGGCCAGGATTTGATGTCAGCCAGGCTTTAGAGTTTTAACTTGTAACCACAGTTCTATGCTGCCCCAGTATGGTAGTCATAGTAACAGCTACTCCTTACTTCGTATCTCTTCTGGGCCGGGTGCTATTTCAGAAGCTCCACATGCATTATTGCGCGCTCACAGATCTGCACATGCAGGCCACCAGTTGGTTCTTGATGACATGCATAGTTTAGAAATGCACTCTGATGAATTTTGGGAGGGCAAAAAGCAATTTATGGGAATGTTTTTTTATCAGGTTCTCGCGACATTTGTATCAAGGTTGGAGAATGAAAGCTAAGAACCAAGGGAGGCAAAATGCAAGATCGGCCATTATGGACCGTCACTGCCCGCTGGTGGACGCTGCTGCTGCTGCTGGATGGTGTCCACCATGCCTCTGGCTCTCTCCACTCTGCTGAAGTCATGGTTGTTGATCGCGGAATGTCTGGGCATCTTCGCAGAGCCGTGGGTGGGGAAACCGAGTTGTGTCTGAGTGCTGTGCTGTGTGAAGCCCACGAGGTTGACTCCATTTGGCTTAATTGTATTCATCTCCTTTTTAGTTAGGAATCCTCTGAATATGAAGGGCATTTGGATATTTTGCATCCCAAAATTGTGTTTGGCAGAAGCTACTATCCTTGTTGTGTGGCAGAAGGTACCAAGTACCCCATGGAACAGACATGGAGGCCAAATAAATGCCTTGCCTGTGTTAGATGAAGGAGCTGAGTACGACCTGGCCGAGAGATAGAGGCTTTCCTACCACTCTGTGTGGCACCCTTCTTTCAAAAGGAATGCCAGTCTCTGAAAACCAAGGGTAAACCAAGGGTAACTCAAAAGCGTTTATACCTCCTGAATGGTGTCAGACCTTGAAGAGCTCGTTTGCAGAAAGCTATGGATGGCAGTGGAAGCCACAATCCACTTGCAGGCTCCACACGTGGATTAAGTCTCCAGCTACTCCGCTCTGACCCCAGACCAGTGGTGTAAACAGCCTCTTAATTTTCTTTTTTTTAAAAAATTGTTTATTCGGGGCTCATACAACTCTTATAACAATCCATACATATATCAATTGTGTAAAGCACATTTGTACATTCATTGCCCTCATCATTCTCAAAATATCCGCTCTCCACCCAAGCCCCTGGCATCAGCTCCTCATTTTTCACCCCCTCCCCACTCCCCTCTCCCTCCTGAACCCGTGATAAATTACAAATTATTATTTTGTCATATCTTGCACTGTCCGATGTCTCCGTTCACCCACTTTTCTGTTGTCTGTCCCCCAGGGAGGAGGCTATATGTAGATCCTTGTAATTGGTTCCCCCTTTCCAACCCACCCTCCCTCCACCCTCCCAGTATCACCACTCACACCCCTGGTCCTGAAGGGATCATCCACCCTAGATTCCCTGTGTTTCCAGTTCCTATCTGTACCAGTGTCCATCCTCTGGTCTAGCCAGACTTGTAAGGTAGAATTGGGATCATGTTAAGGGGGGTGGGGCAGGGCAGGGGGAGGGGGAGGAAGCATTTAGGAACTACAGGAAAGTTATATTTTTCATCGTTGCTACATTGCACCCTGACTGGATCATCTCCTCCCTGAGACCCTTCTGTAAGGGGATGTCCAGTGGCCTACAAATGGACTTTGGGTCTCCACTCCACATCCCACCCCCTCATTCACAATGATATGATTTTTTGTTCTGATGATGCCTGATACCTTCTCCCTTTGACACCTTGTGATCTCACTGGCTGCGGTGCTTCCTCCATGCGTAGCCTCTTCATTTTCAGTGCAGTGTGCACTAGAAAATAGGTTATTGTACACACAGTTAGGTTAAAATTTAACACCGTATGATTTGATCTCCATTCTGACCCATTTCAAATTGCCTCTGGTTTTTAATATTTTTATGCTTGCTTTTGATTGAAGTTTGTCTCTGTTTTACTTTGTTATTCTTGTTGGATTTTGTTGTTGTTTGCATGTTTTTCTGTATATGAAGTCCAGGATAGATAAATCTAGGAAGACAGTAACTGGAACTGTGGTTTGGGGGTGAGAGAGCAAGGAGGTTGGAGGTGGGGGCGGGGGGAGAGGGAGCTAACAGCAATGAGTACAAGAAAGAAGGAAATGTTCTAAAATTGGTTGTCACGATGATTGTGTAACTCTTTTAGATATTATTGAATTGTATGGTGTGTGGATTATATGTCAATAAAACTGTTAAACAAAACAAAGCAGAAAAATGTTTATATCCTTGATCCAGTTTTTCTGCTTTGAGCTCTTTGTACTGTGGAAATAAAACAAAGATCAGAACACAGATTTATATAGAAGGATGTTCATGCAACTTAGATTATTATAACTATAAGTAAAACATTATTATTACAAAACCGTTGCTGCTGTCAGGTGTCAACGAGTCCTCTCTGGCTCATAGCAACCCCGTGCACAGCAGAACACAATGCTGCCCCATTCTGCGTCATGTTCACCAGCCAGCACTGCCATGGCTGAGTCCATCATTGCAGCCTCGTTACCAATCCATCTCATTGAGGGTCTTCATCTTCTCTCCTCGTCTTCCACTTTACAAAGCAAGATGTCTTTCTCCAGCGTCTGGTCTCTCCCGATAACATGTCTAAAGTACGTGTGGAGTCTTGCCATCCTCACCTGTCTGTCTGTCATACTATGGTGCCTCTTGTGTTAGTGGAATGTTGGAAGCTATGCCACCTGGATTTCAACTACTAGCAGAGTCATGTATGGGGAACAGACTTCAGCAGAGATTCCAGATGAAGCACAAATCAGGAAGAAGGAATAGGCGGTCCACATTTGAGGGATTCTTCATGGAAAACTTTATGAATATGAATGGAACACAGTCATAGAAACTTTCATGAAGCAAAAATATCAAGCGATGGTTCCTCCACATGTCCTCCATCTTGGTCTATATACTTCTGCAGCTGGTATGTAATCTCTGTAACTCTTCCATGAAGAATTCTACACTCTTTGAAGATCTGTCTAGCTTACCCTTTAGGAATCTCAAAAGATCATCACCATAATGCTCTGAGCAGACCCTCTGCCTTCAATTTAACTGGCCCCGCAGAGTCCTCAGAAGTCATAGCTTTGATGGCACCTTACTCTCTGGATGGCATCGGTACACCCAAGACTCATCATTAGTCATGCTTTGTTCCATACAATCATCTTCGTTACCTTTGATCTTGGTTTAGAGACTGATAAAAAGATAAGTTCTTCGAGCTAGCTGATCTTCATCAAGTCGAAAGCTTGCTGAAGCCAAGATGCTTACTTCTAATGGAAAACTCTGAGCCAAATGAGATTCCCACTTCCGTCGCACTCCCACCAATGGTGATTCTACAGTCTTCTCTCACCAGGCTGTGGACTTCAGTCACAGTGTCTTAACTCACATCCTTCAGGCCTTAAAGTGATTGCCCTTAAAGTGATTGAGCCATGGAAAGGCTGTTATTTTATGCAGGGCAGCATTTCTGTAAACTTGTTGCAAAGCTTCAGTGATTTCAGAAGATGTCCACTTGAATTTTGTCAAAAATTTGGTATTTGTTCTGACTTAAAATTGTTTAGTTCCATCGTACAAAAAGTATTCTTTTCTGGAGGTGCCACAATGAAACCAAGACAAGTATATTACTGAGAGAACTAGTCTTCTTGCAGAGACATGCTTAAGCACCCCCTTTAAAGAATACATGGTGCATAGATATAACCTAGAACCCCAGTAGCAATATTGTTTGACTAACCTTAATATATGGGAATATTGGGAATGTTGACATCCACTATCCAAGGTTATTTAAAAGTCTCTGTACATATAAAGTAATACGTATCTATGAAAGTTGTTACAAAAATGTTCAGTAATTCAAGAAAAACAATAAGTAAAGGTTAAACAAAAGTACAACTGAATATAGAATATGGTCTTCATTAAAAAAAGTGTTCAATAGAGAGGTCTGAAGGGCCCAGCCCCAATCCCAACTACGAGGAGAGCGCCCCCTTCCCACCCCTACCCCATCCTGTAGAAGAATTCCCTTCAGAAAACAGCACTGAAGCTACAGCTCAGGGAGAGGGACATGTCTGATCAGAGCACACAGGAGCAAATGAAGGGGGAGGAAGAGAGAGTGGGAGACATCCTGGCCCACCAGGCCTGGAGGATGATATTCCTGCTCAGAGCAGCCAATGCACAGAGAGGACCGTAAGGATGGCCCCACTATGAGACATGCCATCCCTCATTGACTCATAGCCCTACAGGGGACCCCGCCACACCGAGGCGAAACACTAAGGGTGTGCAACAGAACAGCAAGGGGAGCAGAGCAAGGAGTCCCCAGGAAATGACAAATATAGACTTTGGGGCCATGGTGTGGTACCCCATCAGACTCGACCAGAAAAACCCTCCTAAAGGTCAACAAACAGACTTTGAACTCTTCACAGGCTTTTCTTTTTTATGATCATTGGCTTTGTTGTTTTGTTTTCTTTTGTTGCTTTGTTTTGCTCTGTCTTGTTTTTTTGTGCATATTATTATCTCTGCAGGTCTATCTAGATAAGATAGGTGGGATAAACAATCTGGAGGAGAAAACAAGGAACCAATGGTTCAGGGGAACACGGCAGATGGGGAGGCAGGGGAAAGGAAGTGGGTGTTAACAAACCCAGGGACAAGGGAACAACAAGTGATCCAAAATCGATGGCGAGGAGGGTGTGAGGAATGGTAGGACTTGATGTAGGGCAATGTAACCGAGAGGAATTACTAAAACTCAAATGAAGGGTGAACATGATAGTGGGACAAGAGGAAAGTAAAAGGAAATAGAGGGAAGAACTAGAAGGCAAAGGGCATTTATAGAGGTCTAAATACAGGCATGTTCATATGTAAATGTATTTATATATGACGATGGGGAAATAGATCTATGTGCATATATTTATAGGTTTTGTATTAAGGTAGCAGATGGACATTGGGCCTCTACTCAATGCAAGAACACTTTGTTCTATTAAACTGGCATTCCACGATGCTCCCCTTCACGACATGATCACTGAAGACAAAGCAGGTACATAAGCTAATGTAGTTAAGAAAGCTGATGGTGCTTGGATATGAAAAGATATAGCGTCTGGGATCTTAAAGACTTGAAGGTAAACAAGCAGCCATCTGTCTGAGAAGCAACAAAGCCCACATGGAAGAAGCACACCAGTCTGTGTGATCATGAGCTGTCGAAGGCATCCGGTATCAGGCATCAAAGAACAAAAAGTTATCATTTTGAATGAGGGGGAGTGTGGAGTGGTGAACCAAAGCCCATTTGTAGACAAGTAGACATCTCCTTATGGAAGGATTGTGGGGAGAAGATGAGCCAGCAGTATAGCACCAATGAAACATACCACTCTCCTCTAGTTCTTCAATGCTTCCTCTTCCACCACACTATCATGCTCCTAATACAAATCCGGCTAGACCAGAGGCTGTACACTGGTACAGATAAGAGCTGAAAACACAGTGAATCCAGGGCAGATAAACCCCTCAGGACCAATAATGAGAGTAGCCATACCAGGAAGGGAAAGGGAATCTGGGGGAGAAAGGGGGAAGAAATCACAATGATCTACATATAACCCCCTCCCTGGGGGAAGGACAACATAAAAGTGGGTGAAGGGAGACATCAAACAATGTAAGACATGAAAAATAATTTATAAGTTACCAAGGGTTTGTGACGGAGGGGGAGGTGGGGAGGGAGGGGGGAAATGAGGAGCTGATACCAAGGGCTCAAGTAGAAAGAAAATGTTTTGAAAATGATGATGGCAACAAATGTACAAATATGCTTGACACAATTGATGTATGTGTAGACTGTGATAAGAGCTGTATGAGCCCCCAATAAAATGATTTTTAAAAAAGGGGTTCATGTGTATAGAAAAAAGACTGGAAAGAAATACTGCTAGTATCTATTATTCTTGGTTGGTAAGATTATGATGAATTTTTGTTTCTTTATCCTCCCATTATCTGTCCTAATCATCCGCAGCGAACACATATTTCTATTACATAGAGAAGAAGTGTTGAGAAAAGCAGAGTTTGAATATCCGAGTTGGTGAGACGTCATGATGAAAAGAGCACAAACACCCTCCACTAATGGAGCATAAATTGGCATCATCCTTTGGGAATAAGAAAATCCCACAGTCATAGAGAACAAGTTCTCTAATGAGGTTCACACTCTTTGACTCCAAACATCTACTTCTGGGAATTTCTCTTTTATTCTGAGGATATAATTCATTAGACGCCAAGAGCTATGGGCAACGAAGATGCTCACTACCACACCATCGATAAGAACAAACACTGTATAAAAGTTAAATGTCCAGCAATCGGTGAGCAGTTTTGTAAATTATGGTTGATCCACACGAAGGGGTATTATGGTGCCATTAAAATGATAATTACGAAGATTGTAGCAGCACAGAGTACATTCATGATGCGATGCGAAGTGCAAAATGTAGAATATGAAATTACACGTCACCAAGTCCGTGGCGATACACCATGCGTCAGTGTCCAGAGCCTAGAGGATCATGTCAATGCATAAAAAGGACAATAATTATTGTGGTGCGGTGAATGGGGTTCCAAGAGATTCTTATAACTATTGGGTTTTGTTGCAACTTTAATGACATATTGTTGGTACTCCATCTTCCTGCTGAAACTTGCATTTCCCCACACAAAGCTATTTTAGATGTTGGCTGAAAGCAGGCAGGTGGTGCACTAGGTAGGCACTACAAAATTAAAATAACCGAGCCAGGTACTGTGGAGAAGTGCGAGTGGTAGACGTCACCCTCTGGGTGACTAGTCTTCAGGCCTGCTTCTAGAAAACAGAGGGTGGGACTCAGTGCAGGCAAGTCTGCCTTCATCTCTGCTGTTTCCTCATCTATGATATTTACCGAGCGCTCAGGACCAGTGTCTCTTATGGCCTTTGCAACTACTCTTTGAAGTCAGTTCTCTCCATGGAATCATTTTGAGGAGGTGGAAACTCACATTCAGGGCAGTAACCTGGCCCCCCACAACCCATAGCCAGTGTGGCTGAAGGGTAGATGTCTTGCTACCACGAGGGGGACAGGCGCTACCTTTCAGTGGAAATTGGTAGGAGGCTTATGTGTTGGTTGCTGTGATGTGGTGTTCCATTTCATTGAGCACAGGGTCACATGAGTGGGGCTGACTTATAGATCACAAATAATAACTGATGTAGAAATGAAGACCCAGTTTTCCCACCGGGTTACCCTTGATCGTCCTGGTCTAGAAGCATGTTAGCCCATGAGGCCTTATTTTGCCTTGATCCTACTTCCCTTCTTCCTCTTCTCCACCTCTCTGATGTATCAGACTCAATGAAACCACACCTACAGCTCTTTGAGCTCACAGGGTCTTGTTCAAATTCTCATTGTTTGGGGCTGGGGAAAGAGCAGGCATAGGAGACTTGCATTTGCATTACGGGGTTAAAAAAGTGGATTAGGACACGTTGTTATGACCTTGTTTTTTTATGATGCATGCTTTTTATCTTTTGTTCCCTAAAAATGGGGCAGCCTGCGAAACACCTTGATTAAACAGCAATACAGTCCATTTATGGCTAATCTAAGCTGTCAGGGTTTGTTAGTACTAATTCCATTTGCACTGATAAACGCATTAAATGACCATGTATTTCCTGAGGATCTCTGTGCTCGAGGTAAAAGAGACCAGATCTCTTTCCTGAAGAAGCTGGTTGAATAGATTCGTAGCGTGGATTCATACCGGGTGGGAGGCAAGGACGATTTTATGCAGGTAAATCCAAACAGACAATCTGAAGCATTTCCCAAGCATACCTAAAAGTGTCCATGGGGTTCGTAGAGTGAAATAATAATTTCTTAAAGAAGAAGAAGCGGGAGGGGTGGAATGGGAGTTTAGGGATTACATGGTGCAGAAGCACATTCACCATGGCAATTAGAGGGCCGGGCCGATGCTCCAGCTGGTTATGAGCATTCCTGAGCAGTTGCCTGCACTGAGGTAGAGGCAGAGGCCTCACTGGGGGGTGGGGGGTGGGGGGCGGGGTGAGGGTAGGGAGGGGGGGAGGATGAAGTAGAGTCCTGCTTTGGGAGAGGGATAGGCCTTGTTCTCATTCCAGGGCTCTCATCTCCTAATTGCATGCACTCTGCCTGAGTGCTTGCTAGAGGGAGCCTTACAGGCAAACCAGTTCGACCCTCACCCAGTTCCAAGCCTGGGAATCCTTTTATGCCCCATGGTGTGCCAGAGAGTGAAATGACAGCCATCGCGGTTTGAGAACTTACTAGGTTCACATCACCTTGGTCTCTATCACAACATCACAGCAATACTGTACACTCAGGGGCAGGTTCTGGGTTCCCCTCAAAGTTCTGTAGCTTAAGTGAATGCAGAGAAGAGGTCTAGAGAAAGCAAGATCACTGGGCCCCCTCTCTGATAGGGAAAGGCCACAGACCGGATTGCCAGCGGCAAGAAGTGTCCATATGGACAGCCTGGAGTGCACAGTGCCTTTGCCCATGGATAAGCAAGATCCACCCTAAGTCCTGGGATACTACTTCCCATTGGGTTGATTCTCATAGTGGCCCCAGGCATGTCAGAATAGAACAGTGCTCCAGAGGGCTTTCCATAGCTTATCTTTCAGAAGTAGGAAGCCAGGACATCCGCTTATGGAAGGGTCACAGGGAGGAGATGAGCCAGTCAGGGCACAGTGTAGCAACGATGAAACATACAACTTTCCTTAGTTCCTAAATGCCCACCCCTCTCACTATCATGATCCCAATTCTACCTTACAAATCTGGCTAGAACAGAGGATGTACACTGGTACAGATAGGAACTGGAAGCACAGGGAATCCAGGGCGGATGATACCTTCAGGACCAGTGGTGAGAGTGGTGATACCAGGAGGGGGAAGGGAGGGTGGGGTGGAAAAGGGGAACCGATTATAAGGATCTACATACAACCCCCTCCTTGGGGATGGGCAGCAGAAAAGTGGGTGAGGGGAGATGTCGGACTGTATAAGATATGACAAAATAATGATTTATAAGTTATCTAGGGTTCATGAGGGAGGAGGGAGGGGGAGGGAGGGGGAAATGAGAAGCTGATGTCAGGGGCTTAAGTGGAGAGCAAATGTTTTGAGAATGATGAGGACAATGAATGTACAAATGTGCTTTACACAGTTGATGTATGTGCAGATTGTGCTAAGAGCTGTATGAGCTCCTGATAAAATGATTGGGGAAAAAAAAGAAGAAGTAGGAAGCCAGGATTTTCTTGGGAGGTTCCTCTGAGAAGGCTTGACTCTCCAGTTTAGAACTTGAACATTCACACCACTCTGGGATTCCAGGTGACCATCACTGGGGACAATTGTGTGACATAGAGTATTCTGGGGAAGTTGTGATTTCAAAGCAGAATATGATTTATTCATTTATTCAATGACTATTTATGAGCATTGATTGTCTTGTAGATCCTGGGTAGATATTGTTACTGTCTGTAAGAAGCTTCCAATAGGTCTGGGTTTTAACCTCGATTAGGCCCCTAAATTGCTGCAGGAGAGACAAGGTCCTCCTACTCTGGACCGCAGTTTTCCCATTTCTACAGCAGGGGGATTTGGCTCACTGATTCCTGAAGCTCTTGACTATCTCCTTGTCTCAAAGACTGAGTCTTCCCTTCAATCAGGCTGTCTGATTTCATGGCCATCGATATTTCTCTAACCATCACCTTCCTTCATTTTCTCTGGGGACTCGAATTAAAGCTAACTGGGTTTTCCAGATATAATTTCTGCACTGTCACAGTCAATACATTTGGATCAAACTCAGATAGCCAAGAGGGAGGGAGGTGCCTCACACGTATCAGAGGAGTGTGAGTTCAGCTAATAGTCCCGATATCTTATTACCACCCCTGCATCTCAGGCTCAGTTCCTCTGTGCTGCAAATGCCTGAAACCAATGCCCATCCACATCCTGCCTCAAATTCCCTGCATGTGCTAATGAATGCATCGATTTTCCTATTCTGTACCACAACAGTTATTTCAGAGATAAATGCCTCCTGTTTGTGATTATTAAATCTGCTTCATGTTGGATAGTTGGGGCTGGGTGGCTGGGATGATGGGTCTTGTTAGAGCCAAGTTGTGGGAAGCCTGGGACAGGTCTCCACTCATTTCCAAAAGGCTGTAGAACCTGGAACAGCTACTTTAGACTCAGGGCCTTGGTTTCCCAGCCTGTAGAATGAGGATTTTTATGGTGAGTGTGAAGGTCCATCTTTTAAAAATTTTTTTATAAAGCATCAGAAACTTTCATTATAGGAAATGGTATATATCAGACATTGTACTAAGCAGACAGAACAACTCTCCTTGGAGTGGAAATGTAGTTAAGGTCCTGATCACTCATCAGCTTCCCCATTCTTCACTTTGGAAACCCCTACAGCCCTTCCAGGAAACTCCAGGGCTAAGGAGGGCATTATTTGAAAACCACCAAGCTAGATGGACTCAGCTTCCCTAGTGATGCAGCCATTGTGAGTTGGGCTTCTAACTGCGTGGTTGGCCATTCAAAACTACCAGCCCCTTCACAAGAGAACGATGACGTTTCTAACATCTGTAGAGTTACAGTCTCAGAAAGTCACAGGGGCAGATCTACCCCGTCTTATAGTGCCACTATGCATTGGAATCATCTTGATGACAGTGAGTTTGGCTTTGGTTTAGGCAACACATGAGGGCAGGAGGGGTGGGGGAAATGGAAAAAAATGGAGGGAGTGGTGTAGTGGTTTACATGTTGGGCTGGTAACGTCAAAATCAACAGTTTGAAACCACCAGGTACTTTTTGGGAGAAAAAGTGGCTTTCTATTCCCTTAAAGAGTTATAGTCTGGACCTCAAGGTTCAAACCATAAGAAGAGACAAGGAGGGACACTACATAATGCTCAAAGGCTCAGTAAACCAAGAACCAGTTAGCATATTGAATATTTATGCACCCAATAATGGTGTGGTGAATTTCATCAAATAAACTATTAAAAAGATGAAAAAAACACGGATTCAACAATCATAGTAGGTGACTTTTACACTCTGCTATCAGAGAAAGACAGATCATTGGGAAAGAAGCTCAGCAAGAGGCTATAGAGCTAAAAAATGTAATTAGGCAGCGGGGCCGATAGACATTTATGGAGCTTTCCGTCCAAACGCAAAAAAAAAAAAAAAAAAGAATCGCATTCTTCTCAAATCTACATGGATAATTTTCAGGAATAGATCACATGCTGGGACACAAGCCAAGCCTGAGTAAATTCAAAAATATAGATACTATTCAGATGTCTTTCTCAGATAACCATCCTGGAGATTAATACGAGGATGTCCATAAAATCAAGGACAACCAACTGGAGGATGAACAACGATCTTCTGTGATGTGAATGGGTACAGGCCCAGATTAGAGAGGACTTTAAGAAGTTTCTAGAAGTTAACAAGAATGAGAATCAAAACTTATGGGATACTGTGAAGGCAGTTATCAGAGGTAGCTTGATATCATTAAATGCATATATGAAAAAAGGAGAGGCTTGTGACAGATATGTTAACACGAAGCCTCCAACTAGAATCGAGTCAGCAGAACAACCCCTCCAACAGCAAGAGAAAATAAAAAATAAAAATCAGGGCATAGTTAAACCAGTGGGATGACAAGAGAACGATGCAAAAGATAAATGCAGCTAAAAGCAGGGTCTATGAAAGGGTCAACAAAATAGATAGACCACTGGTGAATCTGACCAAGGATAGAAAGGTGCAAACATCAATAACCAGGATGAGGGATGAATCAAGGGCATTTACAACAGACCCCAATGAGATTAAAAGGATAATCACAAAGTATTATGAAGGTTTATTTTCTAATGAATTCAGAAACATTGAAGACATGGATTAATACTTGGAAAAACAGTCCCTCCCTAGATTATCTCAGACAGAGGTCAAGAACCGCAAAAAACAAAACAAAACAAAACAAAAAAAACCAAAGCCATAGTGAAAGAAGAAATAGAGAGGGTCATCAAGAGGCTACCAACAAAAAAAGCCCCAGGGCCAGATTGGCTTCACAGCAGAATTCTACCAAGCATTCAGGGAAGATTTGACATCTATCCTCCACAAAGTATTCCATAGCATAGAAGAGGATGGCAAACTCTAAACTCATTCTATGAAGCCAGCATAACTTTGATACCCAAGCAGGGCAAAGACCCTACAGGTATAGAGAATTACAGACCAATATCTCTAATGAACATAGATGCAAAAATCCTTAACAAAATATTGGCCAATAGAATACAAAAGTATATAAAACATATCATCCACCATGACCAGGTAGGATTCATCCCAGGGATGCAGGGATGACTTAACATCTGAAAATTCATCAATATTATACACCACATTGGGAAGAAAAAGGATAAAAACTATATGATAATCTCCATAGATGCAGAAAAAGCATTTGACAACATCCAACACCCATTCCTAATTAAGACACTCACATAGATAGGATTGGAAGGTAAATTTCTCAAGCAGATACAAGCTATCTATGAAAGGTCAATGACCAACATCATAGTTAATGGAGAAAAGACAAAAACAATCCAACTGAAAAAGGGTATAAGACAAGGATGCCTCCTGTCCCCACTTCTATTCAGTATCGTTCTGGAGGTTCTAGCTAACAACATAAGATAGCGGAAGGACATCAAAGGGATCCAAATGGGAGAGGAGGAGGTGAAACTATCATTATTTGCAGATGACATGATCCTGTACATTGAAAACCCCAAAAGCTCCACAACGGGAGTACTTATAATAATAGAAGAATATGGAAGAGTGGCAGGGTACAAGATCAACAAACAGTAATTGGTAGGTTTTCTATACACATTGGACAGGATCATGGAAGAGGAGACCAAGAAGGAAGTACCCTTCATAGTAGCTAAGAACAACCTGAAATACCTAGGAATATATTTAACAAAATAAATCCTAAGGACTTATACAAGGAAAACTACAAGCCCTACTATAGGAAATGAAAAGCGACCTTGACAAATGGAAGGATATCCCATGCTCGTAGATTGGAAGGCTTAACATAGTAAAGATGGCAATCTTACCCAAAGCACTTTACAAGTTCAATGCCATTCTGATTCAAATACCAACAACCTTCTTCAAAGAATTGGAAAAACTGATCACCAATTTCATATGGAGAGAGAAAAAACCCAGAATTAGCAGAGAACTCCTCAAGAAGAAGGCCAATGTTGGAGGACTCACCTTATTCAATTTTAATGCCTATTACACAGCTGCAGTGGTCAAAACAGTGTGGTACTGGCACAACGACAGACACTCAGACAAGTGGAAAAGAATAGAAAGCCCAGGAATAAAACCATCAGCATACAGACAACTGATCTTCGACAAGGGTCCCAAAACCATCAAGTGGGAAGTGGTGCTGGAAACAATGGATATCCACATGTAGAAAAATGAAACAAGACATTTACCTCACCCATGCACAAGAATAAACTCAAGGTGGATCACAGACCTAGAAGTTAAACCCCAAAATATCAGGATCATCAATGATGGAATCAGGACAAACTTAAGAACATTGGCCCAGGGAATTCATAGGCTCACTGAAATAGGGACGGATACATACACAGGTGAACTGGAAATCGACAAATTGGATTGAATAAGAATAAAACACCTCAAAAGACTTCACCAAGAGGGTCACAAGACAGCCCACAGACCGAGAGAGGATTTTTAGCAATGACACATCGGACAAAAGGCTCATTACTAAAATCTATAACACCTTTGTGACCTGCAAAAAGAGGACAACAGTTAATCCCCTAAGAAAGTGGGCAAAAGAACTGGAAAAGAAGTTTCACTAGGGAGGAGACCCATATGGCCAACAAGCATATGAGAAAATGTTCCCGGTCATTTGCCATAAGAGAAATGCAAATCAAACAACCATGAGCTACCACCTAACACCCCTGAGGCTAACCCAGATCAGCAAATCAGAGAGCAACAAGTGTTGGAGAGGCTGTAGTAAAGTAGGAATCCTCCTCCCCTGCTGGTGGTTGTGTAGATTTGTCCAGCCACTGGAGATTTGAAAAGCAATCTGGAGATACTTAAGGAAAATAGAAATTGATCTACCTTGTGACCACACAGTCGTTTCTCTACTGGGCATCTACCCAGAGGAGGTAACAAATAAAACATGACCAGTCATTTGCACTCCAATGTTTATTGCGGCACAATTCACAATCGCAAAGACTTGGAAACAGTCTAAGTTTCCATCGATAGATGAGTGGATTAGCAAACTCTGTCACATACACACAATGGAGTACCATGCAGCACTGAAAAGCACGGACGATCACATGAAACACGTCATTTCATGGAAAGAGTTGGAAGGAATCATTTTAAGCAAGGTAAGCCAATCTCAAAAGGACAGGTGTAACATGAGTCCCCTGAGGTAAGTACCATCAGCATGGCAGGAATAGAAGAATAGACACTTATCTTGCAATAATCAGGTAGAAGCATAGGCAGTCAGGGGGAGGGCAGACCATGTCGAAGGAGGTACATGTGAGTCTAACATAAAGAAGGGGAAGGGGGAAGGAGGAGGGAGAATCAGGGTGGGGAGAGAATGAGATGATGACATGGGGGAACAGGGCACTAATCCACCCAGGGGGAGAGTATTGGTGTGTCCCCACAGAACTGGAATGTGCATATAGACCCCACCATGATGTGCCAACCCAGGAGGGCTACGTAATGCACAGAGGAATCCATAAAAAGACTGGACTATATGCCCGGCCCCAACCAGAATCAGCCTGGTCCCCACCATGGAAGGTAGCGCCACAGAAAATGAAAATAGACTCTGGTGAGGGGAAGGAACTGACCTACCATACCCAGAAGGAAGCTGAAGCAAATGAAGGGGGAGGAAGGGAGTGGAGTGCACCATGGCCCACCAAGCTCAGAGGACAATAGCCCTGCTCCAAGTGGCAAATGCACGGAGAGGACCATATGGCCGGCCCCACTGCGAGATACGACATCCTGCACTGACCCATGGCCCTACATGGGACAGCACTGGAGACACAGTGTGACTGAGCTGACCCCACCACACCAAGGCAAAACACTGGGGGCAGGCAATAGAACAGCAGGGGGAGCAGAGCAAGGAAGTTCTGAGGGAGTATAAAAATAGACTTTGGGGCCAGGGGGTGGCACCCCATCAGACTCATCTGGAAAACACTCCTAAAGGTCAACAAACAGACCTTGAATTATTAACAGGCTTTTCTTTCTTCTTTTAGATTTTGTATGTCAGTGGCTTTTTTGTTTGTTAATCTGTTGTTGTTGCCTTGTTTTTATGTGTGATTTTTTTGGTGCTGTTGAGGCCATCCCCGACTTTATGTGCACATTATTTTTTTAAATTTTATGTGCATATTATTATCTCTGCAGGTCTACCTAGATAATATAGGCTGGATAAACAATGTGGAGAAGAAAACAATGGGACCAATGGTTCCGGGGGGACGTGGGAGGTGGGCGAAGAGAAGAGGTATTAACCAACCCAGGGACAAGAGAACAATGAGTGAGTCCAAACCAGTGTCAAGGAGGGGGTGGGAGGACTGGTAGGGAGTAATCAAGGGCAATGTAACCGAGAGGAATTACTGAAACTCAAATGAAGGCAAAGCATGGTAGTGGAACAAGAGGAAAGCAAAAGGAAATAGAGGAAAGAAGTAGGAGGCAAAGGGCATATATAGAAGCCTAAATACAGGCATGTACATATGTAAATATATTTATTATTATGGGGAAAATAGATCTATGTGCATATATTTATAGGTTTAGTAGCAGGGTAGCAGATGGACATTGGGCCTCCATTCACATACTCCCTCAATACAAGAACACATTGCTCAACTAAATGGTCATTCCATGATATCTACCTTCCTGACATGATCGCTAAAGACAAACGTGTGCATAAGAAAATGTGGTGAAGAAAGCTGATGGTGCCCAGCTATCAAAAGACATAGCATCTGTGGTCTTAAAGACTTGAAGGTAAACCAGCAGCCATCTAGCTCAGAAGCAACAAAACCTACAGGGAAGAAGCACACCAGCCTGTGCGATCATGAGATGTTGAAGGGATCAGGTAGCAGATACTAAAGAACAAAAACCATCATTGTGTGCCCACCTTCCCCATATGAATGCTGAAGACAAACGTATGCATAAGTAAGTGTGGTGAAGAAGGCTGATGGTGCCCAGCTATTGAGAGAAATAGTGTTTGGGGTCTTAAAGGCTTGAAGGTAAACAAGCGGCCATCTAGCCCAGAAGCAACATAGCCCACATGGAAGAAGTACACCAGCCTGTGTGATCACAAGGGGTCGAAGGGACCAGGTATCAAGCACCAAAGAACAAAAAATCATATCATCGTGAATGAGGGGGAGTGTGGGATGGGGACCCAATGCCAACGTGTACACATCCCTTGCAGAGGGGTAGTGGGGAGGAGATGAGTCACTCAGGGTAGAGTGTAGCATAGATGAAACACACAACTTTCCTTTAGTTCTTAAGTGCCCCCCCGCCCCCGACTATCATGATCCCAATTCTACCTTACAAACCTGGTTAGACCAGAGGATGTAGAGTGGTGCAGATAGGAACTGGAAACACAGGGAATCCAGGACAGATGAACCCCTCAGGGCCAGTGGTGAGAGTGATGACACCCGGAGGGTGGAGGAAAGGTGGGGTAGAAAGGGGGAACCTATTACAAGGATCTACATATAACCTCCTCCCTGGGGGATGGACAACAGAAAAATGGCTGAAAGGAGAGGTTGGGAAGTGTAAGATATGATAAAATAATAATTTATAAATTATCATGGGTTGATGAGGGATGGGGGAGCAGGGAGGAAGGGGGAAAAAGAAAAAAGGAAAATGAGGAGCTGATTCCAAGAGCTCAAGTGGAAAGCAGATGTTTTGAGAATGATGAGGGTAACAAATGTAAAAGTATGCTTTATACAAGTGATGTATCTATGGATTGTGATAAGAGATGTATGAGCCCCCAATACAATGATTAAAAAAAGAAAAAAAACAGAGTTATTGTCTTAGAGACCCACAGGGGCATTTCTACTCTGTCCTATAGGGTTGTATAAATAGGAATTGACTCAATGGTGGTGAGTTTGTTTGTTTGGTTTGGTTTACTGAGTGCTAATTGCAAACAAGGCGCCAGGAATTTATGGAATACCAGTTGAAATGTTTCAGGAAGATGATGAAGCACTGGAAACACTGATTGGTCTATGCCAGGAAATTTGGAAGATAGCTACTTGGCTAACCAACTGCAAGAGATCCCTATTTGTGCTCTTTCCAAAGCAAGGTGACCCAACAGAATGCTCAAGGAACTCCCAGAAGTTCAGGTTGGATTCATCAGAGGACATGGAACAAGGAATATCATTGCTCATGTCAGATGGATCTTGACTCAAAGCAGAAAGAACCAGAAAGATGTTTATTTGTGCTTTATTGACTATGTGAAGGCATTCGACTGTGTGGACCATAATAAACTATGGGTACTCTTGAGAAGAATGAGAATTCCAGAACACTTCACTGTGCTCATGAGGAACTTGTACATGGATCAAGGAGTAGTTTTCAAACAGAATAAAGGAATACTGCAGGATTTAAAATCAGGAAAGGTGTGCGTCAGGGTTGTATCTTCTTACTATACTTGTTCGATCTGTATGCTGAGCAAATGACCAGAGTATCTAGCTTATAAGAAGAATAAGACTGGAAGAAGTCTTGCTAACAACCTGAGATATGCAGATGACACAATCTTGCTTGTTGAAATCGTGTAAGATCTGAAGCACTTGCTGATGAAGAACAAGGATTGCAACCTTCAGCATGGATTCTAACTCAATGTCAAGAAGACAAAATCCTCAAAACTGGACCAATAGGTTACACTATAACAAATGGAGGAAAGGTTGAAATTGTCAAGGTTTTCGTCTTGTTTTGGTCCACATCAATGCTCATGGAAGCAGCAGTCAAGAGATCAAACTACACATTGAGTTAGGTAAATCTGCTTCATGAGACTTCCTTAGAGTGTTGTAAGGCAAGAATGTTACTTTGAGAACTAAGGTGCACCTGACCCAGACCGTGGTATTTTTCATTGCCTCATATGTATGTGAAAATTGGACACTGAATAAGGAAGGCCAAAGAAGAATTGATAGCATTTGAAATGTGGTACTGGAGAAGAACACTGAAAGAACCATGCTGGTCTGGGTTGACTAGAGAAACAAATCCAGAGACACTCACATACGTGTAAGAGAGCTTTATATCAAAGAGTAACTGTATACTAAGAAAACATCCCAGCCCAATCCAGATCAAGTCCCTAAGTCTTATATTAGCCCAGATGACTGATACTAGTCTATAAATTCCTCTTCAACTCACACAACACCTGCAATGAGGCCCAATTCAGGAAGATCACCAGTGGGTGAAAAGTCTTGTGGATTTAGTGGTGATGGAAGCATCTTCAGGGCTGGTGTGGGTGTCCATGTGGCTCCTCCAGCTCCGTGGCTCTGGCTGCCATCAGCATAGCTCCATGTGGTTTGTCAACAGGAAGGTGAAGTGGAGAGAGTGTGCATCCTGCCTCCAGGGAGAAAGACAGGAGTTCCCAGAATCCTCAGAAGGCCATGCCCACACAGAGGCATCATTGGCTATGACCTGACTGACAGGCTAGATAGACTCCATCCCTTTGCTGAATTTGACAGGACATTATGTAACTGCCACACATGGACTGTTAAAAGAAAAAACTGATCTATTTGGAAAAAGCAAGTCCAGAGTTTTCCTAGGACTCAGGAATGGCAAGACTTCATCTTACATACGTTGGACATGCTGTCAGGAGAGACAAATCCCTGGAGAAGGACATCATGCTTGGTAAAGTGGAGGGCCAGTGAACAAGAGGAAGGTCTTTAACAAGATGGACGGACACTGTGGCTACAACAATGGATTCAGGCATAGGAAGAATTGTAAGTATGGTACAAGATTGGGCGGTGTTCCGATCTGTTGTGCACAGGATCCCTATGGGTGAGAACCAACTCACTGGCATTTAACAACGACAACAACAATTTCTACTAACAGAAGGGCATTGCCTTTTCCCCAGAACCTTCTTCTCCAACCAGATCACCATATAGAGACCGCTGGGTTCCTCTGTGTTGTTAAGTGAACAGACTGCTGGACCTCATAGATCTGAGTTAGAATTCCAGTTTACATGACGTTTTAGCTCTGTGATCCTGGAAAAGTCATTTACTTCTCTGATCCTTATTTTCCTCATCTGTAAAGTGAGGATAAGAACATAAACTGACTTAAGCTTTTTTAGTAATTACCATAAGTTCTATGATTCAAGGCAACCATATATACTCTAATCCCTTTATTGTAGCCCATGACATCCTCCTTATTAATCCTTACTGCACACCAATCCTTGTGCTCTTAATCCTTATGTCTAGTCTTTACAGTCACCCAGAGAGGGTTTGTCATATTCTCCTTCTGGGCGAGGATCAGGGATGAAAAGCTAATAGCAGCAGCAGGATTTGAACACAGATTTGTTTGACTTCAAAGACTGTTCTTACAACTATGTGAAATGCCTGAAACCTTTTCAGCTATGCTCCTCACTTAGAGCCGAGAAGTAACCAATCACCCCTTCTCTGTGGAGCCCCGAGGCCCAGACCCTGCGTGTGGAAAAGCACAGTGCAGGGTCACCACAGCTATCTCCATCCTCTCCACAGCCCATCTTCTCTTTGCTTCGGAATTCCTGCAGACACACAAGGAGGCTGTTACTGGTTTTAGTGGCCAATTATCTACTCTACTTGCAGTCATTGCACAAGTGAACCCTTTGTCTACCAAGGACACTACATTGTTTGCTGGGGACAAGTAAAAAAAAAAAAAAAAGCAAGACCCAAACCTCATAATGTCTGTTCTCACAATTTATTAGGAAACACAAATGAGCATTAGAAAAATCGCCTTGTACTTTGCTCTGTCAAAATGGAGGACTCTAGGGGTGGAGAGCATTCTGGAAGGCTTCCTATAGGAAGCCTCATATTGAAGCATTATTGGGGGCTGGTCAAAGGCAGAAGAGAAAAGGAGTTGGCACTGAGGACCCAACAAAGGAAAACAATACATACAAAACCGAAAAGATAGGAAACGTGCTGGGATATTCAGAGAACCAGGGATCCTTTTCATGGCTGGAAGGGGGCCAATAGGGAGAGGTGAGGAGAGGCCAGTGAATAGGCTCCCTCATCCCAGGAAGCCAAGTGACTGGACTATTATGGTCTAGAGGATACTTTGGATCCACTGAAGAGCCTATAACAGAATCCTGGGGAGATCATTCAGAGAGCTTTGTGGAGGCTTCTCTGGAGGAGAGAGAGCGAGAGAGAGCGAGAGAGAGAGAGAGAGAGAGAGAGAGAGAGAGAGAGAGAGAGAGAGAGAGAGAGAGAGATAATGGGGCCTTGGCTAGGGTGATGGTAGTAGAGTTAGAATAAAGTGGAGGCATTTAATACATCTAGAAGGTTGACATAGTGATTGTTGGCTGTGAGATCTAGAATACTTTCTAATACATATGTTTTCTAGTCTGGGCATTTGTTGGGGTGGAGATGTGTTCCACCATTATCAGAACCCGGGAGGAACAGGGGCTATGGAGGAGCTGACAAGCTTGAGCAAGACTGGTTAGCCTTGAAAGGCTGAGGTCATTCCCATGGGGAATGCCACCTGGAAGTGCTTGCTCCAAGAGTCTCTGGGATCTGGAGAGTGGGCTAGGGGTAGAGATGTGGGATCCTTACTCATCCGTTTGGGAGAGTTTGAGATCAGAAGAATCTACATAGAGCAAAGAAAATATACAGATGGCAACAATTCGAAAAAGCAATCTCATTGCCATTGAGTCCATGCTGACTCATAGTGATCCCTGTGAGTTTCTGAGACTGGAACTGTTAACGAGTACAAAGCCCAGTCGTCCTCCCAAGAAGCTCCTGGTGGTGGTTTTGCACTGCGGCAGTGGGGATCACAGCCCCATGCATAACCGCTACACTATCAACTGGAACAACACCAGTTGCCATCAAGCCCATTGGACTCATGATAGGATCCAGCGCTCATCACAGTGGGATGGTGCTGCTTCGGGATTTCAGCAGTGGATTTTATAGAAGCACATCACCAGGCCTTCAAGAAGCCCGAGGGGTGTTGTGGACCGCATTGGGCTGCTGACCTCGGGGTCCAGTGGTTGTGGTAGATTCCTTGGGTGAGCAATACCTCAGTCCTTGGCTTCACATGAGAAAGAAGTTGCGCCGAAGCCTAGTTTGTGATCCAAGTGGATTTTTATAAAGGACAGAAGCCATTCCAGGCATCACAGTAAACTGAACACAGCACACCCTCACGGCCCTGGCCCTGCACACCCACACATGGCAGCTGCGGGGGCGGGGGAGAGAGACCACAGAGGAGCAGCTGGGAAAAAAGAGGGTGGTCTCCGGGTTCAGGCTTTTATGGGGTCTGCAGCTGGGAGGCGTGGTCAACAGTACTGGTTGACCCCATTGACTTAATGAAACCCACCTGGCCTAGATTAGGGTTCACCCAAGTGCACCGCCCACCGAGGTGTACCGCCCCTACCCCCCTCAGGGCCTAAATTGGCGCATGCCCTTTAACCTTTATTGGCTTCCAACTTCCTGGAAGAGGGGGAGGGAGGCCTTGGACAGCCCCAGGTTTCTGCCTCTCGCTCCTCACCAGTTGTTTTGTAGGAGAGAGTTGCGGTTGTCTGCTCTGTCCGATAGGGTCCTGAAAGTCAGAATAGACTCAATGGCAGTGGGTTCAGAGCTCCGGTAGCATCGTGGTTACTGGTTGGCTTGATAAATGTAAGGTCAGCAGTTTGAAACCCCCAGCCACTCGTAGGGAGAAAGATGGGCCTTTCTCTGTCATAAAGAGTGACCGTCTGGCAAACGCCCAGGGGCATGTCTACCCTACACGATCAGGTAGCAATGAGTTGGAATTGACTTGATGGCAGTGAGTTTGTTGTTGGGTTTAGTCAACTCAAAAGCTCCAACCTTTCAGTGAGCAGCTGAGGGTGGGAGCCATTTGTACCAGCAGGGGCTCCTCGACGAGCCACGACAAGGGAAGAAGACTGGAAAACAAGCCCTCTCCCGGGGCTGTCAGGTGCTTCTCAACGCCTCTGCCTTTGACTGGGCAGCCTTGCAGGACCCGTGCAGCCCAGGGCCCAGACGTCCTGCGCCCACAGTATTCTTTGAGGGCTGTTACTAAATCCGTATCACATCAAATTTCTTCATTTTACAGAGGGTAAAAAACGAAGGGAAATAACCGTTCATTTTGGTGACTATTCCTTTCTAACTATATTTCCGTAATGAGGCATTTGCCTGCAATGCGCTCTGCTGTGTATTCCGAGTTTTATAAAAGATCTCTGGGGGAGAATAACCCGGGAAACACATTTTTTCGGCACCATCTCCTTTTATTAAGAATAATGAAAAGGAAACTAGAATCATTCTCCCAGTCAAACACACTTCTGCTCCCTCTTATTGGTGTTTTTATGACAACAGCCAGGTAGTACAGGGGCCCCCATGCTGCTTCTGTACAGACGTGCATCCGTCTTACGGCCACCCTAATGACCCGGTTGCATGCACACCAATGCTGCTGTTTGTGTAGAAATAAATCAGATGCATATATTTATATATCACCACCTCTAGCTAAGTGTTGAGGGTGTTGCACGATCTTAAAATTACACGCAAAAAATGGGCACTTTGCCCAGAAAAGCAATCATCCTGCAACATGGGCAAAAGGAGCAAATAGGGAAATTTACCCTGAAGGAGGAATCCCAGAGAAAAGCTGGGGTGTGAGGGTGCTAATTAGAAACTCTGTTGGGGTTTATGGTTCTGTGGGGGGTTGCCCTCCAGCTGATCTCTTGGTCATTGTCGCAGGTGGATTCCTGCCCGCAGGTCACTTCTGTGACAGTCTGGACTGTCCTCTCACCTGCCAACTGGACAGCTTTCCTGGGATGCTCCACAGGCACCTAATCTCAGACTCCTCCCTCTTCTTCCCCTTTCTCAGTGCTTAGCTCAGCTAATGATTAACATCCACTCAGTTATCTGGTTGCCTCAGGCAAGGGTGACCCCTGACCCCCTTCCTTCTCCCTTCACCTTTAACTAAGTCATCAAATATTTACAGAGTCACTACCAGGTGCCAAGTGCTCCTCTGGATTCTGGAAAGGCAAGGATGGATTAAAACAGCCTGCTCATGGAGTTCACTCCTCAACGGGGATGATACAGCCTCCTTAATCGAATCAAAGTAAGATAGTTAAGGTTTATTGTGCCAACCTGGCCGATAAACACGTGGGGTTAATTGAAGAGTGGAGGGATAAATGGCTCGGTGAGCCTCATCTTTCGAGTTCTTGGTTCTCTTGCTTTGTGATGGTCGGACCAGGGTGCAGCTGCCTTAGCCAGTTCCCTGCTCAGCTGGCAAGGCTCACTTCCTGCAAGACATCCCTGAGAAGCCACATGGACCTACTCCGATGCAGCCCTGGGTGCTGGAGCAGCCGTGTGGAGACCCCTGCTAGTGGTGAGATGCTTATACGCTCACTAATTCGATTTTCCTCCTGCAGTCGGCATCATTGCGTGTGTTTTGTGAGATGGAGGAGGACTTTGTGGATTGGTGTCGGACATATGGATTAATTTTGGACTTGTGGGCTTGGGCAGCACTGGGTTGGGATGTTTTCTTGATGTACCCTTAACCTTTATATAAAACTCTCTCTTATACATATGAGTTTCTGTGAATTTGTTTCTCTAAAGTACCCAGACAAACACAACAAGCTGAACTCACCACCATCCAGTCTACATTGACTCAGAGTGACCTGAGAGGAGAGGGTAGAATTGCTCTGTGGGGTTCAGAGCCTGCAACTGTTCATGACAGTAGGAAGCCTCTTTTTTCTCCCCAAAGAGTGGCTGATGGTTCCAAACTGCTGATTTTTCACTCAAAACAGCCCAAGGTGTGTAATCACGACACGGCTAATGCTCCTTTAAAGTCAAATATATCCCCAGCTGTCATGGATTTGCTGCCCCAGCCTGGGCTCTTCAGTTTCAGTTTCCCCATTGGTAAAATGGGGACTGCTAGTAATACTAACAGTTCCTACTTCATAGAGATGTTGTCAAGGTTAGAGGCAATCGCCCTTGCGAACTCCTTATCACAAAGCCAGAGAGCACAGCGGAGGGGTCCATTTCGTACTGCGTGGGCAGTGTGCAGAGCCAGACAATTGTCTTCCTACATCTATTTCCCCTTCCTTTTTAGAGGTTTTCAGCGGGGCACGTGGCTTCCCAGAATATGCTTTCTCTAGCTTCCTTTGCATTTGCTATGCTCATGTGCTTAAGCTGCGGCCAATGAGATTTCCCAAAAGTTCTCTTAAAAGACCCTGTCTGCATCCCCTTCTCCTGCATCGCACATGTGCAGCAGCCCCCTGGGCCTGTGCATGCCTCAGGGTGGGGGACATGCGTTTGGTTCCCTGAGGCAGGCACTGAGTTCGAGTTTCCTGTGCAAATTTACGAAGCAGTGCTGTTGGGATCAACACCTGTGGAATAGAGAGGGCTGGCAGCAGGATTGGGCGGGGGGAGGGGCCAGTTTAACACAAGCTCAAAGGCAGCCTTGTCTGAGTCCATGCAGGGATCTGAGCCTTGTCTGAGTCCATGCAGGGATCTGGAGCTAGACCTGCATTGAGCTGAGATGCCTGGACTTCTGCAGCCCTGCTTCAACTGGTGATTGAAGGTGACCTTCCCAGGAAGCCATGGACTTGGGGTGACCTTGAGTTTAGGCAGTCCTCAAAGAGCTATGTATCAATAGTTGGTGCAGCAAATCTTTCTTTGAAGAGGAATCTGGGAAGTGCAGCTCTAAGTTCTTCAGAGCTCCCTGCTATAAATAGCACAACACAACAGTTAAGCTCATTTGATGGGTCCATTAAAGGTATTGATGGTTTGATGCCAACACTGGCTCCTTCCTTCTTTGACTCTGCTTTCTTTTGGGTCCTTGGAATTCTCTGGACTTAATTGGAAGATGGGGCAAGAGGATGGGGGCACTGTGGGGGAGACTTTTGTGGGTCAGGTGGGGAAGGAGCACTTCAATCCACAGTCCAGTGGCTACAGTCTGTCAGTTGACCCCACTGGGGAAACTTGCTTAAGTCGTGCTCAAGAAGACGGCAATTAGAATGTGTGAAGCGGTTGGCCAGTCTTTGCCAAGGGCCCCACTCTGAGCAAGGCAGATAGCTTAGTGGCCTAGTAAGAATCTGAGTCTAACTTTGGGGCCCCAACATACCTCGAACAGCTTGCCTCTGGGGTTGGTTTATGGCCAAGGAACATGAACTTCTACCTTAATTAAGCCAGTATTATTTTGTTAACTAATCACCGTAACTAAGCAGAAAAGCAGCCTTGAGAAAGACAAGAGTGCTGGGATTGGGTGATCAGATGAGGGACAGCTACCCCACCCTGAAAGGTCCAGGAGGGCTTCCTGGAGGTGATGATGTCTGAACTGAGGCTTGAAGGATGAGTAGGACTTGACCAGTTTTGCCAGAGGTGACGGCTGGGATGGTGCTCTTCTGGCCACTGCTTGTGATGAGGGCCATGCCAGTATTTTGTATGAACTTAAAAACAAAATGTCGTTTCTTGATGAATTCTTAGGAAATGGGGAGCTCCCTGAAATCAGCAGGATGTTCGTTTTGCTCGCAACCTGATATTTACTAAGCATATCAAGGGCTCATTAATAACAGAACAAATTATTACTAAATCAATGAATACACATGTTTGTGTGTGAACATTTTCTTGACCTATCCCCAAGCACTTTGACCCTCCAGCCAACCCATGGGGATCCCTTTAACTTACTCTTTATATCCTGCTGTTATAAAACATATAATGGTGTGCTTTAATCGCCGTTTGATGTATCCAGTGCTCCACTTGACCTGAAGGTCAAGAACTTCATCCTTTTAATCTTTATAGCCCCATCATCTGGCTCAGCTTGGCATGTAGAGTCCTAAATAAACATTTGCCAAATGAGTGAACAAACGGACAAGTCCACTTGGTCACAAAAGGACTAGGAACGTCTTTTGGTTGTTTAACTGAAATCTATTTATTTCTGCCTTCCAGGATTCCAATTTACTTCCCCAGATGTTTAGACCTGGGATGCTCCAGTCTCCGTGTTAAATCCAGACAAAGAAATCTCCCCCTGCTCTCTGGGCCTGATAGCCCCTTTCAAAACAGCCTTCCAGGAAAATAAAGAAGAGATCTTGTTCAGGGGCTTCCCACCAGCTCTAGTTGTGAATCTCTTAAGCCGTCCTGATTCCTCAGACAGAGGGTGGTCCAGACCAGGCAGAGGCAAGCACAGCTCTGGTCCCAGTGGCTGCGAGTGAGGTGGCTGTTTTGAGACCGATGCCCAGGCGACCACTTCTCATTCATCATTCCATTTCATCAAGAGCCACAGGGAAGGCACTAGGGGGAGGCTCCGGGGGTTTCAAAGACAAGCAGGCAGATGGGGAGCAAGTGCTCCACCACTGTGGTCTTCACTGTGGCTTTTCCTGACAGCAAGCACTCAAGACGGTGCTGGAATGTGCTTCACCCCGGGTGTCATGTGTAGGCTGCGTGGTGGAGACCAGCAGCTTCGTGAAGTCAACCCATGCCAGGTGGGAATTGGTGTGAAGCACGCTGGCTTCCTCTTTTCTCAGGGTGGGACCATTGGGGCGTGTTCTACACCATCCGAGCCCCCATCATGAGCCCCCTTTCCTCATGAAGGTAACCTGCTCATCAGTGCCCTCTTGTCATTTGAATCCCTTGAGTCGCGCGCATCCCAATTGGTACTTCCTGTATGGCTTCCTAGGTAAGCTGTTGTTAGACGTCCTCCACGTGATTTTTTTAACCCTTGGCAACCCTGTGCGGAAAGGGTAGGACTTCCCTTTCGCGCTTTCTTGGCAGCAATCTTCACAGGAGTCGATTGTTAGCCTTTCTCAAGCAGAGCCACTGTGTGGGCGCAGATGGCCAACCTTTCAATTAACGTTGCTCTCGTCTTAAATCAGCTGCACGCAGTGCAAATGCTCTTAATTTTCTTTTTTTTGTTTGTTTGTTTTAAACGTTTTATTAGGGGCTCATACAACTCTTATCACAGTTCATACATATACATACATCAATTGTATAAAGCACATCTGTACATTCTTTGCCCTAATCATTTTCTTTTCTTTCTTTCTTTTTTTCCTTTTTTTTAAATTTTATTTTTTATTAATAATTTTTAATTTTAACAATTTATTAGGGGCTCATACAATTCTTATCACAGTTCATACATATACATACATCAATTGTATAAAGCACATCTGTACAGTCTTTGCCCTAATCATTTTTTTCTCCTCTTTTCTTTTTTTACATTTTATTGGGGACTCATACAACTCTTATCACCATCCATACATATACATACATCAATTGTATAAAGCACATCCATACATTCCCTGCCCCAATCATTCTCAAGGCATTTGCTCTCCACTTAAGCCCCTTGCATCAGGTCTTCTTTTTCTTAATTTTCAAGGGAACCCACCCAACCTAACACACAAGCTATCAGTCTTCCTGGCATTGACCCTCTAGCCAGGGAGCGTGGCACTTCACCCTACCAGTAGACCGTGTCCTGTGAGCAGCAAGCACGGGGACCATGAGGTGAGACCATGTAACTTGTGAAGGGTTTTGGGTCCAGAAAGGGACTGACTTAAAATTTAAAAAATTAAAAAAAATCATTTTATAGAGGGCTCTTACAGCTCTTATAATCATCCATACATCCATTATATCAAACACATTGATACATATGTTGCCACCACCATTTCTAAAACATTTTCTTTCTACTTGAGCCCTTGGTATCAGCTCCTCTTTTTCCCCCCTTTTGTGAACCCTTGATAATTTATACATTTTATTACTTTCATATTTTACTCCATCCATTGTTTCCCTTCACACACGTTTCTGTTGTTCCTTCCCTGCCCCCCACGGTGGGGGGTTTATGTCGATCATTGCAATTAGTTCCCCCTTTCCCCCCCCCCCCCCCCTCTCCTCCAATCTTCATGGTATCACTACTCTCATATTGTTCCTGAGGGGTTTATCTGACCTTGATTCCATATGCTGAGAGCTCTTGTCTGTACCGGGTTCGTGCTCTGGTCTAGCCAGATTTGTATTGTAGAACTGGGGTCCTGATTGGGGGGAGGGGGAATGTTTTGTGTTTCGTCGGTGCTATACTGCACCCTGATGACTCGTCCCTTTCTTGTGACTCTCTGTGAGGGGATGTCCAATTTTCTACAGATGGGCTTTGAGTCCCCATTCCTGTCCACTTAATTTGCATGGAAATGGTTGTTCGTTTTGGGTCTTCTGATGCCTGATACCCATTCCCGTCGACACCTCATGATCACTCAGGCTGATGTGCTTCTTCCATGTGGGCTGTGTTGCTTCCCTGCTAGATGGCTGCTTGTTTATCTTCAACCTTTAAGACCCCAGATGCCCCATCTGCTTTCCTTACCACATGTGTGTAGGCATCCCTTTTGTCTTTAGCGATCGTGACTGACTCTCAGAGACTGACTGTGAGCTGAATTTGTAGATCTGCTCAACTCTTGACTTGGTATTGCACTAGGGCATCCTGGCTGCTGCATCCAGCTGTACAGCAGTTGGTGCCAGTAGCTCCCGCTAGGGTTGTGCAGCACATGGTCTACAGGAATTCTTTCTGAACTTCTTTGGAAGACAAAGAGGGTTAGGGAAAACTAGTTGTTTTTTCTCATGGCAGCAAAATACACACACCATAAATTGGCTATTTTACCCGTTTTCAGGGGTGCCACCCAGCGGTCTTCATCACCTGTCACCCTGCTTTGTTTCTGAAACGCTCTCACCACCCCAAACAGAAACTCAGTGCCCCTCAATAAGCATAGTAACGACCTCCTCGGCCTGTGGTGTGGATTAAATGAGCTCATACAAGGGGCCGCTCATCCCAATACAGTCAGTAATGCAGCAGGGGCCCTCAAACTACGGCCAGCGGGCCACATGCGGCCCGCCGAGGACATTTATTTGGCCCGCCGGGTGTTTTTGCCCCATTTGTTATTTTACTTCAAATTAAGATATGTGCATAGGAATTTGTTCATAGTTTTATTTAAAAACCTATCGTCCGGCCCTCCAACAGGTCTGAGGGGCTGTGAACTGACCCCTTTTAAAAAGTTGAGGACCCCTGCTCTAGAGCTTCACTGTTGACACCCTTCTCTCCCGTTTTGCAGTCGAGATGAAAGGAGGGCAGGGAGCTTCGGTCACTTGCTTAGAGTGACACAGTGGTAGAGTCAAACGGTCTGACCCCAAGTTCGTGCCCCCAGCACTGTGTGGCACTACCTCCCCTTGGAGGGATTTTCTCAGCAGCTGCTACTCAGAGCCGGATTCAAAGACTCCCAGGCTTGTCTCTCATCTGCATGTCAGTGCCAGTCCTTTGGCTTCGCGGCCTCGGAGGGCAGCAGGGCCATTTTTTCTAAGCAGCATCTGTGACTTCTCCTGTTGCCAGCACTGGCCGCAGGCAGCACTGGCTGGAGCTGAAGCACGATTCTCATCCCAAGTCCCAAATTGCACAATCTGCTCCCCATCTCCACTGCCGTTTGTCTCCCGGCACCCCAAGCCCTCCAAAGAGAACCCATCCGGGCACTCACCCCACCCACACCTCCAGGCCCATCTTCCAGTTTCGCCAGTGCTTTGCCACACGCCCATCATTTAAACCCTGGGCCCTGCTGTAATATTAAGGCAGTAATTTATACACTTGGCTCCCGAGCTCTTGGCTGTTCGGAAGGCATTGATCACCCCGGAGCACTCATACATGATTCAGGCTTACTTCTCCAACTCCTCTGCCAGCGATTGATTCCAATGACATTATTTATCAATTACGAAAGGTTTATTCCTCACTCGCTCCTGCACAAAAGAATCCACGCGTTTATTTTACAGCATGATTTATTGACACGTCACCATGCATTACATGGAAAATTGAACTTTTGGAGGTGGGAGAACCTTAGGAAATTTCACAGGTTCAATTAGACAGGAGAACATCAAGGAGTTTAATGATACTATTTTTCATCTGCTTGCTGCTGCACTGGGAGCAGAGGAGCTCCGGGGCCAGGTCAGCTCGGAGCCCAAATGGCTCTTTGGCTCCGGGGGGGCACCTGAGGATGAAGCCCTCACAGACTGACCCCCCTCTGAGACTTGGCACAGCGCTTTGCTTTAGGGAACTTCAGGTCAGGTGATGTCTGTATGCCGACTTAACCCATTAGAGCCCAGAGTCATAAAGCTTCCTTTGGGCTGTTGGGAGAGCGCTTGCGTGGCTTGATGACTAAGCGGAACCTTGATGGTTAGAAACCCACGCAGGTGCCTCTGAAGGAAGGCCTGGTGGACGGACTGCTGCTGCACAGCTTCCCTCAGCAACACTGGTTGCCGTGAGTCAGAATCGTCTCAACAGCAACTGGTTGGGTTTGGTGGGTTATGCAAGTGGAGAGATCTTTCCTGAGACATGGCAGAAGGGGGAAAGCCCCCTTCCCTCCACCTACCTGCCCCCGGTGGTGCTCAGTGTAAGGGAAAAATAGGGACAGTTGAAAGTCTGTGGATATCACCTCCTCTTACCTCAGCCTCCAGCTGGGTTGCGATTCCCAGAGGGGGCCTTCCCAGTTGTCCCTGGGCGGTGGCAGGCCTCCCATTGCATGGGCATACCACACTGTCAGTGTTTGAGTGCCCAGCCCTGGGGCGATTTCATGAATGGACTCCTCTGCCTTACAGTGGCATCCCTGCATGGTGCAAGCAGTCAGCACACTTGGCTGCTCCCTGAGAGGTGGGTGTTGGGGCCTGTGGAGAGGTGCCTGGGAAGCCAGGTCCAGCCACCGACTTCTGAAAAACTAGCAATGGAAAATCCCCTGGAGCCCGATTTTACTCTCATGCACATGTGGTTGTTGTGCATGGGGATTGGCTTGACAGCGGTGGTGGTGGAGGCTCCCTCCACCGCCATTCCCATCCATAGCTGGGAGTGTGGTTTCCCAGAATCCCTTTCTGTGTAAAGTTTTGGGTGTTGGCCAATGAGACAAACTTGCAGGAGGTTGAGGCGACAAAGTCAAGCAGGAACCATTATCCTCAGGAGGTTCTGGTGGTGAGAGGCAGCACCATGCTACTCACTTCTCCTTGAGTTCCCACTGGGCCCTCTCTTTTGGCACCTGCAACTTCCCTCAGCCTGGGCATTTCCACCAGCTCTAGTGTCTGCATCCGAAGGCTTCCTGTCTGCTCTGCTCCTCCAGCTCCCGTCTCCCCTACTGTCACTTCCTCAGACCCTCCTACTTGCCTGAAAGCCCTCACTTACTACCATTGTGCCAACTCTGAGTCATGGGGGACCCTACAGGGCAGGGTACAACTGTCCTGGTGGGTTTCTGAGACTGAAACTCTTTATGGGAGTAGAAAGCCTCATCTTCCTCCCAAGGAGGGGCTGGTGATTTTGAACTGCTGGTCTTGCATTAAGCAGCCCAAAGCGTAACCTCCTAAGCCACCATGGGTCCCCGTAGTGTAAAGCTTAAGAGTTCCTTTTTTTCTCTACTTCTAGAGTGCCCGAGGCACCAACAATCTCTGAGTGAATGGGTGCAATGGATACTTTCTTTGCCTATTCATGAAGAACAGTATTCAGGATACTAGACCTTTCACCTGCATCCTCTTAGTTGACTCACCCAGTAGATCCATAGGCAGGACAGGTGGGACTCATCAAGAGTCTCTAACGCAGGACTGGGAGACACTGTTCTTTATCTGTTAGGGAGCATGTCACCAACCCAAGCCAGGCAGATGTTGGAACTGGTATTAGAAAAATCAAAAGAGGAACAATCATAAATTATATATTTGGAACAAATACAGTGATAAGGTAAATTGAATATTAAATAAGCAAATTGAATCTATAATATTAGAAAGCTTGGCGTGAGCATTAAAATCGTGTCTGCGATGTTTCAACATGACACACCATTGGGATCACTAGAGCCGCCTCTTATTAATCCACTCTATTTCCTAAAATGGACTGGAGATTAATTTATATCCCTTTGTAGCTGTGATAAAGACACATGTCACTTACTACAGATACACTTTAAGGAATACATTCATTCCCATAAGACTGGCCTTGAAGCACATTTCTCTAAAGTGAATTAGATTTTCCCATTGATTTACATGATTAAATTAAAGATGTGCTCTCCTGGGAAAAGTTGACCAATAAATGGAATTAATTTTTGTAATGCAATGAAGGAAGAGGGGGAGCAGTCACAGGCTATTATGGCCCAACAGTCCAGTGCCAGCATCCTGCTTCCTGGGAGCTCATGTCCTTGCTTGGCCATTGACTCCCTTTGCAACATCGCTCTTTGTGATGTAGAAAGCACTTTCTTTCCCAAACCATCAATTGGAAGAGTCAGCCAGGAAGGGTGGCTAATGCTGAGAGTCCCTGTGGTGGGCTGGACTAGCTACAAAGCGAGCTGCTTTACAGGCACGATCTCCTTTAATTCTCCCAAATACCTTCTGAAAGAGGTAGGGAGCCGGGGCTCACAGACATGAATGAAGCCACTTGCCCAAATCCAAGACCTGGGCGTTGCTTATGAGTTTCATTATAAAGATGTGAAACAAAGCTAGGGAAAAGCAAACATCCCAGATAAAGCAAAGACTGACTTTCTGTTTCGCTCTTGGAAAGGGCCCCACTCCCACACTTCACACAGCTAAATATCATTTCCCTGTAAATTCTCTTAAGATAAAACGAAGGTGTTGCTTTGTGGACCCACCTGGCTCCCTGCCCCAAGCCTCCCTGCCGTCACTTCCGTGCCAACAATACGACTCGACTCGTGTCATATGCTGCCAGCTCTCCATCCCTGGGGAAGCAGGGGGCATTGCGACTGGGCACTGAGGGGGACACAGGAAGTTTAACATTCATTTAGGCTATGCCTCCAAACCCCATTTCTCTGTGGACCTCAGTTTCCCAACAGTAAAGGGAGGGGGCTAGACTGGAGACATTTTCTGAGGCCATCTCCACCCCCCACCTCCCACCTCCCTCCCAGGTCTGATCTTCTTTGCTTTTCAATGTGAGCACTCAGTGTTCACCCAAACCACCCATTGACCGGACACATGAGAAAGAAAAATAGAATTGATTGGCCATTTTGTGTATTTAATGGTTGGCATTTAAGCTGAGAGATAGTTCAGGTTAAACAATGCTGTTTGCAAACATAAAAAAAATGCTATAAAAATAAAATCTATGCAGCCTGCACCCCCACCAGCACCAAATCAAGCACACAAACAGAAGTCGCATTGCATCCTTACAAACTCCCGACTGAGAACAAACTTGCTGTGCTTCGAAGCCAATTTTCATATAAAAACAGAGTCCCCTCGACCGTCCCCCATGGCTCAAATCAGAAGGCATTGAGGACTTTCGGTTTTGAAGTGAAAACAAGTCCTCTTAGAACATGAGCTTGGATATTTGAACTAGGGTTGAAATCTCTGGATTGAATGCATCTAAGGCCAAGTGTGTGTGGTCTGGATGGGCTCAGAGAGGGAGGCCGTTTCGGAACCTCACACTGCGTGGCATTGGTTTATAAAAGCACTGCTGCTTACCGCGTCTCAGTCACTCCTGTAAGGAAGTGAATAGCATCCCCTTGGGACAGATGGGGAAACCGAGGCTCCCAGAGGGTAAGTGACTTCTCCAAGTTGGAAAAGCTGGTAATCAGCAAATCTGAGCTTGACTCAAAGGCACCTGACTCTGAATGCAGTGTTCTCTCCGTTGAAGCTATTTATGTAGCAACGTTTCCCTGCGTGCCTTCCTTGCATGATGCGCTGTCCTAGATTCCAGGAGCAGAGGCGTGACACAGTCGCTGCTCTCAGTAAATTCACACACGAGGAGGCTCACCAAATACCTCCATCATCCCTGCTGTCTCATTCCCACACAGGGCCCCTTTTCAACACATATCTAGAAATCTCTTGCAGGAACTGTAATGTACATTTTCTCTCTCTCTCTCTCTCTCTCTCTCTCTCTCTCTCTCTCTCTCTCTCTCTTTCTCAGCAGGCTTTGTTGAATTGGGTGGAGTGACCCAACCTCTCTAAACTTTGTTTTCTTTCACTAAGAGACAGCATGGCAAGGTATTGGGCCCATTGGGATTGGGCACGAGCCTAGGGTAGCACGAATGAGTGGAGCTCGGAGGCTGACTTGGGATGTGGAACAGGAGAGGCTGACCGAAGATAGTTCCTGCAGGACCTGTAGCCACCATGAGGAGCTGGGCTTGACTTTCCAACACAGGGTCCGAGAGCCACCGTTCTGCTTTGGGAGGAACTGTGGGAAGTGAGGGCAGGGACCAAGAAGGAAGAGATTGGGGAATAGACGCTGGAGGGATGCGGCCACACCAATTGAGGTGACACGCGAGGAGCCTGCACCAGGATGGCTTGATGGATATGGAGACTCTGGATTATTTCCAAGTTTAGCTCACTGATCCTTTCATAGAAGACCACCTGGAGTCTAGGCCGGCTTCTGGGGTTAGAGGAGACTCTATAAAAGAGCACCTCTCTTTCTGACTGAATTTAAACCCACTGGGAAATAAAATAAGGAATTCACAACATAGAAATGGAAACGTCACTTCTGTAACCGGTCAAGCTGATGCTGGGGAGCCTGGCTGGCATCTAATGTAACTGGGCTTCCTCATGCTGACCCATAGCGTTAGGCAGGTCTCTTTAGCAGTGATGGATGGGGGACCTGGCAGCTTGCTTCCAAGAGAAAGAAAAGAGTGAGACAGACAAAGCCCTCATGATCCAGGAGAGCTGGGTGATACCAGCCTGGAGAGATATACTGCTACACTTTCTTCTCAGGGTAGGAAACCTCAAGGGAGGGGTGATCTTGGGCTCTAATTGCCCTCTCTCTAGGTGACAGGGCACTCTGGGGAGTGGTGGATGCATTTAGCTTTGGGCTTGGTAGGAGCTTGTTCCTCAGTCAGGGGAGGTACCCAGGAGATGGCTGGATGTCTGAGTCTAAAAGTCAGGAGAGAAATGTACAAGGGGTTCCCCCTCCCCCCAAAACCCATTTTTTTCAAAGCTATGTGTTTAATTAGTTTTACAAAACAACCTTATCACCGTCAAAGTACTCTACATTACACTTAATACATTTGTCAAATCTGTGATTCCATTCTTGGAAACATTTTTCAAACTCATCTGTTTGGATGGCTGACAGCACCTCCCTCGCTTTTTTTTTCCCCTTCACTTTTTCTTTGTCATCAAATTACTGTCCTTTCGTGTCCCTCTTCATTCGTGGATACAAAAAGAAGTCACCTGAGGCGAGGTCAGGTGAGGAAGGTGCATGGAGCAGGAGAGGCATGCTGTTTTTTGCCAAAAACTCATGCACTGAGATGGCCACGTAAGCAGGTGAATTGTGGCGACAAAACCAGTACCCATCTGCCAAAACTCAGGCCTTTTTTGGTCACATGCTATTATGCAATCCTTTCAGAACCTCTAAATAGAAAGCTTGATTAACAGTCTGACCTGGTGGAACAAACTCCAAATGCACTATCCCTTTCACATAAAAAAAAAAAAAAAAGAATTCTTTTAGGGATTTTTTTTTTTGGTGTGGGTGTAACCCTCTTATACAGAAGCCACTGACATAGAGTAGTGGTTGCAGTCATGGTAATACATGAAGGTTGTCACTGTGACCTTGGTGAAAATAAGAGAAGAATGCAGAGGGTATAAAAGATGGAAAGGAGAATTAGAATGGAGCAACCTATGAAGCAGAACAAAAAATGCAGCCGGGAGATGGTAGTTAAATAGAAGGGTCCGGGCTCAATGAAGGGGAAGCAGATTGTAAGGCAGAGTAAAGAAGAACCAGGATCTAGCAGGGCGCTGAGATCCAAATGATTGAATTGAAAGCTGTGTCTATCATTTTCTAGATATGTCATCTTGGGTTAGGTGCTTAATTCATGGTGTCAAGATCCCGGTGTGGTGATGATGAAAATTGAACGACATGGCCTCAAGGGCTCCAAAGAAATGGAATGATGAAGTTGGACGACGTCCAGAAAAGCAGAAGAGGAGCGTTTGCTCCTGTATAATCTGTTTTGTGGAATGAAACTAAACTCATGGAATGATTTTATTTCATTCTTGTGACTTCATCTTAAACTTCGTTAACATACTGGCTCTAATAAGAAGGTTAAAAAATCAACCAACCACACACACACACACACACACACACACACACATCCCACCAGACTGATATTACAGACATGGAGGTGGATACATATGCAAGGAAGTTATTAAAACGGCCTTGATTTTAATAAATTTACCACCAGGTAGCAATCTCTCAATGTCATCTCCTTCCAATTTGCATGTGTAACTGGCATCTCGTTAAAGCATCATTAAGAAATTGAAAACCAGGAAGACATAAACTGACACGGAGAAGGAACAGAAGGGCAATAGACTATGGGTAGCAGAAGAGGGGCCAGCAAAAAACCAACCTGGTTAACACGTGCAAGGAAGTTGAGTTTACAAAGATTCTGCTTACCTAGTGGCAATTACAAGACTTCTTGGGGAGCTGAATTTTCTGGCAATTTCAGGAAAGTCTACTGTCATTTTTCCTTAACTGACCCCCTGTTACATGCTCAGGAGAGCTCTCCTTCAAAGAATTATACAGAGGACAGGTCCTTTAGAGTCTGTGGCTCTTAGAGTCTTGTTTGTCCTCTGTGGTCAGTTTGTCCTCTGTGTGTGTGTGTGTGTGTGTCTTACTAGTATAAAACTAGCTTTTAGCCTCTATTGAGAAAAAATTACTTTGTGCCTAACTAATCCTCATGGGTGATATAGCATAGTAGGAAGAACTCCAGCTTTGGAGACAAGGTTGGCATGTACGTGCCTGGCTCTTGGTTCTCCTGCTTAGCTGATGTGTAGCATGGGGATTGGTTCCCCATATGGAGAATGGGGAATATGGTTTTGGGGAGTGTGAAATGAGATGATATTCATCAAGTGCTGACACTATAGTGCTGGTGCATGATCGTGCTCATTGTATCATTTTGGATCACCATGTGTCTTGGTTTTCCTTTCTTAAGGCTTTGTGACCTATGGGACACACCTGGGGTTTAATGGGAAGCTCCTGTCCCACTTTGACCGTGTTCTGCCTTCTGGTTATCTCTGTGAGTCTGAAGTAATTGACCTTGTCCTATGAGCTCCAGCATCAGAGACTCCTGGGAGCATGTGTGCCCCACTAATTGTATCAAAATCAATATTAACTTTAAAACATTTCCATTTCATTCAAAATGCCTTATATTACTGAATACACGATTCCAACAAAAAAAATTCCCAAAGCAGAAAATAATTGGATCTTCGAAAGGTTAAAGCAATGCTTCTAAAAGTTGCTTCTCTTTGAAAGTCTTTATTGGCTCTATGAATACTGACAAGCATTGGCAAACACTCCCTTCCCTAATCTGGTCCTAAACCTGCCTGGTCTCTTCTATATAAATCAAAGAGGTGGATGTTTTTGCATATTGCATTGGTCTGCTTAGACAAACTGCAACTGGAACAGCCCCATCATTGAAGCAGCTTGCTCAACAGACCCAAGCTTATCTCTGGCTCCATTGAATTCATAGGGGATGGGAGTAGCTTGCCAGGGACCTGGGGTCCTTCCCTTCTGGGGCTCTGCAAGTCTCGAGGGCCATGGATGTCTCTCTGTTTACAAAAGCAAGGCAATATCAGGGAAGCCACTTCTGACTCTTAGTATGTGGGCCAGATAGTGACACTTCCAATCACTGTCAGTGCTCATGTTTTATTGGTGAGAATTTGGCCCTCCAAGATGCAAAGGAAGTTGGGAAACAGCCTAGCAGTCAGCCCTGGGGGAGAAGAAAACTTGGTAATGGATGTCTTCACTCAGTTTCTGTTCTGGGCAACCAATCAGGAAGGACCTGACTGGCTTGCTGAGTCATGCACGTGCTCTACAGGATAAGAGTTTCTAGGTACTAGGTCCACAAGCCACACATCCGACTGAAATGAGACTGAAAAGTGTCCTATGAGAAGGTGGGGAAGAATGTTGAACAGGCCAGCAGTCACTGAAGCTGGCACTGGCATGTCAATGCCCCATTGGGTCATCTAATGGCCAGACAGGTGTGGAAGAGGACACAAATGGTGGCCATAAATATGTTCACGCTCACTAACCCTTCAGGGGGCCACTCCACTTGGAAATAGGAGGAGGGGCTTTGAAAAGCTCATGGAACATTTTTATTATCTTTTAATTCCATTTTTCTACAAATATTTGGAAGCCCCTGTCACAGCCAAGGGCTGGGGTGTGGGGTGTGGTAAGGATTCTATTATAAATGCGAACTGAAGTCCAAAGGAGAAGTGGCGGTACAAATGGAGCTGCCACCGTGTGGTCACAAAGGGGCTATTTGAACAAGCCGGAGAGCATCCCCTTGTGAATTCGGGGAAGGACATTTTTCTGGAAGAACGTGGTTTCCTTCACTGTGGACATGGGGATCATTCTGTGTGCACCTCATAGCACCACTGCAAGGCACAGAGAGGTGAAACATTCAATAGAAATCCATTTGGTAATTGCTAGTGTTCGACAAAGCCTTCAGCCTTCATGAGAGAAACTGAATTTTTGGAAAATGGGTGGGTCGAGGGTACAGAGTAGGGATGCAGGGAAGAGGGATGGCCATTCCTAACCTTCCCACCTCTAAATGCAAGCATTTGGAAACCATGCCAGGGCATCCTGTCTCCTCTGCCATGATTCTCTTTTCCACGGACAGCTGGCGGAGCCAGTTTCTCAGGGAGATTGATAAGCCCAGGGGCAAGGCTGCTCCCTGCCTGTAGATCCAGTGTAAATTTGACTTAATGGGTCTTCTACTCTCCTCTCCTCTTCCTCTCCCTCTCCCTCTCTCTCTCCCTTCTCCCCCCCCCTCTCTCTCTCACACACACACACACACACACACACACACACACACACATACACACACACACCCTATGGGCAGGTTAACAGCCTTTATAGATGAGGTATATAATTCCTAGCAGGCACCTGGGACGGTGTCTCCTGAATTCAGGGCCGTGGAAGTGAGAAAGCTAAATTAATTGGGGCCAAATGAGTCTACTACATGTATCCAGCTGAAAGGCCAGGAGGATTTGGGGGGTGCTGCCAGCTGAGCCCACTCCCTGTGCTTTACCAAGGAGGTAGCCCATCTCCACGGCACCAAGGAGGAAAGTGAGACCCAGAGTACTACGATGGCATTTTCAACGCATACAGATGAGTTTGCAGATGGGAGCCCGGCCTGGTAACGTTTCATCCAACGCCTTCCATGTGCAGGCATGCACTGCATGCTGTCTCTCACCTTCTTAGTAGGGGATTTCATGTTCATTTTTATTGACGTAGAACTGAGGCTCAGAGAGGAGAAGCAATTTGTAGAAGGTAATAAAGTGAGTAAGAGGCAAGGTTGATATTTGAGATTTTTCTATCATGACCAGCAAAGGCTAGAGATAGCCATTATTTTGAAGGAGCCATTATTTGGGGCTGCGGTCCGCATGGTCAGCAGTTCGAAACCACCAGCAGCTCCACAGGAGAAAGACTGGGCTTTTTACTCAAATAGTTAGTATCTTAGAAACCCACAGGGCATTACTATGAGTCAGAATTGACTTGAGGGCAGTGAGTTTGAGTTGTAATAAAACTAGCAGCTAACATTTATGGTGTACTAGCCATCAGCCAGGCATTGTGCTGAGAATTTTACATACGAGGGCTCATTTAATTCTTGCAACTATTGCAGGAGGAAGGGACGACCACCTTCTACCCATTTCATAAATGTGGAAACTAAAGCTTGGCCACAAGTTAAGTCAGTTTATCATTCAGAGGAAATCCAGGGAGCCAGGCTGTGAGCCCAGGCATGTCGACTGCTTTTGACAGCCTTGTCAATGGGAATGTTTATGTTTGTAGACTTTTGTCTGTTTCAGGATGGGAGGTAGAAGGATGGGTCAGTGCTATTTTATATTACAGCTATCATTTTCTTGGTACTCTAAGTTGCCCTAATTAGCCCTCACAATGATTCTCTGAGCAGAGAACCCTGCTATTTCATTCTCCTGAGGAGAAAAGCAAGGCTCTGAGAAGTAGAGTGACTGATCCAAGGCCACACAGGGAGGGTTCAGATTCAGCTGAATCTGCTGCGGAGTGACTTTTCTGCAGTGATTCTTGTTGCCGTGGGTTTTATTTTTTATCCAAGCCTCCATCATGTGTACAGTGAGTCGGTGCCCAACACTGGTCTCTGCAGGTTCCTAAGCATACATCAGTTGAATCAATGTTTCTGTCTAACAATTTCAGTGTGATTCCTGGGCCATTTTGGTTGCAGGAATCTAATCTCTGGGTTTTTTTTTTTTTTTTTTTGCTTTTTGTCAACGAGGCGAACAGTTCTATGAATCTGCTGTGTCTGTTCTAGCTACTTACGTGCCTGGTGCGTAGCATCTGGCACCATCAAAGCTGTGAGTGGTCACATAGAAACAGTGACTGGTCTAAGAATGACGAAAACGGAAGACTCAAGGATGCAGTTAGTAGAACTCTGGCCCCACCGCAGCATTTCTCAAGTTGAAAGATTGGAAGAGAAAAAAAATCCATGCCTTGAATTGCAGTATTGAAGGATTCTAGGGTTGTTATGTGTGGACATTGGCTTGATGGCAGAGAGTTTGGTTTAATGTAGTATAGGCAAAATATTAAAAGATGAAGGAAACTTCAAAAGAAGATGGAAGGAATACAAGATGGAAAGAGTCACTGTGCCAAACGTACTGGTAGTTTGTTGATTCAATTATTTCAGGAAGGAGCAGATGACCCAAACCTGATGGTGTTCAAGGAAGAAGTCCAAACTATGGTACAGGAACAGGTGAAAAACAAGTTTCTAGGAATTTATGAGAGACAAATTGAGATATATCAACAAAAGGATGTAATGCTGGAAGAAATTTGAAAGATACCCGGCCAGTTGACTGGAGGAGATCTATATTTCTGCCCAGTCCAACAGAATGCAGAAATTATTGAACAATATCATCAACACCACACACGAGTACAATTTTGCTGAAGATAATTCAAATTTGGCTGAATTAGTAAATCAACAAGGAACTGCCAGAACATCAAGTTAGAGGAAAAGCGAAATTGAAATGGACTTGGACAAGGTCATCTCAGACAAACAACCCAAAAAGTCAAGCTGTGCTCAGAAGATACGGAACCAGGGTTATAATTGCTGAACTTACAGGATCTTGGCTGAAAGCACAGTTAATGAGAAAGATGTTTTCTTGTGTTGTATTGACTGTGCAAAGACATTCAGCAGTGTGGGTCATAAAAAATTATGAATAATATTGAGAATAATGGCAATTCAAAAACACTTAATTGTGCTCAGGGGGAAATTGTATACAGAGTAGGAAGCAGTTTGTAAGACCAGGAAAGAGGATACTTCATTGTTTAAAATCAGGACGAGGGGATCTTTCAGGGTTGTAGCCTCTCACCATATTTACGCAATCTGTATGTTAAGCAAGTAATCCGAGAAGATGGACTATATGAAGCAGATTGCAGCATAAGTACTGGAGGAAGGCTCAGTAATACGTTCCAGTATGCAAATGAACATCTCTGCTTGCTGAAATAAAAATGGACTTTGGGTACTTCATAAAAAAGATAAGGGACTACAGCTTTCAGTATGGATTATACTTCAACTCAAAGACAATACAAATCTTCACAACTGGATCAGTAAGCAACATTGTGATACATGAGGAAAGGGGTTGAAGTTGGCAAGGATTTCGTTTTTCTTGGCTCCACAATCAGTGTCCATGGAAACAGAGTCAAGAAATCAAACTTCACTTTGCATTGGGCACATCTGTTGTAAAAGATCTGTAGAAAATGTTAAAAAGCACAGATGCCACCGAGCAATAAGGCACACCGGTGTTTTCAATGACCTCCTACATATCTATCAAGCTGAATAGAGACTATGGAAGATTTAAGGATAACCAGTGCCTTCAAGTTATGGTGTTGGTGAGGAATATTGAAGTTACCATGGGTTACCGGCAGAGCAAACACATCTATATTATAGCTAGGAAATATAGCTAGCATGCTTCTCAGAAGTGAGGATGGTTAGACTTCATGTGTACTTTGGACATGTCTTCGGAAAGGACCAGTCCACAGTGAAGAACATCATGGCTGATAAAGGAGAGGGTGAGTAAAATGAGGAAGAGCCTCCGTTAGATAGATTGCCACGGTGGCTGCCACAATGGGCTCAAGCAGAGCAACAATCATGAGAATGGCAAAGGAGCAGGCAGGTCTCAGCTTGTCTTATTGTCCCCGGTGTCACTTTATGGCACCTAAGCAATGACAATAACAACAGTCTTTCATGGAAGCAGACTTACAGGCTCTTCTTCTAGTGGAGTGCTGGATGTGTTTGAACCTTCAACTTAGGGTTAGTAGTTGTGTTAGGTTGGGTTGACTAGAGAAACAAATCCAGGGACGCTAATATGTGGGTAAGAGAGAGCTTTATATTAAAGAGCAATTGTATATTGAGAAAACATCCCAGCCCAGTCCATAAGTCCGATATTAGCCCATATGTCTGATACTGGTCTATAAATTCCTCTTTAGACTCATGAACCAAATGTAATGATGCCAAATGCAGGAAGATCACAGGCCAGTGGGGGAGAAAGTCTTGTGGATCCAATGGCGGTGGAAGCATCTCCAGGGCTCTGGCTGCCATCAGTGTGACTCCATGTTTCTTGTTAATGGGAAGGTGAAGGGGGTGGGGTGGGGAGAGAGAGAGTTCCATCTCTTCTGATGGCAAAATCAAGAAAGAAATTCCCAGAATCCTCATGAGAAGGCCACGCCCACGGGGGTGGGGTCATCAGGCTGTGACCTGATTGACAGGCTAGATGCCACCCTTCCATTCCTTTATCAAGTTGACTTGAAACTGTGTAATTACTACAGTAGTTGAATACAAATTGTTTATACCAACCGAGAACCCCCTCCAAACCCCAGGATGTAGCCTAACCCAGGATATTCAGGGCACCCTAATCCTGAACCCCCTGCTCTTAACCCCTTTTTAGCCTTGCCTGCTTCTAGGATCTAGAGCTCAATGTGGTACAGGGAAGTTGGCCTCCCAGCAGGGTCATCAGAGTGGATGTGGGTATTCTGAAGATGGCCTGAAAAGTTCGAGGACAGATATTCTTAGTAGACTGATGTCCAGGGGAGGCACGATCCGCTCTGTTCTATGGTGTAAGCCCCAGAGAGAAGGTGACCTTGGAGTGAGTTTTAGAAGGTAACTAGTGGTTCATCATATGGATACCCTTGAAGAGGGGGCAGACACACCAGACAGAGTAGACCTCCTAGGGTGACACATTCTCCTGAAGTAGTCATGCTTGTGTGTGAAGCAATACGCAGGATGGAGGAGGTGGCTTCCCAGTTGGAGAGAGGAGTGGTATGTACTTATGTCCAAGAAGTCAGGAGGAACCAGCTCATGAAGACCTTGAATGTCAGACGCTGGGAATGACAGGGAGCTGGAAGAAGCCGGGGAGTGCCCAGGCCCGGCAAGCAGAGTGCAGGGCTGCCATGGGCACCGCACGCACACACAGCCGTACGCTGGGCGCCTTGCCTGCTCTGCTACATTCATCTTTTCAGGATCGGGTACTGGGGTTTTAATGAACTCATTACTCATTCCACTGTCAGGTGAGTCCAATTGCACAGGGAGAGTGGGTGGAGGGCTTAGGCCTGCGGAGCTGTTCTTCTATTGGTGGTGCTGATTCTGGCAGAAGCTCATCCAACCTGCTCTGCTGCCTCGTCCCTCTCCTCTACCCTCCTCCCAATCCCACGCTTTGCTGCCTTCTGAAGTCGCCAACATCCATTTCAAGGAGTTTGATTGGAATCATGTCTCCCTGGAACTTGTTGCCATCTGTCTCTCCCTACCCTGTTGTCTCAGTTGCTGCCGCTGTGTCTCTATCTCACCACGAGCTTCTGCTTGTATACTGAATGGGCAGTCTGGGTCAGTCTTGCCTCCTTCCACCCATACTCCAAGCCTGGGCATCTTCTCCTGACTTGTTTATTTCCTCTCTTTCCCTTATTCTCTCCACCTTAGACTTTCTGGTGAACATGCTCTTTCTTACCTCACTTGAGACTCCTTCTGGATTTGGCATCTGTCTGTCTCTTGTCACTAGTTCCTCTTACTGTTTATCTTTTCTTCTCTTCTTCTTGGTTCATTACCAGGTAGTCAATGGAAACAGACCTTTCCAATGACCTCCTATCAGCCTCAGGATTGGGTCTACACCCTGGCATTCAAGCCTTTCATGTGAGCTGGTGTTTGTTGGCCGATTTATCTCCATTGGTATCATCTCCCATTTATAACTAATCCATCAGCCATTTTACAAATTGCTTTTGGCTTCACAGACAAGGAAGGGCACATGAATTTGCAAATTTCCTACAACTGTGATTAGACCTAAGTAATTTGTGGATCTTTCAGGATCAAAGGGGATCCATCTGGTAAAGGCATTGAAAGACCATTGGAGGTGAAGACATGTGACACCACATCACTCATGATACTAGGCATCTCCTTCTAATCCTGAATCATGTGGTCCTTTTACAGGCAAAAGCTCTGAAACCAACCTCATGACTTAAATCAGAGTATCAACTGCTGAAGGGCAAGGAAAGTCCACTGTACTTTGGAATGGACTCTCATAGATGGGAGGACTTCTTACAGTGCAGCTGCTGTCCTTATCCTTCATGTACATTGGATATGTCATCAGGAGAGGCCAGTCCTGAAAGATGCACAGTGAATGTGAGGCTCAGTGAAAAAGAGGAAGACCCTTGATGAGATGGATGGACACAGTGGCTGCTACAATAGGCTTAAACATAAGAACAATTGTGAGGATGGTGCAGGACTGGGAGGTGTTCTGTTGTACATTGGGTTGCTATGAGTCAGAACCAACTTGTGGTCATCACCTAATCTGGTGTCAATTAAAGGATTAAGAGTGGAGGGTGGAGTTTAGGCTGTCAATTTGGAGATAGCCAATGAAACTTCTATGTGGGCATGGCCTTCTCCTGAGAATTCTGGGAAATCTGGTACTTACTCCTTGGAGGCGGAAGACACCTCTCACTCTGCCACTCCCTGGGAGACATTTCAGAAGACAAGCCACATGGATGCAATCAGACCCCGGAAACCGGAGAAAGCACAGAGAGACCCCTGCCAGTGCTGAGATGCTTACAATGCCACTGGACCCAAAGACTTTCTACCCACTGGCTTATGATTGTCCTGCATTTGGGTTCATTGCATGTGTTTCATGAGTGTGAAGGGGAATTTGTAGATTGGTATGGGGCATATGAGCTAATACTGGGCTTATGGACTTGATCTGGACTGGGCTGGGATGTTTTCTCCATGTTCAATTCTCTTGTATATAAACCTCTTTCTTATACACATATGTGTGTCCATAGATTTGTTTCTCTAGTCAACCCAGAATTACACACAACTCGACAGCCCTTAACAACAATGACGATGACAACAACAAGAAAAACAACATCCTTCTTAAATATTTTGCAATGAGAAAGTGGAAACTCAGAAAAACCTAGGGATTGGCACCTGGATTATGGCCACTCAGGGCGAGTCAGAAGATTGGCAGATCAGAGATCTACTAAAATCCAAAGAATCATACCCCCAAGTCACATCATAGGAGGTAGTTGCCTTCATGTGGGCCAACTTCATGTTTCGAGAGCAATCTTCATAGACGAGAGAAAATGCTTCCTCTGGTATCTGTGGTTGTTTAATAGAATCGGTGCTCTCTTCCCTTGGTGTGAGGCTGCCCCAGGGACATAACTGTCTGACCGTGGACTACATTTCTCAGCAGCCCTTGCCTGTGGGTGGGGACAGGTGACTAGTTCTTGCCGTTGGATTGTGAGTGGAAGTGATGTGAGCCACATCAGATCGAAGCATTAAGAAGAGCCTATGCCTTCTCCACAGTCATTTCTTTTATAGACCAGATGAGAGGTCTGTGAGGCCCCAGGAGAGGCAGAGCCGCAGATGGACGGAGCCTCGGTCAGTGAACAGCATGAGTCACTTGCCAACCAGGAAAAGCTACATCGGGCTGTTTCATAGATGAGAAGGCATTCCTTTGTTTTAGCAGCTAATCCCACCCTAAAACGTACAGTGTGGGGCATAGGGTACTTATAAGGACTCACCGGGTCTGCTTGTTAAGGTATTACCACTTTCCTTCGCATTCCATTGGTGACGAGGCTGTGTAGTAGAACTTTCTGAACTGTCAAAGTGGATGACAGAGAACAAGTGGATGGTCCAGGTGGGAATAACTTGTCACCTCCTCTCTGCAGTTCACAAGGCTTTTTCTCATTTCTCTTTCTGATCCTCAGCCTCTACTCTTCATTTCCTCCTTATTTCCTGGTGTCCTCCTTCCTCTAGTGGTTTCTTTCTGTGCCTCAAACGCACCAGGCATATTCCCAGCTGAGGTAGTTTGTTTATTGTGCCAACCTGGCCGATGAACACATGTGGGGTTAATCGAAGGGCGGAGGGATAACTGGCTCAGTGAGCCTCACCTTTCTAGTTTTCAGGTGTCTTGCTTTCTGATGGTCAAACCAGGGTGCAGCTGCCTTAGCCAGTTCCCTGTTTCAGCTTGCAAGGCTCATTTCCTGGAAAACATCCCTGAGGAGAAACTGCATGGACCTACCCGGAGGCAGCCCTGGGTGCTGAAGCAGCTGTGTGGAGAGCCCTGCCAGTGCTGAAGTGCTTACACGGTCACTGGTTTGTCATGGGTCATGTTTGTGAGATGGAGGAGGACTTTGTGGATTGGTGCCGGGCATATGGGTTAATGTTGGACTTTTGAGCTTGGGAAGATCTCGGATCACTCCATTTCCAGGACTTCTAACTCTGCCTTCTATTTAATTGAGTCTCATTTCAAAGATTCCCATCTTGGTGAGGGAATCTTCTGTGACCATAAGCAGCTGATCCCAATTTTTCATAACCCATCATTTGACCGTTATCATATCAGCATGAATTTATTTCCTCATCGTCCTTTTTACTCGCCACCATCAAGTTGAATTCAACTTATTGTGACCTTGTAAATTTTCCCAAGGCTGTAAAATCTTTTGACACTGTTCTGGTGGTTAGGGGTACCCCAAAGTCTTGCACCTGTCTGAAATGGTCTTGCTCATTTTCTTGTTCATTTGGTTATTGCCCAGTTCCTCCTAGAGTATACTTGCTCTTGGTTCCCTTCCATCTGAAGAAACAGAATCCCAGAAGGATACTCTCATTTGTCTGAGGTTTCAAAACGCTAAGAAGTGGTACCAAGCTTTGAACCCAGCTCTGCTTGATCCTGCAGGCTCTGTGCTTTTCAGGAGGTCATGCTAGTCTACTGACAATGATAGCTACCCTTATTTTTACCAGCACGCCACTTTGATCGTGGATCCCAAGGCAAGGTGGCATAAGGGAAAAGGTGTATTTTCTGGGATGAGCAAGCCTGGTTCACATGCTGGCATTGCTGGTTTCTATGATTGAAAAGAATTAAGCTACTCCCCTTGAAGACCAAATAGGACAATGTGTAGAGCAAGTCCCTCAAGCCCTGCACACAGCTGCGCTCGGGCACATGTAGTCTCCTTTCCAACAAAGACTTCCACACTTATCCTTAAAGCTCCATCTTCCTTTTAGGCCAGACACTGATCAGTGCAAAGGGGAAAAGGCATATTTGGATAAAAGTGAGAATGATTCTGAAAAAACACCTGATTCATCCCTACCTTCTCTCCAGGGCTTTACCGGGAAGCTAAGTTTAAATCTAAATCTGACTTACCAGACCTCACCATAGCTACTCTGCTGAAAGCAAACCGATTCGGGGGTTTACATTTTTTTTCTCAGTCCCCCCACCCTTGCCAAAGCACAAATGTCATGGACAAGGGGCAAACTCATTACAGCTAGGTTCTATCAGCCTGGGCAGACGTATGTGCTAAAATGCGAGGCCAGTTCCCATGGCCGGCATCCAGGACTGAGTGCTCCGTGACTAATGTATGTAAAACACTCTCAGCATCTGGACGGAAAAGCAAACATCAGCTACAGCGAAATTCCAGGGAGCGTTCTAAAGTCTTCGATGCTTTTCAAGTTTGGAAGTAGGAGACTGGCGTAAACCAAAGAAGCCCTTAAGGGAGACTGGACATTATTATTTTGGGGACGTCAGTGTACTGAGGAGTCCTGGGGTGGAGCAACTGGTCAATGTACTCAGTGACTAAATGACCAGTTGGAGTAAGAATCCACTCAAAGGCATCATGGAAGAAAGGCCTGGTCACCTGCTTCCCGAAAACCAGCTATTGGGACATCCTATAGAGCACTGTGCTTCTCCGATGGACATGGGGCTGCCACATGGAGTTGGGGCCCACCAGACAGCAACTAGATCATGGCGTCGATAGGTTTCTGACCATGAAGGACAATTTTCCTGTATCAGTCTTATATACACTAGCCAACTGAGAGGACTCAGGTCCCAGAAGAGGGCAGAACAACAGGATGGAAGGATCCTGGCTCAGTGAACCATATAAGGACGACTTGAATCGAACTGTTACATGGGTGAGAAGAGGTAACAACAAACAACCCTGAACTCTCAAAGCCTTGCAAGAACAAGGGCGTGTTGCTCTGAAATGCTGAGTGCCTACTGCACGTTGTCGGGGACTGACCATGCTCGCTCCGGGGCCTTGGTCAACGGGAGATGCCAGCCATAGCAAACGATGCCAGCTGCGGGGCCACCGGGAGTAGAGCTCCGCTGGATAGGGAAATGCTCAGTCTCTGTGACGTGGGCAATTTCCACTCGCAACTCACTGGCCAGAGCTCACATGGCCCCGCCCACCACAAGCCCCGCCCCCATGCACCACAAGCCCCGCCCCCATGCAGTCCTGTGTACCCAAGAGGGTGTGAGCCCCAAAGATGCTCCCATTGTACCTTATTTCTATGCCTCACTATTCCTGGATTGCTTGCCTGTGCCTTAAATCTCTTCCTCAGACCTCGAGCCCATTTCTTTTGCTCTGTGGCTATGAGCCTGGATTCAGCTGGGTTTTACCATCTCTGTCCATCTGCCTCCAGCCATTCGCCACTCTGGTTCCTTGTACTTCATCCTCGTCAAGGGCCCAAGCCTCCCAAGTCCCTCCCTTCCCAATGGATACAAAGCTTGAGGACTGCCCGTCCCCCATCTTTGCTGCCACATGACCTAGGCGTATAGAGGGGAAGATCAAGGATACTTTCTTTTGTTTCTAAGAGAAGACCTTTCAGGGCTCATCTGAAGCTGGGTTCTAGAATTCTATTATTACTCTCAGCCGTGGAGCTGCGGGCACACACCTCCTACTGAGCTCCAACCCTGGCGGCTTAATTAGCGAAGACAATTAAACGCCCATGGAAGCAGCATCCACAGTTGCTGGGCGACTTCCTGCGTGATCTAGCACCCCGTCAGCGGGAGGGTGCCTAGGTGTCGGGGCCTGGATGCTGGAGCTTGCCGGCTCCCTTCCCAACCCTCCGCCCACCACTCTCTCCGCCTGCCAGGCTGTCGGGTCCCCAGGGACATCTCACAGGCCCTCCCACGCTCTTCACCCATGCTCCCTTCGGAGCTGTTACCATTTTCTCCCCACAGACAAATAACCAGAGGCAAAAACCGCCAACTCGAGCCATCCAAGAGAGTGGGCCTGTCCAGTTGACGAAGCACGTTCATCATCATCATCGCTTCGCTGTGTTCTCTCAGCTGCCTGGCGCAGCAGACGGATCGGTCACCCACGTTTGCAGCTGCGGAAACTGAGGCACAGAGTAACACCATTGAGAGCAAGCAGTGTGCTTGGGCCTACAATCGTGGTCTCTGAGTACCAAGGCCAAGGTACTCACTGTTCCGCTCCTTGAGATTAGGGTGGCAGGATGGCACTGCCCGAGAACAGAAGGTTTGTGAGGTCAAGCTCAGCCTCAGTTTCCCCAAGTCTTTCTGGCCCCGCTGAGACTGGGCAAATTCCAGAGCACAAGCTAGGAGACAGTCAGCGCTGTTCCCTGTCCACTCCCATCAGGAACAATGGACCAATTAAGGCAATTACTGCCGGTTTATATAACAGGACATAGGGATCAAAGCATTCAACTCTTTGAAAGTCTCCTATAAACGCGCTAATAATACATTAATACATTAATCCGCTTAATCCTGTCAAATTACCAGGGACTCACACTGTGGAGCTGACAGTGGGCCCGGTCTCCCTGCTGCAGCCCCCCACCTCTGTCTTTGAGGCCAGGCCACTCTCTTCCCCTCCACACTCCTCAGGAGGCTGCCAGCCCTCGAGGAGAGGCCGGTGCTAGACTCCTTTGGTCAGGGACAGTTGTTGATTCTTGTCAAAGAAGTTGATGACATGCTAAGAAAAAACAATTTTTTTCCTCTCTCCTTGAGTCTGTCTTTGCAAGGAGAGGCAAGACCCGCGTGGTCAGCTCCTCTCTGAGCTGCTTGCTGACTCTCCTTCACTGTCTGGCCCCAGACTGCTGCTTCGTTTTCTCAGACTGTTTCCTCATTTGTTGAGGGAAAAAAAAGAAACTAAAGAGAACACCAGTTGCTATGGAGTCAACTTTCAACTCACAGCAAACCCATGGATGTCAGAGGAGAATTGGGCTCTCTATAGCTGACTTTCGGGAAATAGATTGCCAGACTTTTCTTCTGAGGTGCCCTGGGCAGGCTCAAACCTCACCCCACCCAGGGACCTCATTGTCCTCATAAGACCTCATTTCTCGGTGGCTAGGAAGCTTCCGCAGCTGCCCTGAGAGCTCTGGCCCCTGGAGGGCATCCAGCAAACTTCAAGGCTGTTTTCCATCTGTAGAACAGGAGGAGTCAACGGGATCACATATGTCAGTTTCCTGACACACCAAACCAAATCCAAACTCACTGCCATCGAGTCGGTGCTGACTCATAGCGGCCCTGGAGGACAGGGTGGATCTGCTCCTATGAGTTTCCAAGATTGTAAGGCCTGACAGGAGTAGAAAGTCTTTCTCAAAGTGACTACATGTGCATTTCAAGAATTTTTTGAGAAGACCCGGTGCTGAAAGAGCTGTTCAGCTCTCGTCAGCTGTCTGAGACAAATGAGCCTGCTTCTCTGAGCTCCACTCTCAGGGTGGAGGGGGACTCCAAGCCCTGCTCTCCCACATGGTGCCTCTCTCCTTCCTCAGGGACACCCGAGAATGGATGGGGAGTGGAGCTTGCATGGTTCTTGAACTCCCAGAAATTGAGAAGGGGCTTTAGTCTCAGGTGGCCTTTGAGGTGAACCATGTCAGGATGCTGTCCTCAGGTCAGGCTTGGCTGTCCCTGGGACTCCTGGAGAGGGGAGATTCCTCCAGGAAACCTCAAGAGGACTCTCAGTAGATGGTGGGCTATGGCACAGAGACCCCCCCCCCCCACTACTACCTTCAAGGTCTCAGTCCTTAGCACCACCTCAGTGGGGTTACCACAGCTTTCCTTGTGGGTGGGGGACAGAGGTTCGAAGCGGCGGAGAGGCAAGGCTCTGCCATACTTGGGAGCTGACATTTTGGAAGGAAGAACCACACCCCAGCCCTGTCCCTGATCAGTTCCCAGGAAGAGTCCTGTACTGCTCAATTACTTCAGGTCCCCCATCCCCAGCAAGGGGGGCAGGTCAAAACTTAGGGGTGGTGTGTGTGTGTGTGTGTGTGTGTGTGTGTGTGTGTGTATGCCTGGAGGGGACAAGGATGGGCATGGAGGAACAAGACAAGTGAGACAGAAAGCCCAAAGAAGAAGAGAGAAACCAGCACCAATGTTGGCGTAGCCAGATCCTCGGTGCATGCCTTTGGAGAGGCCACCTCACCTCTCCTGGCTTTATCCTGCTCGTCCTTAAAATGGGCAATTCCTTTCTCAAAGGTTCCCCTACACGCAGGTTCTATGCTGACTCTGGGAGTACAGGTTGATCGCCACAGTAAACCTGTCTTCCAGGAGACCTGGGCCAAGTGAGGACAATGGATGTAGTGTCCTTCCTCTGCACCAGACCAGGGAGCTCAGCTCTTTGACCACACTTTCCTGGGGTTGTGTCTTTTTCTTCTTCTCATCACAGGGCCAGGGGAAAGCTTACTGGGACTATTGTTAATATGCCCGACTTTTGCCAGATGGCTTCTGGCAATGCTCTGAGTTCAGAGGGCCCAGTGTTTTGAGCCTGGGCTTTAGTACCAGACGTGTTGTGTGACCGCAAGTCAACTGTCCAAATGTTGATAGGCTGTAATTTTTTATGGTCACAGATGGCTGGGGCTTTCTCAGTCACTAGGTAGGTTTGAACTCCCAATCTTGGAGTCACGGAGTAGTTTCAAACCACTAACCTTTCGATGATCAGCCAAGCACTTAACTGCTGCACTACCCAGTGTCACATAAAAACCAAAAGCCCATTAAGTGGATTCTGATTCACAACAACCCTATAGGACCCTATAGGGCAGAATCGAGTTGCCCCATATTGTGGACAAAGACCGTCACGTCTTGTTTTCTCTGAGTGGCTGCTGATTACTCCCGCTGCCCTTCTATCTAGCAGCCCAGTCCCTAACCATTGCCCCACCAGGCCTCCTTGGTGCTGGACAATTGTTAGGTGCCACCAAGTTAGTTCTGATGCATAGTGTCCCCGTGTACATGGGACAAAGCCCTGCCCAGTCCTGCGTGGCCCTCACAGTAATGGCTGTGCTGGAACCCATTATCCCAGTGACTTTGCCAGTCCGTCTCGGTGAGGGTTTTCCCTCCTGCCTGACCCTCGGCTTCACCAAGCGTGATGACTTTCTCCCGGGACTGATCCCTCTTGAGAACATGTCCAAAGTACGCCATCCTCGCTTCTAAGGAACACTTGTTCTTCTGCAGTTCACAGGATCCTCAATATTTTTCCCCAACACAGTAATCCACGTGCATCAGCTACACTTGGCCTTCCTTCTTCCTTGTCCAGTGTTTACAGGTGTGTGAGGAGATTGAAAATATCCCATCTGGTTTCAGGTGCACCTTCACCTTCAACATGATAACTTTGCTTTTGAACATATTAAACAATTCTTTGGCAACATGTTTCCCCAGAGCACCACGATGTTTGATTTCTTGACTTCTGCTTCCAGGGGCCTGGATTGTGAATCCAAGCAAACTGAAATTTTTGACAGCGATAAGACTTCCTCCCTGTATCGTGACGTTGCTTATTGGTCCAGTGGTGAGGCTTTTTGTTTTCCTTACATTGAGGTATAATCCATGTTGAAGGCTGTAGTCTTTGATCCTTATCAGTAAGTGCTTCAACTTCTCTTCTAACAAGCAAAGGGTGTCACTGCAGAATGCAAACTGTTTATGCGTCTTCCTCTAATCCTTGTGCCATATACTTTTTCATACAGTCAGTCCATCTTCTCAGATTATTTTCTCAGTTTACAGATTGAGTAAGTATGGTGAAAGGATACCTCCCTGACGTAGAACTTCTTGATTTCACACCAGGCACTATCTCCACGTTCTGTTAGAATTTGGTCTGTGCACAGGTGCTGGAGTTTCCATTTTTTGCAATGTTATCTACATTTGTTATTATCTGAGCAGTCAAATGTCTTTGCAAAAATCAGGAGAACATTAATAAATGTATTTCTGGCCTTCTCCACTTTCAGCCAAGATCCATCTATTATCTGCAATGATAAATTCCATTTCATGTCCTTTTCAGAGTGCTGTTTGAATCTCTGGCTTGAAAATCTGCCTCAACTGATTTTTTTAATCTTTAGCAAAAATTTACTTGCATGTGATATTAATGATGCCGTTTAATACTTTCAACATTCTGTTGGGTCATCTTTCTTTAGAATGGACACAAATATGGATCTCTCCCAGTCAGTTCACCAGGTGAACACTTCCAGATTTGCATTCTGCTGGTGAAACTTCTCAACTGATTTCTCAGGAATTCCTGCATTCTTGTTTTTGCCTTCAGTGCAGCTTGAACTTCTTCCTTCAGTACTCTTGGTTCTTGATCATGCACCACCTCCTCAAATGGCTGCAGATCAACCCATTGCTTTTGGCACACTCTGTGTATTCCTGCCAGACTACCTGGGCTTAACTCTTGTCTCTGACATTTTCCAAATGTGTGATGTCCAACCAGCTTTTTCTTCTCTCTCTGTAAGTCTCAGCTTCTTTATATAAACAGTACATCTATGACAATGGGTTTCTGAGAGGATTCACTGAGACAACATGACTTCTTTGACACTTCCAGAAGACTGGTAATTGTTCGCTAGGTAGAAGCAAGCTCTGTGAATACTGGCTAGCAGGCTAACTTGATGCAGGATGGAATCTGCATCAAAACTCTCACTCTGGAACCTGATTCAAAGCTCAGTTCTGTTACATAGCATTTTGTATACCTTGAGCAATTATTTACTTTCTCTGGGATTGATTTTTCTTATCCGGCAAGTGGGACTAATAGCAGAATTGTTAATGAAGGAGTGTACAGTGAAGCACTTAAATAGTGTAGTGAGTGCTACGTAAGGTTTTTAAAAATTGTTTTGTGTTTTAAACTTTCTTATTGGGACTTGAGAGAAGATTTACAGAGCACACCATCAAGATTGCATCCAGTTCACTACGGTCTCCTCGATGCCACACCACACATCCCACTTCTTGGATTTCCTGTTTCCATTCCTTATTTTTTCAACGCTTCTGTCTTTGGGAAAACACTGCTCTTTTGATATCAGAGGTTTGAGTATTCTAAGCTGTGTGTCCCACATGAATGCTATTGTTCCCCTTAGAGACTTGGTTATTGTTTGACTGAAAATTGAATCCCTGGGGACAAGTTCAGTTCCTATCTGAGAGGTCACCAAGGGCCATAGTCCCGAGAGTCCTGCTGATCTTTATTCAACCACTAAACCGGGTCTCTTATGATTTTGAGTTTTGTTGTACCCTTTTCTCCCACTCCACCCAGAACCTTCTAATGGGATCCTTTTCAGAGAAGTTGGTACTGGGAGCTGGGCACCATCTAGTTCTGCTGGTGTGAGGGATGCTCTTGGAGATTGATGTTTGAGCAAAACAAATGGCTTTTCTGCATCTTTGATTTTTCCAACACTCTTCTTTCCTCCAGGTAGAGCTCAACCCTAGTTTTTAGGTAGCTACTATTGACTTTTTAAGACCGCAGTGGCTACTCATGAATCTTCATAGAGAACATTGTCTTCCTGGGCTATGTTATGTTAATTGATCGTGGGTTCCCCAAGATGATGGTCCTGAGCCCCCATGCCCATTGGCCCATTCCGTCAAGGTGTCTGATTATGTCTAAGAAGTTCTTAAAAGTGTGCCCCTGTGTATTCCACCACATTCGTAGCTATGCTTGCAGCAAAGGTAAATATTCCCGTACAAATATCCAGGGTCAAATATATACATCTGCGAGTATATGACCATTCTCCCTCCCATACCCCTTCTGCCCGTGTGTCTATCTAAGCATCCTCTCCTTGATAATTGTTGGTGAGGATTGTATAAATAATCATATTCATTTCTGTCGCCTTTAACTCCTGCACTCCTCCCCACCCTTTGCAATTTGTGATTGAGGGGCAGGGACTAACATATTAGTGGTGTTCTTCACACTACCCTCACAAGACAAGGCCTTGGACAACAAAAAGGAGCACTTTGTGTCTATGTCCATGGAGGAGTTTATACTGTGCCGTACCCACACCCCATCCAGAGAGGCCCTTCTTGTTCTGGGAACCCAGAACCAAGCCCACTTCTCCACGGCAGCACAGCTCCCAGACTCTCCGCCGACCCAGCAACAGGGGCTCGGAGTTAAGTCTGCTGGGTCGGTGGTATTCAGGAGGCAAGGCGGAAGATGGGCTGCAGCCCTGCCTTCTCGTGCCCCCGCCCCCATGGGCTGGAGGATGCAGACAGGCCCTGGGCTTAATTGGCAAATGGATTCTGGAGGGACTGTTTCATTGATGCGCACCTCAGGAGGGTCTGCAGGCCTTCACGATCCACTCGGCTGGGGAAATGTGTTTACCAAAATATAAGGTTATTGATTCCACAGATATTTTCCCGCTTGCCATCAGCCTATTAATGCGAGTTTTATGTAACAGGACAAATAGATCACAGTGTAAAGTCTTCTGAAAATCCCCAGTGAATGCTGTCATAATGCTTTAATGTATTAATCCCCTTAATCCTGTCAAACTTCCAAAAGAATTTCAGGACATGCTGACAGAAGATCTCGCCCCCAGGGCTGGCAGCAGCGTGACCGGTGGAGACTGCTGCTTTTAACCTTTTTGTGGACAGGCCAGGAGAGGAGCGTCCACGGCCGTGGTGGGTGCCGGTGAGAGGGAGGGGTGGCTGGAAGGGAAGCTGGTTGTGCTCAGAACAAAGAAAGGGAACCTAAACAAAGGGAGTCTTGAGGGAGGTGCAACCCATAACTGGATACGCCAGCCTGCGAGGCAGCGAGGATGGCCTTTACTGATCTTTCTCTGTTCCTGTCTCCCTCTCCTGCGAGGCACAGCACCTCGGTCATTTCATTTACTCTCCACCGAAGCCCTGCCGGTAGGACTGGTATTACTCCACACGGCCGATGGGCTCACAGGGGCTTAGAGAAGTGAGTGACTGTCTCAGAATCCCGGGACATGGTAGAGGTGGAGTTTGAAGCTTGGCTGTGAGCTGGAAACCCAAGCAGCACTCTTCTTAAAGGTCCGGGGGCGGCAAACCTTTTTTCTAATGGCCTAGAGCAGTGGTTCTCAACCTGTGGGTCGAGACCCCTTTGGGAGTCGAATGGCCCTTTCACAGGGGTCGCCCGATTCATCACAGTAGCAAAATGGCAGTGATGGAGTGACAATGAAAATAATAGGGGGGGGGGGGTCACCGCAACATGAGGAACTGTATTAAAGGGTCGTGGCATTAGGAAGGTTGAGAACCATTGATCTACAGCGTAAATATTCTAGGCTTTGGGGCCTTATTGCAAATACCATGCACTGTCAGAAGAACAAGCAAATGTGTCTTGGAAGAAGTACAGCCAGAATGCCCCTTGGGAGCCAGGATGGTGAGACTTCATTTTACCTATTATGAGCATGTTACCAGAAAAGACTAGTCTCTGGAAAGGATGCTACATTTGGTAAAGGGAGGATCAGGGACAAAGAGAAAGACCATCAAAGAGATGGAGCAACCCAGTGGCGGAGCAGTGGGCTCGGATATGACAGTGACTGTGAGCATGGGGCAGGACCGGGCAGGGTCTCCTTCTGTTGCGCACTGTTGCTACAAATCAGAACCGACTCACGGTAACAAACGACAGCAACTGCCACGGGTTTAAACAACTTAATTCTGTAAGAAAGCAGCTACGGACAATCCGTAAAAGAACGGATGTGGCTGTCTTCCAGTGCAACGCTCTTTAACAAAAACAGACTGTGTGTTGAATTTGGCCAACAGAAAATAGTGGCCTAGCCCTGTAATTGGTACTAATTAAGATCAATGCAATTCCAGTAATGATTTTCCAGTAATTATGCTAAGTATAAGAATTAAGGAGATGGGCATAAGGTTGACTTTACTTCCTGAATGACATCTTTATCTTATGATTCCCGAGAGATAACTGACCAAATCCAAAATAGGCGCCTTGTTCTTCCTTGGGCTCCTGGGTTAAGGTGGGTGGGACCTATTGGGGGGATTGGTATGGGACTGAAGGGGTTGGTGGAGGCTGCCTTGCTGTGTGACCTTACCAACGTCCCTTTCTTTCTCCAGGCTTCTCCTAATTAGTGAGGAGAGAGGATTGGTCTTGATGGGTTTATTGTGCCTCTAGGTTTGAGATTTTATATCTGAATCAGCCCTCCCTTTGATCAACTCAGTATAGGCAAGTAGACGGGGTGCACTATCAAGCCTCTGGAGACACGAGCTGTCTTTCTTTCTGTGGAATAATTCATCCTTTATAAACCACCAGTTGCTGCCGAGTCGATTCCAGCTTACTGGACTCCGTCTGTGTCAGAGTAGAGCTACACTGCACAGGGCCTCCGATGGCCAGTGTCTCCGAAGTCAGTCACGAGGAAACTGTCAGCCTTTCAGCTCGGCGTGTTCATATCACCCAGGGACTCATTTTAATCAAGAATCATCAACCACCAGGGAACACTCGCTACTTCAAGGATGGTTACTCCAGGTGGCCTGGCTGAGAGCCTGGAATCTAAGGTCCATGTCTTCCCTCACACTAATCTCAGGCACCAGCCCAGAGTATGTTTCTTAGTTTCTTCCCAGTCAGGACCCACATGGTGGAGACCCAGGGTTCTACCTGGACTTAGCCAATACCCTGGTCCAGGTTCCATCATTGCTTACCGTAGTCGTCCTTAACCTTCTTCATGCCGCGACCCTTTAGTACAGTTCCTCATGTGGTAGTGACCCCCTAACCATAACATTATTTTCGTTGCTACTTCATAATTGTAATTTTGCTACTGTTAGCAATCAGGCAATCCATGTGAAAGGGTCATTCGATCCCCAAAGACGTCTTGACCCACAGGTTGAGAACCCCTGGCTTACCTGGATGTTCCACATAGGGGCCAGCCTATCACCACCCCATTTCCACCCCCCCACCCCAGGCATCTCTTTGGGATTCAGCCAGTCTTTTCTTTGGCATCATAAGGTAAAGAGGTCACTCTGGAAACAGTCCATATTTCAGTGGTGGTCTTCTGGGCCTCACTTCCACTCTGACCACTTCTCTGGTGATAACTCATCCTTTCCCGCAAGTGTACATTCTGTCCATCCTCTCTGAGACTCTTGGGGCTCCTCAATTTCTCTGGGATGGCATCTGTCCCTCTCCCCATTCTTTCTTTTGATTCTTTTTATAAAATTAAATACTTTTATTGGGGGCTCTTACAACTCTTATCACAATCCATGCATTCATCCATTGTGTCGAGCACATTTGTATCTGTGCTGCCATCATCATTTTCTTTTTCTTTTTTTTAATCATTTTATTAGGGGCTCATACAACTCTTATCACAATCCATACATACATCAGTTGTGGAAAGCATATTTGAACATTCGTTGCCATCATCATTCTCAAACATTTTATCTCCACTTAAGCCGCTGGCATCAGCTCCTCATTTTCCCCTCCCTCCCCGCTCCCCCTCCCTCATGAACCCTTGATAATTTATAAATTATTATTTTGTCATACCTTGCCCTGTCCGATGTCTCCCTTCACCCACTTTTCTATTGTCCATCCCCCAGGGAGGAGATCACATGTAGATCCTTGTAATCGGTTTCCCCTTTCTACCTCACCCTCCCTCCACCTTCCCCGTATTGCCACTCTCACCACTGGTCCTGAAGGGATCATCCACTCTGGATTCCCTGTGTTTCCAGTTCCTATCTGTACCAGTGTCCATCCTCTGGTCTAGCCAGATTTGTAAGGTGGAATTGGGATCACGATAGTGGGTGGGGGGAGAGGAAGGATTAAAGAACTAAAGGAAAATTGTATGTTTCATCGTTGCTACACAGCACCCTGCCTGGCTCATCTCCTCCTCGCAACCCTTCAGTAAGGGGATGTACAGTTTCCTATAGAAGGATTTTAGGTCTCCACCCTGCACTCCCCCTCACTCACAATGATGTGACTTTTTGTTCTGATGATGCCTGATACCTGATTTCTTCAATACCTTGTGATCACACAGGCTCATGTGCTTCTTCCATGTGGGCTTTGTTGCTTCTGAGATAGATGGTGGCTTGTTTACCTTCAAACCTTCAAGATCCCAGACACTATGTCTTTGGATAGCTGGGCACCATCAGCTTTCTTCACCACATTTGCTTATGCACCTACTTTGTCATCAGCAATTGTGTCTGGAAGGTGAACATCATGGAATTGCAGTTTAATAGAACTAAATATTCTTGCATTGAGGGTGTACTTGAGTAGAGGCCCAATGTCCATCTGCTATTTTAATACTAAATCTACAAATATATGCACATAGATCTATTCCCACATCCTCATATATAAATATATTCACATATGTACATGCCTTTATTTAGACCTCTATAAATACCCTTTACCTCCTAGCTCTTTCCTCTATTTCCTTTGACTTTCCTTTTGTCCCACTCTCATGCTCAGCCTTCATTTGGGTTTCAGTAATTCCTCTCGGTTACATTACCCTTGGTCACTCCCTACCAGGACTCCTACACCCTCCTCACCACCGATTTGGATCACTTGTTGTTCCCTTGTCCCTGGGTTTGTTAAGACCACTACCTTTCTCTCACCTCCCCCTCTCCCATGACCCCCCAGAACTGTTGGTCCCGTTGTTTTCTCCTCCAGATTTTTCATCCAGTCTATCTTATGTAGACAAACCAGTGGAGATAATAGCATGCACAAAAACAAGAGAGAGCAAAACCAAGCAACAAAATAAAGCAAAACAACAAGAAGAAGCCAATGACAAAAAGCAAAACAACACAGAACAAGAAAGAAAAGCTTGTAGTTAGTTCAAGGACTGTTTGTTGGCCTTTAGGCATATTTTCCAGTCAAGTTTGTTGGGGCTTTCTTGGTGAACTCCCACCCATCCTACCCATCCTTCCTCCAGGATACCTCCCTTTGTGTGAGGGAGGCGCCCAGACTGCCTGACAGCTAGTGTCTGCTCTGGGAGTCCAACAGAACCGAGGTAGACTTATCTTCCTGTGACAGTCTGCTCGTCACCCCCTATTTTCACCTGTGATTTGTCCCCCAGCTTATGTCCCGGGCTCCCTCTGCTACCCCTAGCTCGCGTGCCCCTGTGCTAAAGACTGCTGCCCTAACCCCCTCTTGGTTTCCACTTAGCAGGAGGGTACACACACACACACACACACACACACTTATTTCCTTTCGTCCTTCTGCCTAGATCAATTTCTCCATTCCTCTAATCATTTTTTTCTCGTTTGCTTTTGAACTCCCTCCAATTTGTCTGCTTTGGCCTGGTAATGAGGTGCCCCCAAACGAAATGCAATCTTCTGCATGGGACTTCGCTCCGGTCGTATAGATTTTCGTGCTAACTCCCCGGAGACCCGGAATGACATACTTTCTTAGAGCAGCTACTCTGTTAGTGGTTGTGTTCTTAGAAATACGCCGTTAAGAGGGGGGGGGGCGGCCCCAATCCCAAATACTAAGTGGACACCTGCTCCTCCCCCCAGAAGAATTTATTTCAAAGACGGCATTGAATCTGCAGCTCCAGAAGAGAGACATATCTGATCGGAGCACACGGGTGCTGATGAAGGGGGAGGAGGAGAGAGTGGAGCACATCCTGGCCCACCAGACCCTGAGGCTTGTCTGCCTCCCGTGACCCTTCTGTGAGGGGATGAAATGACCAAGTTTTATGATCAACTAGAAGTGAAGTGTGAGAGAGGGGTGCTCAGACACCTCATCAGTTTCTGGCTCATGCCGCGGGCAGGAAGGTAGTCACATGGTATAGTTACATAGCTGGCTTTGGAAACAGCATTGCCACCTAGTACTTTATGACCTCGGGCAAAGCATTGAGTCCCTTAATTTGAAAACAAGAGCTACTAATAGTACGTACCTCACAGGCATGGGTGGTGCATGGAGTGAACTGAGAGAAAAAGCATTTGTGGGGCCGTCTGGCACGCAGTAAGCACTGAGCCCGTGTTGTTTGTAGGGTGGCATCCCTCACTGAGGCGACAAGTGGACGGTTCCTTCTTGATGAAGACCGTGCGTTGGACTGTGAACGTGCTCAGCATCGGGGCTCCCGAGGCGTCTCAGAGATGAGCTGAAGCAGGTGGCTGGAGAGGGGGGTCGGTTCCTAGGAGGAGAAAGCTTGACCTGGAGATTTAAAAAGTAGCAGTCATCAATGTCTCCTCCGATGAGCTCAACTCATTTTTGAGGTAAAGTAACCATTTTTAGAGTACCAGCTCAATCGTAATTTTTGTTTCGAATGGCTGCTGACTGAGATAATTTTGCACAGGTCAGCAAGCCAGGTGGCAGATCAATGTTTGAATTAATGCTCATAATTTGGATTTCCACCAAACTGCCTTTTTCCAAAGGAAGGGGAACAAGACACCGCGAGATCATTGTCCGCTTCGGATGGAAGAGCCATGAGTGTGCCTGGGGGGGAGTGTGCCCTCTTCCAGTGGACAGGGCCTTGGCAAAGGTGAGATGGCAAGCAGGACCAAAGGGCCGGGCCACAGAGGGAGCGCTCCCATGATGCACATCCTTCTTGTTGTGCACAAGCTCAACTCAACTCTCTACCTCCTCCCCACCCAAACCAGCAGGGGGCCCGGCCCAGCCCAGTGACAACAGTAAGAGAACTGACTAGCATCATCCCTAGCGACAGCAGTCTTGAATGTATGGAAGCAGGTGCACTTCAATCATGTCTTTTCTTCTTCTCCTTTGCTGTTTATTCCTCTTCCCAAATAGTTCTTTTTTTTTCAAACACGTATTTCTTTTATTTATTTGTGTGTGTGTGTGTCTGACATTAGTTTAGTTTGGCTGAAACGTGGGAAGAAAAGGGATAATTTAGATTCGCAGTCCTCAATTTTCCAAAGAGGTCCAGAGACAGATGCTTTGCAGATCATTCTAGGTGCCATTGCATGAAGCGCTGTGCCTAGCATGGACCTGGCTCCTATGAGGTTGGAATGCTTTGTTTGAAAGAACATGCATTCAATGGAAGAATAAATGAATCTAACATCACGTATCACCCAATAAAGAAATCGCCTGTAAAATAGCCTGGAGATGTTATTGCCTAGGTCTTCCCTGAATAATTCTAGTGACAAAGAGTTCTCTATCTCACAGGCTTCCTCAGTCTAATTTCAAACGATTCTGCTTATTTAAAAGGTATTACCGATGTTGGGCGTAACCTGTTGTCCTATAACCTCGTTCCCTTAGTTTCATTCTCCGGAGTCACATGAACTCAGATCGCTATTTCTGCTCTATGGTGGGGAAGGGCGGGAGACTTTATAGATTTGATGTCTGTGTGGAACCCCCTTTGAGTCATTTTCCCCCTCCGATTTCATAGAAAAGGTGACCACGAAGTCTTTAAAAAAATCATTTTATTGGGGGCTCGTGCAACAATTATCACAATCCATACATCCATCCATTGTGTTGAGCACATGTGTTGCCATCATCAATCTCAAAACATTTACTTTCTACTTGAGCTCTTTGTATCAGCTCCCCATTTCCCCCCTCCCTCCCAACTCCCCCCACCCTCATGAACCCTTGATAATTTATAAATTATTATTATTATGTCATATTGTATACCATCCAACATCTCCCTTCATCCACTTCTCCACTGTCTGTCCCCCAGGGAGGAGGTTCTATGTAATGTTTCCCCTTTCTCCCTCACCTTCCCTCCCCCCTCCCCCGTATTGCTCCTCTCAGCACTGATCCTGAAGGGAGCATCTGTCCTGGATTCCCTGCATTTCCAGTTCCTATCTGTACCAGTGTACATCCTCCGGTCCAGCTGGATTTGTAAGGTAGAATTGGGATCATGATAGCTGGGGGGGGGGGGAGCGCATTCAAGAAATCTTGATCCCTTTTGGTCACTGTCACCTCTGTGAGTTCCAGCTGTTCAGTGTTTGCTACAAACCCCCACAGATCATAGCATGAAAGCCCCACCCCCACCCCATCCCTGGAAGTTCAGAGATAAAAAGATAGATTCTCATTGCCATGGAGTCTGTTCTGACTCATAGTGTCCTTGTAGGACAGACTAGAATGGCCCTGTGGGTTCCTGCGACTAACTCTTTATGGGTAGAAAATATCATCATTCTCCCAAGGAGCGGCTGGTCGTCTCTCACTGCTGACCTTGCAGTTAGCAGCCCCATGAGTAACCATTGTGCCACCAGGGCCCCCCAAAGATAGATAAATGGAATAAATGAGAATTATGATAACGAATAAAAAGAAGAACAAAGAGATCAATAGATAGGTCTGGACTTAGTTACCAGCAACACCTATTTCATTTGACTGATCTATCTAAAATGGACATAGCTAGAGTGTTTACAAAGAAATAAACACACTGAAATTTATTTTATTGTAATTCTTATTAGAGGGCTTAGCCCTTAGAAAGGAAAATAACATCCCCTACAAAATATCTATTTTTCTAAATGCTATTCAGATATGGCAAATATATTACCTGTATGTTGTTCCTCCCCATTCTTCTGCCTATGGAAGTAATCACCAGTCCATTAAGACACGCTTTTCCTTTTGGCCTGAATGTGGAGCTTTATGTAACACAGAGCTCCAGTAGCCCACGAGTGGATGTCTTGTTATATGTACTGCCACAGCCACAAAACTGAGAACAGGCCATGGCACAACCTCCGTGGCCCACAAGGCTTTAATGATCGTGTGCTGGGGGTGGGTGGCCTTCTCGTGAATTGGCGGGTTGAAGGAGGCTCTGTTCTAACAGGGATGGACCGAGCCCACTCCGCTGGGGCAGTGCTGCCCCCAGGGTCTCTCATGTATCCTGTGGTTCATCGGATCCTCTTTAGTATGTTCTCATCGAATGGCAGACGCTCAGAGGTGAGCAGAAATAAGCAAAGCTTGATGTGACCCGACTGCACTCTTAAGAAGGTCCTCTGCCTGGGCTCCGATCCAAGGGGTGAAAAGTAGACTCCCCTCCTTCGAGAGAGGTGTACAAAGTCCCATGTAAAAGAGTGAGAACGCAGGGAGGCGTGAGAAAGTGTAGCTCTTCATGCAATCTAGCACAGGTGTGAGATCCTATTAGCTTTGTGCTACATGCTCATTGAAGCGCCCCGGTGGTACAGCGGTTAAGAGCCTGGCTGCCAATATAAAGGTGGATGGTTCCCTCTGTGGAAGAGAGAGATGCTGTCTGTTCCACTGAGATTTACAGCCTTGGAAACTCTATGGGGCAGCTCTACTCTGTCATATAGCATTTCTCGGGGTTGGGATGGACAGCAACATGTTTTCGGTAATACTTATAAAGTTTATTTATCTATATCAATGTGTCCCCTCTAGAATGATAGTGTGCATATCATGATGTCTAAAGGACAATTCCATCCACTTAGGTTCTGAGAGCAGAGCTCTCATCATCATCATCATCATCATCATCATCATCATCATCATCATCACCACCACCACCACCACCGCTGTATACTGAGCACTTACTGGTGCCAGGCACTTTACATCCACGGCGTCTTATTCTGCAGGACAATAGTAGAGTGGGATGCATCTGTGCAGAATGCACTTGAGGTTGTTGAGTGTCAGGATAGCCGACCACTGCTGGAAGAAGGAGAGTTTGAGTGTGAAAATGGGAGAATGGGAGGGAGGCTGAGTGGTCTAGGAGCTACTGACATCTAGCAGCCAAGGGAAGAGGGCTTTAGAGTACAGCACCCCCAGGTTCAAATACTATCTCACTGGGTTCACCACTTCAGCACTGTGTGATTTGGGGCAGGTTGGTCAGGCCATCTCTGAGCCAGCATTTCATCTGTAAATTGGGGAAAATCATAAAACCATCTTCAAAAGTTTGCTGTGAGAATGAAATGGGATCTTATTCAAGGAAAGAATTCAGCCCAGGACCTGGCTTACAATCCCTCTACTTGAAAATTCTTATCTCATTTTTCTTTCTGGACATTCCTACCAATCTTTTTGCCTAGTTAACTCTCATAAAGGTCATGTGAACTCTTATGAAAGAGCACTTCCTCACGGAAGACTGCCCCGGCGCTCCATCCCAAGAATGGAATCAGTTCCTTTATAACTTTCTTTCATAACACTTAGACCAATATGGAATGATATAAATGTATTTTGGGCGGTATAATTAAATGTGTAGTTCCTCTCTTCTCTTTTACCTGGTTCTAGGTCCATGTTGGGAGGGTGGGAGGGTGCACCCTGCAGCTCTAGCCAGCACAGTGCCTGGCCCATAGCATTGCTATTGTTGTGGGGTGCTCTCAAGTTTCATTTTATTTCAACTCAGAGTGATCCATGTGGCAGTGTAGACCTGCCTCGTAAGGTTTCTTGGCCTCAGTCTTTATGGGAGCACCACATGGCCAGTTCTTTCTCCTATGGACCCCTGGGTGGACTTGAGCCATATACTTTTTTGGCTAGCAATTGGTTGCACATGTAAGAGTTTAATAAATGAATTAAAGTACCATATATACTTGAGTATAAGCCGACCCAAATATCAGCCGAGGCACCTAATTTTACCACAAAAACTGCATAAAGCATGTGCTAAAAAACTTGGCTTATACATGAGTATATACGGTAAGTACTAGGAAATAGCAGTGATTGTGTGACCCTTACCTTTTTTAACTTATTATTTATTTTTAGAATTTATTTTAGTTTTGCCATTATTGACAATAAACCCAGTAGAACATACCTTAATCATTCCTTTCTTGCTTCTGAATTTTTGCTGTAGCTTGAGTGAGCGCTTCTAGAGCAAATCGGTTTTCCATTCAATAGTTCATACACCTTTTCCCCTTGTAACCCCCTCGGTGCAACAACACTCTTTGGTGACCATTTTAATCCTCCCCACTGACATGTTGGGAAATCAGGTTGACTGAAAGGAATTGGATGAGCCATTGGCAGATCTGGGACTCAAATGCAGGTCTCCGGTGATGGTTCCTGCTCACAGCCCAGCCCCCACTGGGCCCGTCCACAGTCGCAATTTACCTGGTGAGCTCCTAGCACTGCCTGAGATGATTAACCAACCATCAGCGCCCCAGCCTCTCATTTACCCCCAGTGGATGGGAACGCACTCCCTTTATGTCTAGCAGTTTAGTTATTATTTTGCCCAAACTTCCCTGAGCACGCTGTCTGGCGTCCCTCAAAATTAGCCTTGGTGGGGAAATCAATAATGACTCATGATGCATGCAAGGACCACATCGCGTCCACAGGACGTTAGGCTAGCGATTGAAGTAACTTTGGTTGGAATGGAAAGTTCTCTTTGTATTAGAAGCAACTGCAGATGAAACGGTCCTTTCAGATGTGTATTTGGATAGAAAACACTGGAGCGCTCCTTTCCTGAGTCCCCAGCTGTTGGGAGGCTTTCTCCCTCCTCACAGCTGTCTGCAGCAGTAGCTGCTTTTCATGAGGCCTCACGCATTCATTCACACACCGGAAATGTGGAAATGAGGAAAGAGACCCCCCTCCATTTGGAAGCCAGCAGGCGGCGGCGGATCTGAGTTAAGAGGCCTGCATCCTCCCACTTCCGCTTTGTCCAGGACCGCAGAGCAACCCAGTACCAACCAGGCCCCTCTCCAGGTTGTACTTTCCTTATGTGTCACACAGGGAGTTGTGAAAGATTAGGTTCACACCTCAACATAAAACCAGTGGACTTATGTTAATGAGGGAGGAACAGCTCAGAAAATGAGGGTGAAAGGGTCCCACAACTTGAAGAATGTCATCAAGGCCACTAATTACTGCACCTAGAAACTGCTGAATCGGTGTGTATTTTGCTGTGTATATCCTCAGCAACAACCAAAGAAGTAAAATTATATATAAAAAATAGATACTTCTTTGCAACTCTAATGGATGGTTTGTGATGATGCTGTCCTAAAGGATTAATGTGGGGACAGAATGGGCATTCCTGGGATAGCCTTTATGTGCCAAATTATTTTCTTGACTCCTCAAGGCAATTTTATGATCCCATTTCACATACAAGAAGATAAAACAAACAAACAAACAAACAAAAAATGCATGGTCATGGAGTCGATTCTGATTTATAATGACCCCACAGGACAGGGTAGAACTTCCCATGGAAAGTTCTGAGGCTGTGAATCTTTATGGGAGCACAAAGCCTCATTTTTCTCCTGAGGAGCAACTAGTGGGTTCGAACTGCTGACCTTGCACCACATAAATGACTAAGCCACCAGGGCTCTTTTTATAGGAAGAGAAACTCAGGGAAAGGAGATGAGTGACTCACTTGAAGTCATAGAATTTGGGAGGATTCAGGAGCTTGCTTCCTCATCACATCGGAGCAGAGGGATGCTGAGACTGTTACAGGCGATACCAGGAGTGGAAGTCTGACTTCAGGGTGGTATTCCTGGGAAGTCAGAGATAAGGTAGATTAGGCAGCACAGAATAATACCAGTGACAATGGAATCTCTTCAGTGGCTAAAACTGATAGAGCACCTTTGCATGTGTGCTGTTTAAGTTCACAGATCATTATCCAGATGAGGAAACTGAGACTCACAGAGGCTAAATGACTTTGGAGGATGATACCAATGTGCACAGTCAGTAAGTGATAAAACCGGGACTTAGGTTCATCTCTGTCTGAGTCCCAGCTCCGTGCTCTTTTCTTAACCACACTTTCTGGGGTCTCAGAGCTGTTGGCCAAGCTTGTGCTAGAATGACGATGAAAACCAGGATGATGGTGATGATGGTGATGATGATGATGATGATGATGATGGAGTGATCATGTGATGAAAATGACCACGATGCAGGTGATGGTGAGATCACGGTGGTATTGACAATGGCAATGGTGATGGTGAATCATACTTGATGAATGTTTCATGAGCACTTGGAAAAAGATGCTCTGCTGTATTGGAGTTGAAGAGATTAAAAAGAAAATATACCTGGACTTATTTTTACCTACAGAGTTTTTATTTAACTTGTCTGGAACAGGACTGGGGCATGATATTTTCAAAAGTTTACCAGTTGACTCTATTATGCAACCTGGGCTGAGAAATTTAGTTCCTATTTTCTAAGGTGATGATACTGAAACTATGGTCCAGATTAGTGCCAGCAACACCCCTTGGGAACTTGTTAGACATGAAAAGTTCTGGACTCTATGCTGGACCAACTGAATCGAAACTCTGAGTCTGGAGCCTAGCAAGCTGTGTTTGAACTCGCCTGACAGCTGATTGTGAGGCATTCTCAAGTTTAGGGCTGTGCTATCCAAGAGAACAGTCTGCAATAACGGGGATGCTCCCTTCTGTCTGATGCGCTAGCTACTAGCCACAGGTGGCTATTGGCCACTTGGGCTAGTGCAACTGAAAATTTGAATTTTACATCTTATTTTAATCAGTTTCAATAAATGAATAAAGTACGGTGAGTGCCTGCTGCATTAGCACTGTTTTAGGAGAACCCAGACTCTTAGCCTTATATCCTGAAAAAGAACAAGTGCTCAGGAGGAAGCCCGGCCTATATTTGAACCAAGGTCCTTGCTGGGCAGACAACAGGGCCTGGATGCTGAATCTCAGAATAGCACCCTGGAATGATGGGCATGGGCATCCAAGGTGGGGCAAAGCCTAAGTGTGGGACCTCGGAGTTATCTTCTACCAACTGTGGTGGTAGAAGGATGGCGTGTGGAAGTCAGAACTCAACTCAGCTTGAACTCAGGTGAAATGCATCTCATTTTCTGGGCAACACTGTGTCTATGGATGCTGTGGTAATTTTGAATGAAGGGGTGGAGTTCTAGCCTGTCAATCAGGTCACAGAATGAGGATCCCTCCTTGTGGGTGTAGCCTTCTCATGAGGATTCTGCAAACTTCCTCTCTTGATTTTGCCATCAGAAGAGGCGGGCCACTCTTTCTCTCTCTGTTTCACATTCCCATTGACAAGCCCCATGGAACCATGCTGATGGCAGCTGGAACCTGGAGATGGCGTCTGCTGCCATTGGATCCACAGGACTTTCCACCCACCGGCCTGTGATCTTTCTGCCTCAACCTGAGATTATTGCATGCTCTGTGTGAGTCTAAAGAGGAATTCACGAGCTAATATAGAATTTATGGAGTAATATCAAAATCAAGGACTTGATCTGCACTGGGCTGGGATGTTTCATTGATGCATAATTACTTCTTTATATATATACATGAAAGTCCCTGGATTTGTTTTTCTAGTTGACCTGGTCTAATACAGATGGCCATGAGGAGGAACCAAGCAGGTAGGTCAGGCCCCAGGGATGAGAAAGGACAAATCCCCTAGACAGAATACTTAGGGCTGGATAAGGCCAATATACACCTAGGCCTGAAGGAGACCTCTGACTAGATGACCTAGAGTTGGTGTTCACTCTCCAGAATGTGGTACAATCATGCGTGTGGTCAGGGTGTCTGTATTAGTCGGGGTACTTTAGAGAAACAAATCCACAGAAACTCATATGTAAGAGAGTTTTATATAAAGGGTAAATGCACATCAAGGAAACATCCCAACCCAGTGCTGCCCAAGCCCATAAGTCTAACCTAACCCATTAATCCATATGTCCAGCACCAATCCACAAAGTCCTCCTCCATCTCACAATACAGACACAATGATGCTGACTGCAGGAGGAAAGCCGAATCAGTGAATGTGTAATCATCTCAGTGCTGGCAGGGCTCTCCACACAGCTGCTGCAGCACCTAATGCTGCATCACAGTAGGTCCATGTGGCTTCTCCTCAGGGATGTCTTGCAGGCCGTGAGCCTTGCCAGCTGAGGAAGGGAACTGGCTAAGGCAGCTACACCTTGGTCCGACCATCAGAAAGCAAGAGACCCGAGGCTCACTGAGACCTCTTCCCTACGTCCCACATTCCCTACGTCCCAGAAGAAAGCCATGAGCAGAGAGGGAGGGATTCTATTTTCTAAAGAGGCCAAGCAAAGTCTTCACTTGGTTTTGCTTCACTTGGAAAAGTTTGTTGGTTAGCAACTTCTTGTAGCTAAAATATCTTTCTCTCTGTGATAAATCAATTACTGCACACTTGAAGGCTTTTTTGACCAGTTGGGCAGAAAGTGAAGGAATTGGGAGCTGCTGAAGTCTTTCTCATACTTGGGGGGTATTCTGAGTGGTGGGGGGGAGGTGTTGAGTGAGTGTTTTTCTCCCCACTGGCACCAGAAGTTTCCCTTCTATGGTCTCACTTCCCAGAGGGAACAAAAAGCAGAGAAATGGTTTGTGAATCCCATTTATATTCATTAACACCCTAAAGATGAAAAATACCTTTCCATTATCCCTGGGATAATTCAAGCCCATTGCATAGGAAAATGTCATATATCTTTGTCACTGCAATCATAGGGGCGACGGGGGGTACCGGCGAATGGGGCAAAGCAAACCAGGAGCTTTCTGGGCCTGTTGGTGATGCAAGGCGTTGGTGATGCATAGCCTTCCCATGCAGGGTCCTAGTAAGAGACCAGGTTCCTGAGCTAAGGTGATCACGGATATTCAACAAGGCAAGAAAGGAGCTTGTGCTGGCTCCTAAAGCAATAGGTTAACCACCAAATACCCATCACTTATTCCATTCTTACTCTGTGCTAAGAATCATGCTAACCTGAGCCTTGCATGTCTCCACTTCAATTTTCCTGCCTTATTTATCTATTAAAAATATAAGTTGAGGTGCAAGGTATACATGCTATAGTGCGCTTAATTGGTTATGTCTCAGAGACAAATGTTAATTTCAGTGGATGTTTGTTTACACATGAGTACTTTGTATAACCAACACCCAGATAAAGACACTGAATATTTCCAGCACCCTCAAAAGTTCTCTGAGCCCCTTCCCAGTTAATATCCCCCTTCAGATCATTATTCTTCTGTTTTTAATCACCATCTCTTAGTTTGGAATATAACTGAATTTTATATAAGTGGGATCTCTCAGTATATCCTCTCCTGTGTTGGTCTTCCTTTGCTCTGTGTCTATGAACTTCATTTACGCGTGTGTTATCAGTCACGTTTTGTTCTTGTTCTGCACGATTCCATTGTGACTATATCACAATTCACGTATTCATTGCTCTGTTTCCAGTTTGTTGCTCCTTTGAAAATGTTATTGCTTTATTTTTCTCCATGATATTTATCAATACTTGACAAGCATCATATTTTAATTTCTTTATTTGTGTCACTCTCCTCTGATAAGAATATGAGGGTAAGTGAAAAGAATTTGCTACTAAGAGTGTAGTTCATACATGCAAGGATTTACTCCAAGCAAAAAATGGGTTTACAAATGAATGTGTGGTCAGTGGGTGAAAACAGACACATCCTCTCAGTCATGTTGTTGTCTTTGTCTTGTTAGGGTGCCTTCAAAGAATTAGTTTCTGTGCCATGGGAACAAAAAGATTTTGAGGTCAGGGCCAATATGAAAATTTGAAAAGAGCAAGTGGACAACTTCCCAAGTCACTGAGGTTTTGCAAAGTGTCTGCAGGAATATTTCCACAAATAAAAAACTGTTTTAATACAGATTAAGGGTCTTAATGAGATGCTGAAAGGCCTAAAAAATAAGCCAAGGGAGGGAAGACTGTCAACTATGAGGAATGAAGAAACTGAAGTCCAGAAATGGGGAGAGAAGACTGTGATACTTCTGAAGTTGAGATTTCACAAGGTTCAACCTTTTCAATGTTAAGCAAACACCTTGGCCACAGCAAGCTTTCTGCTCCAAGAATGCCAACAGCATGTGTGGACACCAATTATCTGAAAGACTCGACCTTTCCATCAGTCTTTTAAGCAAGACAGAAACTAATGAAGATGGGTGTATGGCATGAACCACAACAAGGGCTGAGCCTTGGATTGACTAGAGGGAATGATGGAATCAAAAGGGCTGAGTCCAGGATGATTCTGAGAGCAAGGTGTTGTCAAAACAGTTGCATCTTAGTGGATTGGCTGGGCCAGTTAAGGCAGAGAGGTCAGCTCGAAAGATCATGGCTCTTGTTTTGGGATTCTAAAAGCATAAACTTGGTAGATTTTCCTGAAGGTCATGGGACAAGGACAGGGACTTATTATGAAGTTTATGAAAGCTGTCTTGGTGGGAAAAAAGAAAAGGAAGCTGCGCTGTGGGACCCCCACCCCTCCATCTATTCATCTACCTATTCTGTCCTAGGAGAGTTTCATGAGGAATCCATGCCTCCAGTCCTGACTCGGACTTTATGTTGTTCCTAAAACTCAAAGAACATTGAAAAGGAACATGATTTGAGTCTCTTGAGGATGCCCACATGGCTGTTTGGAAGTGGCATAAATGGAAGAGCACAGAATTCTTTGAAGAAAAGTTGGGGAGATGGAAACACTGCCTTCTAAAGGCTATAGACTTAGATGGAGGCTTTATTGGGGATAATTAGCTTCACATGTTGATATTTTGCTTCCATAAGGTTTTCTATGATTTTGTATCAATATTTTTTTACTTACCCGTGTATGAGCTCCACAAAGGCAGAGCATTTTTGCTATCTTTCATTTCTTCTTGCATCTCTGGCAGAAGAGGCACGCATCCCCTAAGGTGACCAATGTGGTTTGGTTTGCCTGGGGCTTTCCCATTTTAACACTCTTAATGTCTGCATCCTGGGAAACCCCTTACTCCTGGGCACCTGTGAACCTGGATACTTTTCTCTCTTACTGTACTTTACACAGGTTGTCAGGAAAACCACGTTCTATGAGAAGGACATCATGCTTGGGAAAGTAGAAGGATGTCAAGAAAGAGTACCATCAAGAAGATGGGTCGATATCATGGCTGCACCAGTGGGCTCAAACCTCGCCATGGCACAGCTCTGGACCGTGTGTGGTTCTGTGGTCCGCAGGGTTGCTATGAGTTGAAATGGACTCAATGGGACCTAACAAGAACAATAACATCTTACCCATAAGGCTGTGGTGGCTCAAAATTTCAATGATCTGCCCAAAGTTATCTTATCAGGAAATTTTGGAGCTAAGACTCAAGACCAGGTATTCCTGATGCCAAAGAAACCTTGCTCACCAGGCTCCAAGGAAAAACAGTCCTTCCCATAACAAAGTTGAGTCTCACTAAGCTGAGGAAATCTGAGCGTTCAGAATACTGGAGCTGACAACCCTTCGGTTGAAGCCTAGCAAAACCTTCTGTTAGTCTGGTGAACCTGAAGAAGCCACTGCGCCTCTCCGAACCTCAATGAGATTCAAATACCTCCCTAGTGGACCCCCATGAGCATTCTGGAATTTCTGAATAGAAACCCCTAACCCCAACCTGGCCATATAATAAAAAGCCAAGTAGTCAACATCAACTTGACTTCCACTCAAGGCAAACCTATGTACTCAGCAGGGTTCTCCTTGCTGTGGCCTCTAAGAAGCAGATCTCCAATTCTCTTTCCTTAGATACCTCCAGGTGAGTCCAAACCACTGCATTTTCCAGGTTTGTTGTTGCGTGCTTTCGAGCTGATTCTAACTCAGTGGAATAGATTTTCCTAAAAGATATGGAACAATCAGAGGAGTTTGTTATGAAGGAAGGTTAAGGTCAGTAAAACTGTCTTGGTGGGGAAAACGCCAGGAAAGTTTCACGGAGAAAATTTTTCCCATTTTGACAGTGTACCTGCTCATTCAGCAAGGGTTGCCCTTGGCGAATTTCACTGCAATGATACTGGATGCTGTGCCATCGGTATTTCAAATACCAGCAGGGATGGACAGGCTTCAGCAGAGTTTACAGACTGAGGTATGTTTAGGAAGGAAGAGCTGGCACTAGCTCTTTCTGAAAGCTAGCCAGTGAAATCCTATGGATCACAACAAAATAGTATTTGGTACAATGCTGGAAGATGATTCCACTTGATGGGAAGACATTCCAAAGACATGGTGGTCGCCACAATTAGCTTGAGCATGCGCACGATGGTGAGAATGCCCCAGGATCAGGCTTTACTTCCTTTCATTCTGTTGTGCATGAGATGACCAGGAGTCAGTCAACTCAGTGGCAACTGACAGCCCACTGCAGGGGAGGGTGAGGCGGCCCACAGGGGGGCATCATGCGTCCAAGCTTGCCCAGCTTGGGAATGGGCAAGCCGGTCCTAGGACGGTGGTGGTCTGTTTGGCTGGTGTTTTGTAGATCTTTGCTCTGATTCTCAGAGGTGAACACCTGCTCTGGTGCAGCAGGGCCACCAACAGAGCTGACTCTGCGTTTTCTCTGCCTCAAACTGGAGAAACGCTCTGGTCTTTCAGCCTGTTGGGGCCAGTGAATTAGGCTGCCGAATGACTTTTTCATCTCAGGTTTGTATGCCGATGTGTATATGTCTACCCCCCGAGTTTTTGGTTGCTGTCTTTCCTTTTTCCTTCCAGTAATAACATCTAATCTAATTTTCAGTCGCGTTAACTGAAATTTTATTTCTGGTGTTGGGTCCTGCAAGACTGCTTTCGGCTCTGGGGACCTCAGAGAGAGATTCAGGCTGGCATGGGGTGGCAATGAATCGATCCTCGGCCACAGAGTTTCCCTAATATCCGTGCTGATTGCAGCCCACAAATAATAAAGACACATCTTGAGCTGCCTGGGGATCGATAGTGCTGAAGAGCAGGTGGGCTGCAGCCCAGGCAGCAGGCAGGATCCATTCTGGGAGCAAGGTGCTCCCTGCTCATCTGGAACAGTGACTGCAGATGCGGACAAAACTTTGGCCCTCACTCTGGATGGAGCAGGCTTTAGTGTTCATCATCCCAGAGTTATTCCTGTTTTATGGAATAGGATGTTAGGGCAGGAGGGCTTCAGGGATGGTGGAGAAAGGTGCTTTCCCACACTCAGTAGAAATGGGGCCAGGCTGTCCTCAGACTTACATCACTGTTTGTCTAATGTTCATGGGCATGCTGGGGCTCTGTGCAGTTCTCTCTAATCTTGACCAGCACACGTGTTCAGTAAGAAGTTACTTGGTACCATTTAATAAAAGATGCCCTAGAGGCTCAGAAAGGTTAATTTGCTTGCCTAAGGTCACACATCTACCAAGAACCCGATTTCATATTTGAACTCATTGTGTCTCACTCTAGAGCCTGCAAGTGTGGTCTGTGGGTCAATGGTATTAGAAATCGCCCAATAACACAGAGCTTTATGCCGGGTAGATGGTACTGTTAAATAGAAGAAGGACTGGTTTGAATGACAGATGAAGAGTCTGGGACGCCTGGGGTAGAGTTGGCAGCAGTTGGACATACAGAATTACGCCCAGAGGAGAGATCTGGGCTAGAGCTTGAGACTGAAGGTGAGCAGATAGGTGGGTGGCAGTAGCTTTATGGGGTTGACTGGTATCACTTATGAAGGGGTGAGTATTGGTAAGCAAAGAGAGCTAAGGAGAGTCTTAGGATCCACTGACCTATGAGGAGAAAGAGGCAGAGTGACGGGTGATGGGGTTCAGGAGAACAGTCCGGGACAGGGCTCCCAGCTAAATAAAACCAAAATGCCAGAGAAAGGAGCTGGAAGGAGTCAGGCGAAGAAGGGAAAAGGGAGGGAAGGGAAGGCGGTTAAGGCGGGGAGAGAGTGTGGTTACATCTGAAGTTTGAGGAGCGTTACTGCTTGTGATCGATCCAAGTGCAAGTCTGTGGCATCCAGACCCCTGGCTGACAACCACAGTGATGATTAATTTTATTGAATGCTCTCAGTGCTTGGGATTAGAACCAATTGTTCACTCCTAATTTTCATAGAATTAAAGCCTTTTCTTGTAAAATGCCTTTGTTTCTTGCCATGGAACCAGAGACGAACTGGGTGGATTTCCAATCCTTGGGGTCTTGGTTAATCGTCGGTAGATGCAGTTGCTTTCTTGGGAGCTCCCATTTCGTGAGTTGGAAGGGATCTTGGAAGACAGGACAATCGGCTTGCTGTAGACGGCAGACGTCGCTTACCGCATCCTTGGCGTGGTCATCCAGAATCGGTGTCAACCTTCCAGTGATGGTGAGATCATTGCATACTCATGCAGTCTAGTTTTGGTTTAGTGCTGGGATGGTTATCCAGTTCTGTCTTACCTTAAGCCCACTCTGAACTTCTACCCATCTATCCTAGATCTGTCCTCGTTAGTCTCATGGAACAATTTAACTCTCCTTTTCTTGTTGGAAAACCCCTCTGCTGGGGCCCCTTGAGATGTTTCTCAGTAAAGCATCTCTGTTTAGTCATCCGCAGGCTCGTTCTTTTCTTCTTCCATTCCCCCCGAGGTACTCAAGGGCACACACGGAAGAAATGTCCTGCCATCTTGGCAGCTTTTCTAGCCTTTGTCTCGAATCAGCCTAATTCTCCTGCTTGCTATGTCTGCAAATATCCTGCGGCTACAAATTTCTTTTGTTTCAGGTATTTTAAATTTTTCTCTCCCGTCCCTGGTGTGTTAGGGTTCTCTAGAGAAACAAAACCAGAATGATAATCATTTTATATATTTTATATAGATAGATATATAACATAAGAAATAAACAGTTAATTAAATCATCAAGCAGTACAAATGGCTCAGTGCAGCTCACTCCCGTGAGACAGTTGTGAGACAATGGCAGTCCTTCAAGTGTTGAGGGCCGCTGGGCAGTCCTCTCTAGAGCAATTTAGGCTATCCGGGCACAAACAGCAAACAACAAGGCAGGTCACTAACAGTCAGCAAGATGATAGGGTCTGACAGTCCCCAGCTCAAGAGATGTAAATTCCAAAAGTGTGGCGAAGCAGGTCTTGAAGGAACCTCAAATTACAGTGACATAGTCCATGAGTTAGGTGTCCCACAGTAGTGTAGCTTGTAAATTGAGGCACAGAACAAGCAAGGCAGCCGCACACTGGTCCGATGATCAAAGAGCGAGAGACAAGAAAGGTGAGACTCCCCGAGCCATTTATCTCTCTGCCCTTCAATGAATCCCACATGTGTTCATTGACCATGTTGGTACAATAAACGTTAACTATCTCACCTGGTAACCATCATATATATAATGATATATATGTGTGTAACCCTTTCCTTGACTTTCTACAACAGTGGACTCATACATTATTTGTTCTTTGGTGATTCTCATTTCACTCCGTGTAATGTCCTCTAAGTTCATCCATGTTTTAGGAGCTATTTCACAGATTCTTCATTACTCTTTATTAGTTGCATAATATTCCATTGTGTGTATGCATCATGCTTTGCTTATCCATTCATTCATTTGATGGGCAGCTGCAGACTTATAAGAAGGCCCGGTGGCCTCTACACCTGTGTAGTTCCTTCCTTTTGAGTAGGAGCAGGCTTAGTGTCTGTTGTCAAATGAAAGAATCTGGCCAAGGTAAGGCATTATCACTTTCTCGACTCTCTGAAGCCTCTCACTGCCACCAAGCCAATTCTGACTCATAGTGACCCCGTAGGACAGAGTACAACTTCTCCCATGGGTTTTCAAGACTAAATGTTTACAGGTGTAAAAAGCCTCGCTTTTCTCCTGAGGAGTGACTGGTGGTTTTGAACTGCTGACCTGGCTGCTCAACTCATAACCCACTATGTCAACAGGGCTCCTACTTTCATGATTATCAGGTTATGAAAAAATGATGATTTCTCTCTCTCTAACTGGCTCTCTGCTGTCATCTTGGATTGCATGCTTAGATGAAGACGCCCTCATGGCAAGGGATTCCGGTCAGCTTCCAGCCAAAAGCCCATAAGAGACAGATCCTGCCAACAGCCATGTGAGCTTGGAAGCGGATCCTTCCCTAGCTGAGCCTTCAAAGGATGACAGAACGTTCATCGGACCTCCTTATTGTATCCCTGTGAGAGGTCCTGTATCAGAGGGCTCCGTTAAACTCTACTGAGACTACTAACCCACACACACTGGGAAATAGTAATCATATGTTGTTCTAATTTGTTGAGTTTTGAGGATGATTTGTTACACAGCAGCAGACTGGTAATGCACATCCCTTTGGCCAAAGAAGTGGCATGTCCAGTGTGGGGAATTATGTCCTGCTTTTAGTGTGGACTGTGTAGACCATAACAAACTAGGGATAGCCTTTGGAAGAACATGAATTCCAGAACATTACATTGTGCTCTTGTGGAACCTGTACATGGATCAAGAGGCAGTTGTGTGAATGGAACAAGGGAATAAATAGTCCATGGAAAGGTGGGTGTCAGGGTTGTATTCTCTCACCATACTTATTCAATATGTAAGCTGAGAAAATTATTAGAGAAACTGGATTATATGAAGAAGAATGGATCAGAGGAAGGCTTATTAGCAACCTGTGATATGCAAATGACACAACCTTGCTTGCTGAAATTGAAGAGGACTTGAGCACTTGATGATTAAGATCAAGGATCACAGCCTTCAGTATGTATTATAATTAATGTAAAGAAGATCAAAATCCCCACAACTGGATCAATAGGTAACATAAGGATAAGTGGAGGAAAGATTGCAGTTGTCAAGGATTTTGTCTTGCTTGGATCCACAATCAAGGCTCATGGAGTCGAGGGTCAAATGCTGCACTGTTTTGAGTACATCGGCTGCACGCGAGCTTGGGGAAAGCCTTGACAAGCAAGAAGGTTACCTTGAGTGCTAAGCTTTACTGAGCCCAAACCCTTTTCAATCACCTCTTATGCATGTGAAAGTTGGACATCGAATAAGGAAGCTAGAAGCAGAATCAATACATTTGAAATATGGTGCTGGTGCAGAATACTGAAAGCACCATGGACTGCCCAAAGAACAAAGAAATCAGTCTCAGAAGTACAGACAGAATGCTCCCTAGAAACAAGGGTGGCGAGATTTCATCACATGCACTTTGGACATATTGTCAAGAGATGCTCGTCCCTGCCGAAGAATATCCTCATGGTTGGTAAAGTGGAGGGCACTGAAAAAGAGGAAGGCTCTTGACAAGATGGATTGATACAATGGCTGTAAAAATGGGCTCAAACATAAGAACAATTGTGAGGATGGCTCAGGACTGGGCAGTGTTTTGTTTTGTTGTACAGAGGTTTGCTGAGTTGGAACTGATTCAAAGGCACCCAACAACAACAACAACAACACAGTGAGATAATAGATCTCTGGTGGCACAGTGGTTGTGTGTTCAGCTGCCAAAGGGATTTGACAGTTCAAATCTACCAGCTGCTCTGCAGGAAGATGTGGCAGGCTGCTTCTATCAAGATTCCAGCCTTGGACACTCCATGGGACAAAATGACTGTCATCTAGGTTTGTTGTGGGTTGGAATGGGCCTAGCGACATCAAGCCTGCTTTGGGTGTACAGTGAGAGAGGAGCTCCTGCGTGGTACAAAGAGATACTGCATTCATTCAGCTACCAACCAGAAGAGATCGGAGGCTTGAATCCACCCAGAGGTGCTTGAGAAGAAAGGGCTGGTGACCTGTTTCCTAAAGACAGCAGTCATGAATACCCTCTGGCACAGTTCTGTTCTGATGTCCTGGGTCATTGTGAATTGGCAGTGCCTAGGTGGCAGCTGGTTTATAAATAGTGAGAGTGCATTCATGGCAAGACTGTAAGATGAAGGCTGAAGATGCAGGGAGAAGTGGAAAATTGGGGACAATGCCACCATTCACCCCAGGCACCCCTACATACCAGCGGGTGTGGACATAGGAGATACAGGGCTGATGAGGAAGGGCCATAAACTGGTAAGAGAGTCAGGGCAGCCTTTGGAGGATATGTAATAATTTGCTCAATTGGCCCTTGACATAGGCGCTGTAGTTTCCCAAAAGTATTATTACTCTTGCCCAGGAATTGACACATGGAGCCTCAAAGTGGTGAGAGCACCTTGGGCCCACTCTCTGGAGTGGAGCGAGCCCATGTGTCTGGGAAATGCAGCTTTCATGGCCCAGTCTTATTCATGGGCAATGGAAGCCCTCTCTCCTATAAAGAGGCTTGAACAAACACAGAAACCAAAGCTTCCCCTGTCACGGATGATCATCAACAGGCTGGGGCAGAGGCCTCTAGGGAGGTGGCAGGGGGATTTGCAGGGGGCAAATCTCAGTGTCTATTGTGGCCAGAGTTTCTTATCATTTGAGTGTTCCCCTGGCTCTCAGTTGTTGCTGGTTTTCCAACACAGTGTGCAGAGGGGGCTGCTACATCGTGTTTTCCAGGTTCTGTTCTTTTGGCAGCAGATTGCTAGGCCCTCTTCTGAGTGGGCTTGAACTACCAAATTTTTGGCTAATAGCAGAGTGCTAAGCCAGTTTGCGGCACACAGAGGACTTTGGTGGAAAATGGGTTATGACTTAGCTTGCTAACCCCAAGGTCAGCGGATCAAGCTCACCAGCTGATCCACTGGAGAAAGATGAGGCTTTTGCTCCTACAAGGAGTTGCTGTGAGTAGCATGATGGCAATGAACTTGGCTTCATTTTGTTCTTGAGGGGGCTCTACGGCTCTGAAGAAGGCCTTATTATTCTCATTCTGCAGGTGGGGAGACTGAGGGCTAGGGGCGCTGAAGTAAAAACCCAATCAACCACCCAAACAAACAACAAATACAGCTCTTTAAAAAAATCATTTTATTGGGGGCTCATACAACTCTTATCACAATCCATACATACATCAATTGTATAAAGCACATTTGTACATTTGTTGCCCTCATCAGTCTCAAAACACCTGCTCTCCACATAAGCTCCTGGCATCTGCTCCTCATTTCCCCCTTCCATCCCCATTTCCCACCCCCTCATGAACCCTTAATAATTCATAAATTATTATTTTGTCATATCTTACGCTGTCCGACATCTCCCTTCACCCACTTTTCTGTTGTCCGTCCCCCAGGGAGGAGGTTGTACGTAGATCCCTGTAATCGGTTCTCCCTTTCTACCCCACCCTCCCTCCACCCTCCCGGTATCGCTATTCTCACGACTGGTCCTGGATTCCCTGTGTTTCCAGTTCCTATCTGTACCAGAAAACACAGCTCTTAAGTGATGGAGATAAAATTTAAACCTAGGGTCATCTCAGGCAAATTCTGGTTCTTTTCATAGGGTGACCTTTCAGGTCATTTCCCCCTTTCCTGCTGCTTCCCCTAATTCTAAGGTTCCAAAATACGATGCTGATGGAGCCGAAAGCGCCCTGGACGGGGAGTTGGATAGTTCTGGACTTCACAACTATTTCTGTCATGCGGCCTTGTGCAATTCCAGCCAAGTCACTCTCCTTCTCTAAGCCTGTTTTGTTTTCAATCTGTAAAAGGATGATAGGTTGGGGTTTTAACAGGATGTCATATAAATTTTATCCCTCATGGCAACTGCAACCAACTGGCGTTGGCAGCCAGGAATGTGATCTTGATAAGGACTCGAAGCTGGATTTGGGCTCAGTGGGAAGAAGCTCCATGCTCCGTCAGTGATGTCAGCCTGGTGAAGAATCCCAGAGTACACGATCTCCAAGTTCTTTTGAAGTGATTCTCTCCTACCATTCTCTCTCTCTCTCTCTCTCTCTCTCTCTCTCTCTCTCTCATGAAATAGGTTTTCATGTGGCAAAGCCAATCCAGAGAAGCCCCATCTGCCTCCCCTGACTATTAAACCAGTGTATGCAATAGCAAGCTGGCTGGGCTGCCCTCCGGTCTGTGGGGGGCAAGACCACACAAAGACCCATATGCTGCCATTCGGATGGCGCTGTTTTGCCTCCTAGCATAAAACCCCGTCTGTGCAGGGTCCACCTGTGAGAGGGCGGAGGGCAATGCTGCACCCTAAAAAGCATCCACTAAGGAGCCATAAAGGCCCAGGCTGTGTCCTGCAGGAGGCTGCCCAGCTCTCACCTCTTTACCTGGAATTTGGCAGTCCTGTGACCGATGCAAATATTTGCCCACCTTCAGCATCGAACGTCCTGCCTACAGCACGGACAGGGGGACATGCCTCTGCTGGTGCCAGGGAGGAGCTGGGCGCAAGGGTAGCTTTTTATATTGGTCACTGTTTTGGGAAAAATGCTTGGAATGATAATGAACTTTTTCTGAGAAATTGAGAAGCCCTCTTGCATTGTTTCTGGATCTTTGATGTCTTGGTTATAGCTGGGAATTGCCTGCAGATGCATGGCTTTCACCTGGCACCATGATAAGTCACTAAGGGGGACTGATGAACCGATATGTTCACTGCCACCTGCAGGGTCAGTCACACAGGGCCAGAATGACTGCTGTTGTCCCCTGCCTCCCTGAAGCAAAGCAGTTAAAACTGTGTGGGGGCAGGGGTGGGGGCACTACAAAACCACCCACCAGGGCAGACTTTCTGAGGAGAAATGACCCCTCAGGGCTCACTGAGGGAGCAAGTCCTTTGGAGATACTTTGATGGCTTGTGAGATATGTTCATATCAGAAACCACTTTCAGTGAATCCAAAATAACTTGCTGAAACTTGAAAACATGTTGCAGAGTGAGCAAGCCAAGTGTTGTCTTATCTCCCTGATAGGAAACGTCTACGATAGGCAAGCCTATAGCGGCCAAAGCTTATTAGTGTTCACTCAGGTACGTGGGAGGGAGGGAGGACTCATTGCTTAGGGGACCCTGAGCTTCTGCTAACGGTGGTTGGAAGAAATTGGAAAGAGTGGTGATGATTGAAGAGCATGAGAAACACAATGCCACTGAATTGTGCATGTGAAGGATGTTGGAATGACAAAGACTGTGTCGCATAGCTGGTTAGCCTTGCTGGATCCTCCCAAGCCCAGATGGCATAGGCTTAAGCACTGGGCTACCAACGGCAAGGTCAGCTGACCCAAACCACCAGCTACTCCAAGGGAGAAAAACAAGGCTTTCGACTCAAAAGATGTGCAGTTTTGGAGACTCACTAGGGCAGTCTTACCTGTCCGATAGGGTTGCTGTGAGGTGGCCTTGACTTGATGGTGCCGAGTGTGGTTGGTGAATTTGGATTCACCCGCATGGAGTGGTAATGAATCTGAAGACACAAAATAACTTGTCTCTTTGGGTAGGGAATTATTTGGGCAACCTTTATTTATTTACTTAAACAGTTTTATTCACATATAATTCATGCACTGCACAATCCAATGGGTTAAACACATGAAAGAGTTGTGCAATCATGGTCACAATCAGTTTTGGAATATTTTCTTCATTCTTGTAACTATCATTTTAGCTCTCTGCTACCTCTCAACTGAACCCTAAGGAACTGTTAAGCTAGTTACTGTCTCTAGAGACTTACTTATCCTGGATTTCAATTAAAGAAACCATACATACAACAACACCACCACCAAAAATACAACACAGAAACACTTCGATCCAAGAGAAAACAGAAGGTAATAGAAACAAAGAAAAATTAAAATTGGGTCAAAAGGGAAAACAAATGATAACATGTTAAATTTTAGCCTAATGATAGCTACAGTCATCCAGTTTCTAATATACTCTGTCCGAAGGCAAAACTACTCACATGCCTGATCAATGAGCTGAGGGAATTCGATGGAGGCTTAGTTTGAGTGAGAACTCCACAAATGGATTTTGGGCTTTCATGATCATACCTAGCCTTCTGCAAACTGGGTGCTCAGAATGTAAGCTCTACTCTGATCTTGAATTTTATTATTTATAATCCTTGGATCACACGGCCTGGTGTAATCCTTCTGTGTGGACTTGGCTGACACCTTACTTGGACGGCTGCATGCTTTAAGACAAGCTTTTAAGACCCCAGATGCTATTCTTTCTGATAGCAGGACACCATATGATTTCTTCACCACACTTGGCTGTAGCATGGGGCCACCTTGATTGATAGACTTCCTTCGGCCTGAGAGCATCCCCCAGACATCTCCCAGTGCGCAAGTCTGAGTGCAGCCTGGTAACTCCAGGCTGGACCACAACAGAGCTCTTATAGCCCACAGCACCCCTTTCTCCCTTCTAGGGGTGGTGAAACTAGATCCCACAGACCTTGTAATTTAAAAATACTTTATGTTATTATTATTCTTTTAAAGTAACTTTATATCTTTTTTTATAAACCATATTGCAAAGGTAGGGCATGTTTCTTTCAGGACAAGTAGAGAATCCACAAAGCAAAGAGCAGAAAGTAAAGAATGCCTATAGCTGAATGACCCAGCAATGACCATGGCTACGGTTTGAGTGGGAAACGCTGCAAGGCTGATGCAAATAGGCGTTGGGGTCGGCAAAGCTGGAGAGTACTGATTGGTTCAGTCAAAGGTGACTCATCTGCAGAGCGGGAACAGCAACGATCTGGGAGTGACGACTTAGAGAACTTCTGCTAAGCACTAGCTCCGCGCTGGGCACCCGGGAAGCTCTCTCTGCCTGATTGTTGTTGTTGCCATTACTGTTATGAGCCAGGGACGCCTCTATTTGTCCAGCATGGTCTCTTGAGGGGCCCAAGGGAAATCAGAATAGAAAAATACTTTTCTTAGCAGCAGGAGCATTTTCCTCCTCTTTCTTTCTTAAACAATGGTAAGTCTCCGAGGAAGAGAGGAGCTTGATGTCTCAATCCGTTTTGAAAGGGAGACTTCCCTCCAGTTGTAGTTTCATTAAAAAAAAACCCCTTCAAATACTTAGAGCAAGGCAAGGAGATTTTAAGCCCATGTCTTCACTCACTGTCATCCAGTCAATTCCAATGCCTACTGACCCTATAGGAGAGACTAGAACTGTTCCATTGGGTTCCCAATACTTTAAATCTTTATAGGAATAGACAGCTTTATCTTTTTCCACGTTCGTGTGCTACAAGTTTTTTTCCCCTAGGTGTTCACGGGCCAAAAAAGCACAGCAAAGTTATTTATTAAGGTCTGAGACCATCTCCCACTTCTGGTTCCAAAACAGCATTTCAAATGATCTAGCTGGTAAGCTGGATGGAGGTGGAGGTCATGTCCTGTTAGAGGTTGAATTGTGTCTCCTTCAAAAATATGTGTTGAAATTCTAACCCCTAAACCTGTGGCTACGATCTAGTTTGGAAATGGGGCGGGGGAAGGGGCATCTATTGTTAAGTTAATAAAGTCAAAGCATAGGGTATGTCCTAAATCTAATCACTCTGAGTTTTGAAAAGCAGAACAGGCATACAGATACATTGGCAGAAAACAGACACCAAACAAAGTCAAGGAATTTCTAAGGTTACTGATAAGGAAGGGCCCTCCTGATCAACTTGATGCACTTCTAGCTTCCAGAACTACGGGAAAATCCTTCTCTGTTCTGTAGAAAGTCACCCACTTGTGGTATTTCTGATTAGGCAGTTCTACAGAAGCAAGGCGGGATAAGACAAATCCTGGGGCTGGAAGACAGGGAGAAAAATCAAACAACAGGCTAGAAGTGAAGCAGAAGTCCACATTGGAGGTGTCTGTGGACCAAGCTCCATTGCCCATGCCAGTCCTTACTGGCGAATGGGAGAGAAGCATCGTTTCCTCCACCTGCCTTATGCCCCACGCATACTTTCTAAATCAACACGGAACTGCTCATCCTCAATACGATGAACACTGATTTCCCGTGAGGCCCTTTTGTATACACACGTACATTCAGATTCTTACTGTCTCTTTAACTGTTATTTTGCTCTGTAGCCTGCTTTTTCCATTGAACTCTGTGCCCAACATGGCCCTGCTGTCTTTGGGCTCACTTTTCTTGTTGTCTCCTGGGGCGATGCTGCAAAAATAATACTGCAGTGCTGCCGTAAACTTGACCTCTCTTTCCTCCCAACTTCAGAATCCTCCCACTGTTTCTCTCCAGCTAACATTGCTGTTGTGGTTGAAACATAGAAGCCAGCTTTGCCGTGTGTTGGCTGGGTCTGAATCAGTCCAATGAGCATCTTTGCCTGGGACTTCCACAGCGGTGCTAGCTTCAGAATGGACCTCAGCTTGCTTCCTGGCAACAGCGAGTCCCCAGTCAAAAGAACTCTAAATTCACAGCTATCCAGTCAATTCTAATACATAGTGGCCCCGTCGCACTGTCCCAGAGGGTTTCCAGGGCTGTAGCTCTTTATAGACACAGATGCCCACCCCTTTCCCTCATTGAGCTGCTTAGAATTCAATGGAAGACACTCAGTTGGCAATGATCTTCTGCTTTCATGAGCTAGAGGCTTGGTTCTCAAAAAGTCAAACAGGAATGCTGGAGGCTCAGGCCCCAGAGAACATGCGAGACACACAGTTTCTGGCTAGGTTATGCTCCCTACCAGAGTCATCATCGGAACATCTGTTCTTCTCCAGGTGTCCAGTTGGGTCCTTATATGAGAGTAGATGGCCAGGAGTGGAGGAGCGGAAGAGAAGGCAGGAGAGATGCTGAGGGCGAGGAAAAGAAGCTAGGGACTGGCAAGATATTGAAACCGAGGGGCCCAGTCCTTGTTGGCTCAGCCCACTGTCTCTTACAATAGGCTCTAGCTTTCTTGGGTGGAGACATAGTGACTTACTCTTGTCCTAGCCCAGTTCCAACCCCGGGTGGGTACTTTGGGGATAGGTTTACTGAGTGCATAAGTGAATGAATCAGGTAGGTGCTGCTGGGCTCCTGAACTGTGCTAGGAGAAAATTCCAGGGGATTTCTAGCCAGAAGTTCCCTGTCTCCCTTTCCTTCCCCAAACCTTTGCCAAGGCAGCTGAGGGGGTTGTGATTCAAACTTATGGAACAAGTACAGGTTTTGGAATCAAACTCATCGCCATTGAGTTGATTCTGACTCATAATGACCCTATAGGACAGAGCAGAATGTTGCCTGTGGATTGCTGAGACTGTCATTCTTCACCGGAGTAGGAAGCCTGGTCTTTGACCCACTGAGGGGCTGGTAAGTTTAAACAGCTGACTTTGTGGTCACCAGCTGAACTCATAACTAACTATACCACCAGGGCTCTTACCACCCACACACATTAGGACTCACATGCCTGTTCCCACCCCAACTCCCACCCTACCTCTGTGTTCACATGGCTCCTGGTATTGCAATGAACAGGTCCTACCACTGAGGCCAACCCTTCTCCACCCCAGGCCCTCTTCATCTCTCTAGAATAGGCTTCAGTAAATCTCTCTTGACTACACCTGGGCATGTTCCTTCTCTGCTGCGTCATTTGATATCACCATACAAACATGTCATGATGTCTCCCATCTTCAAACAAACAAATGACCCAACTCCACGCTCCTGTCATCTGTCACTGCATTCCTCTGTTCTCGATAGAAAGAATCTGGCACACTGCTTCCATTCTCTCCCTTCACTTCCTCTGGACATCACCCAGACAAGCCTCTGCTCTTCCTAACCGGTAACCAGCTACTCACTGTCAAGTCAACTCTGACTCCTGGCAAGCCCACAAGAACCAGAGTAGAACTATGTTTCTAGCGTTTTCTGTGCTTGGTTGAGTTTTGTTGTTGCTGTTTTATAGAGGTAGGGCACTAGACTTCTCTTCTGGGTGCCTGTGGGTGGATTCAAACCTCCAACCTTTCAGTTAGCAGCAGAGTGAGTTAACTCTCTGCACCAGCCATGGGCGCCCACTCCAAGAACCCTGGTTTAACTACAGTCACCCATGACCTCTGCCAGGCCAGAGCGGCAACCTGCTCTCCGGCCTCCTCTCATTTTTCCATGAACAGCGTTTGGCACAGCTCAGCACTTCCTCCTTTTTCAGCCACTTTCCTCACTTGACCTTCCCACTGCCATTGAGTCCACTCGAGTTCATAGTGTCTCTGTATACAAGGTTTCTGAGACAGTAAATTTATCTTCCATGGAGCAGACAGTAGCTTTGAACCATCTAACTTGCAGTGAGCAGCCCAATGGCTAATGCGCAGCGTCATCAGGAACCCTTAGGGCACCAAACAACAACAACAACAACCAATCTCACTGTCCTCGAGTCGGTTCTGATTCATAACCACCCCATAGGGCAGAGGCGAGCTAGCTGCTCCATGAGGTCTCTGAAGCTATACATCTGTGGAAGCAGCCTGCCTCGTCTTTCTCTCACAGAGTAGCTGGTGGGTTAGAACTGCCAACATTTCAGTTAGCAGCCCAACACTTAGCCCACTGTTCTACCAGGGATCCGTTCAGGACGCTATGCTCTCCCAGGCATTTCTTCTTAGTCTCTTTAGACTTTCCTTCTCAGTCTGTGGCTTCTTAATAATGTTGGAGAGCCCCAGGCAAAAACTTTGTACTTTTTCGTCCTCAAGAACTGCCGGAGAGGTCCTGTGTGGTCTCATACTTTAAGCTCCATCTGTCATAGATGACGGCTCCACATAAGAAAGTTCCAGGCTGAACCACTTCCTTGAACTCCAGACTCATCTTCCATCTCCACTTAGATTTCCAATAGGAATCTTGTCATTAAACTTCAAACTGAATTTCTGACCCAAATATACCCCATTACAGGCAACGATAGCCTATCTTCTATGTGGGGCAAACATTTTTGAATCCTCCTGTCTTTCTTTATGATCTCTGGTGGCATAGCAGGTGCTGCATTTGATTGCCAACTACAAGGTCAGCAGTTCAAAAGCACCACATGCTCCATGGGAGAAAGAAAGGCTTTCAGACTTGGAAACACAGAAGGGCAGATCCACCCTGCTCTATAGGGTTGCCATGGGTTCTAAATGACTTGATGGCAGTTTTTATTTATTTATTTTATTTTTAAAAACATTTTATTAGGGACTCATACAACTCTTATCACAATCCATACATCCATCAGTTGTATAAAGCACATCTGTACATTCTTTGCCCTCATCATTTTCAAAGCATTTGTTTTCCACGTAAGCCCTTTGCACCAAGTCCTCTTTTCCCCCTCATCTCTGCTCCCCCCTCCCTCATGAACCCTTGATAATTTATAAATTATTATTTTGTAATATCTTGCCCTGTCCTATGTCTCCCTTCACCCCCTTTACTGTTGTCTATCCCCCAGGGAGGAGGTCACATGTAGATCCTTGTAATCAGTTCCCTCTTTCCAACCCACTCACCTTCTACCCTCCCAGTATCGCCCTCACACCCCTGGTCCTGAAGGTATCATCCACCCTGGATTCCCTGTGGGTGGCAGTTTTTAAAATATCGTTCTTTTGTATTTATACCAAATTGATGAAAAAATTTCCTGTCAGTTCTATTTTCACAGTGTCTCCAGAATCCAACCAGTCCTCGTAATTTTCCCCATCATCTGATCCAGATCACTAATCATCCCTCCTGATTATCGCTCCATCCACTGTCTGTCATTAACTTGATTCAGACTCAAGGCAATGTTATGGAACAGGCTAGAACTGCTTCATAGGGTTTCTGAAGATGAAAATATTTATGGAAGCAGCGTCTGGTGGTTTTGAACCCCCAGCATTTTAGTTAATATCCTAATACTTAACCTGAAATGCCACCAAGGATTATTACATTTATTATTTTCCTTGTTTCCACCCTATTTCCTATAGTCTATTTTCAACTCATCAGTCCAAATGATGTTACAGGAGTACCCACTGATTACCCTTTATGCTCGTCAGAGAAACCAAGCCATTATCGTGGTCTATTAGACCCACTGTGCTCTGTGCCACCTCCATCCTTTACCTAACCCTGTTTGAGCTCTTTTTCTATTACCTTGCTTGCATACTCTGTTCTAGCTCCTTGGCCTTCTTACTTGTCCTTGAACTTACCAAGTATGCCTCTGGCCATGGAGCTTGCTGGGTTGCTCTTTCCCAAACCTCCGGTCAGGCACCTTCTTTTCTTTGGACTGTCACTTAAATGACATCCTCTAGGAGAGATTGAGCCATCTTTCATTCTAGAATTCTTTGAATTCTCTTTCTGCTTGATTTCCATAATTCTTATTCTTATATATTTTGCTTATTTATTGTCCATCTCTCACATGATAGTATGTTTTAAAAAAGGATTTTTTATTGTTTTGGAAAATATACAGAGCAACATCTAGATTGATTCAATAATTTCTATGAGTACAATGGAGTGGCTTCAAATACTTTTGTCAATTTGTGCAATAATTTGCACCTTCCTTTCCTCTGTTGCCCCAAATTAACATAAACTCCCTGTCTCCTAAGGTTCTTATCTAACTTTTCCAGTTGCTGTTGTTAATTTGATCCCAATATAGATAGTTCTTTAAAAGAGAACAATTCTCAAGGCAGACATTTTTTTAACATGTTATTAGGGACTCATACAATTCTTATCACAATCATACATATACATACATCAATAGTATAAAGCACATCTGTACATTCTTTACCCTAATCATTTTCAAAGCCTTTGATCTCCACTTAAGCCCTTTGTATCAAGTCCTCTTTCCCCCTCCCCCCCCCCCGCTTCCCCGCTCCCCCCCCCCCATGAGCCCTTGATAATTTATAGATTGTTATTTTGTCATATCTTGCCTTATCCGGTGTCTCCCTTCACCCCCTTTTCTCTTGTCCGTCCCCCAGGGAGGAGGTCACATGTACATCCTTGTAATCAGTTCCCTCTTTCCAACCCACTCACCTTCTACCCTCCCAGTATCGCCCCTCACACCCCTGGTCCTAAAGGTATCATCCACCCTGGATTCCCTGTGCCTCCAGCTCCTATCTGCACCAGTGTACATCCTCTGCTCTATCCAGACTTGCAAGGTAGAATTTGGATCATGGTAGTGGGGGCGGGAGCATTTAGGGACTGGAAGAAAGCTGTATTCTTTATCAGTGCTACGTCTCACACCCTGACTGACACATCTCCTCCTCTAGACCCCTCTGTGAGGGGATCTCCAGTGGCGCGACAATGGGCTTTGGGTCTCCACTCTGCACTTCCCACTTCATTCACTATGGTAAGATTTTTTTTTGATCATGTCTTATACCTGATCCCTTCAACACCTCGTGATCGCACAGGCTGGTGTGCTTCTTCCATGTGGGCTTTGTTGCTTCTGAGCTAGATGGCTGCTTGTTCACGTTCAAGCCTTTAAGACCCCAGAAGTTATCTCTTTTGATAGCCAGGCACCATCAGCTTTCTTCGCCACATTTGCTTATGCACCCGTTTGTCCTCAGCAATCATATCATGGAGGTGTGCAGCCAATGATATGATTTTTTGTTCTTTGATGCCTAATAACTGATCCCTTCGGAACCACGTGATCACACAGGCTGGTGTGTTCTTCCATGTAGGCTTTGTTGCTTCTGAGCTAGATGGCTGCTTGTTTATCTTCAAGCCTTTAAGACCCCAGACACTATCTCTTTTGATAGCCGGGCACCATCAGCTCTCTTTACCACATTAGCTTGTTCACCCGCTTTGGCTTCAGCGGTTGTGTCGGGAGGGTAAGCATCATAGAATGCCAATTTAATAGTAGAAAGTGTTCATGCATTGAGGGAGTGCTTGAGTAGAAACCCAAGGTTCTTCCACCACCTTAATACTAAACCTATAAATATAGGGTCATATATCTATTCCCCATCCTCACATATATATTTACATATGTACATGTCTTTGTCTAGACCTCTATAAATGCCCTTTGCCTCCTAGCTCTTTCCTCTATTTCCCTTGACTTTCCTTCTGCCCCACTATCATGCTCCATCCCCACCTGGGTTACAGCTATACCTCTTTGTTACGTTACCTTACCCTTGTTCATTCCCTACCAGGCCTGCCACTCCCACCTCACCACCAATTTGGATCCCATGTTGTTCCCTTGTCCCTGGGTTTTTAACACCACTTCCTTACCCCCCACCTCCCCCTATCCCAAGTCTCCCCGGAACTGTCGGTCCTGTTGTTTTTCTTCCAGATAGTTCATCCAGCCTATCTTATTTAGACAGACCTGTGGAGATAATAACATTCACAAAAACAAGACAGAGGAAAACAAAGCAACAGTATACAACAAAACAACAACAACAACAAACCACTGACAAAGAACAAAACAAAACACATCAAGAAAGAAAATCTTGTAGCTAGTTCAAGGATCATTTGTTGGCCTTTAGGAGTGTTTTCCAGTCCATTCTGTTGGGGCACCACACCCAGGCCCCAAAGTCCACTTTCAGCATTCCATGGGGACCTTGCCGCTCCATTCCCTTGCAGGCATTTTTGAAAGCTAGGACAAAGTATTGTTTGGTTTGAAGAAGACCACAGGGGTCATTTTTGGGTAAAGGTGTAAAGATGGTCTCATTACATGCTAAAGTTTATAACTCCCAGAGGACAAGGATGCTTTTATTTCACTCCTTGCTGCACCCGTGGTGTAACTTACACACTGTAGGCACCACGAAGTACTTGCTGAATAAGTGGATGAAGAAATGAACTTTTTCCACCCTCAGTGTGATCTGAAATTGGATATTTTGTATAGTTCCAATACATCTTACTGGCGTCTCTTCAAGTCTCTGGGTCAGTCTGATAGTAGAATATTTGAAGATTGTAAAGCAGAATTTGCTTCTTCTACTTGCTTACTCTCTTTCTCGCTCTCTCCTTTTCTACCTCTCTGTCACCTAACAGCATTGACAGCTCTCTTTGTGTAAATAAGAGGTTTTCAAGATACTGTACAAACAAAACTAATGACAATTAGGAGGTTATTCTAATAAACACAAAGGAGAGAAGTCAAAGGGTTACAAATGACAATTGTAGTTTTATATCAACCTGAACATTCAATTTGTTTCATCAAAACAGCTTTGTTCATATTGATTGAACTTAATAATAAGTAATGGTTATAATATCTTTACTTATAAAAGATATTCACACAAATGACATGCTGCTTTTTGAAAAATTAACATTATATATGACATTCCATGAGAGAATAATTATTTTTAAAATAGCTAAAAATAAGTGTGAAGGCCATTGACTTGTAACATAGCGTTCTTTCTGCTTTGGTTTTGTCTGAGGCCAAGGTGCCTGCTGCAGAAGCAGGCGAGGATCCGGGCAGAGGCATTTGCTTTTTGCCTGGTTGTTGATTTACTGGTTCTTTCGTTTCTCACAATGGTGATCATAGATTAGGTCCCCAGAGGCATCCTGACTCCCTTTTTCCCCCGACCCCAGGCCACATCTCCTTGCACAAATTCTGATGATTAATTCTGATTTTTGTAACTTGCATCATAGGGAGTTCCTTTCTATACTCTTAAACATCCCAGAAGTGATAGTTTTCAAAACTAAAGGACTTTGTAATTCAGTTGGGGAAAGCAAGTTTTAGGAGGTGAAGCAACGTGCTCAACATTAGCTTAAGAATCAGAGAGCAAGCTAGAGCTGAGACTCAAGTATCATTTGTTCCATCCCAGTGTTTTTTCCACCATATTAACACACCTTTGAAAAATTCCACTAGGTGTCTTGCTAATGCTCAAATACATCATTGAAAATTCACTTCCTTTTCTAAGAAACACTGTAGTGCAATGGTTAAGAACATGCACTTGAGAACCATGCTGGGTTTAATAATCCAGTTCCACTATTTACTTAAATGGCCTCTTTCTCCTCATCTGTAAAATAAGAAGAGAAAAGATGAAGAGATTTCATTCTGCTGTACAGGGCCGTTATGAGATTGAAAGGGTTCATCAGAGCGAGTCTTTCACATTGTAAACTTTGTGGAATGTTAGCCATTTTTACTAGTCACCAATGGACTCCTCCCTTGTAAAGTAACAAAGATTCCTAGGAAAGTGGCAGGCATATCCATCTGTAAACACATCCATCAGTCTAGCCTTAGTATAAATGCACGCGAACCATGCTATATAGCTTGACAACAATAAAAACAATGAAGTCAAAAAATTAAGGAGACCAAGTCCTTTCAGATTCTTGGTGACCCCACATATCCAGAGTAAAAATATGGTCCCTACGCTCTAAAAACATCTTCCCACTGGCTGATTTTGCCTACGCAGCTCTCTAGACCTTTCTTCTAGGCATGTCTGAGTGGACTCAAAGCTCCAACCTGTTAGTGGGCCTTCGAGCACATTAACTAAAAACGAAGCAAACATTTCTTGAACCCCTTGGATGTGCTAGACAATTCCATAGCATTTTGCTTAATGGAGATCCAAAGGTGAACGAAAAAGTGTGCATCATTTCAAGTTCATGTTGGAGGTAAAATCCTAAAGAGAACCTTAAAGAAATTCCGTTTCAACCCCCTTATTGTTCAGATGCACAAACTGAAGCCTAGAGGGGAGGAGTGGGTATATACGTGGGCATAGAGTGGGTTAGGGACAAGCTTTAAATGAGACTCCAGTCATCAGTGAGCTCCAGTCCACTGTTCACCATCTCCCCAGAACTCATGCCCTCCTTTGACACCCTGCACCCCATACGCCTCCAGCCCCACATTCCCCTGTTCCCCTGGAGGCCTCCTTAACATTTGACTTCTAACAGAATCCCAGGCTCCATCCACAACATTACCAAATGCGCGTGGAAGCATGCATCTCTGAAGTTGTGGAGAGAAGGGCCCGGAGAGGAAATCTACATTCGAAAAATCATTAATTTCACTTAAAAATCATGTTTGTGCTATTGACTATGTCTGGTGCTTGGGATTTAGTTTATGGTTCCACTCCGTGGTCTGGAAGCTTGGGCTGCGAGGAGGGAATCCGCAGAGAGGGGCAGACGCATCAGCGTCACCTTTTCGTGCCACCGCATTTGATGCTTGCTCGGAACCAGGGGGCTTGACGAGTAGGGGACCAAGAGTGGTGGAGCGCTGCCGTCCTCCGGCGGACGCTTGGAGCCCCAGTGTATAGGTGAGCCAGCAGGTGTGGAGGTGCGGACTTTTCCAAAGACACAGAGCTGGCCCATGGTCTGCGATGAGTCTCTGGGTGGCTCCGTTGATTATGTGCTCAACTCCTATCCAAGTTTCAAAGATGCCCATAGTTTCCTTGGAAGAAAGGCCTGGTGCTCTGCGTTTGGAAGATCTCATCCTTAAAGTCTCAAGGTGTGCAGTTCTACTCTGAAACACACGGGGTCGTCATGAGTCAGAATCTACTCAATGGCGCTGGGTTGGGGAACTGGTTTGCCCACTCATCTGATTGCCCTCTCTTTTTCATCTGATGGCGCTCTCACCTCTTCTCGGGGCCAACTTCCGCCCACGGATTTGGAGGGCCCATGCCCCGACCCTCCTTTCCTCTTTTCCTCCCTCACTGGCCTTGCAAGGACTTTATTTTGCGGAGGCGCAAACTGCTCCCGGCATGAAATCATCCCCGAGAAGATATACTTTCCTGGGTGACTTATCGTTCTTTGTGTTTTTAGTGCTTTAAGATTTTTATGTTTCCAATAACCCAAAGAAAGATGATGGATATATAATAACACTGAGCAATAACAGACTGTATTTACAAACACATATATATGCTCCATCAAATGTACATATTTTTATACCTCTCACCCATCTTCCTGGGGCAGCTGCAGTTTTTGAATTACGCGTTGTAAGCAATGAGCCCATCATCCTGCTCTCACGTCCATAAATTACCCAGAGGGAGCAGGGTGTCCTGGAGTCATCCCTGCTTTAAATCACCTGCCAATATGGTTCCCCCTCCTTTTCCTGGATGGCTCACCTGGGAACGGGGATGGGGGGAGGGGGCCAACTCAGGGTGGGAGGGAGAAGGCTATACAAGGAAACAAGAGTTTGGGATTCTCTTTCTGGTTCTGTTGTGGATTCACTGTGTGATCCTGGGAGAGTCTTGCTTAGCTCTGAGCCTCAGCTTTCCCATCCTTGGATCGGGGGAAAGTAACCCCAGAGGGTTATGAGGCCTAATAGTGACAGTGTAGGGACCCGACGAGGACTGACTTTCTTTTGAGTCCCTGCTTTCCTCTTCCCGTCTTAACTCAGTGCTAGCTGCAGCCACGCTGGCCCAAGGGCAGCTTTCAGACCCACCACATTCGTGTGACCTGGAAGGGTGGCATCATTAATTCGATTGCTGGAGTTCTATTTTGGTTTTAACTGCAGTCTCCTGAAGAAGATGCAGGGGCCAGCGTAAGCTTGGCAAGGTGCGGAGGGACACGGTCAGAACAAGAGTCCTGTAAAGGGTCACAGGCCACGGCAGAAACGAGGGGAGGCGGGGCAGGCCTCTGAGGCAGAGCCGGGCTCTGCACAAGCTGGGCCTGTACAGCAGCACTGCGGGCTGTGGTCACAGCTGAATCCAGCCTGAGCATCCAGGTTTTTCCATACTCATCTTTAATTTACTCACCCCGAGTTTTCCAGGTCGCCCTCCATTATTCATGATCCCCTGTGAATGTAGTATCCGAGGCTCTGGATAAAAAGATGCCAGAGCCAATGAAAACCCAAATGCTGTCTCTAAGGCGTGCAGACCCACCGCCCGGTGCCTCTTTACCAAAGGCGCTGCTGCTGGATCCAGCTCTGGGGAGCAGTCCTGTGCCAGCCTTTTCCTGGGCTGAATCTGCAACCGGATCTGATTTGGGTGGCTTTCTGTTATGCCCACAACCCACCCCCCCCCACCTCCTGCCGAGAAGGAGAGTCAGGCACCTCCAGTTCACACCAAAGAGAAAATGTACCCACTGGCATGTGTATGTGCAGAGCACCTAGTGGGCGGAGGCAGAAAGAGAAAGGACACACCATGAAAACAAGCCGTTTTCACCGCTGATTAAAGTTGTCCAACACGACTCTGCTCAGTGCCTCGGCCCTCTCAGCACGTGCCCAGCCCAGCTGCCCTAGGAGGGAGGGGCGATAATTATGATCCGTTTATAGAGAGCTCAGGTGATTTGCCTAAGTTAGTTTACAAAGAGGTAGCTTCTTTGCGAACACAATCCCAGGAAGGTGGGAGGGAAGCTGGAAATAGGGAACGGGGGGCGTGGAAGAGCCCACCTGAGGGGGACGATGGACCTCAGTGGGTCTCGGCAGCAAGGGCTCAATTGTACTCGGCGGAGCCAAGTGGAAGGTGCTCCAAACTGTGTACGTGACAAATGAAAAGGGGGACACTGATGTCTGGGTTCTGTGCTTTCCTTGTTAAAGGCTACAGCAGCAGCTGGTTTTGTTGTTTGTAGATTCAAGGGTGCCTTGGTGCAGATCCTGACTCAAGCGATAGGGTATCCTGACTATGCGATTCCAGTAGAACTTCCCCGTTGGCAGTTTTAGGTTGTAATCTTTACAGCACCAGATTGTCAGCTCTTTCCCCCACAGAGCTAGGAGATGGGTTTGAACATCCAACCATTGAGTTGGCAGCTGTGCACTTAACACTTGTGTCACTGTGGCACTCTTCAGGGGATGCCATTGAGTTGACTCTGACTCATAGCAACTGTGTTAGTCCAGGTAGACTAGAGAAACAAATCCAGAGATACTCATATGTGTGTGGGAAAGAGCTTAACATACAAGAGCAACTGAACATGGAGAAAACATCCCAGCCCAGCCCAGTCCAGATCAAGTCATAAGTCCGATACTAGCCCATTTGTCTGATAGCAATCTATAAAGTTCTCTTCAGCCTCACGAAACACATGCAATGATGCCAAATGCAAGAAAATCGCAGGCCAGTGGGTGGGAAGTCTTGTGGATCCAGCGGCTTTGTGAACATCTCAGTGCTGGCTGGGGTCTCCACATGGCTTCTCCAGCTCCCAGGGTTCTGGTTGCATCAGGGTAGGTCCATGTTTCTTCTCCTTAGGGATGTCTTTCAGGGAGTGAACCTTGTCAGTAAAGAGTCCCCAAGGGAGTGAGGAGAGAGACAGAGTGTGTCTCCTGCCTCCAGGGGGAAATACAGGAGTTTCCAGAATCTTCAAGAGAAGGCTATGCCCACCCAGAGGCCTCATTGCTATATCCTGATTGACAGGCTAGACTCCACCCCTTCACTCTTAATCCTTAAATTGACACCAGATGCTGTAACTACCACAGCGACCCTATCTAGGTTTTCCAACACTGCATGTCTCTACAGGGGCAGATAGTATTATCCTTTTTCTGTCGAGCGACTGGTAGGGTCGAGCTTCCAACCTTCTGGTTAGTAGGCCAGAGCCTAACCCACTAACTCCTTCATATTTCCAGGTTTGTACATGCAGCAGAGTGGCTGAATGGGTTTCAGAAGGCATTCATTTGGGCAGAGAAAAACCAGGGGAAAAAGCAAGAGATAGTGCAGGTGAGGTGAGATTCAGCCAGGCGCTACCTGGTTGCTGTAGCAATGACTGAGACAAATATTGCAACAATAGGAAATAACACAGTAATAAAAAGGGCCCCACACAGTCTATCCCTTCAATTTGTTTGTGCCCAACATTAAGCTCAGTCTTAGTTGGCTGCAGTCTTTGTACAACACTCACAGAGATGGAAGAATGTATCATATCATGTTTCCAGTTGCTTCCACTGATCATAACAGCATACTTGACCTTCAGCATCTTCCACTCAATGAGCCATTTTAGATTTCCTCTATATGTCACCAGACCTAGGTTGCTTTCCTGGTGAGGAGACCCTCGACGAGTGTGAGACATTCATTGCCTCGCTTTTTACCAAGTGTGGTCATAGCAATTGCCTATTTCCAGTTACCATTTGTCCTGGAACCGCCAAGAGATGTACCTTGAATTGCAGAGTTCCAGAAACACTCATGCCTGCCGCCATGACATAGCAGCAGCAATCCCAGACGCGTGCAGTGCCAGCGCCAATTGCCCTTGCCACGGTTGCATTATTGTTTCCTTTGCAGTAAGAGGTCTTTATTCCTTCCATGGGAAATAGAAGGCAGGGATGGAAGGCACAAATTCCACCAGCGTATCACTGGGAGTGACCGTGAGAAAGACCAACCTTATTTTAATCCTTTTATTTCTGGGCCTGCAGAGTCCAGTGACAAGAACCCAGAAACATAGACCTCTTCCCGAAGGACAGGGTCCTAGCTCAGCAAGGCATTGTCACGGAAGCTTGACCAGACCATTTCAGTGTTGTGACTGCCTTTGAGGTTTGAGGATGAACATCCACGGTGAGAAGACTCATGATACTGGAATCCTCCTTTCGCCTCCTTTCCTCAACATACCCATCACATCAATATTGTTTTCTAACTGTTGAGGGTCTCTGCCCTCTGAGAACATCATGGGGATACCCTGAATTCTGACTCTTTCAGTAATTATCAAAACGTAAGCCTCCAGGGTCCTGTTTCCAGAGGGAAGACATTGAAAGTGGGACATGACCATGTTTTTCTTTTAGAGACAATAATATCCAGCATTTATTGAAGACCTCCCATGCTTAGAACTTTTCTAAATGCTCTACACCTGTCAGTTTATTTAATCTTGGCAGAAATCCTGTAAGGTAATATAATTTTCATATTTAATTTTCACTTGAATGAAGAAACTAATCGGGACAGAGATGCTATGTATTTTGCCTGAAGTCATGTACCTAAATAGGGTTGGGTGTGCCATTTAAATACAAGAAGCCCAATGTCAGAACCTTTGCCATTTATACTAAAGCGCTTGATTGGGTGCCAATCTGGAGAAGGATTGGGGTTGGGCTGGAGGAGGGAGACCAGTCAGTGGTGATTGTTGTTAGCTAGACAGCAGCCTGGACAGAGATGGAGGCACCTGGGGTGAGGGCAGGTTTATTTAGACAATAAGATTATCTGGATTGTTAGTCTCTTGGGGTGCTGACTCAAAGGTTGGAGCTTGGATGTCTCCTGGAGACCCCTTCTGAAAAAGCAGCTGCTCATCATCAGCCTTTTGTGATTACAAAGGTAGCATTTGCCCAAGGACAAGTGCAGAATGGTTAGGGGAGAAGAAAGAATGCGAACGGGAAAGACAGGGAGGAGGTGTGATAAGTGATGTTCTATTGCGGAGATTACAATGAATAGGTTGACACAAAATGTGCATCAATTGTTGATGGTCTGCTCTGCAAACCTTCATCCAAGTCTCAATAAAAATGTCTTTAAAAATTACTATCTAAAGGGAGGAAAAAAACCCAATGGAGCAAAGGTCTACTCTTGCACACACTAGGTTGCAACAGGTTAGAATGGACTTGACTGCAGATGTAACAGCCACCATTTACGCGTTCGACAGCAAGGGACTTGACGTTCTGGAAGACTTGGTCTGTGCTCTGCCTACATCCCACCCACCCCCTTTTTAATGGAACGATTACAATTCACTTAAAAATCATTTTATTGGGGCCTCTTACAGTTCTTATCACAATCCATCCATCCATCCATTGTGTCAAGCACATTTGTGCATATGTAACCATCATCATTTTCAAAACATATTCTTTCTACTTGAACCCTTGTTCTCAGCTCCTCATTTTTTCCCTCCCTTCCCACCACGCTCTCCCTTATGCACCCTCAATAATTTATACATTATTTTTTTCATGTCTCACACCAACTGCTGTCTCTCGTTTATGTTGTTCATCCAACTGAGGTGGGGAGTGGTGGTTATATGTTAATCATTGCAAGCGGTTCCCACTTTCTCCCCTCCCCTTATCCTTACCGTCCTGGTATTGCTACTCTCATTATTGGTCCTGAGGGGTTTATCTGTCCTGGATTCCCTGTGTTTCCAGCTCTTATCTGGACCAGTGTACATGCTCTGGTCTAGCTGGATTTGTAAGGTACAATTGGTGTCATGATGGGGAGGGGGCATCAACGAACTAGAGCAAAGTTGTATGTTCTGTCAGTGCTATATTGCCCCCCGACTGGCTCATCTCTTCCTTGTGACCCTTCTGTAAGGGGATGTCCAATGGTCTAGAGATGTGCTTTGGGTCTCCACTCCACTCTCCTCCTCATTCACATTGATATGATTTTTTGTTCTGGGTCTTTGATGCCTGATACCCGATCCCATCAACACCTCATGATCACACAAGCAGGTGTGTTTTTTCCACGTGGGCTTTGTTACTTCTCAGCTAGATGGTCGCTTGTTTATCTTTAAGCCTTTAAGACTCCAGACGCTATATCTTTAGACAGCTGGACACCATCAGCTTTCTTCACCACATTAGCTATGCACCTATTTTGTCTTCAGTGATGGTGTCGGGAAGGTGAGCATCACAGAGCGCTGGGTTATTAGAACAAAGTGTTCTTGCATCGAGGGAGTACTTGAGTAGAGGTGCAATGTCTGCTACCTTAATACTTAACATATAAATATATGAACATAAATTTATTTCCTTACCATTATATAAAATATGTTTACATATGTACATGCCTGTATTTAGACCTCTATAAATGTCCTTTGCCTCCTATTTCTTTCCTCTATTTCCTTTTACTTTCCTCTTGTCCCACTATCATGTTCCACCTTCATTCCGCTTTCATTAATTCCTCTTAGCTACATTGCACTCGATCAAGTCCCACCACTGCCTACATCCTTTGCATCTTACCATTTCCTGGGTTACTTCCAACTGCAGTATCTATATCTCTTTGCCTTAAGGCTCTCTCTGAAGTTGGGAAATCTATCTATGGGCAAGACAGGATGTAAGTGCCAGGGAATTAACATCCCCCAGGAGTGTCCTCAACCAAGAAATGATGTTGTGACTCAGACTGGTTTTTACACCCTCTCCTCATGTTTCTACATGGAATTAAGTTTCCTTTGCCCACAGAGGCAGGTGGCTTGATAAATGTACTTTTGGGCGGCTTTTTTTTTTCTTTTCCCTGTCTCGCTTTCCCACTCCTCTACCAGAGGACTCTTGTGTCTCCCAAATGAAACAAACCAGTTGTCGTCAAGTTGTTTTCAGCACGTGGTGCCCCATGGGTTGCAACAGAGAGCTGCGCCACCAGGTTTTCAGTGGTTCTGATTTTTCAGATACAGTTAACCAGGCTGTTCTACCCAAGGGCCTCAGTAGATTTGAACTGCCAACTTTGGGGTTAGTAGCTGAGGAATGGGTTTGCACCATGCAGGGACTCCTTTAACTTCTTGAGTTGGGGTTGGACTCTGGAGGCAAAAAAAAAAAGCGCTAAATCAGAAGTGGATTGGTGGATGGGTTATGAAAGGGTGAGGGAGTGATAGAAGTCAATGATATTCCTGAGAGATGAGGTGTCTGGTCTGGACACTTTTTGAAACACGATACTTTGGTGATGATGATGAAGAATCTGAGGTGCTTTCAGGACAACTTTGAAGAAATGCCTCACAGCAGTTGGATGCGTGGGTCTGGAACTCGGGAGAAGGGGCTGGGCTGAGAGAAACTACTCTAGAATCATCAGGGCGGTTCATGACTCACCTGCAGGGGGCGTGGGGCTGTCCCTGTGCCGTTGCCTCAATCATGTCTGCTCTTTGCTCCTCCGCTCACCTGGAGGGGAGACGGAGGGGTGTGTAGGTGGGTGGGTGCTGAGAAAGTACTTGTTCGAGGGAAGAAGCGCATTTACATTTATTGAAGTTCTGTCAGGGGCTGCAAGCCAATCGCTGATACATTTCAAAAAAAAAGTCTGGAAGATTTTCCCTGCCCTGCAGGGAGTGTTTTTAATAAGTGATGTGGTGTGATTTGTCTCAGCTGGTGCTCTAGATACTCTTAAGAGCTGGTTGGAGGAGTTCGTTGGAGTTCTATAAAGGCCAATATGGAGATATTTGGCTTGCTTGCATCCTAGACTTCTAGAACAGAAAGAGATCTCAAAGGATCTGACCCCAACTTTGTCCCCTGGGATCCTCCTATTGCATTTCTGCGGGGGGGGGGGGTGTTGAGCTAGAGCTTGGGGTCCCTTGGTGAGAAGGAGTGATTTCCTCACCAGGTAGACTGTTTTAATGGTTCAATGGCTTTTCATTGTTAAAAGCTCCTTTATGAAGCTGAACTATGTCTCCCATCATTCCCACTCAGAGGCTATATTTTTGCTCCAGCTAGATTCCACACATGCCTCCCTTTTGTGCACAGGAGAGCTTTCCTAGAGATCTGGAAGACGGGGCTTGCCATGCTCACTGGAGTTTTCTCTTGTCTACACTGAACTTGCTCTTGGGAGTTTTATTCCCAAAGCTGGGGATTTAGCTCTTCCCATGTTCTGGTTCACCAACCCAGAGTCAAGAACTCCAATGGGAGAGTGAGAACACCTGGAAACATGCAGGTGCCAGGTGGAACGTTCCAGTCACTTTGTAGACATCCTGCAGGCCTTAGAGGGAGGCCTTGGGAGTGGGCTTTCACCTCTTCTCTTCTTAGCGACTTTGCAGATACTGTTTTTACTTCTTGGCAGAGACACACAACCGCTTGTTAACACACAGGTATTTATAGGAAGATAGAGAAGGAGGAGGCCTATAAATAAAAGTGAATGTTTCTGTGTTTGGCTTGTCTTTTGGGTCAGATGCATGACGTCATCTTTGCCACCTTATTCTGTTCACCCGGTCTTGTCAGTGTTGACTTCTTTCTAGATATATCCCAGTGCGTCAGTTTGTCTCCTTCTCCCCGGCACGGTTTTGTCCACCATCTGGATGATTACACGGGCTTCTTCACCGCTCTCTTTAATACTCTCTCCGTTATTTTCCACCCCGCAGAAGAGTGATCATCTTAGAATTCAAACTGACTATGACTATTTCTTGGTTGGACACAATGGCTGCAGCAGTGGGCTCAAACGTAATGATCGTGAGGATGCTGCAAGACTGAGAACTGTTTCATTCTCTTCCCCAGAGCCGCAGTTGGCGCTGCAAAACAACCCAGCGGCACCCACCAATGGCAATAACGACAGCAGCAGGAACAACATTTTCTGTTTAGAATTTTTCAGTGACTTCCCAATGCTGTTAGGCCAAAGACAACATTTCCAACAAGGATTGAGCTCAGTATGGCATGATGTGGGCCCACATTTTTCTACTGAAACTTTCTCCAGCTGAGAACTCTTAATGATTGGGAGGGAGGCAGGCAGGAGCAGAGGGAGGCTTTGGACTCTAGAGCAGGGGTCCTCAAACTTTTTAAACAGGGGGCCAGTTCACTGACCCTCAAACCCATTGGAGGGCCGGACTACAGTTAAAAAAAACTATGAACAAATTCCTATGCACACTGCACCTATCTTATTTTGAAGTAAAAAAAAAAATGGGGCGAAAACATCCTGCTGGCTCGATAAATGTCCTTGGGGGGCCGCATGTGGCCTGTGGGCTGTAGTTTGAGGACCCCTGCTCCAGAGTCAGGTTTCTCCTCCTCAGCTCTATTAATATATTGGGCCAGATAAGTTTCTTATTCTAGGATATTTGGAGCATCGTTGGGTGGGCTCTGGCCATTAGACACCATTAGCAATCTCTCCTCCCAAATTCATGACTATCAGAAATGCCTCCTGTCATGGTTAAATGTCCCTCAGGAGCAAAATAATTAGTTGCTTTAGAGAGCGACCCAGACTGAGTTTCATCCTAATTTAGCCTTTTGTTACTTGTGGGACCATCATGGAGTCCTTTTAATCTTTCTGTGACTCAGTTTCCCCCACTGTAAAATGGCATTTCTAAGAGGAATTGCCACATCAGATAATTTGTTTATGAACCTTAAAACAATGTCAAGTATATAGTAAGAGTCCAATAAATGTCGGTCCTTGCTATTGCTAATACGATGATTGTTATTGGTTTTCTCAACACTCCATTCAAACAGTGTGGTATGAGTGTTTTAATATCGAAGATATTCACATGTCCTGCCCTTTCATAGAAAACTTCCTCCCAAGACAACTTCCTCCCAAACCAGAGAAGAAATCAACCTGTACACGTTTTCTGAAAAGTCACTTTCTTGAGAGAATGAGCATAAATGGGCTCTCCTTCGTGACGCGGTGGCCTTTTCCAGGGACTGTTTAATCTTCAGGAGACAGATGAATATGTGCTGCAGTCATCCTGCAACGTTACCAGGAGATTTGGGGAGAGGGAGAGAGTTTCAATAGAGCCTTAGAGAGCTCAGGTTGTTTCAATAACAGCATTTTGTGATTTGAACGTTCCAGGAAAGAATAATTCAGGCTAAAGGAGGGAATTCCATGGGTGGAAGGGGTGAGGTCATATTTTTTCCAGGGTCATGCCCAGTTCTCCATAGCAGGCAGGTGTATTGCATGTGCTCCATTTGCTTTCTTCACACCCCTACCGACTCTGCTCTGTGTCCTGGGAAACCAGCAGCACCAGTGGGCTCCCCACCTTTGGCCTTCCTGCTGAGGTTAGCTAGTAGGAAAGAATACCATGAAATTCAAGGATGGGAGGAAAACGAGATTAGGGTAATTTCTCTTCTTTCTCCTAAACTGCTACCACTCTCTCTGAGTTCCATAACTGCACTGTACCTTGTTGGCTTTCCCTTACCTTGCTCATGATATTTGATTAAAATGATCTCAATTACCCTGTTTGAATATGCCATTAGTTTTGTGTTGGGGCCCTGAGACCACAGGTCTTCATAGAGCCTAGAAAGGGGGTAAAATTCAGTTTTGAATGAGTCCTGCCCCTCACTTTGAGTTCTTAGGGAATAAGCTTCTTTATATGCAATGCCTCAGTTGGTGCCTGGCTCAGAGTTGGTTCTAAGTGAATGTTTGTTGACCCATATTAACATGATTTTTAATTAGAATGAGATGCCTGAGTGGTGCAAATGGTTAACATGCTCCTTTGCTCATTGAAAGACTAGGGGTTCAAGTCCATTCAGGTGCCCCTATAGAATGGTTTGATGATCAATTTCCAAGAAATAAGTCCCTGAAAATCCTATGGAGCACAATTCTATTGACACACAAAATCATCATGCATTGAAACGGACTCATTCATCATTGTAGTCGATTCCCCCTTTCTCCCCCTACCTTCCCCTTCTCCTCCTGGTATTGCTACTCTCATTATTGTTCCTGAGGGGTTCATCTATTCTGAATTCCCTGTTTCTGACTCTTATCTGCACCCACGTGCATTCTCTGGTCTAGCCGGATTTGTAAGGCAGAATTGGGGCCATGAGAGTTGGGGTGGGTGGGAATGAAGCATTAAAGGTAGGGTGCAGTATAGCAATGATGAAACATACAACTTTGCTCTAGTACTTAAACGCTTCCCCCCCCCCACCCTACTATGATGATGCCAATTCTACCTTATAAATCCTGGTATATCAGAGGATGTACACTGGTACAAATAGGAACTGGAAATACAAGGAATCCAGGACAGATGAAACTTTCAGGACCAGTGGTGAGAGTGGCGATACCAGGAGGGTGAAGGGAAGGTGGGGTAGAAAGGAGAAACATTACAAGGATCTACATATAACTCCCTTTCTGGTGGACAGACAACAGAAAAGTGGGTGAAGGGAGACATTGGACCCTGTAAGACATGACAAAATAATAATAATCTATAAATTATCAAGGGTTTATGAGGGGGGAGTGGGAAGGGAGGGAAAAATGAGGAGCTAATACCAAGGGCTCAAGTAAAAAGCAAGTGTTTTGAGAATTATGATGGCAACAAATGTACAAATGTGCTGGACACAATGGATGGATGTATGGATTGTGATAAGAGCTGTAAGAGCCACCAATAAAATGATTAAAAAAAAAGAACTAGAGGAATGTTTTATGTTTCATTGGTGTAATACTGCACCCTGACTGGCTTGTCTCTTCCTTGTGTAAGGGGATGTCTGATTGATATAACATCTGGGGTCTTAAAAGCTTGAAGGTAAAAAAGCGGCCATCTAGCTCAGAAGCAACAAAGTCCACATGGAAGAAGCACACCAACCTGTGTGATCATGAGGTGCCAATGGGGTCAGTTATTAGGCATCGAAGGGTCAGAAGAAAGAATCATATCAATGTGAATGATGGGGAGTGTGGAGTGGAGACCCAAAACCCATCTGTAGATAATTGTTAATCTAATTCATTGAGGGCTATTTTAGTCCATGTTGACTAGAGAAATGGGTTCATAGACACTCATATTTGTATAAGAAAGAGCTTTATATAAAACAGCAATTATGAATTGAGAAAACATTCTAGCCTAGTCCAGATCAAGTCCATAAGTCTGATATTAGCCCATGTGTCTGATGACAATCTATACATTCCTCTTCAGAATCACACAACACATGCAATGATGCTGAATGCAGGGAGATCACCGGCCAGTGGGTGGAAAGTCTTGTGGATCCAGTGGTGGTGGAAGCATCTGAGCGCTGGCCTGGGTCTCCACGTGGCTCCTCCAGCTCCAAGGCTCTGGCTCCAATAGCAGAGCTCCACATGGCCTGTCAACATGTGTTTCACCTCTAGGGAGGAAGACAGGAGTTCCCAGAATCCTCAGGAGAAGGCCATGCCCACACTGAGGTCTGGTTGTGGCCTGATTGACAGGCTAGACTCACCCCTTCCCTTAAGTTGACAGTATTATGTTACTGCCACAAGGGCCTTTCTCTTTTTTGTTGCCTCACTACTTTGCAAAGCATGATGTCATTCTTCTGGAACTTTTCTCTCCTGACAACATTCCCAACGTATGTGAGATGCAGTCTAGCCGCCCTTACCTCTAAGGAGCACTCTGGAAGTTCTCATGGTTTCTGCTTGTCTTGTCTTGCCATGATAGCCCTTAGTGTACTTGTTAGTGGTTCGGTGGGAGGGTTCCGCCTGTGGCTGTGTATATCTCTTCCAATTATGCATTCTGGATCTGGAGAAAACTACAGGATGGGCTCAGGGAGCCACTGGGCCTCATTGTGAGACAAGCGAGAGCGTAGACTTTATTCATAACTTGATATCCATGTGCCTCAATTCTGACTGGCAGAGTGCAGGGACATTTTAGGTCTCCTGGAATTGGTGTCAACTCAGAACCAGTGCCAAGTAATTTTTAAAAATTGTGATAATTTTCTTTTCCTCGGTGGATAATTACTTATGTAATAGGCCCTTCCAGGGACAGATGGAGGAAAGATGAACTGTATACATACAGGCAGTAATGTGTTACTTTTGCAAGGAAACCTCTCACTGCCACTGAGGTGATTCCAACTCACATGGACCAGATAGGAGAGCGTAGAACTTCCCTTGGGGTTTCTGAGACTTTTACAGTCTATGAGAGCAGAAAGCCTTCACTTTCTCCAAAAAAGTGGCTGTCAGATTCAAATGCATTTGGAAAACTCATACTTATGATTTTGTTTCTGTAGAGATACTCTTCATAACTGAAGTCTCAGAGTAGGTTTTCTAGAGGAGCAAAGCCAGTGAAGCTTATATATGTATACATATTGAAAGATTTGTCTTCAGGAAATGGCCCAAACTGTTGTAGAGGCTGACAAGCTCCTAGTCCAAGGGCCAGATGTCAGGTTTTAGGCTAGCGACTTCTCCTGATTTATGTTTAAACCAAGTATCCAAACGCACTCCCATCGAGTCAATGCGGACTCATAGCAACCCTACAGAATGGGGTAGAACTAACTGTTCCTGTGAGTTTCTAAGACTATAACTCTATCAAAGTAGAAAATCTTTCTCCCATGGAGATCCTGGTATTTTTAAACCACCGACCTTGAAGTTAGCAGCCCAACATTTAATCACTTTGCCACCAGGGAAATAAACTCCCAAATCACCAGAGTATGTGACCAGCTGCTGGCTGCAAATGGGAATGAATCCAAAGTCAGGTAGTACGCTGGCAAACTGCTTGCTCACAGGCTGTAGATGACAACTCTCAGAATTGTAAGGCAATACGGCAGTCTGATGCCTCAGGTCCAACGAACAGAAGGTCAGATGATGAACAGCCAGATGCAAGATCCAGATCCAGCCCAAAGCAAATGAGCTTTCCCACATATGCAGCTATCAGACCACAGCCAAGGAAACTTCCTTCAACGGACTGGCTACGCAGAGCAGATCTCATGGTGGAAGTGACTGCATTATATTAGTTTTATCGTGGGTGTTGTCTGCATCATAACTGTCAAACCATGGAGACTCATGACCCAGTCATTTTGTCACAACCTCTCGGCAAAGCAAGAGGAGATGGTGGTTGCATAATGATGTTGATCTGAGAGTGGAGAAAAGAGTATAAATAGGGTGGGGTGGTGGGGCAAAGTTAGGAGTTCTCTTGGCCATGGGAAGTTACTAGGGTCGCCTGTCTGGAACCCTTCCACCCATTCTAGGTTCCAGAGCTCTGCGTCAACATGAGTGATGGGTTGACGTTACCTGCGTATTTCATGTTGGGCATTGGGTGGCACTGCCCTTCTGTTGCCTGTTCTCGTCTATGTGCCATTGAAGTTTCCTCCCTAGAATTGACTATTAGCATTAACTTGAATATTTCCTACCTTTGTTCCTTGGAACATTGTATCTCTAATTTATTTTCTTTGTCAAAAAAAGTCTGGCAAAAATGTCTGCAGCGTTTCATTCTTTCTTTGTTGCTCTTTCATGGCCAGAGTGATTGAAGAAAACAGGGAGGATTCAAGTACCCGCCCGGCTGATAGCGCTCCCCAAGTCTAACACAGGGCCTGCAATGCTGCTGTGATTGAGACACCTTCTGCAGCTTAATCACAGTCCTATTCAAATGCAAATGTCACCAAGTTGGGCACTGCACATTACTCTCAACCTAAGTCTCAACTGCTTTGCCATCCCTATCGCAGGAGAATCAGACAGCCCGAACGATAGGCCTCTTGGAGGGATGGATCGAGAATAGTCTTTGAAGCCAGAAAAGTTCATCATCAATTCTTAACTCTGCTACTTACCAGCTATATGACTTTGGAAAGGTACTTATGCACCGCCGTTTTCCCATTTTACCCAGGGGATGAACAATATCTTCTTTACAGCATTGGTCTGGGGGATTAGGGACAATCTACCACCGCCTGTTTCTCAGTTTGTTATCCTGTGGTGGTTGTGATGGTGCTGGAGGCTATGTCCCTGGTACTTCAACTACCACCAGGATCACCCAAGGTGGACAGCTTTCAGCGGAGCTTTTAGACAAAGATAGTCCAAGAAGTAAGCTCTGGTGAGCTACTTCTGAAAATTAGCCGATGTAAACACTGGGGATCATGACAGAATATCGTGTGATACAGTCCTGGGTTGAAGGAATTAATACTACTCGAGAAGAGCTGCTCCAACATTGGATGGCCATAATAGGGCACACAACAGTTTGTTCTGCCACGAGTGACCACTGTGACACCAACAGATAACAGAGATAAGGGGAGTGAAGCACCCAGTGCAGTACTTGGCCTATCTAAGGTGCTCAGAAGGTTTCTTTCTTCTCCTACCCTTTCTTCTTGCTTTCTGCTCATCTACTTAACACACGCTCCTCCCCTCTTTTGGTCTTGTGTGGTTATTAAATGGGTCTTGGCTGAGACATCGCCTGTGGCAACCTTTCCTTGCAGAGGCTGCCAAATGTCAGCCCCTTTCTAATAAACCTTTCTGGCCTCCTCCGGCCTTGGAGGAGGGCTGGACAGTCTGATTGCACCTGTCTCCTCGGTGATGAAGGTCTGCAATCAGCCCAGCTGCTTGACGGAACCAGAGTCCGCCTGATTAGCAGGGCACACTTTGGCCAGAGGTTAATGGACGATCTCACACTGTGGCTGCAGAGTAATTACCAGTTAAAAGGGCCAAGGCCAAGGCTCCATAGTCTTGGGGAGAGGTCTGGCCCTATTTAAATTCAAAGTCAGGAAAAGAATGTTATACTGGCCACCAGCAGGGAGCTAAGGGCTACGGAATGTGGCTCCAGAGCTCCACTCTCAAACTCACCAGGTGGACTTTCCTTTTATCTCTAAGGAGGAAGCTGAGGTATGCTGTAAGAGAATTTGTGTGGCAGGGATCTCATCTATAAAGTGGGGCTAAAAATGCTGCTGCACAGGAGAAGCTTACTCAGGAATGTAAGCTTCTGGCACATAGAGATGCTCAGCACACTGGCTCTTCCCCCTCCCTGTAAAGTGTGCCCTTGGTTGGGTAGCCGTCAGCAGATCGGGTTTCCCCTTCCAATTCTCTGCTCACAAGTGCTACTTTGCAAGTATTGTCTGAGAATCTAGTATGCCAGCTAGGGAGGTAAGTCACATCCAAAGTCAAGGAACTCGGGGACATATACTGGGCACTCGGCTCAAAACTGACTGCTGGGAAGAATGTGGTGGCCCAAGCAAAACTGTGGGAACCCCGAGGAGCTGGCCCCCTTAATGCAGAGATGCCTCCTGGATGGGGCTGTATCTACATGAAGCATTAATGAATGAGGCAGAAGGTACACTTCAAACTATGAGCCCCCTCAAGAGGCAGGATCAGAAGAGAGGGGGTGTGCTTGTGGAAGGAATTAAAAAAGCTTCAATGCCTGAGATGTTGATGGGTGTGTGAGCTCAGGAAAAGATGCCTGAATGAGGGAGTGAACAAATGAATGTGGAGGGGAGAGAGGGAATTCATACATGAATGAATAAGTGAATGGGGAATGAATATTTGGGGAAATCAGTGATTTAGCCAGCAAGTGAATGAATGGCTACCCGAATGGAGGAATGAGTGAATCAGCGAATGGCAGAGTGAGGATGGAGTCGATGATTGCATAAATGAATGTTGGAATGGAAAAATGAATGAATGAACACATGGAAGAATAGGTGCGTGTATCTACTCAGGACCATCCTTGGCCCACTACTGTTTCAGGAAGGGGTGCCAGGCTCTCCGTTCTGAAAACGGCAACTTCCCCACCCCCACTCTGGACTCTCAATCATGGTTTGTGTCCCATGCTTGGTGCTCCCCTTCCCCCCTGCCACTAAAGGACTCAGCACCTTCTAAAATGCATAATTTGGTGATTGGTTATGTCTCTAGATGGTAGACTGTGTTTCCCTTCTTATCCATGAGGGCAGGGGTCATTGGCAGTCTTGCTCAATGATGTATCCCAGTCCTGTAGGCCTGGCACATAGTAGGTATTCAAGAAATGCGAGTGCAATGAATCCATGCTTGTGAACAGAATGGTCTCAGCCAGGAGGATTCTTGCAGTCTCTCAGGGAGTGAGGCAGAGAGTCAGGAAGAGGGTTTCTAGTGTGCAGGCCCTGCAGATGTGCTTGAGTTGATGGTGTGTGCTGCCTTCTTTCCAGCTCTTTCTTCCCAGACCTCAGTAGCCGGGGGCCATGAATGCCCAGAGATGCTGCCCTGCCTCTGCTGGGCATGGCCTTGTGGTGGCTGGTGGGTGCTCCGAGCAGAAGGACAGGAGGAAGAGAAGGAGGGGAGCTAAAAGGAAGGAGAAAGCAATTCTGTCTCCTCCAGCAACCTCAGCAGAGGCCACTTGTCAGAAGAATCGGCAGGGGAAAAAAAATGACCAAAAAAATGAGGCCCAATTTATCACCTTCAGATCGTGTTGAGCAAGCTACTGTAGCACATGGGTCTGAAGAAAACTCCCCCTTCTTGCCCCCACACAGAGCAAAAACCACTAAATGCCTCTCCATCTGTGAGGCTGAGCCTTGGCAGTGTTACTGCCAATTAAAGGGTTCCCTGCTGTGGGGGTTGATCCATGATCGCTGTTGGGGGGTGGGGGCAGTGGAAAGAATAGAATCATTAAAATGGGAGAACAAAAGAGAAGGGATAAGTTCAAACAGGATTAAGGCACACAGAGAAAGCCTGCCTTTCTGGGGCATTTATGCCCAGGGTTGGTCTAGGGGCCACTGGCTGAATCCACATCCAGTAGAGATGGGAAAGGTCAATCAGTACCTGGGGGAGATGGGGTCCACACAGAGGAAGACTTTCCCAGACACCCCAGGGTCTCCTTGACTGCTGTGCCCTTGCCCCTTAGGTTGCCAGCTTCAAGGGAGTGATGTTGAAATGGTTCCCAAATCTCAGAGATCCAAGTCTTGCCTCACCCAGGGCTGGAATCTGCTCTTCGGAAGGTCGGATGACCATGATTGGGCAGGGAATGGTCTCACTCCTTTAGCAAGCAGCACCTTTTACATGTGGAGGTCACAAAGTCTTTGGGAATGATGATGTGGATACGGAGTCTGTTTCCTGGGCGCTCACCATGTGCAAGACATTTTTCTAGTTGCTTTGTCGCTCTTGGTTTCTTGACTCTGTTTCTCCACATCTTGCTCCATTCTCCACCACCATGAAATAAAGCATTTCATTTCTTAGAGGTCCCCAGCTGCACCATCCTCCACCCCCCACTGTCTACCTGGTGGGTTACTTTTCATCATTCAAGGTTTTAAAAGCAACCAAGGCCCATGGGATTTGCTGAGAGGGTGCCATGGCAATCTGTCTTAAAGGCCACTCTTATCATTTTAAAGGAGCCCAGCAGCGCTGTTGGGTAAGCATTGTATTGTTTACTGTAAGGTCCGTGGGTCAAATCCATCATCCACTCCACCGGAGAAAGCTGAGGCTGTATGTTCTTGTAAAGATTACAGCTTCAGAACTCCAATATTGGGTCACTATGAGCGGAATCAACTTGGTGGTAGTGGAAGTTTCTTTTATCATCTCTGTCTGATCTTCAACTGGACCATATGGCAGGTGGTGTTAGGCTGGGTTTTCTAGAGAAACAAAACCATGGCTGTCATATATGTATAAAGCAGAATTTACATCAAGAAAGAGATGTTTACCAAGGAAATGGCCCAGCCCAGACTAACTCAAGTCCATGGGTCACACGCTAGCTTTCCACAGCTTCTATTTATGTAGGACGTAGGCCACACCCCCAAGGAAATCTCTTTTTGATTGTATCAGGGCTGTGACTTGAGTAATCCTCATACAACTGTTTCGCTGCTACCAGCAGAGTCCACGATGGAGCTCATTACATGTTAAGGTAAATCATCGGGGATTACTACGCCTCATAGGAAAACTTTGGAGAAAGGCGCAGGAGCGGGCAGTGTTTCGTTCTGTTGGGCATAAGGTTACCATGGTTCAGAACCAGCTCGATGGCATGTAACCACAGCAACAAACACCTCAACTGTCGAGTCACTGAGAATCCTGGCCACGATAAACCGACAAAAAACGCAACTATCCCATTATGATGTGATCCCATTATGATGATGTCCATCCTTACCACCGCTTTCACTGTCTGTGGCCAATACATTTTGAGAACCCATTTCAAGCAAGGCTTGTTAATTGGTTGCTTTGCATCCATTTTCTGTAATGTCCCAATAGTCTGTCCAGTGGAGGAGAGTAAAGCTTAAAGAAGCAATATAACTCACCCAAGGTTGCAGCTACTAAACCCTCCAGTCAGGACTTAACCCCACGTGGACTTGACTCTGCAGCCTGGGTGCTTGCATAACTACCAGTCCATGTAGCTTCAGCTTCCTGGTTCTCATCCAGAGGAGAGAGATACCTTTATTGGATCCTGGTTGTATCTTTGACGGTCTGCCTTCGGGACCACTGTAACAAGTCTAGGCTCAATTTAAGGCTAGCTTTTTCAGAGCTGCGTCGTCTCCTGATTTTAAATCTTTCTCCTATAAACTTCTCTCACTGGTATGTCTTCCATCCAGGGCATAGGCTATTAATTGGCTTTGGGATCAAAGTGAAAATGTCGTACATTCATCTCTGTGTGTCAGGTGCTGTCTGCCTTCCAGACCTCGCCTCACTCCACACCATCTATCCGCCCCTCACCCACACTCCACCACACTTCAGTCTTTGTCCTGGCACAAGGTCTAGGCTCACCATTAAGTCAAAGCCAGAGCTATCCTGGTCCCATGTTCTGAAACCACCATGGAGCCTCCCTTCCAGCCTGGCCCAGGTCTGAGGAGCCCTGTTTCTATCCTTCAGTCATTTCCATCTTACCCAGCCCCCTTTTGGTTAAAGCGTGCTGTGATTGTGAAGATGGCACAGGGCTGGGCAACATTTTGTGCTCTTGTACATGGAGCTGCCATGAATTGGTTCAGCGGGTTAAGTACTGGGTTTCAAACAACAAGGTCGGCAGCCCAAACCTCTAACTATTCCTTGGAGAAAGATAAGACTCTTTGCTCCCTGTAACTAGGTTTACAGTCTTCGAAACCCCATGGAGCGGTTCTACTTTGTCATAAAAGGTTATTATGAGTTGAGATGGACTCAATGGCACCAGTTATTTTTTTTAATTGTGAGGATATTAATAACAATCAGGGTGAAATTCCATTTCTTTGAAACTGCCTCACTGCCACCCCAACAGTGGTCAGAAGCAGGCACCTTGCTCCCATGTCTTTAGTCTGTTCTCACTTTCCTTGTATTTCTATGCCACTCTTTTGTAAGCATTCGGCTGGTAATCAAAAGATCAGGGAGTGGAGTCCACCAGCTGCTTCATGGGAGAATGGTGTGCCAGTCTGCTTCTCTCAAGATTTACAGTCTTAAAAACCCCTGTGGGGTCCCTGTGCCCTCTCCTACAGAGTCACTATGAGTTAGAGTGGACTGCATGGCCATGGGTTTGGTCCTACAGCGACTGTCTTACTGCACTGTTTTGCTCACTTCTGGGACCCACCATAAACAGTGGGCATTCCGTGAGTGCACTGTGAATTGTCCAGGACATGGAGGTATCACCTCTGCTCTTCACCTTCGAGGTTCGCTGGGCTTGCTCCAGAAGAGTGAGAGTTAAGCAAGTCATCCTGAGAAGATGTTAGAATGTAGACTTCATGATGCAGAAAAAGCCTGCCTCTGCCTCCGCGCTAAGCATTTATCATGGCTCCTGCCTTTTGCCTAATGAGCACCCAGAGTGATTTTCTATTGCTCGTAATTCACCAAAATTGTTCTAACATTTGGAGGGGCCTGAAAAGTGACAGCCTAATACCCCTGCATGCCTGTCTGTCTCGATGACTTGTCGAAGGCTGAGCCGATTGCTTCTCCGGCAACAATTCTCCTGGAGCTTCAACATCAGAGGAAATAAACAATTGGGAAGGGTAGAGAGAGGCTCATGGGGAGAAGGTGCTGATGTGACTGACAAGCTGGGTGAAGAGCTGCATTTTAGGTGAGGAGATTGACCTGAGCAGGCGAGGGGCGGGGGAGTGAAAGGGAGACTTCCCTTTGCTCCCTATTCCAGCTACTTGTGCTTCTTAGTAATGCTCAAGAATTGCTCGACTTGAAGTGACACAGCAGACAGGACTTCTACCCACTTTTAGAATGACTGGGCTCTTCTGGATCTTCCTGGTCCCTCTTTCTCAATTCAGTCAGAACTAAACAAGCGCTCCTGCCACTGAAGGTCCCTAGATGCCCAATCAATTTATACTCCCCTCCCAACCTAGAGGCCATGGGCGCAAAACCATTGGGGGCGCCATAAAGGAGGGCCTGGAAATCCCTATAAAGGGGTCTACTATGTGACACGTGGAGTTTCCCAGAGTCAAATCGACTTGATGGCCACGAGTTTTCTCCTCTTATCTCTTAAGTGGTTTGAAAAACATTGAAGTGCTGTTCAGAAGATGCTGGGCCCACAGAAGGTGCCCCGGAAAGGCCATGGCTGACACTCTCTTGTGCTTCCAGTGTTGAACATTGATGAGACCACAGATTTTGTGGCAGAACTTATAATGAATCTCACGGCGTGCCTCCCTCCCCTTTTCATATTCTGATATTTCTTCCCTGTTTACTATCTCTCATGCCTCACTAGAATCTGAGAATCTTGTTCATAGTTGTACCCACCTAAAACCCCACTGCCATGGAGTTGATGCCAATTCATAGCACCCCCACAGGATGGAGAAGGACTGCCCTCGAGACTTCCCAGGCTATCAATATGGACTCTCCCAAGGAGTGGCTCGTGGGCTCCAACTACTGACATTCCAATTGGAAGCTCAGCCCTCTGACCATTGTGTGGTACATGGCTTCCGATTTCCACAAGGCAGGGGTCAGCCATGCCTCCCAGTTCTTTACTTATTCTGATAACAAACATTCCTCCCATGCCACCCTACATGTATGCTAGGTTTGATAATTCATTGCAGTGGCCACACAAAATTTACAGGACAATACTCATGGTGAAGGGGGTTTATTAGCAAAATCAATAGGGCACCACAAGTCAGGAACAGTAAACAGTAAGGATTGAGCCATTGATCTCTTCGGTCAACAGTCAAGTGTCATTCTAGTTCTCAGACTCTCGGTCCATCCCTAGTCTCTCAGTCACGCAGTCCCTTGGCCTTTGCCTCCTTAGGCCAGGAATGCAGCCGGACTGTCACCCTGTCCCACACTTCTAGAATCTCAGGTGAGATGAAGAGAAGGTGCCTCATATTTCCAGAGCTGCTCTTCTGAGTCTCTGTGACACAGTCTGCGAGGATAGGGCCTCAGTAGCTCCCACCACTCCAGACAAAGATGTTGAATGTGCTCTTCCAAGGGTTGTGAGGTTTCTCTCTTCTGGCCTCTTCTGCCCCTGCTTCCAAGAAGGGCTCATCCTTCTCTCCGGGGAGTAATGAAATGGACCAACCCCTCCCACCCCCATTAGTGTTACAGAGTCCTACCCGATCATTTATTAAAGGGGAGTTAAAGAGACTTGGGTAGAAAAATCACATTAAGAAAATTCACTCTACCACACACGGTCTCACCTGGGCTCCCCAGGATCTAAAACCGTGTCTGGCATATCGTTGGCAGTGAGAAATACTTGCTGCCTGACTAATGCTATATGAGGAACTAGGTTTAGTGTGAATGCCCCATATATGTCTCTATGTCTAACTTCAGAATGCTAACCACCATCATGCTTGATTGGAGTGATCAATACCTCAAGCTACGGTGTCAGGAAGACCTGGGTTTAAATCCTGCCTCTCTGCTGAAAGAATATGGGAAGATCACTTAATTTTCCTGGACTTGAGTCTCTTTAATATAAAATGGGACCCTGAATACATGGAAGGTATTATGCAACTACTCATGAGAGTTTCTAATCAGTGTGAAAGTACGAGTGTGCCTCAACCGAGTTAATGTCATTATGACCAAAAAAACAAATGAGTCATGTGAGCTCTGTCAGGGTGCAGACGTGTGTTAGCCCAGGTAGACTAGAGAAACAAATCCATAGACAATCAGATATGTATAAGAGAGAATTTTATATAAAGGGTACATTAAGGAAACATCCAACCAAGTCTAGTCCAAGACCATAAGTCCGACATTATCCCAAATGTCTGATACCAATCTATCAAGTCTTCTTCAGACTCACAAAATACATGCAATGATGCTGAATGCAGGACAATCACAGGCCAGTGGGTAAAAAGTCTTTGCATCCAATGACATTGTAAGCATCTGAGCGCTGACAGGGGCCTCCACGTGACTTCTCCAGTTCCCAGGGCACAGGGTCTATCAGTGTATGGCCATGTGTCTTGTCAGTAGCAAATCTCCAAGGGAGTGAGCTGAGAGAGAATGTTTCCTGTCTCTGAGGATGAAATACCGGAGTTCCCAGAATTCTCAGGAGAAGTCATGCCCACACAGAGACCTCATTGGCTATGATCTCCTTGGCAGCCTAGACTCCACCCCTACATTCTTAATCCTCAAATAGACAACAGATTATGTAACTACCTTAACTTCATTAATTTGTGCATCCCCATGTTCTAGTCAAGGACCTGACATCTAGTCAAGGGCCTGGCACCCAGTAGATATGCTAATCACTACTGGTGCCATGTTGTTACATAACACACTTTCCTAAAATCAATACCTTCAAACCATACCCATTTGTTCTCAGGCTTACAAACCTGTCAGATGATGGTTGGGGTAACTCTAGTTTGGGGCAACTCTAGTCCAGGCTGTGGCTTACAGACTGTGGGTTGGCTTTGGGACCAGACTGAGGAAGAGGCCACGTGAGAGACTTCACTTGTGACAGATTCCTGGAGCACTAGGGCCAAGTGGATCTAGGCAAACACATAGAAGGCCCTTGCTTGCATCCTATTTAGTGGATTCCTACTGACCAAATAAAGTCACATGACCCAGACCAACATCAATGGTCATGAAAGTATACTGTACTCCGAGTGGGAGGGTGATGGATATTTACTGAGCACGAATCTTCACTATGACCTAAGCAAGGAGGCCTCACATTGGATAAGTAAGCAGCTTTCGTCCTGGGCCTGGCATCCTAAGACGAATCTCTTTGATTCTTGAGAATTTGGGGACCAAAGGTCAGGAACCACTAAGAAAAGCAGTCTCCAGGGACCTTCTCAGGAGCAATGCTCAATGAGAGCCTAGTGTATGTTCCTAAGATTTCCCCAGACCCAAACAGGGGAAAGCAGAGGGTTAGGAAAAGAACACGCACTGGAGCGAGTTCTGAGGCAGAATTACTGCCCTTGACCCATGAGACCTAGGTTTGATTTCTGGTGAGTACACCTCAGGGTATACACCAACCGTTTGTCAGTAGGAGCTTCCGTGTTGCTGTGCTGCTGGACAGTTTTCAGCAGAGCTTACAGACTTAGACAGACTAAGAAGAAACCTTCTGGGACCTTCTCCCAAAATCAGCCATGGAAATTCTGTGGATCACAAGGGTCCAGTCCTTTCGGCACGTACGAGCTAATAACGCGTCAGGGGTCGACTCACAACAGCAACAATAACAACAACCAGAGAGCCAGGGAGACAAACCTTCACATAAGTTAGAATCCAAACTCGACCCAGGTAGTGAAGGCCCAAATGACTTGGCTTTGCTCTCCTCTGGGACCTTGTTCTGTGGAATGGGGGTTTGTACCATGGAGCAGCGGAGTCTGTTCACTCATTCCATGTCAGAAAGGACAAAGATGTTTATTAGAAGGTGACACCAGTGGGGAGACCAACAACTGCACGCGTGGTTCTCAGAACACATAGAGATGACCTACTTTCCGCTTTGAAATTCACAACTTGGGGGAGTCATATATAGATGGTTTACATGAACTCAAGTTTCAGTATAATTCCAGGATGTGGCTGCTGACCATGAGCAAGTAGATATAACACAAAGGTCAGGACAGTGTCAGGAGACCTCTGTTGACTAACTAGATAGCAAGAATGGGCCGCTAGCAATCAAATGAGACACAGAAGAGAGGATTCTTTGTGGTATCTGGGTGACTCTCACAGGAGGCATCTGTTTCTAACATATTTTCCTCTGAGCAATACTAAACAAACAAACAAAAACTCAAACAAATTCATTACTATTGGGTCACTTCTGTCTCACTGTGATCCCATAGGACAGGTTAGAACTGTCTGTGGGTTTTCGAGGCTGTAACTCTTTATGACAGTAGAAAGCCTTGTCTCTCTCTTGTGGTGTGGCTGGTGGATTTGAACTGTTGACTTTGTGGGTAGCAGCCCAATGTGTAGCCTCTCCACCACCAGGGTTCCTTCTGAGCAGGACAGAATGTTGTAAAAAATTCCAAGGGAACTGCAGTGAGAGGTTAGGGAAAAGATGACATGAGTTAGACTAACCACAGGATGTACGGTAGGTTGCACTTCCACCTTTCCTTCCTCCTTCCTGGGCTCCCTCCCTCTGAACTTCCATTCCCGAATTTTCAGATTCCAGCTCAAATATCACCTGATCACACAGAAGCCTTCCCCAACCAATTGGTTTATATTAGCATCTCCATTGATTCTTCCTTTATCTCTGGACTTAATGTTTTTCTGGCCCTTGTCAAGGGCTAGATCTAAAATAGATTCTTTATTTTTTCCTTATTTTTTAATCTATCTCTCACTTCAAGAAATAAGTTCCAGAAAGGGAGGGGTCTAGTCTGTGTAATTCAGCACAATTTCCAGAATCTGGAACTGTGACTGGCATGTCATGCATGCTCACTAAATATTTGTTGAATGAATGAATGGATGAACAAATTGGCTACATTGCTTTATGGAACTGACCCTGAAAACTCAGGTTCTTCTCTGCAGAATGAGGTCACTAATACATGCCGTGGTCATCAGAACTATTGGGGATTACGTATACTCAGCACAATCCTATCTATACCCAAACCTAAACCAAATCCTCTGCATCGAGTCGATTCTAACTCCCAGTGACCCTAAAGAACGGACCAGAACAACTGCTCAGGGTTACTGAGACCATGGATTTTCAGCAGAGCAGACGGCCTCATATTTCTGCTGCAGAGAGGTGGGTGGGCTTGAACCATCCATTTTGTGGTTCACAGTCCAGCACTTAACCCACCATGCCACCAGGGCTCCCTCTAGGTATATAGTAGGTGCTAAGAAATGGTGCTTTCTCTAAGAATCATTACCTTAGCCCAGAGCTTTCTTCATTCCCTGCTTTGATACTCTTGGCTCGTTCATGGCCGGCGCTGGTAGGCCCCATACTCTCATCCTCAAGGACCCAGGAAGGCCAAGAACATGGTTGCAGCAATGAAGGGAAATGAGATTGGAAAGGATACTTAATTCTAAAGGATTGTCCCCAAACCCAGAAACGACATGTTAAATCAGAGTCCTTCCCATAACTCATAGTCTATCTCCATGGAAATGGGCACCATATGGAGTTAATTAGTAGAACAACAAAACAATCAATTAGTTCCTTAATTAGTTTTACTAAGAAATGATAACAAACAAACACAAACACTTTATTCCAACTAATGCCTGAGCTGTAGTGATAGTTTAATGGCCTTGGAAAGCCAGCTCAGACGCTGGGCCGCTGAGAGCAGAGATTTATTCCCACGATATTGACAGATTCCCTGGTCTCCGTCCAGCCTGCGCATTTCATCTTTATGATCAATTATTTACAATATCTGAACACAGCCGAGGGGTCATCTGGGAGCTTTTCTTTCTAGATGGGGAAAAAATGCAATAACTCAAATCATATGAAGCCACTGGGCTCTGGTGATCATTCCCTGAATTATTTATTTGACAAACATTTACTGAGCATTTTCCACATGCCAGGCATGGTGTTGGGCATGGGGTAGACAGAGCAGGGGTGGGGCTAGGAGCTCACTTTTGGAACAGGGAGGTGGTGCGGATAAGTAAATAGAGTCCCTGCAGTTCTGATCATTTCTGTACCATAAGGGAGTCCATGATGGGGAGGAGCTTAGGGGAGGACCTGGGAAGGCTTTGCGGGGAGGGTTGTGGCTGAGGCTCTGGAGGAGCGTGCAATGAAGACTTCACTCAGTAAGTTGCCTGGTCAAGTGCAAATTCAAGGAGCATAGAGCTGGTATTTAAAAGACCTGGACTCCCTGGTCTTGTGGTTGCATTAAAATTTATGTTTCTTTATCTACAAAATGAGATGATATCTCAGAAGGCTGTTTTGAGGATCAAATAACTATGAAAGAACTTTATAAACCACGAAGAGCTTTGAAAAAGCAGATATAAGATCTGAGCAGATCCTAGAGAAATAAGATGAGCTACAGGAGCAGGTCTATGCACATGTGTGTTTACTGCAGCACTATTACAGTAGCAAAATGGTAGACACAACCTAGATATCCATGTATAGAGGAATGGATGAATAAGCTATGTTACATACACACTGTGGAATACTATGTCACGTGAACGAATAATGAATAAGTGAAACACCTCATAACATGGATGAACCTGGAGGACATTATGCTGAGTGAAATGAATCAATTGCAAAAGGCTAAATATTGTATGAGCTCACTACCATAAAAAGTCAAGTAAAGGTTTCCACACTAAAAAAAAAATTATTTGATGAGTACCAGGGTTGGGAATGGAAGGAAAAGTAAATTGCTAGTTGGAGGTAGACTTGTGTTGATGGGTAAACAACCAAAACCAACCTCACTGCCACTGAGTTGATTACAACTCCTACACATCCTATAGGACAGAGTAGACCTGTCCCTATGAGTTTCTGTGACTGTAACTTTTTACAGGAGTGGAAAGCCTCAACTTTCTCCCACAGAGAGGCTGGTGGTTTCGAACTTCTTACCTTATGGTTAGCAGGCCAGTGCACAACCACAACATAAAAAATGATGGAAACAGGAGAAGACATGAGGAAGAGTGTAAGGGTCAGCACAATAGAGATCAGTATTCATATACACAATTCTGCAACAATGGTGATTATTTTGTTATAATTCATAATTGTTGCACAGTTATTCCAATAGTTGCACAACAATGCAAGCCTTGTCTTATATACACAATGCTGTAACAACAGTAGATGCGTATAGACTTGTGGACAGAACAGGTGTGGGAGGGAGAGTGGGATTACACAGGGAATATTTTTACCTTTGCTTCAAATATGTCTGTGAATGTGGTGGAGCATACAGGGGGCAAAGTTATGAAAACAAAGAAAACCAAACGCTTTGAGGGAATGGGTCCTTGGGCCAGGGAGCTTGAGACCATCGTCTCTAGGGCCACCAAAGTCAATTGCATAACTTAATTCTCAAAGACAATGTTACACATTCTACTTTGGTGGAGTATAAACTGGGATCTTAAAATCTTGTGATCAGCAATCTAAGGCAAAAAAAATTGGAGATCCGTGGAAGCAATTAGTCCAATGGATGAATGGATCACACAGGCATCGGTCTCATGACCCTGAGACTAGAAGAACTAGATGATATATGCAGCCACTAGCAACTGCTTACAAGGGGTCGTATTAGAGGGCCTGGGTAGAGTGTGTGGTGGTTACATAGTCTGGTGTCAATTTCAGGATTCAGAGTGAAGGGGTGGAGTCTAGGTTGTCAATCAGGTCATAGTCAATGAGGCCTCTCTGTGGGCATGGAATTCTCCTGAGGATTCTGGGAACTCCTATATTTCCTCCTTGGAGGTGGGAGATACTCTTGGCTCACTCCCTGTGAGACATCCCTGTGGAGAAGACACACGGCAAGAGACTAATGGAGCTAGACCTCTGGGGCCAGAGAAGCCATGCAGAGACCCCTGCTAGCTCTGAGATGCTTACAATGCCACTGGATCCACTAGACTTCCCACACACTGACCTGTGATCTTCCTGCATTTGGCATCACTGCATGTGACTACATGAGTCTGAAGAGGACTTTATAGATTGGTGTCGGACATATGGGCTAATATTGGACTTATGGACTTGATCTGGGATGTTTTCTCAATATTCAACTGCTCTTGTATATAAAGTTCTTTCTTATACACATATGATTGATTGTTTATGGATTTGTTTCTCTAGTCTACCCAGACTAACACAGAATGGGAGAAAACTAAGGAGCAAAACTCACAATCGTAAAAAGCAAAAACAAAGAGAGTTCCACTAGTCAAGTAGAGCCTGGTAGAACCCCTCATGTGGGGGCACTTAGCCCCCTTGAAAGTCTGGAAGTGAACTCACCCGGATGGTTCAATTTGCAGCCAAACTAGACAGATCTACAAGAGGAACAATCTCACTAGGGCGGTATCCCTCTTTACTCAAGGACGAAGTTTGGAAAGGTTGGGAAAGCGAGGGGAATAGAAATAGGGAGGACATGGGATGAGTGATGTTACATTGTAGGAATTTAATCAATGAGGCGAAACAAAATGTATATGAATTGTTAATGAGAAACTGATCTTCTCTATAAATCTTCATTCAATTAACAATAAAATAATGCACACACACAAATCGGAGCAGAAAGCCATAGGTAAGATTAGTGATCCCACAGGTGCTTCATGTTCCTGAGGGATCTACAAGGGAATGGGCCCTGCAAATGCATTGGGCATACATGTGCACACAGGCACATGCACACAAACATGCACATACACATAATACAACATTTGGGATATACACGGGGGCTTCAAAAAGTTCATGGATGGCAGTATTCAAAAAATAATGATGGCAACATATGTAAAAATATGCTCGATACCATTGATGTATGGATGGTTATAAGATCTATAAGAGCTCCCAATAAAATGACCATTTACTATAAAACAGTTCACGGAAAAACTTCATTATCTTCCCATTTTAGTTTCCTATGAACTTTCTCATACCCTTTCATATATTCTTGTAGTTGTTAGGTGTGTCAAGTCAGTTCTGACTCAAATGAACCCTAGTACAACAGGACAAAACACTGCCCGATTCTGCATCAGCCTCACCATCTCGGCTACCTTTGAGCCCATTGCTGCAGCCACGAGGTCAACCCATATCCTTAAGGCTATGCTTCTATTTGATGAATCTGCACTTTGCCAAGCACGGTGTCCTCTTCCAGGGGCTGGGCTCTCCTGACATATGTCTTAAGTGCACAGTTTTTGTTTCAAAGGAGCATTCTGGTTGTGTTTCCTCCAAGATAGATTTTGTTGTTGTTGTTGTTCAGTTTATTACTTTCAATCTTCTTCACCAACACCATCAAGTTTTCAATACAGAACATGCTCACTGTCCTTTGTTTATTCAATTCCCCACACATTTGAGCAAAATGAAAACACCATGACTTTGGTCAGATGCACCTTAGTCGTCAAAGGACCCTCTTTACTCGTTATGTACTTTAAAACATTAACACATGGTAATGATAAAAAATGGAAGCAGTGTAGAGCAAGCCTCCGGTCATAAGAAGCAGCCACTGTCACCTGTTTCTTTTGCGCTCTTTGCGAGCACTCTGTTCAATACATTTTCAAAACGTTCTTTTCTCTAAAAATCCACTGTTGGGCACGTCTACTTTTTCACCCAGTACATCCTGGCCAATAGCCCATGCCATGATCTTTGGGTCTACTGCATTCTGTTTAATGTCCGGATGCTATTTTACCAAGTGGCTGTATCTTAATTTATGAAACCAATCTCCCTTTAATGGATCTTTCAGTTATTCCCCATTATCTTGCTATCGCATGAAATGAGTTCTTTCTGGCAGTTACCAGCGAAACTATAAGTTTATGCTAATATTTTTAATCTTTTGTTATTTTGAGAGAGGGTTAATTTATGCATTTGATTTTTATTAATGCTTCAGAGAGGTAATTGAGAACTGATTGATTGATTGCCAGCGAGGACTGAAACCATAGCAAAAGTTAAATCTAAGGTCAGGGACAAAGGTGTCCTGGTTCAACACATTACCATTATAGTGACAGAAGCAAGCATTTACCTGCCTGAGCATCAACACTGAATAACCTCACCAATAAAGGGCAGATATACCACCTCGCCACCTTGAGCCCCCACCACTATTGAAGATCTCAAGCATGTTTGGACCAGAACTGTCAACTGACCATGTTTACTGATTGGTCTATAACAAATTCTCTCCTCCAACAATTTGAACAAAGAGACCCAGTCACTCTGGCAGGGTGGGGGTGAGGCTATGCTATGGACCTAGAGCTGTGAGCCTCATTGGGCTGAGAAGGAGGCCACAGGGGAGCAGAAATCAGGTGACCTGGGGAAGCCAGTGGTTTCTGTTTGGGGGAATCTTCTGCTCCAGATTCCCAGCAATGTGATGACAATGGCTCATAGACAATGCCCATCCTTTTCTTATCGAGAAATCCTTAAATCAAACAATAAGTCAACCCGCTGCCATTGAGTTGATTTCAAGTCACGGAGACCCTGGGGGACAGGGTTGAACTGCCCCTGTGCGTTTCTAAGACTGTACTGTTTCATAGGAATAGAAATCCTTGTCTTTCTCCCCAAACAATAGATAAAAATAATAGTCCTTTACCCCCTTGGTAGTGTAGTTGGTTGTGCATTGGACTTCTACAGTAAGGGCAGCAGTTGGAAACCACCAGCTGCTTCATGGGAGAAAGATGAGGCTTCCCACTCCCATTAAGGGCGTACAGTCTCAGAAACCCAAGGGGAAGTTCTGCTTTCCCTTGAAGGGTCAACTCAATGGCAGGGAGTTTGTTTGTTGGTTTTTCCCTTTGGCTTCACATCCAGATATTGTTGTGTCCCATGGAGTCGCTTCTGACGCACAGAGAGCCTCTAGCAGAGGAGAACATTGCCTAGGAGTGTCCGAGGAAGAACCCTTTATAGGAACAGATTGCCAGGCCTTTCCTCTAGATGATGAATATGACCTCCTGACCTTTCCATCAACAACCAAGTGATGAGTCATGGTGACACCAGACCTTCTCACACCACGATAGAGTATATTAATTTACCAGAGTTTGGAAATGTTTTCAGTTGTAGCTTAATCAGATCCTGCTCCCCACTCCCCCCTCCACTCCCTACCCCTGCTGAGGAAAGAAATGCATTTGATTTTTTTTTTTACTTGAAGACACTTTTTCTTAGACATAGGGTTGTAATGGCAGTGTGGGGTTAAGACCCTGGAGTGGCTGTGTGATGGAGAGGTGACATTCGTCACCTATGTGATGACACCTGTGTGATCCTAAACAATTTGTTGAATCCTTCGCAGCTCGCTTCTCTGTAAAATGGGAATAGTAACAACAAATCTCACTGGGTTACTGTGAGGCCTGCATGTGCTAACATGGGCAATTGCTTCGAAGAGTGCCCCTTGCACCACTGGTAGCTGTTCTTTACTCAGGGCAATCCCCAGCTCACGGAAACCCTGTACAGAGAAACAAAATGCTATGTGGTCCTGCACCATCTCCTTGACCCATGGGGACCCAAAGGGTATTCATTGGCTGATTCTTCAAAATTAGATTGCCAGCTTTTTCTTCCTCGTCATTTTTAGACTGGAAGCTCTGCTGTTCCCATCATATCAGCACACAAGACTCCAAGGATGGACATTGGTGGCAGGGCTTAGCGTCAATTGGCTGAGAGTTAAGCCCATGTCCGACGTAGGATATAAGCGTCTCTATTGCCGTTAGTCTCTTATAGTTTCTTATATGCCCTGGCTTCAGGGTGGTTAGAAAAACTTCCCTTTAAACCTTTCATTTTCTTAGGGAGTCTAACCAAAACCCCTTCCCCATCCTTTCCTTTCTCCCAGTTCAACTAAGTGGAAGAAGAGACTATCTATTATGGAGAGCATAACACAAACATTTTTTCATCTCCAGTTGAGAAAAGGGAAACAGTGAGATCACCTGGTGCGTCTCTCTGCACCCTGGGAATCGTGAGACTCTAGCCCCAAACCCACTGCCAACGAGCCGTTCTGGCTCATAGAAGCCAAGACTGTAAGTCTTTACAGGCACAGAGACACTTGTCTCATCTGGGAAGAAACTGGGGGGTTTGAACTAATGACCTAGCAGACAGAAGCCCAAGGTCTAACTCACAGGGCTAGCAAGGCTTGTTGAGCCTCTCAGACCCCGAGGTTTTCCTCTAGTTTGAGAAAATAATTTTTGTCTCTCCCATCCAGTCAATATCTTTGCCGGGTCTATTGTGAGCTGATAATTTAAATACAATTGTCTCCTTAGCAACCATCCTTTCACAGTCTGCTTTTTGATCTTGGAAAGCGCTTGCCCTTACAGAATTCTGTTTCTGTCAGAAACTTTTTCCCCCTCCCCTACTGGAACCAGCTTCTATTCCAACACAAACCCTTTAAGAACAAAAGGAAAAATCAGAACAGAATTTCTAAAGTAAATAAAACTATTTTTCTCCCTAATTATAAAGATAATTGGACTGCATGATAAACAGGAATGGAAGCGGTATGATTGCTTTTACCCTTTAGACCCAGGATGGTCTATCTGGGGCCCAGCAAAAGGGTCGGTAGAACAGAGAATCCCAGAAGGTTTGAGCCAGCAGAAAACACGTAGAGAGCCTGGTTGGATCGCCACTTTCCACCTCAGTTTTGCTGTGGAACATCAAAGGCTTTGTCTAGAAGGGATCCATTGCCGAGTCCAAACACACAGTCTCTGAGGTTGCAGGCAAAATTCTGTCCTCTGTCTCCAAACCCAAAAGGTTTTATGCCACCAAAATTGGTTGTTGTTCATAGAGCCCCTGTGGAAATCGCCCCCCACCCTCCAGGTCCTGTGCCTCTTCCTACGATCAGTTGTAGATCGGACCATGTTGTCATTGTTTTCATTTACTGGCTTTGGGGAGTTGATCGCCAGGCCTTTCTTCCTAGTCCACCTCAGTGCATGCTTTCTAAAACCTGGTTACCATCACAGCAGCATCGATGCTTCACTGACAGACGGGCAGTGACTGTGCTTGAGGTGCATTGGCCTGGAGTTGAACTTGGCTCCTTTATGAAGCTTCTACCACAGAACCACTGCTGCCCTCGTTCCACAATGTGTAACTACTGAGATTTCTTGGGAGAGGTGATGTATGGAGTAGGCAGGCTTGTGTGTATGGAGTAGTAATGGGGTATGGTGGGTTACTCACTGAACTGATAACTGCAAGTTCAGGGCATCTGGCCTACTAGCCGCTCCGCTGGAGAAAGACGAGGCTGCTGCTCTCGCCAAGACCGTCTCCCTTGGGACCGGCAAGGGGCAGTTTCGCTCTGTCCTACTGGGTGTCTGGGAATGACTTCTAGCAGTGGGGTTTGAGGTAGGGGGTTGGTGGTGATATAGAAGTATAAAGAGCCTTGGACTTTGTAAACTCACACTAGGGTTTCTGAGGACATTGACTAACTGCCCCAGTTTTCCTGCAGCTGAAGGGAGTGATCCTGGACTTGGAACTTTAAAGGCCCAGAGCAGCAAAGTCTCAGGCAAACCAGGACAAGTTGGTCATTGTTCTATTAAGGAAATCTCAAAATGATTTTGGGTAATTTCTGGTTCTTAATTTCCTCATCTGTGGCCAGCATATAGCAATTAAATAAAACATTGAGGATAAAATAAAATGACAAAAAGTGAACATTGTTTCCTTTTTGGCTCTCCTGACTGAGTCTTCCCGATAAGAAGCGCTCGAATTTCTCTCTGAAGAAACCTGTATTCAGGGATTGTGATGACTCTGGGGCCTAGAAAGGGGAGGCAGAGGCAAGAGGTCTTCCTTGCAGATGGTCCAGTTCTCAGAGACTCAGCCCTTGGAGAGCTCCCCAAATGCCACCCATAACGTGGGAAATCAAAATTAGCTTATTGCTTGCCTTTGGCAGCTGTGATGAATCATTGTGTAACAAGACGGTCGAAGCATAACTATTTATTTGCATTGGATCAGGAAGATTACGGGATATAACATTTTCATAAATTTGTTAGAATTCTAGATATACGTTAGCGTGATGAATGGTTTAGGCTGCGATAGATGTTTTCGTTTCAATAAAGTTATTTGGGGGATATATTTACATGATGAAATAACCTATTATTTATCCAACTGCATTTTTATGAACTAATTTTTCTTTTTGTGCTGACTTGCAATGGTGATTCATTACTTTCTGCCCTTCAATTTTTCTTCCCTTATAAATGGCTTCTTGTTTATTATTTTAAAGTGTATGTCTCCCTTCAGATCCATCGACTGGTTTCGCCTGGGATCTTTGCTCTGAAGCAAACTGCTTCCAAGAGCCCAGGGAATTCAAGTAAAATGAGCCACTTTATTCTAATTGTGCCTGGGCTCTGCCACTTAAAACTATTTGACCTTGGGCAGGGCCTTTTCTCTCTCCGAGACTCAGCTTCCTGATCTGGGAGATGTTTGGCATGTGAAATACTTGTTGAGGGAATAAACGAATGACTGAGTGAGGGGGAAAGAAGGCGTTTGTGGGGAAGTTTTCATTTGGAGGGCCATTTCCAGGCATACTTCTCTTATTGGGACACTTGTTAGGTCCCAGAGAAAGCTGGTTGTTTTCCTCAGTAGGTGCCAGCCGGAGGTGGCTACGGCCCCCCTAGTGATGCTACGGACCCCAGAACAAGCACTGCCCAGTCCTGCGCCACTCTCACAACTGCCGTCATGTTTCTGTCCCGTGTTGCAGTCACGGTGTCAATCCATCTCACTGAGCAGGCGCCTTCACCGCCCCCAGGATGTCCTTTCCCAGGGACTGGCCTCTCCCAGTAACAGGGCCAGAGTACTTGAGATGAAATCGCGCCGTCCGTCCATCCGTCTTCCTACTGAGAATTCTAGCTCTCCCTCTTTCGAAGAACACATTTGCTGATTCTCTTTGAGATGCAAGGTACTGTCAATATTCTCCCACAACACAGTAATTCAAATGAATTGATTCTTCTTCAGTCTTCCTACATAAACGTAACAATAATAAATATTTTAACTGGTCATATCTAATAAGTACTACTCATCCTTCACTGTTCTATGAAAGCTTCTACGTACCTCTCCACTTTAAGTCAGATTGATCCTTTAGCATAATCTCCACTTTCATATTTGTATGAGTTGATTAAGAACTTCCTCATGCACTAGACCAAAAGTTCAAGAAAGCAGGGATTGTCTGATTGCACTTCTGTCCATAGCACCCGGGGCGAATCTTTACAATAATTAACATGGCAGGTAGACTACAGCATCTCCTTTGGTAGCAGTTTGTCCATTTGCTATTTGCTCCTCAGTGATCTAAAACAGGCTGTAGGTTTTTGAAAGACGTTGAACACCTGGTACTTTATGGAGTTTTGGGGAATTAAGGTCCTCGAGTAAACCGTTGTTTGTTTATTTGTTTTGGAAATGGAGATGGTTTTTAGATCTATTTCCTTCACATAAACCAAGCCAACCAGCAAAAAATGAAATAGAAGGTCGAGAACTATATGAAGAGAGTATGAGTAGATAGAAGACAGTCACCGTATTTCAGCTCAGGAAGGAGATTCAAGAACTCCAGGTTCCAGTCTACGTTGCGGCGCCCCCTTGAGCAGGCCACTCTGCCTCTGGACATCGGCTCCCTCATCTATGAGCACATTCCTGAGGCTCACTGAGCTATGATAGTTGCTTGTTCGTTTTGCTTTTATGTCCTGCTTTTTCTGCAAGTTTTGGAGGCAAAGTCCCTCAAGCGGGGGTCACGGCCAATTGAAAGACATTTGCACAGAAGGTTCTCATTTCTTAAGTCAGCGTGAGGACCTGGGAGACCTGGAACGGCTCGTGAGAAGTACTGCTCTTGAAGGAGGGTTGTATATTGATTCGTTGGTGTCACCGTGGTTAAGCACACAACTGGTAACTTTAAGGTTGGCTGTTCCAACCCACCAACCACGCCAAGGGAGAATGATGAGACAGTCCAGTGGCGTAAAGAGCTAGAGTCTTGGAAACCCTCTGGAGCAGTTCTACTTCGTCCGGCAGGGCCGCCATGAGTGAGCATCAACTCAATGGCAATGGGCTTTTATATTATTAAAATGCCAGAAACACCACTGAACGTGTATATTTTAACACAGCGTTCGCAAGCCACTGGAATGGAAAATGAAAACAGTGAGTTATGAAATGCCTAGGTATTGAGAACACATGTTACTGAACCAACAGTGGTGATGTGGAGAGAGTGGTTGATACCGTTGTTTGTGATGGGGGGGAGGAAGGAAACTATTAAGCCATTCATTCATTTACTCATTCACTCAGTAATATTCCCTGAGTGTTTTACTCGGTGGCAAGTGCTTTTAAAGCACCTCCCCCACTGCCATCCAGTGAACGTCTGTCTACTCCCAGCAACCCTCTAGGACAGCGCTTCTCAACCTGGGGGTCGCAACCCCATTGGAGGGGGTCGAACAACCCTTTTCACAGGGGTCACCCGATTCATAATGGTAGCAAAATGACAGTGATGAAGCAGCAGTGAAAACAATGTTATGGTTGGGGGGTCACCACCGCATGAGGAGCGGTATGAAAGGGTCGTGGCATTAGGAAGGTTGAGAACCGCTGGTCTAGGATGTAAAGCACCTGGGAGAGAGAAACAAACAAACAAACAAACAAAACATTCCGACTCTTCCTTCTAGATGATCACGGTTTAGGGGGAAGCTGGGCAAGTGAGCAACTACTCCGGGTAGTCGTGATGTGGGCGGTTTAGGACAGATAGGGTCATGGGGCAGGGGGTCTGGGAGTCCAGCGGAAGGGGAACTGGGGCATATGAGAGAGAGAGTGGGCAGTAGGATGGTAGCTTCTGGGTGGACTGTGGAGGGCGTGTAGAAGTTTCAGATAGGGAAGGCCGAGAGCATGGTCGAAACAGGAAGATTTATGTGTGCAAAGGGTGACAATGAGGTGTGAACGAGAAAAGCCATCAGCAGTCCATGCTGACAGGGATATGTTGGAGGGTCGAGGTAGGAGCATTTATAGGGTCATATCTTTAAGGCCTGTGCATACCAGATTGAGGATTTTGGTCATTTTCCTGAAGGCAATAGGGAGCCATGAAGAATTGTCAGTAAGGGAGCACCAGACCAGCAGTCAGAATTTGTTGAGGCTAAACTGGAGGAAGCCATCCCGAAGGCAGAGCATTGGGAAGCACTGCTATTGTCCAGGGGAAAGACGACAGTGGAGGTGAAAGTGGTGATTAAAATAAGTGATTCTTAACCAAAAAAAGAAAGAAAAAAAACGAACCAACAAATTAGAAAACAAAAGTCCAAACAGACTGCCATTAAGTCAATTCTGACTCACCGTAATCCTGTTGGACAGATTAGACCTGCTCCCCATGGTTTCCATGACTGGAAAATTTTACAGGGGCCAACAGTCTCATCTTTCTCCCACAGAGCAGCCGGTGGACTTGAACCACTGACCTTGCAGTCAGTAGACCAGTACTTGACCTACTCCTTGAGTGATACTTAGGATGAAAATGTAGAGATTCCATATGAGAGAGAGAAACAGGAAATGCTACAAGGATTCTTAGGTTTGTGGCTTGAATGACATTTACTGAAATCAAGACCTAAGGAGGGGACAGATTAGGAGGTGGGCTGGGCAAAGATGAATAGCTTTGCTTAGCATTTGAGATGTTCACGGGATACGTGGGAATGAATTTAAGATTTGTAAGAGATACCAGGAGACTCTTCTCTTCCCTTCTGATCTTATTATGAAGTTATTTGATGAGATTTACTTAAGAGCTTACATCTTTCTGGAGTCTCAGTTTCCTAATTTCTAAACTGAAGACGCAAGTCCCTGCCTCATGCTGTGTCTGGGAGGCTTAGCTAAAGTGGTCCAGGTAACAAGAATACTAGAAAAGGTACCTGTTCCCCAATTGCTTTGTCTTTATACCCCAATGATCTCCCAAAGCTGCACGCGCTGCCACGGAGTCAATTCTGAGTCACAATGACCCGAAACTGTACATCTTTATGGCAGTAGAAATCCTCGTCTTTCTCCTACACAGCATATTTTGGTGTTTTGAACCACTGACCTTCCGGTTCACAGTCCAATACATCGCCCACTACACTGCCAGGGGTCCCTTAATGAGCCCGGAAACTCCTGGATGTTTTATAATGGAGCAGAGCAAAATGCTCAATAATTGGGACCTTCATGCCTTTTAGGGAAGTGGTTATCTTCGTTTATGAAGATACCTTTGCGGGGCACAGGGGCCACGGGAGGCAAATCATTTGAAAGGGATGGTCAAAGGCACTCTGTTTCACAAATGAGATCTTGAGGGAAGGAGGAGCAGGACACAGGGCGAGAGAAAGCAAAGCAAAGAGAGGGGGTGAGAGGAGTGGGGCGCAGGACTGGGACAGAGGGCTGGTGAAAATTCCTTGGTGGTGGTGAGCACCACCTAAAATCTGGCATTTTATGTTTGATTTGAATTTGTTTATGTTAATGTGATATACATTCATTCTTTAGCTCGATGGCCCAATTGATCCATAAAGTTGGCTCGATCCAGGAATAGCATGTGTGCACTAAATGTGACAATTGTGGAAGGCTCGGAGATTTTCTTTGGGTCTAGTAGGTAAATATATAGGTTCCATATGAGCTAAAAGGAGTTGTTCCAATCACAGAGCAAATTCTCCAGAGGCAAGAGGTCAGAGTCAGGGTGACTCTCGAGGCTTTGAACTTCTACAGGTACAGAGGGGAAGGAAGGTCTGATGATAATGCCACTTAGTCATTCATTTTTCCAACAAATATTTACTAATTGTCTTTATGTGCTGGTCACCATCTTAATCACTAGGAATATGGATACCAATCAAATAAAGGTCCTGCTTTCAGGGAGCTTGTGTTCTTCCCAAGGGGGCAGAGTCGAAATAGGCAGAACATTTAATACATGATACTGTGTCAGGTAGTGATAGGAGTTACTAATAAAAGTCAAGCAGGGTAGAGAAAAGAAACCAGGGCAGCAATTTTCAAAATTATGCCTCAGATATTTGTGCTCGAGGGGTGATGTTTGAATAGTGACCTGAACTAATGAGGAACGAAAACATGAAGAGATCTGCAGAAGAGCTTCCTCCCACCTCGCTTGTGACCTTGGGTGAAGGACAACCTCTATAACCTCAATGCTCTCATCTGAGATGATGGGTGAGACGTTCACCATCTGAGGCGGAGAAAAGGGTTTTGAGAAATCACGGGGTTGCTTTGGAAATGGAGAACACCACAAACATACAAATGCTTGTGGGAGAACCAGGAAATAAGAAGTTAGTTTGTTTCTGCGATGGAGATGGAGTGTGCTTTGGATTATGTCCTGGGGCGGGGAGCTGTGTTTGCTCTTTTGCAGGATTTTCTAGGCATGGGGGATTCAGGTCAGAGATGGACCCTGAGTTCTAGAAGTGAATGTCCAGGCTCTGTTGAAGTGACCTAGGGACATGTTTTAGAGCTGATGCATAGAAGTTCATGAATTCTGTATTACGAGTCGTCCCATGATTCTGCAATTGTCTTGCTGATAATACAGTCCTTGATGTATTTATCATCACCACTCGGGCAGAAAGAGCTGATAAATCTTGGTTGCATAAGGACATCTTCTTTCACTTATTCCCTGCTTAACCCTTCCCCCACTGGCCAATTCCTGTGGAAGAATTTCATAGGCCCATTCAACATCCGATTCTCCTTACCCAACCACTGGACATTTGCCATTCTCTTTAGCTACCATGGCAGGCCAGAACCCTGATAGCATAGTGGTTATGAGTTGGGCTGTTAACTACAAGTTCAGCAGTTTGAAACCACCAGCAGCTCTATAGGAGAAAGATGAGGCTTTCTACTTCTATGAAAAATTATATTCTCAGAAAATCACAGGAGTAATTATACCCTTCTCTAAAGGGGTTGCTATCAATTCTTTGGTGGTGAGTTTGGTTTGGTGGTGGGTTTGGTAGGTACTGTTGGTTGCCATTATTTCTTTTAATTATTGAGGTGGTCAGTATCAGCTTTCAGTGTCAGGTGGGTGCATGTATCAGCTTTCTATTGCCACAATAATGCTGTGCATAATATCTCCCCAAAGTTTTGGCTTACAACAATAAATATTCATGCAGCTCAAGAGACCAGAGCAGTAGGGTAGTTGGTTTAACTTGAGCTCAGTACGTGTTTCTTCTGGTCTTAGCTGCATTTACATGTCTGTTGGTTGGCCATCACCAGGGCCAACTGGGATGACTGAACCACTCATCCTTCAACAGGGTAGCTCCGAGACGTTCTCCTATTTATTGCAGCGGATTAAGGAAGAAGTAGCAATACACGAGGCCTCCTGAGGCTCAGACTTGGAACTAGTGCATCATCTTGGTCACATTCAATGGGCCTGGTAAATCACCCATGTAGTCTACATTCTAAGAGGTGGAACAGACTCCATCATAGGTAGAAATATAGTATCATAGCAAAGAGTGAATGCTATGAGGGACTTGAAGAAATGGGTCTGTTATGCAATCAACACGAACTCATCCTGGACACTGCAGTGTCTGGCAGGTAGTAGGCCAATTTACAACCATGAGGAGACAGACGTCATAACCGAATACACTGAGAATAATAAAGCTGAGAGATATGGGGGGCACTTGAGTTCCTCATGACATAGTTGACGCGATGGACAAACTCTGGAACTGCCTGCCCAATAGATGTCTTGTGGGAGGCAAGATACTTTTCTTGTTGCTCAGGTCATTTAAAAATATGATATATTCTGTAACTTGCAGCTGAAAGCATCCCTCATTTCTGGGAGACCTGAAGAGGGGAAAAGGGTGTGGTGTGGAGGCCAGAATGGCAGTATGGGTTACATTAAAAAAACACACACACAATTTACTGGCTGGAGAGGTGGTGAGCTTGAGAGAAGTCAGCAGGGTGACGGGGATGGCTTTTCCAAGGATGGCCAGCTGCTGGGGTGGGCGAAGGGGCCTCAGACATCCGCTGGGGTGGCCTAGGTTCAGCTCTCTGAGTTTCAGATCAAGTTTTAATTTTTAAAAAATTAAAAAAAAGTCTGACCTAGAAATGGACTGTAGGCATTTGGGGAATGACTCCTAAATTTCCTACTCATCAGCTGTGTGCCTAAGTAAATCCTCTGAGCCTTTGTTTCTCCATCTGTGAAACTAGAGTCCTTTCAGGGACGAAGTTCTGAAAATCTAAGAAGCTCTCTCCGAAATAAGTGGTAACAGCTTGAATTGCATCCCCCAAATGACGTATTAGAATTCTAACCCCTATATATAATATCATCTTCAAATGATGTATTAGGATTCTAACCCCTATATATAATATCATCTTTGTGGAAACAGGGCTTTCTTTGTTATGCTAGCGAGGCCATACCCATGTAGGGTGTGTCTTAAACCAAATCACTTTGGAGCTCTATAAAGAGCAACATAGATGCCGAGAGCAGCCAGTAAATGGGAATCAAGGTGAGACCTGAAGAGTGTCAGGTGCCTTTCATTCACATCTCTACTGCCCTCAGGCAGAACCCATTGCTCTCCTTGTTTTCTTTCTTTACTTCTTTGTCCATTGACTTACTTGCATTTTATATTGTAGCAATTTGTCTTCAAGCCTATACTTTAAATGCTTGCATGTATTTATCTTTGCAACCCCAAATGCCTGGCAAATAGTAGGCTGTTTAATAAATGTTTGCTGACTAGAGTAGAATTTAATTTGCAATTTGTTATTTATAATCATTTAATGTGACAAATTAGAGCTAGACGTTGACAATCACCAACCTAATGGCCTCATTCTACCAGGGAGGAATTGAGACCCTAAGAGTGGGCAGAAGTCTTGCTCAGAGACCCACCTCGCCCTTTTGAGTTGGAGATTAGAACTCCAACATTCCAATTTATCATCCAAATACCTTCTTGTTATACCATGTGTCCTAGTTTCTAAAATAAAGAAGCAGAAGTTTGGAAGCCTCAGTGGTTGCACACATTAGGAATTTATCTCCTATTCAGTTAAAGTCCGGCTGGTACTTTGGATTGATGAAGACTCTGCCATCTTCAACAATGGACCCCAATACTAACCTTGGGTTTTAATGCTTGCCTGACAGAGGATTTCTGGTAGTGCAGTGGGTTATGAATTGGTCTGCTAACCTCAAAGTCAGCAGTTCAAACCAACCAGCCCATCCAAGGCGGAAAGATGAGACTGTTGGCTCCGTAAGGATGTGCAGCCTTGGAAACCCACAGAGGCAGTCCTGCTCGGTCCTCAGGGTCCCTATGCATTGGGATTGACTATAGCGAGTGAGTTTGGTTTTGTAGAGTAAGTTGGCAGTGAGGAAGAAGAGAGACAAGATGATCCCATGAGGATTTCTTATGACCCAGACCTAGAAGTAACATGTCAGAGCCGGGAGACAGACTCTGCTGTGCGCTGAGAAGGAAGGGGAAGCTGGGAAGTGGATTTTCATTGTTCGGTTTTCAGAGTCTCGGTGACTCATATATTAGTGTCATCCTGCGGTGGCTTGTGTGTTGCTAGGATGCTGGAAGCTCCACCACCAGTGGTCAGATTCAGTGGTGTTTTCAGACGACATAGACTTGGAAAAACGGCCTGGTGACCAACTTCCAAATATTAGCCAATGAGAGCCTAATAGATTAGCAAGAATATTGTGCAATTCACTTGCTTTGGACATGTAATCGGGAGGGATCAATTGCTGGAAAGAAGGACCTTGTGTTTGGGGACCTAGAGGCCATTGAAGGCAAAGAAGTCCCCCAGAGGTGAATTGGTACCATCACCTCAGTGATGAGCTTGGACAGGCTGGCCACTGAGTTTGCTCTGCTGTTTTATAAGGTCACCTCAAGTTGCTATCAACATGATAGCAGCCACCTATCCTACCTCTTTGATTGAGTTATCAATCTTGAACCTGCACTCTCTGCTGAACTATCTTAATTCCTTGTGTGGGGTTCTTCTATTATAATATTTTAATTTTCTTGCACCTGCCTGGAAGACTCCCATAGGCCCCCAAGTGAGCTAAAAGTCTATCAAGTGGCGCTGATACTATTGTTAATATTGTTATTAATACTGGTACGAGAGGGGAAGGAGCAGACAGGAACCAACTTGAACTCCTTTGCAGTGTTTAACCCCAAACACGTTTTGCCAAGCAATTTCCTCTTAATCTTTAAACCTATGTGTATTTCAAGGGAAATTTAATCCTTGTGTTTCTGATTCATTTGCACTTAACTCATCAAAATGTTGCTTTGTAAGGCACGTTTGATGTACAAGAAGGCTCATAAGCCTTTTCATAAGCCTTTCAAATGCTTTTCCTCTTTGAAGCAGAAGTTTGCGCTCTTTCTGCGCTAAACAGAGCTAAGACCAAGCGAGGCTTCAGTTGCCTTCCCACCCCAGGGGCCACAAATTGAAGTGGTTTGTGCAGGTCAGTGTGAAGGTTGCTCCCGTTTCCTGCGGGAAGGTAAAACAATTTAAGACCACACCCACTGCCATTGAGTTGATTCCAACTTACAGTGGTCCTGTCCGAGAGGCAGCGTAAGGCTGCTAAGCCCAAGGTCACTGGTTCAAAGCCACCAGCAGCTCCACTAGGACAAAAGATGAGGCTGTCTGTTGCAGTTAAAATGTATAGTCTTGGAAACCCACGGGGAACACCAGTGCTCCTGACAATGATGATGGCCTCTATCCCACAGAGAAGTTGTGAGGATTAAATGGGTTCATACATGAAGAGCTCTTAAACCACGCCTGACACATGGAATGCCCTCAGTAAACGCTAGGCATTCTCACGGAACGAAGAAAGGGAGATGTGAATGGTACGCATAGCTGCTTTTCTAGACAAGAAGCTCTCAGGGTCAGAGGCTGTCTTGGAGGTCAGATCAGGACTCAGAGAAGGTTTCAGAACCTTATGACTGGGGATCAGTTCCTAAAATGACAAGTAGTCGGAGATAAATACCAATTCTGTAAGGGTTAAAACACCAGCAGCACAGGTCTGAGATGGGGATCGCCAAGGCTAAGCTCATCACATGGCGACAGTTCTTAGCTGCTCACATGGCTAGTCATCCAGCGGTGTCATGTGCTAGGTCTGCTCTAAACCCTGCAAGTGGGAGCACTGTGTCTAGAACAGGGAGGAGTCTGTCCTGCTCTTCCCAGCATTCCACCCTTAACAAGAGAAATGCAGTGATTTGGGGGGTCTCACAAATGGTTTTGCTTATTTCAAATAAGGAGCCCTGGTGGTATAATGGTTATAAGTTAGGCTACTAAACACCAGTTGAGCAGTTCGAAACCACCAAACTCTCTGCAGGAGAAACCTGAGACTTTCTACTCCCATGAAGACTTACAGTCTTGGAAACCCACAGCGGCAGTTCTACCTTGTTCTGTATGGTTTCTTTAAGGTGCCACCAACTCGATGGCTGTGAGTTGAGAGTGGGGAATATGTTTTCTGAATTGTAAAATATATTAGAATAATTTAGAAAATTTAGAGACATAGGAGAAAGACAGTAGATGACCGGCAATTGTGTAACCTTTAGATACTCTAATGTGTTTCGATATTTGTACCCATTCATTTAGTTTATTGATGTGATTAAATGTGTTCTTGGGGTGTTCTATGACTAGGTATTTGCCATTTAAATTCTTTTGGGCATGTATAGTCCCGTCATAGTAGTTCTGGTCTTCAAGTAGGACACCCATCATGACTAAGTCATCTTTTACATGCATATTCATAATGTAAGTATGAACTGGACCTTGATAGCCTCTCGGGAGCTGGATGACTATGGCTCAGATTCCTGCAGACACACTGGGAATTTAAATTTTTACCACAACCCTTGCCTGGAATGTCCTTCCTCCCACACCGTCTTGCTCTTGGATTTGCTTCTGGTTCTTCATCTCTGGAAGAACTCTCCCTGTCATGCACCAAGAAGGGGGAGTTCTTTTTGCTTAGATGTCCTTGCTAATTCACATTCACATCTGCAAGGCTGTGGCATGTTGAAGAGAAACGTGTACAAAGGATTGAGGGTTTTGAGGAGCCTCATTGCATTCCTCCTGGCAAAGCACATTCCAAATCCTCTTGATTTTACCAAATCCTTGGGACCACTCTATCACAAGGAACGTTTTCTCATTGGGTATATCAGGGGTCCTCAGACACCAACCATCTCCCAGCTTTCCTTCTTTCCAAGCCCACACTCCACCTACTCCTTTCTTCATATATCCCATTTCAACAAAGGCCTCCTTCCTCCTGCACCAAGTTGCTCAAAATCTTGGCACCTTCCTCAATTCTTTCTTTTTCTCTCACCACCCCCTTCCAATGAGTAAGTCCTATTGGCGCAACTTAAACTACACCACAAATCTGGGCACACTTTATCACCTCCTCCCTGCTCCCCAAATCAAATCCATGTGCTAAGTGGATTAGTGCCGAGCTGGTCTCTTCCTTTGCTTCTGTACAATCTATCTTTAGTCAGCGGCACAAATAGAAATCAGATCCTGACACTCATCCCCCAACTCCTGCTGTGCCGTCCCATGATACGCGATACAGTCCAGAGTCCTGATAATGGCCTCCAAGACTCATCCTGATTCAGCCTCTTGCCAGCGCTCCGATTCCATCACACACTGCCCCTGTTCTACTTGCTGAGCTCCAAATGCAAAGAATGCTTTACTGTTGCTTCTTCATGGTCTTCCCTCTTGATTCTTTTGCCTAGAATGCCTTTCCCTAGATAATTCCATGGTCTATATCATGACCCTTGTATGTCTAAGTCCACTCCAAAACCAGGGCATCATCGATCCCAAGACCTTCTTATGTGTGTTAGTCTGTGTAGACTAGAGAAACAAATTCATAAACACGCACGTGTGTGTAGGAAAGAGCTTTATGTACAAGAGCAATCGAATATTGAGAAAACATCCCAGCCCAGTCCAGATCAAGTCCAGAAGTCTGATATTAGCCTATATGTCTGATACCTATGTAGAAAGTCCTCTTAAGACTCATGAAACACATGCAACGATGCTGATGCAGGAAGATCACAGGCCAGTGGGTGGAGAGTGATGGGGATCCAGTGGCAGTGGAAGCATCTCAGCTCTGGCAGGAATCTCCATGTGGCTCCTTCAGCCCCCTGGGCTCTAGGGTAGCTCCATGTATCTTCTCAACAGGAACATCTTGCAGGGAGTGAGCATGTGTCCTGCTTCCAGCAAGCTATTTTTCTCCTGACCCCTCCAAATGAGGTCATCAAGCTGTGACCTGATTGACAGGGTAAACTCCACCCCTTTACCCATAAGTCTCAAATTGACAACAGATTATGTAACTACCACATTATGCCCAGAGGGGAAGGAGATACTATCAGAAAAGAACTACGTGAGCTCACAATTGTTGGATTGTAGTCAAGAAGTAAGGAAAATAATATATTATCAAAAGGCATCTTGATGTGTCCACTTTAATAGAAAACTATGCATCCTTTGGAACTACACTTTGAACCCAGACAACAGTTGGTAGATTCTTTCCAGTGAGATGGTGACCATGGTGACCATGGTGGTAGTGGATGGTAATCAGCTTCCCCGGACAAATCATGGGCTTTGAAGGGAGCCTAACTCAAAAGTTATCTGGGGAGAAAATAAGTTAGCTGATCTAATCTTTCATTTGAGGTTCTCCTGTCTTCCATGCTTCTATCAGCACATTAGTAAGATTTGACTTAACTGCTCTTTTCAGGATAGAACGTTTGACTTTTACAACCTCTTTGGTTGTCCATTGTTAAATATTTGTTTGAGTGGGACTAAAATTGGATTCCTTATAGCCTCACGGTCCCCAGTCCAGTCCTACCCTGCCATCCCTGGACACATAGAAAAGTCCTACCTTCCCTGTCTGCTGATGACGCTAAGGAATTTGTGCACACTGAGCAAGTCTCTCTGGGTTTCCTCTTTTATTATTTTTAGTTTAATTTTCTTTTGGTTGAATAATTTGTTTTTAAATTCATTTTCCAGAAATATAGTTTTTAGGGTAGCTTCTTGCTGGTATCTGCATTGTTTAATCAATGAGACTCAGAAATGCATGCAACTATTCCTTCTGTCCTGCCTCTTGCAGCACCAGATCACAGATGCTCAATAATGTAGGGTGCTGGACATGAGGAGGAGGAGGTGAACGATGAAAGCTAAGGGGAATTGAGTATTTATGAAGTTCAGGCACTGTTTGAAGCATTTTCATGCATTAATAAATTTAATCCTCTTAGCCTGATGAGGTGAGGACTCTTATTACTCCCATCTTACAAGTGAAGAACCCGAGTAACAGCAAGGTTAAATGGCTTGCTCCTGATGACCCAATAAGCTAGTATTGGAGGCAGATTTTGAATCCAGAGCAGATCATTGCATTTTAGGGAAAAGTGTCTGTTGTTTGCCATCACTACCTGCCTTATTTAGCTAGAGCTGCAGTAACAGAAATACCACATGGGGATGGCTTTCACAAAGAGAAATTTCTTCTCTCCCTGTTTAGGAGGCTAGAATTTAAAATTTGGGGTTCCAACTCTAGGGGAAGGTTTTCTTTTTCTGTCGGTTCTGGGGAAAGGTTCTGGTCTCCTTTCAACAGCCAGTGTTCTTGGAGAGGTCCATGAGTCTTTGTATCAGTTTCTCTGGGTCTAGGAGGTTCTTAGCCCAGGGACTCTGCATCTAAAGGATGTGCTCTGCTCCTGGCTCTTCTTTCTTCTTGGTAGTCAGGTCCCTCTTTCTTTGCTCAATTCTCTCTCCTTTTACGTCTTGTAAGATAAAAAGTGATGCGGGCAAACTCCCTTCACATCGGAGGAGGGCTCAGACCTGCATATTGCATCCTATCCTAATCCCATGACAATCATCTGGCTGAGGACATCACGAGGGAGGGAGGATAATGCCATTCGTTACGTAACTGCCAAACCTTGAGAATTGTGGCCACCTAATGTTTGGAGGACACGATCCGATCTTTAACACTACGCATCCTACAGTGTTGATTGTCATATGGTGTTGGCCTGCATGCTTCCATGAAACTTGTCGTGATGCTACTGGCATTTTGAATACCAGCAGAGTCACTCAGTGGGCAGGCTTGGCAATCCACTTCTGTCAATTAGTCCACGGAAGCCCTGTGCATCACAGCATTGTCATGATATTATCTGTTCTAGTGCCGGACGATGAGACTCTCAGCTGGAAGGCAGAAATGGACTGAAGCCTGCTGGTGATCTCGAGGGTGGTCCAGGTCTGGGCAATATTTTGTTCTGTTTCCATGGGTCGCCATGCATCCGAGCTGACGCCACAACAACTAACAGCAAATGATTTCCCCAGTGCTTTTCTATGAAAGCGCGGAATCCTTAGTTCAACCCCAGAACGTAGGCACTGTTATCTCTGTTTTGTGGACAAAGAGATGGGCATACTCAGAGTTAATAATCAGCCCAAGGTCACCTTGGCTGTCCGTGGCAGAGGCAAGCTTTGAGCTAGGTGTCTCTGCCTCCCAATGCTGGCGCCCTCTGCAGGTATCTGGGTTGTATGGTACCTTCTACGTTCAAAGGGGGATCCTGGAGCACACACCTTCCCCCTGAAACCCACATGCAAGCCTCCCACGCGCCGGGAAACAGCTCTCTGTTTATTTTGTGTGCTGGCAAAGTGTATACACAAGGAACGGTGACACTAATGCCATTATATTAAAAGTGCGAAGGTCCCAATAAGTTTCTGAGCACGCGTGTTCCAGCAGAGTCCTCCCTGTCTCCCCAAGCGAGGGACAGCTTTCCGTTGATTTGCTTCGCATCACACAGTTATTACGGCGAGCTTTCCCCCAGTGTCCCAGCCTCCCTTCAGCTCTCATTTAGACTTCCCTCCTAGATGTAGCCATTTAAATGCATATCGTCAGCAATTGAACCCACCAGATTTCGTTCCCGATTAGCTGCGAAGATGGTCCTGTGAGTCATTTGTGAGCTGAGTGAAAAATCTGGCGGGCAGGGCGAAATTGCTTTGTGACATGACCTGGTTTTGCCTGTGCTGGCAGAAGGCAAGGCTTGCAGGGTGATGGAGGCGGGGTGGCAGGGAAACTTCTGAGCACACTGGGCTGGGAGAGGATTGTGGGACTGAGGGCATCGGAATGGAGCGGAGGGGAGGTTTGTGGGCTCATGTTTACAGAGGACGGGGGTGGTGGTGGTGTGTGTAGATGGCATGGACTTAATGTGTGGGCTAGATTGTGTTAGAGAGCGGATTTTAGTTGAGTATGTATAAAGTGGTCATTCAGCCGGTGGGCGCTTAACCACTGTACCACCAGAATTCCCACTAACTCACTAGAAACTCAAGCCCATTCTGACTTCACTCTCTCACTCAATTGCTATCCGTGGGATCCTGACTCAGAGCGCCATTGTCCGACGGGCGAGAACTGTCCCTAGGAACCCATAGTAAAACTGGAATGGAGCAGAAAGCCTCATCTTGGTCTTAAGGAGCAGCTGGTGGCTTTGAACTGCTGCGCTTGCAATTAGCAGCCCACTACCTACCACACTTCCTTATTCTAGTTTATAACAACCCTATCAGCTAGAATCTAACTGCTACTTAGAGACTTAGAGATTCTGAGACTGTAACTCTTTACAAGAGCAGAAAGCTTCTTCCCCCACCACCACCGTGGGATAGGTGACACATTTGAACCACCTGCTTTTCAGTTATTAATCCAACACTTAACCCCCTGTGTCATCAGGGGTCACCATAAAGTGGTCAAACTCTGCCCCCCCCCACCACCCCCAATCCAAAACTTTAAAACCAAACTCACTGCCACTGGGTCTTGTTTGAATGGATGAGTGTGTGTGTTTTGGGAGACCACTTAGTTTAGCACGAGAGCCAAGAGGGCCTGTCCACCGACCCTTAAGCTTAGGAAGACTCACCTACCCAGTCGATGGTACAACTATATAAGAGCTCAGCTGCTAACTGAAAAGTTGCAAGTTCAAACTCACTCGGATGTGCCCTGCAAGAAAGGCATGGTAATCTGCTACTGAAGCATCACAGCCACAGGGCCTTTATGCTGCACAGTTCTACGATGACATACATGGGGTCACCGGATGGGGAGTCCCCTGCAAGATAACAGGCTCATTGGTGCCCACCATTTGCAGGAGTCTTGGATGGGGGATAAATCTCCCTGCAAGGCACCAGCCTAAGAGGTCATAGGGTATGGGAGATGAGAGGAGAACTGTGCTCTAAGCTCAAGCTTGTTCCCAAGAAGGACAGCGCTGAGCTACATGTGTTCAGTCCTTTCGAACTCAAACTCACTGCCGTAGAGTCAATGCAGACTCAGAGTGACCCTACAGGTCAGGGTAGAACTGCCCCTTTGAGTTCCCAAGAGCGTAAGCTTTTACTCGAGTCTAAAGCCATGTCTTTCTCCTGAGGAGTGGCTGGTGGTTTCCAACTGCCAACCTTGTAATTAGTAGCCCAACAAGTAGCTACTACACCACCAGGGCTCCTAGGAAAGGGATGGAGACTTCAAAACTAAGCCTGTGGCACTCGAGTCAATTCTGATCAACAGATACGCCACAAGATTCCCAAAGCTGCGTATCCTTCTGCATAACTGGTGGGTTTCGGCTACTGCCCTCTCCCAGGGCACATGACCAGTGTGCCATCAGGGCTCCTTGTTAGAGATGCCAGGTGTTATGCTAACCCCTTCCTCACTCTCAGGGAAAACATCCTGATGGAATCCATGTTCCCTACTATCCCGCACGCACACTGGGAGCTCCACCCCTCTGCACACCCTGCAATCTGCATGGCACCTGAGCCCTAAGGGGAGCTCCATCATGGGCCATGGGAGAGAATGACTGCTAGGGAGTCACAGACTAGAGCCCTGTGGATGAATGGGTGGCAGGGTGGCATGCAGTGTCCCATTTGTAGCCATATGCCTGTGTAGGGTTCTCCGATGGACACATAATGGGGGTGAATGCAAGGGGAAGGAGTAGACAGACAGTTGTCCTAAAGTGAGAGAATGGCCTGTTGATGGAGCAAGAGTAATAAGAGCGGTTTGATGTGCCCAGGTATCTCTGCAGGGGCCAGAGGGCAGACTATTTGGAGAGGTCAAGGAGGGTTTATGTGAGACCATGCCTGCAGCACAGTGGCTGTACAGATGGGTGAACACAGGACAAAGAGGTGTGTGTGTGTGTGTGTGTGTGTGTGTGTGTGTGTGTATGATACTCCTTGTCATCTACCACCTTCCTTCCATTTGGGCCACAGTTGGCTATTAGAAAGGGAAGTGATGAACACCATTCATCAATTGACTCTTTCCTGTATTAATTTTCTCCAGTTTCAATTTTATTTAATTGTATCCATTCATCCACCCACCCACCTATCCATCCATCTACTTTTTCTCACTGGCTCCTTGCCCTGACATCTCTACTTGGCTGTCCGTTTCAACCAACCAGATTCAAACTATCCGAAATAAAACTCTAGCTTCTGTTCCCCATACCTACCACTCTATGATCTCACTTGCGTCCTGTGACACCCTGAAGCACAAGTCACCATCATTATGCGTATGTCACAGAAGAGGGAGCCAAGGTACAAAGAAGGCAGGCAGCTTCCCAAGGTAGTGCTGGGAGTAAAGTGTTGGCGCTACAATTGCAGGGCTCTCTGAGCCCAAGGCCAGCCCTTTCCCCAGCCCAGGATGCCTGAGGAATGTGCTGTGCGGTGGGGAAGGTCACACAGTCCTCCCCCCAGCCCCAGACAGCCCAGCCCCTCCCGGGCCCAAGGTGAAAGCTCCTTATGGAGACTTGGAGGTTATGCCAAGGTGTTTCCCCAGCCCCTCCTTGGTCACACCACGGGCATAATCAGCCCATTAGCAAGTCACCCAAAGCGCAGAGAAACCTTTCCTGACAAGCTGTCAGAGGCTGGCCCAGAGGCTGCCGAAGAGGCAGGAGTGTGGCAGGTGGAGGGAGAGGGCTGCACGTCTGGCTCGATCCATAATTTAATACCAATGTGATGTCTTCGATCGCCTTCATCTCTGCTAAGCATTCGGTGTAGTTTTTCTTTCTTACTTTTACAGTAAGTGGGCATTATGAAAAAGGCAGCTGGCATCGTGGAGGGAGCCCGTGTATTGGGGTCGGGCCGGTGGCCCTGTCTCCACTGGGTCACAGAGGGGTTCAGCTGGGTGACGTTGAGCAAGTCCCTTAACCTCTCACAGACTCAGCATCCCTATGTTACATGGTGGGGATTAAATTCCCTCAGAGGCAGGGCCTGGCAAACTATTAATGATCCAAAGGTCTCTGGGGAAGAGTTTTGAATGTGAGATCTTCTCCTTCCTTGCACATTTCTGAATGCCGAGATATTGAAGACTCCATAGAGCTCAGTTCTGCTGTGACATACATGGGGCGGTCCTGAGTAGGAGTTGACTGGATGACCCTTGGGCTTTTACTAAGCCCACAGACGTCACTGTGATGGCTAACGTGCACTTCACCCAAGTCATAACATGTTCGATCGTCTCATCCGCATGCATAACCTGAACAATGAAAATAGACTATGGGAGGAGCTGATGCCTTTGAGCTAAGCAGTTGGTGAGAAGGCTGAAGCTACCGTAGATGGCTCAAAGAAGGGACAGATCTGTCTTGGGGCAATGAAAGGCAGCATGCTCCTTAGGAGCACGGGTGGTGGGACATCATTCTACGTACTTTGGGCCTGTTATCAGGAAGGACCGATTGCTGGAGAAAACCTTTGCCCTTGATAAAGTAGACATTGTGAGAAAGAGGAAGTCCTCCATATCCTCAGTGAGATGGACAGACACAGTGACTGCAATCACGAGGTCAAATGTAGCAACCATGGTAAGGGCATTGGCAATGCTTCATATTGTTCTCAAAGGGTCCCAATGAGTCAGAGCCAAGACCGAACAACTGTTACAGGCCACATGCTCAGAAACCACGTCCACGGGGAAGGTGAGGCCTCCGTGACTAAAAGCTGACGTCTGCTCCCAAAGCCTGGCTCTGTCATTTACTAGCTGAGCGACCCAGGGCAAGTTGCTGGTTCCCCCTGGGCCTTAACATTTTATCATGTGACACGGAAACAAAGGGAGTGCACGGGTTAAAGCAGGATTAAACAAAGCAATACATGTGGGTCCTCATCATATTGCTTGGTACCCAATAAGCAAGCACGATAAAGCCTGTCGGTTTTCGGTCTTCCCCGCAAGCCTGCAGCTGGGTCTGTTATCTCTATGGTGCAGACCAGAGAACTGAGCCTCTGAGAATTCCGGGAACTTGCACAAAGCCACACAGGTGACAGGCGACAGGCCCGAGACTTAAGCCCAGGTCAGGCCCGACATGTCTTCCCTCTCTTTATACTGCACTGCAGAGGCGATGCCAGAGGGAGGTGGGCTTTCCCCAGCTGGGAGGCCCCTGATAAGCAAACTGCCCCGAGATGGATGGCTGTGCAGAGAGGGCCCTGTGTTAGTCCGGGTTGACTAGAGAAACAAATCTAGAGACACTCATATATGTGTGAGAGAACTTCATATCAAAGAGTCATTGCATAGTAAGAAAACATCCCAGCCCAGTCCAGATCAAGTCCTTAAGTCCGATATTAGCCCCTATGTCCAATGTCATTCTATACATTTCTCTTCAGACTCATGAAACAAATACAACAACACCAAGTGCAGGAAGATCACAGGCCAGTGGGTAGAAAGTCTTGTGGATCCAGTAGTGGTGGAAGCATCTCAGTGCTGGTGTGGGTCTTCACGTGGCTCCTCCAGCTCCAGGGCTCTGGCTGCCATCAGCATGGCTCCATGTGGCTTGTCAACAGGAATGTCTTGTGGGGAGACAAACAGAGATTTTATGTGTATCTGGTCTCTAGTAAGCTATTTATCTCTTTGGTATCTCCAAATGAGGACATCAAGCTGTGGCCTATTGACAGGCTAGACTCCACCCCTTCACAAGTTGACACTTGATGATATAACTACCACATTCCCCTGAATTGGCGGTTCTCAACCTGTGGGTTGTGACCCCATTTGGGGTGGAAAGACCCTTTCACAGGGGTCACTTAAGACCATCAGAAAACATATCTCTGATAGTCGTAGGAACTGAGATACCACTCCTCTATCTGTCTCCTGGCAGGTCTGTCCTCATGCAGACACGCCCACATATGAGTACCCAACGTGAAGACTGTTACCCATGCTACATCATGCGTCAAGACAAAATTCATTTATTTGTCATTAGAAATAAATATTTCACAATTTATAATTACATATTGTTTTTGTGGTTAATCACTATGCTTTAATCATGTTCAATTTGTAATAATGAAAATACATCCTGTATATCAGATATTTACATGACGATTCATCACAGTAGCAACATTACAGTTATGAAATAGCAATGAAAATCATTTTATGAGCTCCACCACCTGAGGAGCCGCATTAAAGGTTCATGGCATTGGGAAGGTGGAGAACCACTGCCCTGAGTGAAGGCATGGTGAGGACTGCTTATCCTGAGACAAATGAAAGCCTAGCCAAGACTTTGGGTCATCTTGGAGGAGTAAGGAGCTTCAACAATGCAAAAGCCACCAGTTTGCTGACCAGTTATCATGGCACCTTCAGCCCGGGGAAGGTGAGGCTTAGGGAGGCCCACCAACTTGTCCTCTTATTCTCATTGTACAAGCGCTGACAGTCTACCCAACGTGTTTCCAACCTGCACACTTCCCACTAGCTTGCAGGCTGGTTTACTCCAGGAGCTCAGGCAGGGGACAGGGAAAAAAGCCCCCAGAGCACCTGGAGGATCAGCTTCACCTTGCCTGGCCCACCCATGTGAGAGTGGAGGCCGCCAGGTTCAGAGCAGGAGCCAGGTAGGAGAAGACATTGTCAGCTCCAGGTGTGGTCCAATTTGCCAGCTGCTGCCAGGTGTGCTCCTGGCAAGGGTCCCTAGACTTTTCCTCAAACAAATCTCTTCTCAAGGATGCTTAGCGACTGTCAAGCACACAAATTCACTCTCAGATGCTCAGGAAGCCCCAGGCACCTTCCTGACAGCCTACCTCACTGTCGAGAACCTTGCCCTTGGGATGGGGGAAGGCAGAGACCCTTCAAGTGCCCAAAACATGGACAGGCACATCTCCTTTAAAGAGCGTTGAGGTATTAAGTCTGCTCTCCCCAACCTTTCTTGCCAGTCTTTGGGGTCTTAGTCAAAGAGACCCAAATTCCAGCAAGTTAGACCAGGATGTCAGCTTGGGACTGGTCTTTCCCACCTTCCTCACTTCCATTAGGGATGCTACCTGAGTCTAGGGAGGTGAGAGGATGTGCCCAAGTTCACAGGTTCAGGCTGGTGGAGTCAGGACCACCGGCTGGATTTTGTTTTTTCTGAATCTAAATGACTGAAGGCGAATCAAGGTTGTGGGAAAAGGCCAGTAAGAGTTCACTGAGGAGCTCTGGTAGTGCAGTGGTTCCGCGTTCCATCGTGATCAGCAAGGTCAGCAGTTCAAGCCCTCAGTCGCTCCATGGGAGAACACAGGGGCTTTCTACGGCCCGAAGGGTTGCAGATTCAGGGACTCACAGGGCCAATTCTACCCTGGTCTATCGGGTCACTATGAGTCAGAACTGAGTCAATGGCAGTGAGTTTGAGGTTTTTGGGTGGTGCCACACCATCCTCATTGTCTCCTCTGCTTCCTCATTGTATTTATCACCATCATCATCATCACTCAACAACACTGACAACAGCAGCGACAGCAACCATACAGTGAGACCATACTGTGTGTCAGACATTTCCCCAAATTCTCTATAGTGTCCCTTTGACCCCAGTAATAACTCCACAAGCCTGATTATACTTTCTTTCTGTTTCAGAGAAGGGTAAAGTGAAATTCAGGGAGGCTAAGAGACTTTCTCCAAGATGACCTTGTGAGCAAATCCAGGTCTCTCTGGCGAGATGTCTAACCACACTAACAAGCTTTCCTACCAGGGAGTCTGAAGTAGGAAGAAATTGAGCACCTGTTCTGCCATCGAAGTGACCTTATGTAAGTCGCCTTACCTCTCAGAGTCCTGTTTTCCCTATTAGATAAAGAGGCTTTTCATCCTATCGTGCCCTGCTTGCCTGGCCACAGAAAATGACTGGGAGGCTCTAGTAATGACGGGGAAGGGGCTTTGAAAATGCAGTGGGCTTTCTCTATTTGAGAAACCTGTATGTCGACATGAGTCCCGTATGCTCTCTTTTTCTCTGTGTGCCAATTGCCTAGTCTGGTCTGCTGCCTGGCACACACACACACACACACACACACACACACAGATATAATAAATACTTTAACATAAATTAATGGTTATCAACAGATAACCCTCCTCAAGAACCCTGCCCCCTAAAGATGTGTATCCAGATCTTTGGAAGAGGAGAGCTTTACCAAACTGCAGAGGGACTGTAAGGTGACTTGTCCCTTGCCATCGCCAGGAGAACGTCCAGGGCCTAGAAGGAGGGGGCGGGCTGTGTCCTCACAGTGTCAGGGCCCAGCATCCCCCGGAGGTTATCAGCGTGGGCTGAGAAAAAAGCCTTGGAACTGCAGGGAGGGAGGCAGGCAGGCTGTCCCTTCAAAGCGTTTCCTTCTTTCTTTTTTAATTTCATTTTTTCTTTATCCAAAGGCTGCAGAGCTGAAATAATTTATTTTGGATTTGAATAGAACGCGATAAGCTGCAGAAGGGGCAGCCAGGGTGGCCATGGTGGCAGCATGAGGCTTTAAATGAGTCATTTGATGCTGGTTGGAGGACCAGGGCATGGTTCTGGCTGACAAACAGGCGCCGTAGTCTACTTAGCTGTCTGTAGTTATGAGCTGGTGCAGGGGACTTGGGGTTGGGCAAACCTTAGGGTTATCGCAGGCCTCCTCGTTCATCTCCCAACCGCCACTTCCAAGCTGTGTTACCTTGGACAAGTCCACTCACCTCTCAGCTTTCAAACTCAGTGAAACAATAGTGTTGCTGTTCTTAATTGGCATAGAGGCGGCTGTAACTCACGGTGACCCCGTGCACAACAAAAGAAAACATTTTCATTTCTTCACAATCTTCACAATTGTCGATGTACTAGAGTCTATGGTTGAGGCCCTGTAGTGGGTTATCCATGGGGCTGCTAACCGAAAGGTCAGCACCGTGAAAAACCACCAGCTGCTCTGCTAGAGATTCTTTTTTTTTTTTTTTTTTGCTACCATAAATAATGACAGCCTCAGAAACCCAAATGGACTGCTCCACCCTCTCGTAGAGGGTTGGGATGGAATGGAATATGCGTTGGAATGGCCTTGATGGCAGAGAAAGTTGTTTGCTTGTTTGTTTGTTGATTGTTGATGCCATGCTGCTTTTTCAGTGCCTTCCTACCCAGAGGGCTCGACTTTGAGCACAATATGAGTTAGTGTTCTATTAGGATCCTTTGGCTAATTTTTGGAAATGGATCACCAGGCTTTTCTTCCTAGTCTGTCTTAGATTGGAAGCTTCATTGCAACCTGCTTATCATAGGCAAGCCTGCTGGTGATTGAATTACTGGTGGTATAGCTTCCAGCATCACAGCAACTTGCAAGTCACGACAAGCTGACAGGTACATGAAGGATGTGGTGTGGAGAGGGGATAATAGTAGTTACTTCCAATACATGAGTTTGAAAACTTTTCTGTAAAAGACCGGATGGTTTTTATTTATGGGCCAGTCTCTGTGGTAACTCGGCTCTGTCACCGTAGCAGAAAAGCAGCCCCTGGCACTGTGTAAATGAATGGATGCGCATCAGTAAAACATTATTTACAAAATGAGACAGCAGGTAATATATGGCCCATGGACCACAATTTATAGACTCCTGATCATAATCTTTGGGAAAGTTCAGTGGCATCACATGTGTGAAGTGCTCAATGGATTACTTACTCTATATAATAAGCCACCCCAAGTTACCTGTCATAATAATATCTGCCTCCTCAAGCCAATCTCCATATGACCTCTGGTCTGAGCTTTCTGAATACCAGCTAGAAGAATCCTGGAAAGCTCCCCCAATGGTTCCCTGGTGCTCATTCATGGGATAACATCCAAATGCCTTCAGTTGGAATGCAAAGCTTATCAAAATTGCCCACCATTTTCACAGCCCTAAGGATCAGTAGCTGGGAAATATTGGTGATAGAAATGGTACTTGAGGTCATATGATAAATTTTTGCAAGATGAAGGATTCCTTCATTAGTGATATATTTCCTTAACAACATAAATATGACTATACGCATGAATCTTGCTGGATGGCATACACAGGTATCAAATTGACCTTATCTATAGAAAGAGGTGATGGAAAAGCTCAATCTCATCACTCAGAACAAGGGCAAGGGCCAACTGCAGAGGGTCATCAATTGCTCATGTACAAGTTCAAGTTGAAGCTAAAGAAAACTGGAATAAGTCTACAAGAGTCAAAATATCTCCCAACTAAATTTAGATATTATTTCAAGGATAGAGTTGAGACATTGAACTCTAATTGAACTCTAATAACCAAAGACCAGATGCGTTATGAGATGGCATTGAGAAAACCATACATGAGGAAAACACAAGATCATCAGAAAGTCAAGAAAGACCAAGATGGATGTCAGAAGTGACTTTGAATCTTGGTCTGTAGTTAAGCATATGGAAGAAATGATGCAGTTAAAAAGCTCAAGGAGTGACTCAAGAAGATGTAGAAAAGTATTATAATGAAATGTTCAAAGACCTGCATTTAGAAAGCCAAATCTTTGCAACATGTTTGGCATTTCTCAGGCTTAAATAACAGAAGATATAATTCATGCCTCACATTTCAATACTGAAAGATTTAAAAAAAATCATTTTATTGGGGGCTTGTACAACTCTTATCTGTACATCCATCTATTGTATCAAGCACATTTGTACATGTGTTGCCATCATCATTCTCAAAACATTTTTTTTCAACTTGAACCCTTGGTATCAGCCCCACCTTTCCCTTCCCCTCCTGGTATTGCTGCTCTCATTATTGGTCCTGTGGGGTTTATCTGTATCAGGGTTATAGCCTAACACCATACTTATTCAATCTGTACTCTGAGCAAATACTTCAAGACTATCAAAAGAAGATTTGACTTCAGCATCTGGGGAAGACTCATTAATAATCTGGTATATGGATCAGTTATTAGGCATCAAAGAACAAAAAAACATATCATTGTGTGCTCACCTCCCTGATATAATTGCTGAAGACAGATGGGCACATAAGCAAATGTGGTGAAGAAAGCTGATGGTGCCAGGCTATCAAAAGATATAGCATCTGGGGTCTTAAAGGCTTGAAGGTAAACAAGCGGCCATCTAGCTCAGAAGCAACAAAGCCCATATGGAAGAAGAACACCAGCCTGTGCGATCATGAGGTCTCAAAGGGATCAGGTATCAGGCATCATCAGGACAAAAAATTGTATCTTTCTGAATGAGGGGGAGTATGGAGTGGAGACTCAAAGCCCATCTGTAGACAATTGAACATCCCCTTACAGAAGGGTTGCGGGAAGGAGATGAGCCAGTCAGGGTGCAATGTAGCAATGATGAAAAATACAACTTTCCTCTAGTTCCTAAATGCTTCCTTCCCCCACCCGTACCCCCAACTATCATAATCTCAATTCTACCTTACAAATCTGGCTAGACCAGAGGATGTACACTGGCACAGATAGGAACTGGAAACACAGGGAATCCAGGGCAGATGATACCTTCAGGACCAGTGATGTGAGTGGCAATACTGGGAGGGTGGAGGAAGGGTGGGTTGGAAAGGGGGAACTGATTACAAGGATCTACATATAACCTCCTTCCTGGGGGACAGACAACAGAAAAGTGGGTGAAGGGAGACGTCGGACAGGGTAAGATATGACAAAATAATAATTTATAGATTATCAAGAGTTCATGAGGGAAGGGGGAGTGGGGAGGGAGGGAAAAATGAGGAGCTGATACCAAGGGCTTAAGTGGAGAGCAAATGTTTTGAGAATGATGAGGGCAATGAATGTACAAATGTGATTTACACAATTGATGTATGTATGGATTGTGATAAGAGTTGTATGAGCCCTTAATAAAATGATTTAAAAAAAAGAATCTGCTATATGCAAGTAACACAAACTTGTTCATTGAAAATAAAGAGAATTTGAAGCATTTACTGATAAAGATCAAAGACTACTGCATTCAGTATGGGTTGCAACTCAACTAAAAACAAGCAAACAAAATTCAATAATAAGCTTAAAAAATTCCTCACAAGTGAGCCAATAAAAGATATCATGATAAACTGTGAAAATACTGAATTTCTCAGAAATTCATTGCACTTGCGTCTGTAATCAGTGATCTTGGAAGCAGCAGTCAAGAAATCAAGGGATATGCTACATTGGGCAAGCCTGCTGTAAAGGGTGCTTTAAAAGTGTTAAAAACAACATGTCATTTTGAGGACTAGGGTTGGCCTGACCCATGTCATGGTACTTTAATCACCTCATATGCATGTGAAAGAGGGACAATGAATCAGGAAGACCGAAGATAAGTGAATGTGTTTGAATTAAGTAGCTGGCAGAGAATTTTGAGTATACACCATGGACTTCCAGAAGAACAGATTTGTCTTGGGGAAAAAAAAAATGACCGCAGAATGCTTAGAAGCAAGAATGACAAAATTTCATCTGCTTACTGTGAACATATGGTCAGGAAAGTACCAGTCCCTGCACAAGGTCATCATGCTGGTGGAGGGTCAGTGGGAAAGAGGAAGTGGGAAAGAGGAAGACCCTCCACAAGACGGACTGACACAGGGGCTGCCACCAAGGGCTCCCACAGAGCTGCAATGAGAGAATGGTCCAGAAGCAGCTTATGTGCTGGAGTAACCAGGCAGACCCTTGACCCACTGAAGGGATAGCCCAAAGTCCTCACGTGGCTGGGTCTTTGGATTCGATGCTCTGTGGCTTTCTCTGCCTTTCCCTATTCACTCTGCAATCTTTTAGACGACTTGTTGTCCTTAAAGTTTTCCCTTGATGCCCCTGGCAGACGTGGTAACCATCGCTACCTGTGACAGAGGGCTGCCCGGGAGGGTTATATTTCACGGATGCACAGTTTGAGCAGAAAGGGGGGAGCCCTATGGCTTGGTCTCCATGAGAATGAAGAAAACAGTAGGAAACATACAGGGGGTCAAGGAAGCTGTGTTCATCTCCACTTCCCAGGGGCCTCTTCCTGCGGGGTCTTCTCTGTCTCTCCCTGGAGAGGCCTGGGTTAGTTCTTCCTCCGCAAAGAAGGGCTTGCTGTACACTGGACAGCAGAGGGACTTTGCTGGTAGACAGGGTTTAAATAATCTTCGTCTTCTTCTCTATGTAGTTGTATGACCAGGAGCAAATGGTTTTGCCTCTCCAGATCTATGTTCTTAATTAAGGAGCCATGATGCAATGCTTAAGCTCTTAGCCGCTAACTCAAAGATTGGCTCTGAGGGATTATGGTGATCTGTTTCCATAAAGCACAAAAGCAAAACCAACTCTGCTGCCAAGTTGACTCTAGCTCGTAGCAATCCTACAGAGTTCCAGAGGCTGGCCATCTTTATGGAGCAGATACCTTCCTTTTCTTCCTGGCGAGCAGCTGGTTGGTTTGAACCGCTGACCTTTCAGTCAGCAGTCCAATGCCTACTCAACAGTGCAAAGAAAACCCTCTGGAACAGTTTTACTCTGTCACAGGGACTCACTCTGAGTCAACCAATCGACCCGATGATGCCCGATAACTACAACAGATGAGGCACAAACGACTGTTTTAAAGAACTGGTCATCAAATTAATAGTGATATTAATAGCGGCAAACATTGACTGGGTCCACACTGTGAGCCAGGAGGTGTTCCAAGAACTTTATAAATATCAATTCATTTATGTCTCAAAATAACCTTAAGGTCAGTCCCAAGTTTATTTCAGATAAGGAAACCGAGCCACAAAGCAATCCCTGGCAAGTCGGCCAGGTGGTCTGACTCAAAGGCCATGCGAAGCCCCTCCTCGGGGTTGATGAGAGAGCACGGCAGCAAGTCTCAGCTCATCGTAGGTACTCCAGAAATGTCAAGTCCTGTTTTCTGCCATTTGCCAAAACACCTAGGGCCTGATCTGGGATTCGTTTATACGGGGTTGGGCCTCGTCTCTCCAGTTTCTCCTGTCATGCTCATCTTCCTGTCAGGGCAGGAGTGAACATCTGGCTGTGTTGGGAATGGGGTTGAGGCGGGAGGCCTGGTAAGGAGGCTCAATCTCACCTGCACCCATTAACCAGATGGAACGTGGAAATGAGTCTGCAAATGCAGTGGGAACAAGTTGGGAGAGAAATAAACACCTGGTGAGAAAGAGCTCTATTTTCTCTTTAGAGCCCATTAAGCTTACGGAAACCCATGAACTCAGAACAACCTCATTAAGCTCAAATAGAGAAGCCTGCCTGCGAGAAGGGAGCAGTGCAGTGAGGGTCTTGGTGGTGGAGAGGAAAGCAAGCTCCGGGGAGATGGACGGAAGACGCTAGACGAGAGAAAGAATGCGAACGCCAGTGGAAGCCTCGTGTTTGAATGTCCGGGTTCCATTGACTCTACTTGATTCCCGATGAATGTGAACAATAGTGGAAGCGGGTAGGAAGACCATCGGGCTTTCTATCTGACAGACCAGGCTTTGGATGATGGGATGATTCTTATAGGCTAATCGCTCCATGTGGGTCACCCCAGTGAATGACCCTACCTCACTAGATCGCGCACAGGTTCCCAAACTTATTTGGCCTTCTAAGCCCTTTTCAGAAAAAAGTTACTCAACAACCCTCCCTACTCAGCGACCCCCCCCACCCGCCAACTATAGCCCATAATCCAGGATAAAGAGTAAGCATCTGTTTTTGCAGTGTGCCATCACTCCCCTCCCCCCCACCCCCGAAGGGTAGTGCCTGACAGGGAAGACCCTCATCAGCCCCATCTAACAGCTGAAGAAGCAGCCACCCAGATCTGTGGAAACACGATTTGCCCCAGGGAAGCTGGTAGGTTAGCAGCAGAGCCAAGCTTGGAACAGAGGCCTCCTGGACTGTGGATACTGGGGTGGTCTCAGTTCCTGACTTCCGGTTCTCTAGCGGGCAGAGGGCAGAACTGAGTAGAGTGGGTGTGTTCCCGTTCAGCATGATGGAAAGCCGCTAGCTGTCAGGCAGGATGGAAGCACGTCCTCTTTGGAATGCTCTGCCGGTGAGTACAGCAGAGCTTGCAGGATTAAGGAGAAGATTCTGTCTTGCTTTAGCCTCTTGCAGGAGGGTGATTTCTCTAGCTGATAAGATGGAGAGTGTTGGGTGGAGAAGAGGGAGCTCACACACCAGTCACTCAGGCAGCACCCTGGGGCCTGCTTGAGTAGTCAGGGTTTAAGTGGGTGTGAGGCAGCTATGACTCCCAGAGGGGCTGAGTGGGTGGGAGGCTCCTCTAGAGTCTGGAGTGGGGGACACACAGAGGGTCTCCCATCCACGCTGTCTGCACCACCAAAGCTTTACCAGCAATGAGACTGATATCTAGCTCCTTGACAACTCACCTGTATGTTTCACAAAGGATCCCAACTGTGAGGGAAATGGTGCAAAGGACTACAGGTGATCCCTGACTCACGACGTCTTTGACTTATAACTCAAGTCTTATCGCCAGTGATAGGTACTATTCACCATGTTGTAGCATGTGATTTGCTGACGTTATTCTCAGGAATTCATTCACAGATATTGAAAGACAAAGATGGAGTTTATAAAGATACTGATCCTTAAAGGCACTAATAATGAACACACACACACACACACACGAGGTATTGAACTTATATCAGAATCAAAATAGAACAGAGTATGTCCATGGTACCCTGCTGTGAAAGGGACACTATCTGTACTAACCCTGAAAGGTTGGCAGTTCAAGCCCACGCAGAGCAGAAGGAAGGCCTAGCAATCTGCCCCTGGAAAGATAAGAAGACCCTCTGGCTCAGTTCTCTGTAGCTCCTGGGGATTCTCTGACTGAATGGCAACAGGTTTGGTTTGGGTTTAGTTGGTTTAGGAGAGAAAGGGGTGTGGTTACTTGTCACCACTAAAGCCGCAAAGAAAAACTTTGAGCAGGAGAGCGAGAGTGCTCCATCATTACAGATAGAATCACTAAGCATCGGCTTTGTTTGTTTGTTTGTAGTTCTTTCTTTTCTTTTGAGGACGGATGACATGACTTTGAGTTCCCTTAAGATTCTGTGATATTTCCTCTGGACCACCAATAGGAACATTGTAGATAGTGCACAGTATGAAAACTGGCACAAACACAGTCGCGGTTTTGGTCAGAAAATGATTTTTATGATTATATATACCCTGCAGCCCACGCATTATAATAAATTGCACGTCAGTGTGGTTCTTTTTATTTCCCCCCTCTTTTTCCTTCTTCTGGTTCCAGCAGGACCATTATCAAGCAAAGAAAGACTCTGATGACAAGTCCCTGAGTCTCTCTAAAGAGCCCTTTCATGTCTGGCCTCAAAGTGGGCAGGAGGAAACAGGCCTGGCTGTGGATCTCTGCACGGCTGTCCTCCCTGTGTGCTGTCTGTCGTCTCTGCTCTGTTTGGCTCTGGGCTACAAGATGCCTTTGCGGCGGGGCCTGGGGTGGGTTGATGGGGAGGAGGAGCCCGCAGTGGAAGACTGCACAGAGATGAAAGACGAGCAAGGCGAGATGTGTGTCTAATCACAATGTCACAGATCCCAGGAATGTGGCTAAAATGAAGACCCCGGGTCTCCAATGCCCACTGGGAGCAGTCAAGGAAGGCTTTGCACAAAATCCAGGAACAGCCAAGAAACATTTATTGAACACCTCCTGGTGCCTGGCCCTTTAAAAACACCCTCATCTTCACAGCGACATTGGGAGGTAGGTGGATAACCTCGCCTCACAGATGGACTAATCGGGACTGGAGAAAATGACAGGACATGCCCTAGGTCATACAACAAGGAATTAAAAGAGCTGGATTTCGAAACCATCTTTATGAGGTTGTAAAGGCGATAGTTCTCTTTATACCGAGTCAGGCCTGACCTGGGAGGACAAATCCAAGAGGCTGTGGCTTTGGACCATGTTGGTTAGGCACTACCGCCGGTCCATAGTGTTCATGTCAACCTCCTCTGGGGCAATGTCTTACGTGACCTCAAATGTATCGTTGCGTTTTTCTCCCTCCTTTCAAGTTTCCCTTCAGGACAAGTTACACAAAGTCAACTTTCGTTTAACAAACACCATACTCTTGAGAAGAGAGGACTGGCACTAGTTGACTAGTAAGTGTTCTCTTGGACATCTGGTGGTCAAGGGCAGTTCTACTGAAAGGGTGGTCCACACACTGCTGCTGGTCCATGATCTGGTAGGAAGAAAACACCTACCTTGCCCAACCCTACTCGAGGTTTGAGATACTTATAGAACGTGGTCTGTTTTTTAATCCTCTGAACTCCCTCCCCAAGGTGCCTTGGTGGCATGAAGGCTACATTTGCAACTGCCGACTGAACGTCACTGGAGCCCACTGTGTCTGCACGTAAAAAGATGTGCTCTCACATAGATCACAGCCTGGAAAACCCAGCAGGACAGTCCTCCCATATCCTCTCATGTTTCTAAAATAGACTCGAAAGCACACCATAACCAACATTAAGGGTTAAACTTCTGTAGCATTTTTACATTGCCAGGACACCCACACATAACGTTTGTGAACTCACCTTGCTGAAATGGAGCAGCTTGGGTGCTGTACTAGGAGTGATGAGTCACAGACGGCCCGAGCTGGGTATTAGTCACTCAGTAGTCTGCACAATGGCCCTTGAGAGATTGGGAATTTTAAACCACCTCCACCACCACCTCCACCTCCACCTCCACCTCCACCTCCACCTCCACCTCCACCTCCACCTCCACCACCTCCACCACCACCACTACCACCTCCACCTCTACCACCTCCACCACCTCCACCTTTACCATCTCCACCACCACTACCACCACCACCTCTACCACCTCCACCTCCACCTCCACCACCTCCACCACACCACCTCCACCACCACCACCACCACCTCCACCACCACCTCTACCACCTCCACCACCACCTCCACCTCCACCACCTCCACCACCACCTCCACCACCACCTCTACCACCTCCACCACCACCTCCACCTCCACCACCTCCACCACCACCTCCACCTCCACCACCTCTACCACACCACCTCCACCACCACCACCACCACCTCCACCACCACCTCTACCACCTCCACCACCACCTCCACCACCACCTCTACCACCTCCACCACCACCTCCACCTCCACCACCTCCACCACCACCACTACCACCATCATCACCACCATCATCACCACCTCCACCACAACCTTCACCACCTCCACCTTTACCATCTCCACCACCACCACCTCCACCACCACCTCCACCACCTCCAATACCACCACCACCTCCACCACCTCCACCTCCACCACCTCCACCTCCTCCACCTCCACCACCACCACCTCCACCACCACCACCTCCACCACCACCTCCACCAGCACCATGTGACAGAAAGAGCAATAGTAACAACAGCCCTAAGTTCTTCACAAAACAGTTGCAAAGCATTGGCCCAGGTTCTAGGCTTCATACGGTCTATGTCATATTTGTTAAACATTTGGGAGATGCAGATGTGTCAAGCCCTGTGTCAGCCTATGACTAGTTACAGGATCATATTAATGTTATTCTTCATTTCTGTTCGATTTGGAGCCTCCAGTCCGTCTTCCCCTTCACTCTTTAGATGACTGTAAACATTCTTTTATTTATCGGCTCTGGCTTCTTTTCTGAAGGTACCTGCTTGGCTTGTCCAGGTCCTTTTTGAGATCTTTACTTCTTTGGGGATACTTGTCCTTATCTGATATTCACCTGGAGCTCAAGGAAGGGTCAAGGCAAATGCCATCCTTTGGTTGCTCTGGGAAACAAAGGTTTCCCCCTTGATTCAGGACCATACACACTGCCCTGGGCCTGAAAACCACAATGGTTGAGGCTTATGTTTCACACCCCCTTTGGTTTTCCCCCTAAGACCTTATTCTCTGAAACTTCAAGCCAACCAAGGCACGATTGGGAAAGGGTTGTGGAAGTTACATAATTTTGTGTTAACTTGAAGTGTAGGGGTGGAGTCTAGCCTGTCAATCAGGTCACAACCTGATGGTGCTCCCTTGTGGGCAGGGCTTATGCCTAAGGAGGGTCCTGGGAACCTTCCCCTCTCTATCTGCTTCACCTTCCGGCTGATGAGACACTCTGAGACTTGTTGAAGCCCTGCCAGAACTGTGTGATGCTGCCGGTGGTGCCACTGGATCCAGAAGACTGTTTTTTTCCCCACTATTGCCTTTATTTTTTTATTTTTTTAAACATTTTATTAGGGACTCATACAACTCTTATCACAATCCATAATACATCAATTGTGTAATGCACATCTGTACGTTCTTTGCCCTCATCATTTTCAAAGAATTTGCTCTCCACTTAAGCCCTTTGTATCAGGTCCTCTTTCCCCCCCCTCCTTCCCCGCTCTCCCCTCCCTCATGAGCCCTTGATAATTTATAAATTATTATTTTGTCATATCTTTCCCTGTCCGGCATCTCCCTTCACCTCTTTTCTGTTGTCCGTCCCCCAGGGAGGAGGTCACATGTAGATTCTTATAATCGGTTCCCTCTTTCCAATCCACTCACCCTCCTCTCCCAGTATCGCCCCTCACACCCCTGGTCCTGAAGGTTTCATCCGCCCTGGATTCCCTGTGCCTCCAGCTCCTATATGCACCAGTGTACATCCTCTGCTTTATCCGGACTTGCAAGGTATAATTCGGATCATGATAGTTTGGGGGGGGGGGAGGAAGCATTTAGGAACTGGAGGAAAACTGTATTCTTCATCGGTGCTACATCGCACCCTGACTGACTCATCTCCTCCCCTAACCCCCTCTGCAAGGGGATCTCCAGTGGCCGACAAATGGACTTTGGGTCTCCACTCTGCACTTCCCCCTTCATTCACTATGGTAAGATTTTTTTGTTCTGATGATGCCTTATACCTGATCCCTTCAACACCTCGTGATCGCACAGGCTGGTGTGCTTCTTCCATGCGGGCTTTGTTGCTTCCAGAAGATTCTTGACGTATCAGCCAGCACAGGACTTTTGACGCACCAGTGATCTTCCTGCATTTTACATCATTGCATGTGGCTACGTGAGTCTGAAGAGGAATTTATAGACTAGTTTCTGATTTGTGGACTTGAGTTGGATTGGGCTGGGATGTTTCACTGATACATAATTACTTCTTGATATAATCCTCTTGCTTACACATACATGAGTGTCTCTGGATTTGTTTCTCCAGGCAACCCGGCCTAACACAGGGGTCATAACATGAATTCCACTGTTTTTATTTCATAGTCTCCCTGGACACTGACTTGGGCAATTAAAAGCAAACCAAACTCTAGGAACTTGAATTTAATCCCAAGGCAGAATCACTAGGATTTATGATGAGATTAAATGTGGAAGGATAAGAAAAAGGGAAGAGGCTAGGATGAAGTCCAGATTTCTCACCTGGGTCCCTATTTGGGTGGTAGTTTTGTGGTTCAAGGTTGGGACTATTTGAGAAGGAATGAGTATAAGGGGAAGATAATAAAGTTAGCATTAGATGTTCTGAATCTGAGACCACGGGGATGAATTACTAACACTGTTATGTTTTGCATAACTGTGTGAAAGACAAAGGCAACTTTTGGTGTGGCAACTGGCCTGACACTAATGTTAAGTGTCGAGGTTCCGAGGAGATAGCCTGACAATCAGATGGGGCTGTGGTTTTCTCTTGCTGAACACAAACACTCTCAGAAGGACTTTGGGCAAGGCCACTCAGACACTGTGTTAAGGTGAGACAAAGAACAAGACTCTCTTTTGTCTAGGTACAGACAAAACAGTGGTGAGGACTTTTGTCTAGACAGATAAAAAGCAAGATCACTGTGAACATCACATCCCCTCTTCCAGCTAATAAGAGACTGTTCGTGACTCATTATGGGTTTAGCCCTGCTCTGATCCTCCCTGTTTATGTGTTACGGTGCCCCAGTGTAGACTCGCCACCACTTCTTCGCAGTCTTCAACTGCGTGAACATTGCTTCCTTGAATGCTCCCGAAATAGCCTAACAGAAGCCCAGCTCCTATACTCGGTCATGTCCACACTTGATCTTAGGCAAAAGGCCGAGAAGCGATTCATTTCTAACACCCTCTTGAAGTCCCTGGGTGGTGTGAACAATGAGGTGCTCAAGGGCTAACAGAACGGTTGGAGATTCCTGTCCACTCAAAGACACCCCAGTAGAAAGGCCCAGTAATCTACTGCCGAAACAGTGACCGTTACCAACTCTATGAGGTCCAGTTCTCTCGGACCCACATGGGGACACCTGAATTGCATCTGAAGCAACTCCGTGGCAGGTGGTGGTTGTTGCTAAGTGTTGGGAGCAGCCCTATGCACAACAGAATGCAACACTGCCGAGTCATGTGCCGTGCTCACAACTGCTGTTAGTTTTGAGCCTGGTGTAAGCATGTGTGTCAGTCCATCAGGTTGATGGTCTCCTCTTTTTTTGCTGACCCTCTCTCTGCTTTACCAAGCATGATGTTCCTTTCCAAGAGCTGGTTCTCTTGATAACATGTCATATATATGTAAGATACATTCTCAGCATCCTCAATTCTATAACATGTCATATACGTAAGATACATTCTCAGCATCCTCAATTCTATAACATGTCATATACGTAAGATACATTCTCAGCATCCTCAATTCTAAGGACCATTTTGGCTGTGCTTCCTCAAAGCACATTTTTGTTTTTGTCTTTCTGGAAGTCTGTGGTACTCTAAATATTCTTAGTCAACACCATAATTCAAATACGTCAATTCTTTTCCAGTCTTCCTTACTTATTGTCCAACTTTCACATCCGCATGACGTGATCAAACACACCACCATTCAGGTCAGGTGCACCTTAGTCTTCAAAGTGAACTTTTTGCTTCTTACCCACCATGCTGCAAGGGTCCCTTCCTCTGCACAGTGTAGGTTGTTGATGAGCTATCCTTCCATCTTGATGCTGTGTTCTTCTTTATTTAGCTCAGTTTTAAAACTTATTTGCTCAGCATACAGCTTGAATAAATATGGGGAAGGGCTACAACCCTGACATATAACTTTTAGAATTTCAAACCATGCAATATTCCTTGCTTGGTTTGAGTGAAAGTCTCTTGAACACGAACATGATGAAGTGCTCTTCAATTCCCATTATTTTCAATGTTATCCCTACTTTGTTATGATCCACACAGGATGTTTTTGCATGGTTAATAAAACACAAGTAAACATCTTTCTGGTATTTTCTGCTTTCAGCCAAGTTCTGTCTAGGATCAGAAATGATATTCCTTCTTCTATGCCATCTTCTGGATCCAGCGTGCATTTCTGGCCGCTCCCTGTCAATGCACCAGTGCAACCATTGTTGAATTATCTTCAGCACAATTTTGCTTGCATGTGATACTGATGATATTATTTGATTGTTAACACTATTAACACCACCCTCTTGAGGCTCCTATGATTCTCCAGGGAGCCATAGTGGCATAGCGGTTATGTGTTGGGCTGCAATTTGCAAGGTCTGTGGGTTGAAACCATCGACTGCTCCTTGGGAGAAAAATGGGGCTTTCTACTCCTGTAAACAGTAACAGTGTCAGAAGCCCACAGAGGCAGTCTACCCTGCCCTACAGGTTGCTATGAGTTGGCACTGACTCGATGGCAGTGAGTTTGGTTTGGTTTTTATGGTTCCCCAGCATATGAACTCTCTCTCACTGCAAGACATAATGAACTGTCTTTGACTGAAGGTGTGTTCCAAGTGACGTTTTGGCAGGGAGGCCAAATGAAGCAATGCAACTATCTGGGGACCATAAGGTACTGCATCTCCAGGTAGCCTAACATCTTCTCAGTGAGTTTATGTTGGCCCTGCATAACAAGTCTTATCTTTAGCTAAGGACAATGCTTCAGAGAGGTTCAAATCCAGCGCACTCACTCCCTGTGCTGAATTGCCTCTGTGCTACGAAGAAGTGGAACTAGATCTGCGAGCTCAGTGCTTGGCACGTCCTAGGCCCGTCCTCTGAGTCTATTCTGGGCAATGGGTGGCTAGATAGCTTGGTGGGACAACACAGTAGTACAAAGAGCCCTAAACCTGGAGAGAAGAAACCGTCTCCTGAATGGCTGTAGGAATGTGGCTGTAGGAAGGTGTTGGCATGGTCTCCCATTACTGTACTTGGGTCTGCTTTGTTCAAGCCCCTGTTTCTGTCTCCCATGAATTCACCATGTTGCTTTGTCCCACTCATTTCCTCAGAGACTGCTGGAACCTGGGGTCTCTCAAGATAGTTTGTGTTTTCACAGCCGAGCCTTAGATGTTGCCCTTTGCCCTCACCCTGAAAGAGCTTTGAGAACACATTGATAACATAGGACAAGAACAGCAAATACTTGGTCCAGATCAGGCATCCTCAAATTACAGCCCGCGGGCCACATGCGGTCCGCCGAGGACATTTATCCAGCCCGCCGGGTGCTTTTGCCCCATTTTTTTTACTTCAAAATAAGACATGTGCAGTGTGCATAGGAATTTGCTCATAGTTTCTTTTAAAACTATAGTCCGGCCCTCCAACGGGTCTGAGGGACATTGAACTGGCCCCCTGTTTAAAACATTTGAGGTCCCCTGGTCCAGATCTATGTTGCAACTGCAGAACCAAGCAGCCTGCAAACTTTACCTCTGGAGCTCGGACGACCCTGAGGATGCAGCTCACATCCCTGGGACGTGGACTGTCATGGGGTCTTTCCTGAAGTCTGGCAAGTTCTGTTGGGCTATTAAAAAGAGCCTGCCACATTGATGAATTATTTAAACCTTAGCAGCACCCAATTATGCAAATCCGATTATCTGTTTAAGGGCAGCTTGGCTTGGAACAGCTTGTAGTTGTGATACTTATTATTATTATTATTTGGCAGAAAAACTGGCGAATTCAGTTGAAAGTGGAGTTTAATTTCACCCGAGGCCTGCTTAGCCCAGAGCCACATCCTTGGTGGGGATGGGCGCTTCTCCTCTTATTGTTTCCCCACACTTCAGGTGTGGGAGGTACCTGTGAGATCAGGAAGTTCAATTCCTTCCTGTTGCAAAAGAGGAAACTAGAACCAGAGGGCAAAAAGTAACCTGCTTAGGGGGCCCTGTGGTTTAGGGTGGAATGAACCCTCAGATCTGACAGATTGGGGATAGTGGGGTTATCTCCCCCAAAAGCCTGCACTAGCAGAAATCGGCTGGGGGGACCACAATACAGGGGTTGTAGGGAAGTCAGGCACCCACCAGACACCTGGGGGAAAACACCTGGGCACCAGCAATGTGACATCACACAGGTGCACCTGAACTCAGTCAGTTAGGTGGGCCAATTTTCTCAAGCACACACCCTCCAGCATTGTAGGAGGCGGATAAAGGCGGAGCCTGCGGTGTGGTTGGTCTCTTGGCCTCTGGGGAGTGCCCGCTCTCCTGTTTTAGCACTCCTTTCACCGGCTTTGTCCCCACGCCCCAAAGTGACTGGAGTGGCCATTTGCAACCTTGAACTTTCCCACGGACCCCCGCCTGGCGGCCTGACAAGCTTCCTAAAGATAGCATGTACTTACTGCAACTGCATTACCTGAAAATTCCCTTTCCCTCATAAAAGTTTCTTGGATTTACAAAAGTGCTTCTGTCATGTGAATTCTTTCAGCGGTGAGAAGCTAGAACCGAGTTAAACCACCCCAGACACCCAACAGATCCTCATTCTCAATCTAGGACACCCCATCCCTGTACTACACTGCTCCTGAGCTTGGAGGAAGTGGAACTAGATCCCAGAGCTCTGTGCTTGGCATGTTCTAAGTCCTGTTGTACCAGTCTGTTCTGGACAAACAAGTGACTGGATGGCTTGGTGGGTAGCACAGCCTAGAGAGGAGAAACCCAGTCCCTGAGTAGATGCTGGAGGATTTTGGCTAAGGTCTTTTTCCACTTGGATTCAGACCCAGTTCCCCCAGAGGAGAGTGAAGGGGATAATTCTGGATTGGATTTCCCCTGAGAATTCTTTCAACCCCAGCCATCAGATAACCGAGTGGCTGCCTAAGCACACCCTTAGGTGTGCAATGACTCCCACACTCGGTGTGTGGTGAGAAGGGATCTATGCGTCGTTTGAGAAGTCCTGGTGATGTAGTGGTTGGGTGGGCTGCTAACCTCAAGGACAGCAGTTCCAAACCACCAGCCTGCTCTTCAGGAGAAATAGGAGGGGTTTCTACTCCCGTAGAGAGTTACAGTCTCACCTTGGGATTCAGGGGCAGTTCGACCCTGCCTTATAAGGTCATCAGTGAGTCAGATTTGACTCCATGATAGTGGGTTTTTATACTTAGTTTAAGGGTCCCTGAGTGAAGCAAAAACACCAACCAACCCCAATACCATCAAGCTAATTTTAATGCATAGAGAATCCACATAGGCTTTCCAAGACTGTTAAGTCTTTGTGGAAGCAAACAATCCCATCTTTCTCCTAGGCAGTAGTTGGGAGGTTTGAACCACTGACTGAGTTTAGTAGTCCAATGTCTAACCCACACAAATGATGTAGCCTGTCCTGATAATGCTGTTGAAATGGAAGGACACACTTGCTCTGTCTGGTATTTCCTCGCTCACCCAGATTGTGGTCAGGTTACCCAAGCAGAAAGCACTGGGCTGGTCCCCTCGACCCCACACCCTCAGGGAACTGGGACTATGCTGCAGACATTGTATTGTACTTGCTCATTCTCTGCTAGTTGTTTCCAATGGCCTCTTCTCTCCCTAGAATTACCTCCTTCCTTCTGCTTCTTTTGTCTGCCCTGCTGAACCCAATTAAAGCAGAAGAATAGCTTCTCCTGTCTTGCCAACTGTTAGCCCCAGCCTGCTCCAGCCTGCCCCAGCCCAACACACCCTTGGCTATTGGATTAAATAAAGCACACACCAAATATCCAACAAGTCAGATGGGACCCGAGAACAGCTATTCTTTCCATCTATATTCTAAATGCCTCTTTCTGGATAGTGCTCGGCATCTACTATTTGTTTCATTGAAATCTTCAAACTTTTACAACATTTCAAGCCCAGTGCTGGGCACCTTCAGGGCCTGTGTGTGCTCGGAGTGAGGTTGGCTCTGTGTAGTTCCTTGTTCTCTTTGCTGTATTTATGTCTGAATGCGAGACAGGAGAATTGGCCCAAGATGGGGTACTGAGCACAGATCCCCTGCAGTGTAGACACACAGTGGGTTGTTGTCCCCAATCTATCGTGTCCCCCAAACCCACATGCGCTTTCTCATTTCCTTAGGTAGAGATGAGAAAGAGGGATGAGCGTGCGCACGCAGTGCTAAATGCCAAACGATGAGGCTGATGCTCCACAAATAAAGTGCTGTGGCCGACGAAAGGGGCCAGCATAAATCCACAATGATTACACGTGCAAAGCTGCAGTTGTCCTAGGGAACTTCCCTGCTCAGCAGTGAGGGACTTGATCATGAGGGCAGGAGGAATAGGTCTCAGTTCAAGCTGACTTAGCCGACAGGGACTGAGCACTGGGCTGCAAGCTCGATCATCCAGATTATTCTCCCGAGGCAGCTATGAGAACAGGATTGAGTCATCACCCATGAGAACCCAGAGTGAGGTCAGGACATATTTGGCGCTCATCATTTTTACAGCATGAAGGCAGATTTTGAACTGCTGGAAGATGAGTCATAATCTTTAAAGCACAACATTTCTATGTAGAAATGTTACAACTCAAGAGAACGGAGTGAGGAGAAATGTGTGCACCTTTAGAATACAGAAGAGAAATTTAGAAGAGGAGTTTGTAATTTTGGCAAACATTAAGAATGGAGGGTCTACTGGAAAAACAGGTAGAACGTCAAATGGAGACAAGTTGAGCTGAGAAGGATGAGAAGCAAGGTAGTGATTATAACCACTCTAGTAAATGATTGAATCCAACTTATAATTGTATGTCCTGTGTAGAACATTGTAAGAATGTAATGCAAATCCTGGTCACTGGCAGGATATTGCCAACGATATACCCAAATGAATAGTCATAGCCATTAAAGACGTTGCTACCCGGCAAGAAAGAGCAAAGACATGTAAACTATACCTTTCACTCATGAAGAAAGGAAGTCGACCACAAGGAGAAGGAAAGGAAGAATACATTTAAGATAAAAATTAATATCTTAGAAAAACAAAAAAGTAGTCGAATTGATAAATAAATCTAAGCCTTAATTAAAAAAATCCAAGTACCAAATATTCTATAATGATTTTAATCGTCAATGAACAAAGCACATGCACAGGGGAGGATAGAATAGAGGGGACTTAGCTACTGGCAAAGTGGAGCTAAAATAATAGCTAGGATGCCGTGTTAATGAATTCCAAAGTCTACGTAAACAGGGTAATTCTTCTAGGAGAAGCAAAGTGACCTGAGTAGATGTGATCTAAGTACAAAGAATATATGAGAGAAACTGAGTGGAAAAAAATCAAAGAACAACTTTTGAAAAATGGTGAAATTTTAAGTGGTTCATAGACATGTTCTTTTAAACCTTCATAAAACAAGTACCTTTTATTCTACACAAAATTTAAGAGTATAGAAAATATGGAACACAGTTAATATGAAAAGATAGCGTGTAACAATTTCTACAGAATGAACAAAAAATTGTCAAGATTTTTATATCCAGCCAAATGAATAATCAAGGAAAAGACCTTTTCAGATATGTAAAGGCTCAATGAAATAAAACATCAGAGGAAGAAAATAGACCAGCCGATAAATGATTTTAGGATGACTGGCTATTATCCATAAAATAAATAAATGTAGGTTACTGCTCACATCTGAATCATTCAGCTGCAGATAGGCTGAAGAAAGGAAAAGTTTAAAAATAAAATATTCAGGTTAGAAAAATAATAAAGCTGCATTTGCCATACTATAGAGTGGGAAAGCTTTGATAAGAATTTAAACAAAATAATACCTAGTAAGGAAAAATACCGGTATATATAACTCCATCTCCAAACCAAGCTCAGTGCCATTGAGTCAATTTTGTTTCATTGTAGCAACTGTTCATTCAAGGTAGAACCGTCCCTGTGAGTTTCTGCGACCATAACTCTTCACGGGGCTAGAAAACTTTGTCCTTCACCAGGGACAGATTTAAGTAGCCAAAATTAAAAATATCACCATGATTCAAAACCTCCACAAGCAAGTTAAAAAACCAAACTATTATTATTTTTGGTGGTGACCTTGTGATGACTAGAACAAGACATTGCCAAGTGCTGTGCTGGCTTCATGACCGTGGGTCCATGGAGTCCAGAGCTGCACCTCTTGCGTCACTCCCTCCCACTGACTGGGTCCTGCATGCTCACGGAGCCTGTCAATTCACCAGCATTTCCTGACAACGTGTCCAACATAAGTGAGTTCACTGACTTCACGTGGATGGCAGACAAATGGGTAAAGTTGAAGTACACTAAGAAAAAAGAGAAAGCCCCAATAAGATAATGGACACAAGAGAGACCTGAGCAAGATGGCGACCAAGTCGAACCCATTGCAGGGACTGGGCAGAAACCAGCACAGAGAGGCCATGGAGAGGAATGGCCTGCTCTTCCAGGCCACGGGATTCTTGGCATGTAGCTCAGAGTGGCTTATAAGCTGTGGCAAGCAGATGGGTTCTGGGCTCCCAAGTCATTCTAGCTCCAGTCCAGGAACAATTCTTTTTGTTTTATGGACCATTTTATTGGGGGCTCTTACAGCTCTTATAACAATCCATACATCCATTGTGTTAAGCACATCATTCTTTTCTAAACATTTTCTTCCTACTTGAGTCCTTGGTATCAGCTCCTCATTTTCCCCTCCCTCCCCCACGTTCCTGCCCTCATGAAGCCTTGATAAATTATAAGTTATTATTATTTTCATATCTTACCCTGTCCGCTGTCTCCCTTCATCCATGTTTCTGTTGTTTGTCACTCTGGGTGGTGGGGGTGGGGGAGTGGTTTATAGGTCGAAAAGTCATTGCCATTGGTCCCCCCTTGCCATTGGTCCTCCCACCTTCCCCCTACCTTCATGGTACAACTACTCCCATATTATTCCTGAGCATTTTATCTGTTCTAGATTCCATGGGTAGAGCGCTCTGGTGTAGTCACATTTGTAAGGTAGAACTAGGGTCGTGATAGGTGGGGGTGGGGGTGAGAAGTAAGCATTAGAGAACTAGAGGAATGTTGTATGTTTCACGAGTGCTATACTGCACCTTGCTGGCTCGTTCCTTCCTTGTGACCCTTCTGTGAGGATATGTCCAATTGTCTACAGATGAGCTTTGGGTCTCCACTCTGCTTGCCTTGTTTGTGTTGATATGATTACTTGTTTTGGTTCTTCTGATGCCTGATACCTGATTCTGTCGACTCCTCCTGATCACACAGGCTGGTGTGCTTCTTCTATGTGGGCTTTGTTGCTTTCCAATGAGATGACCACTTATGTATCTTTAAGCCTTTAAGACCCAAGCTGCTGCATATTTTAATAGCCTGTCACCATCAGATTTCTTCACCATATTTGCTATGCACCCATTTTGTCTTCAGCGATCATGTCAGGAAGTTGAGCATCACAGAATGTCAGGTAATTAGAACACTGTTCTTGCATTGAGGGAGTACATGAGTAGAGTCCCAATGTCTGTCTGTTAACTTAATACTTAACATACAAATATATGTACATAGATCTATGTCTCTACCATTATATATAAATATATTATGTGCCTGTATTTACACCTCTATAAATGTCCTTTGCCTCCTAGATCTTTCCTCTATTTCATTTTACTTTCCATGTGTCCCACCATCATGTCCAAAAACAGTTCTTATAACATGGCCTTGCTCTAGTTCACCTTCATGAAGAGATCCCTGAAATTAGGACTCCTACAGCAAAGTGTGGTGAAGAAAGCAGATGGTGCCCGGGTATCAATCAGAATAATGTCTGGGGTCCTAAAGGCTTGTATTCAAAGAAACATCCATCTAAGTGAGGTGTCAAGTAAGCTCACATTGAGGAAGCACACCAGCCATGTGACCCGGAGATGATGATCACACAATTGAAATATGATGATGGGAAAAGTATCAGAGCTTAAATTGTGGACACCCAATTTGTAGAAGGCTAAGGAGAACAGTGGCAGCCCCAAATCCATCTGCAGAGTGTCTAGTCAGAGTAAGCCTCTGGTAGATACCCTCTGGCCACAGGTGAGGGACTCGAACAGATGAACTGTCAGACAGATATCATTGCAAAGTTGATTATGGTGGGTCGAACCATTTTATAATATGATACTTGGTGGTTGACCTCCTTCTTGACCCAACCTGAATTGGTTCAAGGCTCAAATATATCTTGCTTGTTCCATGACAGAAATTTCTTCTCTGGCTTTTAACATTAGGTTGGTGGTCTTCTCTTGCTTATTCTTGGTCTTTATCTTTACATTATTTTTTCATCTTTTTGCTTTTTCTTGTTTCTGTTAAGTTTCCCACTTTATGAAGCTCAGAAGGAGTGGACCCATAGAAACAATAACTGATGCTGTGGTTTGTGGGGACTGCAGTGGGGGAGGGAGAGGGAGCTAGGGAGCAATGAATGCGGGCGGGGGATGGGAGCATTAGCGTGATTGTAATGACATATGTACAGATCTCTTTAAAAGCAATTTAGCAATGGAAGTATATGACATGTGACCATTAGATCAAGAAAATGGCTACAAAAATCCCCACACCACCCAAATTGACCTATGGTTACCGCTGGCGAAGGAGGAAGAGTTTATGCTTAGGGGGCATTGAGTTGATGTTAATGGTGGCGGAATAATTTGGAAAACGATATCAATAATGGTTGCATTACACGAAGGGTATAATCCATGGCACTGAATTATACCTGTAGAAGTTGTTGAATTGGAGAATGTGTTGTGTATATTTTTTGTCACAATTAAACAAAATGACACGAATAACACTGAGTACAAGGAGGAAGAAAATGTTCTAAAATCGATTGTGGTAATGATTGTGCAACCCTTCTTGATATGATTGAACTATTGAATTGTATGCTATGTGGATGAAGTGCCAATAAAACCATTAAAAAGAAAATAGACACAGGAAAAAGGATGTTGGGGGAAAATGGGGAAATAATAACAATGAGTATAAGAACAAAGAAAATGTTCTAAATTTTATTGTAGTGATGATTGTACAACCATTCTTCATGTGATTCAACTATTGACTTGTATGACTTGTGAGTTAAATGACAACAAAGTCATTTAAAAGAGATAAAATGGAAAGGGTCAGCGCTTAGAAATCAGGATAAACCATCAATCTCACTGATTATCCAAGAGTTAAAAGTAAACATAAAACCGATATGCCATTTTCACCAATTAAAGAACAAGGTTATTGAAAAAAGAGCATTTTCATGCTCTGCAGTGGTGTGTGAAATATGCACAATATTTGGGAAAGGAAATCTTGCCAAATGTCTCAAAAACCAGACATCTCTGACCCAATAATCTGCCTCTTGGAATGGAATCTAAAGAAACAGCCATGGGAATTTTCTAAGGTTTTATGTTGTTGTCAGGGGCTTCCAAGTCAAGTTTGAAATTTAATGAGCCCATGTGGCAAAGTAGGACTGCGCCATCGAACACCCTCCGCTTCAGCCTTTACAGAAGCAGATCCTTTGCTGGGTCTTTCGCCTGCAGGGTCCCTGGGTAAGTGAAATGTGCCATGCCTTTACTGTGTGAGTTAAAACTGCAGTCTTGAGCTTAACCATTTGTGGTAGCAGGGACCATATAAGGACTTGTATTAGGGCATTGTTCAGCACTGTGAACTCTAGTATTCGGGGAAGGATTAAGTCATTTGTCCATATGATGAGATACTATGTAGCCATTAAAACTGATGTAGAAGAAGAAACTTGCTGGCCTGAATTGCTCATGCTGAAGAACATAGATCCCCCAAATTTATTTGGCCTATTGCCCCTTTTTCAGAAAAAAAAAATTACTCACCATCCCACTGATAATGAAAACCTTTGTACTGTAGCCCATAATCTAGACTCAACAGTAGGTATCTGTTGATGCAGCCCTTCTGGATCTTTGTAGTGACCTCCAGGGGGCGGTATTGCCCACACTGGGAAACAGCTGAAGCGTGGCAGAAACCCTGAGATGCGTGCTTTTATCCATGTGCATATGTGTATTAGTATACATATGTGTGGGAGAAAGAGTGAAGTGATTTATATGTATACATATATACCAAAATACAAATCATGAGTTATATTATGCGTTTCCGTATTTTATTATGATTTTCTGTAGTTTTCATTTTCTATATTTTCATTCTTGGTAATCAAGAAAAAGAGGATAAAAAAATCCCCAAATATCTTTCCATTGGATAACCTATTTCCATCTCTTCTGGCTATCTTTACATCTTTGTTCATATATAAACATGTAAGCCAGCTGTCAGCAGACGTCCCTTGGTTCCCTATAACTCACCGTTTAGAATTCTGGGAGGTAACTATTTCCGAGGGCGTCTGTGGCTCCCTGCTCCCATGCTTTGTTCTGACTCCATGATCTTTTTTGCGGAAGTGCTACTTTTGTTTTTCTTTGCCTAAGTCTGGGCACAAAATCTGATCACTTCCTTCAATACCCTTGCAAGCCCCCCTCACTCCTAATGGTGCCTGTCTTAACACTGCACCCAGGATGCAGTGTTGTGGGCGGGGCTTATCCATCTAGGGCAAATGTCCTCCTCCTTCTCTCCTGCTCCCTCTCCTGTTGGTCTCCTTCCTCATTTTCTCTTCCAGGACCATCCTTTTCTAGAGCGACAACCTAAGAAATCTCTTTTTATCTCAACCAGTTTTGTTTTCCCATTTAACCAGCTTCTTTCCAAATAACTGAATCGAACAAAAGCCATTCCCTTACCAAAGCCATCCCGGGAGGTAAACATGCCTCCAGCTTGTTAGATCAACCTATTTTAGACAGCCTCACGGAGAAGCCATGCTACAGACGACTAACACCGTGAAGAACAGGCACTCCGGAACACTGACTAGTGCACGTGCCGAACCCGGACATATTTCCAGAGGCAGTTTTGAAAAAACAGAGTGCATGGTTCAAAATAAAGAAAGGCATGAAGCATGATTGTATCCTTCAGCCATATTTATTCCATCTGAATGTTGCTCACCTAATCTGAGACATTGAATGATATGAAGAACAACATGAGATCAGGATTGGAGGAAGGCTCATTAACAACCTGAAATAGACAAATAATATAACCTTTCTTGCCAAAGTGAAGAGGGCTTGAGGCACTGATGAAATTGGAACAATTTAGCCTTCAATATGGATTATACCTCAACATAAGTTCAACAAAAATCCTTACAATTGGACCAGTCCGTAACATTATGATAAAAAAGATAGGAGTTGATAGGATTTTATTTACTTGGATCAACAATCATTGCCCATGGAAATAGCAGGCATATGACATCAGAAACATCTGCTACAGAAGATCTCTTTAATATATTACAAAGCAGATATGCCTTAAATTTTTTTTACAATAAAGAGCTTTATATACAACAGCAATTGAACACTGAAAAAACATTTCAGCCCAGTACAGATCAAGTCCGTAAGTCCAATGTTAGCTCATATGTCCAATACCAATCTATAAAGTCCTCTTCAGACTCATGAAACATATGCAATGATACCGAATGCTGGAAGATCACAGACCAGTGTGTGGGAAGTCTTGTGGATCCAGTGGCAATGTAAGCATCTCAGCACTGGAAGAGGTCTCCACGTAGTTCCTTCAGCTCTGAAACTCTGACTTCCTTAGGGTAGTTTCATGTGGCTTTTTCCCCTCTAGTTCTTTTTTTTAAATCGTTTTATTAGGAGCTCATACAACTCATATCACAATCCATACATCCATCAATTGTGTAAAGCACATTTATACATTCATTGCCCTCATCATTTTCAAAACATTTGCTCTCCACTTAAGCCCCTGGCATCAGGTTCTCATTTTCCCCCTCCCTCCTTGCTCCCCCTCCTTCATGAACCCTTGATAATTTATAAATTATTATTTTGTCATATCTTGCACTGTCCGTTTCCCTTCACCCACTTTTCTATTGTCCGTCCCTCAGGGAGGAGGTCACATGCAGATCCTTGTAATCATTTCCCCCTTTCCAACCCACCCTCCATCTACCCTCCCAGTATTGCTACTCACATCACTGGTCCTGAAAAGATCGTCTGCCCTGGATTCCCTGTGTTTCCAGTTCCTATCTGTACCAGTGTACATTCTCTGGTCTAGCCAGACTTGCACAGTAGAATTCAGATCATGATAGTGGGGGCAGGGAGGGGGAGAAGGAAGCATTTAGAAACTAGAGGAAAGTTGTATGTTTCATCGTTGCTACATCGCACCCTGACTGGCTTGTCTCCTCCCCGAGACCCTTCTGTAAGGGGATGTCCAGTGGCCTACAAATGGGCTTGGGTCTCCACTCCGCACCCCCTGCCTCATTCACTATGATAAAATTTTTTGTTCTGCTGATGCCTGATACCTGATTCCTTCAAGACTTTGTGATTGTGCAGGCTGGTGGGCTTCTTCCATGTGGGCTTTGTTGCTTCTGAGCTAGATGGCCGCTTGTTTACCTTAAGCTTTAAAAAAAATGCAAAAGGGGCATAGGGAAAAAGCTAAACATTGCTGGGGCGAGGATCAGGTAATATGGCAGGGTATTGTTTATGTTTCCTTTTTAAGGGGAGAGCGTGAACGCAGTCCCCACTACCACAAATTATGCAGTCGAGTTTCCTACATTTGGGGAAATCACTGGGGTCAATGGATAAGCAATGGATAAGCCTCGCCCTGGGAAAACCACCTTCATGATCATGATATCTCCCCTGCCAGGTACGTATGAGATGTAGGTTTTAAAACTAAGATTCATAGGACCCAAGTCAGGATATTTTCAATGTTCATGCAAAAGCAGGACGATGGATAAGTCAAACTGAGGACCAATTGATGCATTTGAAGTACGGTGCTGGCGGAGAATATTGAGTGGAGGAAGAATCCACTTCCCAAAGAACAGACACATCTGTGTTAGAAGAAGTCAAGTCATGATGCTTTGTAGAAATGAGGCTGCCTTTGTCTCACATGCTTCGACGAGACCAGTCTCTGCTTGATCGGGCTGAGGATCTGCAGAACAGGTGGCCTGCTCCAGCGGCTGCACCAATGTGCTCCACCGTAGGGAGAGTGGTGAGTGCGGTGCGGCGCGGACGGAGCAGTGTTTCATTCACTCGGAGCACACGGGGGACACCTTGCACCGACAGCAGCACCCTTTGCTTTATTGCATTCATTTCATAGCCCTTTGCGTGTATTGCATTTTGTACACATCGAAGGTTTGGCAACCGCTGTCAGGCAAGGTTCTGGGCGCTGTTTTATAACAGCCTATGCTCAGTTCATGTCTCTGTGCCACATTCTGGTAATGCTCACACTATTCCAACCTCGTTCACAATGCTGCTGGACACGCAATGGACTAGAGTTTATTGTGAACACAGCTTTTATATGCACTGGAGAACAAAGGAACAAAAGCTTTGATTCATTCTATTGTTGACCATGCCAGTCTGCAGCCAACCGGCAATATCTCCGCGCCATGCGCCGTAGAACATTTCCACATCGCTATTGAACTTTCAAACCTATCTCTTTTTTTTCAAATTTGGAAGAGGAGATGATGTATTTATTAAGACTACTCTTCTCTAGAAACATCTGTATTTCTTTAAATCACAACAACCTGTGCTTTCCTGCCACATGGAATTAGACGGAAGTACTGGTGTTTCCTTCAGGAGGAAGACTAACGTGGATTGAGGGTCTCTTGCATGGCAAGTAGTAGGTTAACTACTCCTGTCTATATGATCTCATAGGTATCTCAGATCATTTGTGGAACAAAATAGGTTTTAAAGAGATTCTGAAAGTTCATTGTTCAACTCATCCCTCTCAGTTGCCATCACTCCAGTCACAGGTAAGGAAACTGAGGCCAAGAGGAGTGGGTAGTGGGTGACCGCCCAGTTTTATGCTAGCCAACTAGAACATGGGGATCCCGGAGGGCACAGGGTTTAGCACTCTCGCGCTAATTGAGAGGTCCACAGTTCAAAGCCACCAATTACCCCAAGGGAGAAAGATGTGGTGTGGCCTTCTGCTTCATTCCCATCTCTCCTAACACAGTCTTGTGACTCCGGCCCCTCTACACGTGTCTGCGACTCACGTTATGCCAGGTGAGAATCCATCTAATTCTGGCTGTCTCTCCTCATCTCTCTGTGACTATATAGACTTTCCCTGCTAGGGACTGAGTTGCACCCAGGAGCTGTGCCCTCTGCTGACCTGGACCAACGCCAGCCTCACTGAGATGATTAAAAAAGCATCTCTGATAGTCTCAGGCGATGAAAACCACTCACTTTCTACTTTAATAACCAGGGACAAGGGTCAACACCAGGGATTCTTGACTATAAAATGATCTATAAATGCCATCTGAGACCACCTTCCCCTTCTCAGTGGAAGAGCATAGGAATAAGCCAGGGCCAGCATACCCTGTTAGGAGATAGAGCAGTCAGGGCGCTGAACACAACCTGTGTGTTGCTTTACCCCTTGGGATGGCAGCTCATGCCTGGGGCATTGATTGGCAGGCCTGAGAACCACAAATCCTGCCCCATTCTTACTGAGTCATTTGCTCTGTTTCCTCAGGGATTCAGTTTTCACATAAACATGTGTACATGTGTGTGCACATATGTACACACCCACTCTTTTTCCTGAGAGTGATAGGAATGGAGAGAACCCCAATTTAATCTCAGGATCCCTGGTTTCTAGGCTCCTTGGATACGTTTCATTTCTTTTCTCTGTCTCTTTCTCTTTCTTCAACTCTATGTCCCAGTCGAGGGCTCTCCCCCACTTTCCAGCATTGCTGGACTCTGGCAATTCTGGTCTTAAACAGAAGATACCCTGGGATATGTTTGCTGAAAGTTGGCTAGGAGGAAGAATGCATTCCTGGAGAAATTCAAGCGAGAACTTAATTCTCATAGTGCAATGACTCGAATTAATTTTTATTAGCTATTTCTTCTAAAAATCGCATGTCCTTTTCCTTCTGCTGTCCTGACCCAATACCACACTCCGAGAAGGAATTAGATGCGATCAGACATTATTGGGGATTTTTGGACTCAAGATGAAACAGGAGTTCTTTGGTGGCGGGAAAGTTGAAGAATGGGCAAAGGGCAAAGAGATTGCAGAGGCAAGGCTGGCATCTCTGTCAGCTGCGGAAGTGGCTACATGAAGCTTCCAGAGAATGCAGGCCTTCTCTGTCCCCTATTTCTGCTTCCCCTCTGAGTCTGACACAGCACACCCGTAGGCATGCGATGAATAGCATCAGTCAGTGCTTGTTGGGTGCTCGGAATGGACCAGCCCTTTATATGTATCAATTCATTTACATCCCATGGCAGCCCCGCCAGGCAATACTGTTCTTAATCCCTTCTGATGAAGGAGAAATCAGAGGCACAGAGAGGCCAAATCGATTTCCCAAGGAAAACCAGCTAAGAAACAAGAGAGGTAAGATTCTAAACCAAGTCTTTTGGCTTCGTAGACTCCACTTCTAGTGGGCCAGCTCTCTCGCAGCTCAGTAAGTCAGGCTGGAATGGACATACCAGATGGCTTGGGTGTCTGTGTGCTGTTGTCGTTGTTGGGTATCATTGAGGCGACCCCACTGGACAGAGGAGAAAGGCCTCCTATGGTTCTCTCAGCTGTAATCTTCATGGAAACCGAGTGCCAAGTTATTCTCTGGGGGTCCCTATGTGGGTCCAAACTGCCCACCTTTAGATTAGCAGCAGTACACTTACCTGCAACTCCACCAGGGCTCCTTGAGATGCCTGTTTCTCCAAAGGGCAGCGGAGAGCTAGCCAGACAGCCAAATGCTTCAAATGGTCAAGCCGGGGAGAAAATTCTAGTTTCTTCTTCTGCCTCCTTTCCCACTGTGTCGCTGTCACAGCCCGTGCCAGCGTTCCCTCGGTTGTCTTTAAGGTGGCACTGAGGGCACTTGGCTTTAGAATTTTAAACAACCCTGGGTTGTAAGCTGATCTCTGTAGCTCTGTCCTGGTGCGACATTGGGCAGATGAGTAAGGCTCTCCAAATCTGAGCGTTCACTAAGAATGTGGATTCGTCTTTCTGACCAGCTGGATTTGTGGAGGGCCTTTAAAGTTGCCAGTCGATGACACTAGCTTGTGAGCAGAAGTTGTTCACAGCAGAGCAGTTCAGTTTCCCCCTTCCTTGGAGAGCTTTGGTGCACGTTGGTTCTGATTCCCATGAGTCTGTGTGGAAGATTCCAGCAGCATTGCTTGGCAAATCCAGAGCCTGTGTGTTGTCTGGAGGGGCCCATTCAGCATGGCTGCAGGTGAGGGCCTGGGAGAAACCATGCTGACAGTACTTCGACCTGTGAAACCCACGTGCCTCTGTCCTCACTTCCCTCCACCAGCATCACTGCTATTTCAGGCTGGATGGAGTGACAGGGTCCCACTGAGGAGACAAGTGGATAGGTTTGCTTTCCTGACTTTGTCCCCACAGAGCATCCCAAGGCCCAGGAAAGGGGAACAGAAAGTGAATGATTCTGCCTCCATTCTCTTCCAAGTTCCTCTACCATCATTCTCCGGATCGGAGCCAGAGTCCACTTTCTCAAACCCCGTTCTGACCAGGATAGCCTTCTGCCCCAGAGGTTTCCCTGAAATGCAGGCTCCTTGGTTGGCTCCCCACCCAGCACTCTGTGAGCCCCTCTCCTGCATCCCTCACGTGCTCATTGTGTCCAACCACCTCGTGGCTCCTCCATGTGAGAGGATAGCTGCCTTTCCTCTCTGGAATACCCAATCCCTATGTGGCCTCCAGAAAACTCCTCGCCATAGGAGATTCAGCTCACGCTTCCTGGGATATCTCCTTTGTCCCTAGTCCATCCCCACTGGAGCCTGCCACACCTCTATCGATGCACTTCATTCCCATTGTAGATTTGCTTCTGTTGAGCCTCTGTCTTCCCCATGGGTGGAGCGGTCCTGGAGGACAGGGATAGAGCCTCCCGGTGTAGCACAGTTCATGGGACACGAGTGCTTCTCAAAGGCATGCTGAAGGGATGAATAATCATGTAATCTCAGTATTAGAGAAGGAGGAAATGTCAGTGTTCTGATTATTTACTAATAACGAGGAACATTAAGTGGTTGGAGTATAAACATTAACTACTGAAACGTCTAATTTTCCGTTACAACTTTACCGTTGAACCTGCTGTAATCACTCCCTTCCAAGTCTTCTGCTGAGAGAAGGGTTCTCTTAAGGACAGCTTGGGTGGATTCCAGGACTGACTATTAAGTCAGTGTTATCTTGATTATTAATAATCATACCTGTTTATTTTAAAATCTTTAATCTCATATTAGATTCAAGCTGCCCCCCCCACATCCCCAACAGTATGCCACAAGTCTGTAGATTCCACAGTTGGAGTGGGACTTGGGAGGAGAGACCCCCTCCCTCACATGAACCCTCTGCCTGTTCTTGCACCGGTCCTCGGTGTGTGTGTGTGTGTGTGTGTGTGTATGTGTGTGTGTGTGTGTGTGTATGTGTGTGTGTGTGTGTAGAGGGGGATTGAGGTGAGAGATGGGCAGAAGGAAGATGTCTCTTCACATGACCGCCCTGGGCAGTGAGGCTGCCTCACTTCACCTGGTCACTAGAGATCTAGTGTACGGTTTTAAGTCCAGAGGGGCCTCACTAGGTCCCACAGCTGAAAGACTTAATCTCAAATACTCCTCCAAACCTTGTCACGCCCTGATCGAGCATGGCCAGACCCTCCAGCTGCCTCCTCTGGCGTCCTTGGACCAGAGGCCTCAGGTGGGCGCCCCTTCTTGGAGGCTTCTCACTAGAGGAGCGCTGGATGTTCTAGGACCCCAACCCTGAGGTTTGCGACATGCTTGCCCTCACCCAGATCTTGACTTTTGGTTTTGGAACGAAGTCTCAGGGCGTTTGTGTCCCGATCTCACCCTGGATTCTGTCCACCCACTACTCTCTGTTGAGCGAATGTGTCAAAAGCCAGCAGAGACTAGTTCCTTCACCCACAGATGCATGCTCAGGAGAAAGGGAGTAGAAAGAATACCAGAAAGGAAATCACATTTTTCACCAAAGATGAAAATAATTCCTAGCAGCTGTCCCCCTGGGAGGATGTAGAAAAGACTCTCATTACACAGATGTCCCGGTGCAAGCTGGCAGCACTAAGGGCGGGGTGGGGCAGTTTGGAAACAGTTATCAAAATAAGAAATGTAAATACTGTTTGCCTCTGTAACTTTGAGGAACCAGACATGTTCACTGGGCATCCTTTGAATCACGGAATACTAGCAAGGGCCTTGAGGCCCCGCAGTAGGGAAGTGGTTAAGTAAATGATGACATAAAACGCTATGGAATATTATGCAGCCTGTTGGTTTGCTTTCTGTAAGTGACACTTACCACACGCGTTTATGGTACGTTTATACTTTCTCAGTATGTATTTACTATGAGGCATATGGAGAGTGTTTCAGAACATGTCAGACCGCATGGGTTCAAAGTCTGGATCCACAGGGATCAAGGGGACCGCCAAGGGTGAATTATTCTGTGCATCCTGTTCCCAGTATGAATAGGGAGATGGAAATAGTACCACTGTCATAGATTGTTCTAATGAGAAGTGAGTCCATGGGGAGGCCTTCGCAGAGTTCCGGGCATGTGGTGCAGACTTAGAGCATGCCATCTGCTCAGGTGAAGGTGATGGTAACGTGAAAACTTCACCAGAGGACCCTCAACACCTCAAATACTGCCTGGCACAGTGCAATGTTCTGAGCATGTTTGACACACGAGTTAATGAGGTATCTGTACTGGCACAGAAGCAGAAGATTTATTGTTAGAAGCAAAAAAAAAATCAAGTGGCAGAACAGTTTGCTGAGTTTAATCTCATTTATAGATAAAGTATACTTAAAGTTCTAGGACATAAAATAAGCCATTTACAGTGGCTAACTGGCTGAAGCAGATATAGGAAATGGGAGGGGGAAAGGTGAGCATTCATTGTCACTTGGTACCTTCCGTACCCCTGGACATGAAAACACATTACGTAAAAAATGAAATCATATGTATAGATATCGATTACGTCCTAAGGACCACAGTTTCCATGGTCTTCCAGGAATAATTACACTGATCACATCAATGTGATGTTGTTTGTTTTTGTTTCAGTAGGTCCAAAGTAGACATCACAGAAGAGACGTAGGGAAGAAGATCAAGGACGAGCTAGTCTTCCCTCAGATCCTGGGGCACTATGCGGATTGGATGCTGACTGAGAGTAAGCGCTGTTCTTTGTCGGGAATTCTTATGCGCAAGATAAAGAGGCACCATGGAATGCAGTGATCATTTTTCTGGTAGATTTACTGTGAGATCATAAGAAGGGACATGTACTTTAGAAGCTGGGTTCAAATAGACGTTTTCTATTGATGGCAAACCTCAGTCTCCTCATGTGTGGAGAACTCTTCAGCATAACTACTATAACATCATTTGAGGATAAAACACAATGCTCTATCTCTCTTAGAAAAGCAAGTTCGTCACAACTTCTGAGCCTCAGTTTCTGCACTTGAGAATACATACCTCTTTCGTGGGTAGATGCATGAATGTGTAAATATAATATAGTTCCAGATCTTATATGAGTTTATTCAACACAAATCCTATTCCAACATGATCTCTATGATCAGCAGATGGCTGCAGGCACATTGTGTCTTAGTCTCATGAGGAAGCCTTTAAAAGAAAGATCCAATGAAAACAGTGGCTTCCAGGGTGGCAGTTCAATTCCAGGCAGAGAGGGTGATCTTATTAACATTTCTGGAAGAAGGATCATAGGGGCTTGGTGTGAAGTTGAAGGCAAATGGGAAACTGTAATGGTGAGTAAAAAGTCAGGAAAGGTGCGTCAACATTTTTCTCATCACGACAATGCACACGCTCCTTCGTCAAGAGTAGCAAGGGCTGTCTGATAAGGCTTTCATTCATGAATCCTATCCCATCCACCCTGGAGCCCTGATCTGGCTCCTTTTAGACTCTTTTTTGTATGTTTGTTTGTTTGCAAACTCAAAGGGCATTTAAATGTCACACAATTTGAGTCCCCCAAGGATGCCGAAACTACCATTTTGGCTTCATATAAATCAAAGAGCACCTACTTTTTTTTTTCAAGGAAGGGTTAGATATAGAGAAACGCCGCTTTTAGAAGTGTCTAGACCCAGATGGAGGCTATGTTGAGAAACAATAGCTTCACATTTCAATATTTTTGTTGAAGAAAGGTTTCTAGGATTTGTGGGAGCCCTGGTAAAGTAGTATGCTGTACACTGAGATGCTAACCACAAAGTCAATGGTTTGAACCCACTAGCTGCTTTGAGACAGAAAGATGAGTCTGTCTATTCTTGTAAAGGTTTAAAATCTCAGAAACCCAAAGGGGCAGTTCTACTCTGTCCTATGGTGTCACTGTGTGTCAGAATTGACCAGATGACAGCAAGTTTGAGTTTGATGATTTTATAGCAATATTTTTTACTTACCCTTGTATGAATAAATTAATTTATAAATTATTTAAATAATATAATTTAAAATATAAGAATATAGTCTCCAAACAGACTTGCCATTCTTTTTGTCCAGAAGGTTTTTTTTGAATGTTCATGTTACTATCTCCCTCTCACTTTTCTTCTAATGGTTCCAGGTAACCACAAGAATAGGACAAGTCCTGAAAGCAGAGACCATTAGTTCAAATCTTGGTTTTCTTTGGTGAGCCAAGAAGCTACAGGAAAATGTATCTCTGACCATTTTTTTTGGACTGGCTTCCATATTGAGAATCAGTTCAACCCATAACAGTCAGCTAAGGGAACTGGTATGTACATGTTAGACCTCAAGCAGGTAGTAGCAATTGCCTTGATGAATTCATAATAGTTCTGTCCAAGGGTAGTTGATGGATTACTTACAAAGGGTGAGCAGGGGTAAGGCAGTAAACAAGAGAGTTTGACGCCAGAGGCCAGTACCAATAAGAAGCCACTATCTATGGAACAAGGGCATCGGGAGGGCCAAGTTTAGAGACCCCCTGAGAGAACAATGAAGAAGCTATAACTGTGGAGGATGCAGCCACTGCAGGGGTGGTGGGGGTGCTGATGCAGGGAGGGCAAAGCAACCAGAAGAAAGGTCTCCTCCCCTTTTCCTCCCAACTGCGCATCTCCTCCTGGGACGTCTCATTGGTTGAATTCAGGAGAAGGAAGACAGGCTAGGTCATTCTTAGGCCTTCCTGGTTACCAGAGGAGGGCAGTGAAGGGTGAAACATTGACCTAGGGGGGTCAAAGGCATGGAAGTTGGAGAATGACCTGTACGCTAGGCCTGTCTCCATCCCCATCCTTTCACACTCCCTGCCTCACACCTGGTCAGTTTTCCTCCTTCCTCCATCTCCTTCCATTCTTCATTCCTGCCTCTTTGATGTTTCACTTTCCCTCGGTCATTCACTGAATATGTACTGCACTCTCAGCTCTGTCCTCTCCTCATTTTGTTTCTCAGTGAGCTCACCTGTAAAATGGGGATAAATTCTCCTTTGCAAAGATCGCTTCAGATAATGGATGAAAGCACTTTGTGAACTCTATTGTGCTGTACAAATGCAACAAATTATTATCAATAATTTATCCTAGAAGTATTAATGTGACTGAGGTGGGTAATTAGGACAAATTTTTTTTTGCATAAAATTCTCACTTTGAACCTGCCACCAGAGATCCAACAGGATTCAGTGACAATTTAGGACTGATGTTAAGATGATGATAAAGTTCATTATTCACCTAGGTTTTTTTTAATTGCTGTTGAAGGTTGAAGAAATATTTTTTTTCTTCCCCCTGTTGGAAGCCACAATAATATTTCATCGCCACTGCTTACCCTAAAAAATAGATTTCCTTTTCATCCTCAGCTGGTGATTTGTTTTGCATTAATGCCTTTCATAACTCATACATTTTGCTATTAAAAATTAATGCTTGGCACTGACATAAACAAATGAAATTTGTATTATTAATGTTTTACATAGGTAAGGCTCTGTAATAACAGATTCATCATAGCAGACTGTTTTAATTAAAAGACTCACTGGTTCCTTGAGCACATTTGTGAGACTGGTTTTGGGAAGACCAAGATACAAAAAATGACAGATGGGGAGAGGGCACTTGTGATTCCTGGGAGAGAAAGTCATTTGAAGCTTCCAGTCTTGGGACTGACTTCACCTGAAGGCGTTGTTAGGAGAATGCTTTGCAAGGGCCTGGCTCATAATATGTGCTCAATTAATGGCAGGAATTATTATGACGTGATGAAGCAAAGGAATAATATCTATTCCGTGAATAATGCAGTGCATTCATTCATCAATGCAACAAGTGTTCCGTGAGCACCAGGTAGGAGGGTAAGTATCCAGCAGTGAAATGAGGATTTCTGTCCTCATGAGGCCTACATGCCGGTGGGGAGAGAGGGATGATTTGCAGTAGGTCAGAGGGCGATGAGTGATAAATGTTTTACCAAACAAAGCGAAAGAAAACACTAGAGCCAGAGGCTCAGAATGACTCAGAAGGGCAGGGGGCAGGTAAGAAATGTTTACCATCTTAAGTGAGGTGGTCAGGATGCAGGCCCTAAGAGACATTTGAACAAAAGCTTGAAGGAGATAAGGGAGTTTATCTGGAGGAAAGTTGTCCAGAAAGAAGGAAGAGTAAGTGCAAAGGCCCGAGGTTATCAAAGCAGGTTGTAGAGGAGATGAGCTCAGTCACATGAGTAGGATCTTGTTGGCCAGAGGGAGGACTTTGGCTTTGATCTTTGCATGTGCTCTGTCAGGTTGGCTGTATTAGCTTCAATTCATAGATGACGGATTTGAGGTGTGAGGGATTCATTCAGCAAGCAGGAGCCAAAAATGTTGTTCTAACCTGAACTATCTGACTCTTATATCTAGTGAACTCATTGCCCTGACTTTTCATGGGGCTCAAAAGGGCCAGATGAGTCATCTCTGTCCTACAGTGTCCCATACCTCTAACATCTTTGTTTGTTGGTGTTACGGGCCACTGAATCATTCTCTGTGTGAGTACGGGGTTCCCCAACACTCAAAAGGGTCCTCAGGAGCAACTTTGTGATTGTGGCAAGTAATAGAGACAGAGAGATAGACAGTGGGGCACAGGGGCTCCTCGTCCCATGTCAGGACTGAAAGAGTGAATTCATTTTCCAATGGGTGTATGTAATGGGGCTCATAGATCTTTCAAAAGGCGTTCGTGTCATACAGCCAACATACTACATAGTCAATGGGTAGTGTCATAAGTGGGTAACATAATAAACCAGCAATGAGGTGAATCATTGTCTTGACCTAGTGCTAGTTGAGCTCGGACACCCCTGAGTACCCGCCCCCTCCCCCCCAGGGAGTGCTCTATTAGAAGAGCTTGCTACGTTTTACAGTGGGTTGGCTCTTATCTACAGATAACCTTTAGGCACAGTGAGTAGCCAGATGCAGGTATGAGACGTTGCTCATGGCAGCTCCTTTAGGACTGCTCTTGAATGGAGGGCTATAGCTGGTGTGTGGGGTGGTGGGGGGATGGCGGGAAAGCACACCATTGGCTCTGAAGAACGTGTATTTGAAAACATTTCTATCTCAGAACACTGGAGAAGTTTCTCAAAATAGAGCTAGTTTTCTCTGCCCATGGTTGCGAGTGTAGAAGCCAGACACACTCTACCAAGTGCCCAGTTTACCACAATTCTCAACTTACACGGCGAGGCTATGTGCTTAAGAGTAGAACTGCCGATTGGGTTTCCTAGACTCTAATCTTTACGGAGTAGATCTTTCTCCCAGGGAGCTTCAGGGTGGGTTTGAACCATAAGCCTTTGGGTAACAGCTGAGTGCTTAACCATATGTACAACCAGGGCTCCTTGTCTATTAGTCTAATTATTTAAATTGGGGAAACAAGCTTTGGACAGCACCCAGTTTCATCCTAATTTTACAGATGGCAAACTCAAGGCCCTCTATGTGATTTTCCCAAGTTAGTGTCAAAGTTAAAACCAGTCACAGAACATTAGGTCCACTTATCTCCTTGCACCCAAGCTGTCTCCTTGGGATTTGGTCCGAGTGAAGTGTAGCCTGGTAGTTAAGATCCTGGGTTTGAATCCTTGTTGCGCTACTTACTGTGCCAGGTTCCTTTGGGCATGTTCCTTAACCTCCGTTTTCTCATCCGAGTGGAGGGGTGATTTAATCTGATGGAAACAGAAAGGCTGGGAAGAAGGGTGATGAGAGCAGCACTTAGAACAGCGGCTGGCATGTCCTGCGCCCTTCCTCCCGGGTTATTGCTGTTGGGGGCTTTCCAGTGGATTCTGACTGATAGGGACCTCCCATGTCAGAGGGCAACTGCCCCAGAGAGTTTGCTAGTCTGTGCTTTCTCGGGGAGCAGCTCTCCTGCAGAGGGGCTACAGGGGGAGGTGGGAAGGGGTCCAACTGCCAACTTTCTGGTTAGAGTTGACTGTTTATGTTTTGCATTCCCACCTATGATTAATATTATTATCTATAATAATCATAGGCGGTAAGTATCATCCTCTGAGTTTCACTTTTGTTTCCACTTCTTATTGTGCGTGGGGTGAAGGTTTACAGGAGTATCGGTTCCGTGTGCCTTACAGTTCTGCACATCGAGCCTAGCAACGGGAGGACTTCCCTGAGGGCGTTTAGCACCTCAGAGATGACTGTTCAGACTTTCAGTGCCTGGGACTGTGCTCCATCAGCGTGCTCACTTTCTGAAGAATATTCCAGCTCTCTTCCTTGTAGGGACCACGCATGTCTTGGCTGCACCGCCTGCTGCCAGTGAAGGGGTCCCCGGAGCGGGCTTTGAGCATGACTGCTGATCACGTTGGTGTTGGTGAGCGACGGTGAGAAAGCAATTTAGCAGCTCAGCTCCCAATATGCAGGGAATGGCACTTAATGGACACTTTTCCTTTGTCTGTAAATGTCAGCGGCACACAGCACGTGTGCCACCAGCACTGCTTTGGAAGCTCTCATTTCCTTGAGGGCAGAGGTGGCGTGGAAGGGCTGGCGAATTTGCCTGGTATTTTGGATTCATTTGAGGATAATGATCACAAACCCTGTTGCTGAAGTACCTACAACGTGCCGTTGCTTTGCTGTACTTTGTCTTTCATTCCTGCCACCGCCCTGCAGAGCAGGTAGTGCCGTTGCCATTGCTTAATGTGGAAACTGAATCTCAGAAAGGGATTTGCCAATGTCACCCAGCTAATAAGTGGCATTTATTTGGCCATGCAGTTAGTGGGCTGGTAAGTTTCCATTAAACACTTCTATGGGTCCAGCACTCTGCTAGGTACTGAGGATTTATCAGGGAACAAAATCAAGGCGATCATGAAGCATATGGCCTAGTGGGAAAGCCAGTGGATAAACAAAGCATCCACCAGTGAAACAGCTATGCGTGGTGCTTGGGGGCCATGAGGGTGCCTTCCGTGAGAACCAGAGGGGGCTTGTTGAAGTGACTTGCACCCCTTTAGGAAGAATTGAAGCTGGAAACCGAACCGTGCAGTGGAAAAGCTTTCCACTAGAGAGGACCAAATGGCACACCCTTCTTGACGCCTAGCCACTCAACTTCCTGGCTGAGGCTTCTTAGAGCAATCATGTTGCCAGTTCGAGCCCCTGCGGCTGCCTCGAGAAGTGGGAAAACCATGCCTTGCCACACTGGCGTGAGAAGCAGACCAGATTGTGCTGTGACAAGTTCCATGGTGTCTGGCGCATCACAGCGGCAAGGACATGACATCAGATCTTACGTTGCTTGAGTCCAAGGGTAATGCTATGCTGGCTTTCAGCTTTGTTGCAGGCTTCCTAGGTGGACGACTCTGGCCTGGCCGCCCTCTTGCCTCGTATCAGAGAGAATGGGCCCCTGCTTTGTATCTGCTCCTTGGAATGACATTGGGAACAAGGACAAGGCATTGGCCACCGCTGGGAAAGTGTGTGCGGTGAGAACTTCAGAAACGTATGCGTATGGAATTTTGAGGTGTGCCCCAGCAAGATGGGGTGCATTCCATGAGAGTGGAACCAAGGAGAGAAGGAAGGGGTGTTGTAACCTTTTCTTTCTCTTCTTCTGTCGGCCACCAGCAATCACCAAAGAGAGAAAAAAAGCCCATAAAATCAGCCCCTCATTCCCAACCCTCAGTATTCCTTTTGGGGGAAAGCCAGGCTACCCCCCCTGAGTGATAGGATGTCCTCACTGGGTGACTCGATACTGTGGATCAGAAAGAGGGAAGGAGTTGGAATTATTGAGGACACTACATCTTATACGTATATTGTTCACTGACTTCAACAATTGCGGTGCAATTATATTAGTAAATGTACTGTATTCTGCTTGGTAAAGGTAATGACATTTTAATTGCATGCGACTTATCCCATCCTGCCCGGGTTCCACGCTCTGTAGGGATGTGTGGCCAGTCAGTGACATTTCTGCAGAGAAGGACCAAGGGATAATGGGAAATGACTTACTGAGCATCTTACTATGTGGCAGCCACAGTGACTCATGCTGTGCTGTTACCTGAAGTAGTCCCAAAAGGCAGCCCTGCTTTACAGATGTGCACGCTCGCGGGCAAAGAAAGGAGGTGATTGGCCTTGAGCTCCCAAAAGTGTGAAGTGACTGAGCTGAGATTCAAGCCATGCTGGTGGGCTCCAAGTTAAGAGTTCTTTCTATTATGTCGTGAAGTCAGGGAACTCAGAAATAAAAGCTGAATCCAGGTTCCAACAAAGAGTCTTTCATTATAAAGCAACAGAAATGGGCGCAGGGAGTGTCTATCCAGGGACTAGCAAGCTGGGTGCATGGGAGAGGCCAGGATGGTTACTCCCTCTTATCCAGGTACTGCTGAGTCACGTGACAATGGAGTCCTTCTAGGAGAATGTGTGAGTCTGGGTAGACTAGAGAAACAAATTCATATATACCATATGTGTATAAGAAAGAGGTTTCTAGAAAGAGTAATTACATATTAAGAAACCATCCCAGCCCAGTCCAGATCAAGTCCAAAAGTCTAATATTAGCTCAGATGTCCTATACCAGTCTATACATTCCTCTCCAGACTCATGCAGCACATACAATGACACCGAACACAGGAAGATCACAGGTCAGTGGGTGGAAAGCCTTGTGGATCCAGTGGTGGTGGAAGCTTCTCAGCACTGGCAGAGATCTCCATGTGGCTACTCCAGCTCCGGGGCTCTGGCTCCATCAGCGTAGCTCCATGTGGCTTGTCAACAGGAATGTGTAGCAGAGAGTGTGGATCTGGCCTCCATTGAGCTATTGATCTCCATAGCACCGCCAAATGAGATCATCGAGCTATGACCCGATGGACAGGCTGAAGTCCACCTTTTCGCTCTTAATAGACTGAAGTTAACAGCAGATTATGTAACCACCACAGGGAGAATTATGGGGTGTTTGGGGAAAGCTGTCTAGAGGAGGCAGTTTGGGGCACGGTCTTGTGCAAGCTGAGTGACCTTCTGAATTGTGCTCTGTGAGAGACTGTGTTACGTAGCTTTGTGGGTGACTGTCACAGAGACTGTGACATAGTAAGAGCCTCATAAATATCGTTAGCTCAAATTAGAGTCTCATATGAACTCTCGTAACGACTCCTCTGACAACTCTGAAAACCTGGACAGGGTAAAGATTAAATTGGAAGGAGAATTTGGTGGGATTCTGGTAGCATTCCCTTTGCCGGAAGCAGGACATGCATTGAATTAAGAATAACCACTAACACCACATGGATGACTACTAACTATGATGACGGAGTAGGTAATGTTACAGCCAGTGACGGCAGCTTGAAGTCCACCGAGCGCTCACTGCATGCGGGACAATTTGTGTACTTGTCCTAGGTTTGTAACATGTCATCTTCACCACGACTTGAGGCAGGTACATTAGCATTCCCATTTTATAGATGAGGAAACTGAGGCCCCTCGATGGGAGGTCCCACAACTAGGGAGGGCTAGAAGGCGGGTTTGAATCCAAGATTGCTTTAAAATAGACCTCACACCTCTGTAGTGCTCATTCAGATAGGGACAAACAACTGTTATGTTCCTGTGGAGTTGATTCGGACTCACAGCAAACCTATAGGACAAAGTAGCCCCCCACCCCCAGAGGTTTGCTAAGGCTGTCATCTTCATGGACGCCAACTGCCACGTGTTTCTCCCATGGCACGGCTAGTAGGTTCCAACCAGTCGGATCAACTTACTTTAATCTTCAATGCCATTGATAGAAATGGCAAGATGTTCCGAGGGAAATGTAACAGGAGGTTTTCCTTAAGGGCTTGGCTGAATGGGTAGGAATGTGCAGGTTGATTCAGTGCTGTGACTTCATCTGATTTGGAAGACCCAGAGAGAGCGGCGCTAACCACAGTGGATTTGACTCTCAAACCTTGCCTGTCTGAGTGGGCCTCCCAGAGCAGCTGTCCAAACCTGATCTGAAACCTTTCCCAAAGTGCCAAGATGTAGGATGAAGCCTGGCCCACATGGACCTTGGCTTCATATTTATAGCAGATCCTTGGCATGTCCTCCAAGGGCACACAGAAGATAAGACAAGACCTCTAGGATTGAGATTGGGGGTGTGTGTATCACTTGCAGGCTAGCTCCTCCAACCTTTCCCATTAATGCTACCCGCCAATAGATGTTAGCTGGAACGGTGATGGGAGGAAGGAAACTTGAAGAGCCGTAGGCAAGAAGTAGCACAATGAAATTCAAATCCAATCTTATTGGACTCAACAGTGACGACTATTTCTTTCTTTTATTGACTGGGGTCAGAGAATGGAGGTGGGATCCCATTTCTGCTCAAATTCCTATGTATCATAAAGGTGGAGGAGGAATGGATATCATGGAGAATCAACCAACTGGGGTCAGCAGGGCATTTATGAATTTGTCAGCTCCTCTTCTCTAGGAGCTGCTGAATCATGTGGCAAGCCTCATGTAGGGCAGTTCCGGATAGCCTGGGGTGGTCAGAAAGGCTTCCTGGAGGAGGTGTTCCTTGTAAAACAAATTTCATTGAGATGGACCTGGGACAGCACCAACATGCTGCTTCAGCAATACAGGAGGACACATCTCATGACCCAATCTTTCCAGGTGGACCAGGTGCTCTTTTTATTGTCCTATAAACCTGAAGGAAGGAGACAACCATTGAGGGGTGGGGTGCCTTGATGGCTGAAGCAGAAAGAGTGCTGGCTGTGAGCCCTGGGATGCCAGCCTATCTCTCCTACATCTCCCTGTGTCCATGTGGACCGTCTGCTCTCTGGAACTTGTGGGTGCTCCTTGTATGGGATAAAGCAATGGACCAGATTATACTTTAGTCCATTTTGGTTCTGAATTTCCCGCATTATTTTGTATCTGCTTATGAAAAATAAATAAATGAGGGTCCCTGGTGGTGCTATGGGTTAAGCATTAGACTGCTAACCACAAGGCCCCATGGTCTAATCACTGTTCCATGGGAGAAAGGAGACACAGTCTGCTTCCTTATAGAGTTATGCTCTTAGAAACTCCAGGGAGCACTTTTACTCAATAAAAGAACAGTGATTTTTAAAAAAATTGTAAATAAAAATATACATATTAACACAGAGCAGCAGTAGATGTGTCCTGGAAAATATGCAGTCAATGGGAAGTGTTGTAGATGGAATTGTATCCCCCCCCTCCCATCTCTAAATTTGTAGAAATCCTGGACCTGGTACCCCTGAGCATGGCTTTGTTTGGAAATAGGGTCTTTGAAGAGGTTATCAGTTAATAGGAGGTTACACTGAACAGGGTGAATCCTAATCCAAATGGAATCATGTTCTATAAAAGAGGAGAAAAGACATGGAGAGGCAGCCGTGTTGAGGGTGGATTTATTCTGCAGCTACAAGCCAAGGAGTACCCGAGTGTATCAGAAGCTAGGAGACAGAAACTTAAGTGTCTCCAAAACCTTTTGGAGAGTGCATGGGCCTTCAGACACCCTACATTTGCACTCTTCGCTCCCAGACTTTTGAACGAATTCATCCCTGTCCATGTAAGCTCTTTGTGATATTTTGTTCTGGAAACCCAAGGAAACTAAGACAAGAGAGATGGTTGGAGGAGGGAGCAATCCACCGAGGTGACTCGGTGAAGTCAAGGGATGGGCTTTAAGCAGGATTTGGATAGATGAAAAAGACACACCTACAATTTGTTCTTGTGATTGGAGTGAAGGTTCAAGAGCAAACTAGGTTTCAGTGTAACAGTTCATACCCATTTGGGTTCAGGACATCGGCTGCAGTACCCACAAGGCAATAGCACTCATTCCACTTCCTTCCCATTTATTCGTCCCATTGTCCTCCTGAGATTCATCCCAGGACATGGGATGCCCTTTTGATTTCATAAAATTGATTGCACCTCTTTGATGTCATTGTATACCTTAAAAAATGATAAATCAGGGCCTCAGAAGAGAATACATCCAGTTTTCCGGGCCCCTTAAGGAGCTGGGGTGTAGGGGTGGGGGAGGTGTGTGCCCTGAGACATTCCTGGTCTCTGCTTAAAATAGATGTCACTCACTCTGTCTGTGTTCTGGACTTCAAGTCCTGTTGGGATCAGGAGCCAAAAGGCCATTTATGCATCTCCAGAGCCTGGCACGAGGACTGGCCTGAATCAGATGATTTAAAAATTACATGTTTAACGATGGAACTAATATCTTTGTGTTCCCAACACCTAATTGCATTTAAAAAGCTGCCCGTGCTTGAAAGACTACATGGGGAAAAAATCTGGAATTCCGTTGAACAGTTCCAAGCTTCTACCCTGGGAGATCTAGAGGACATACATATCCTTTGGAATTTTGTGGTCCCCTTTACACATTCCATCCCACAGGATTTTAGGAATGAATTCCTCGTTGTTAGTCTTCAAGCCATCATTGGGCCTTGGGAACTCTGAGACTGAGGCTAGACCTCTCTGTCTATATCTGTACTCTTTTATTATATATTTCTTCTCTTGTTTTAATTGCTTCCGAGCTCATGTATTATTTTAATTAATGTTTTAATTTAGTACATGTACTGTGAGGCAGTTTCTCCAAGGGTATAATTAAGGGAAAAAAAAAAAAAGAAGGTCTTTCCAGTGTTAGAGGCTGAGAAACCAAAACCCAGGAAGATGTGCATTGTTTTGGCCCCAAATCCTTCAGAAAATGGAGGATAAAGTAGGAAGGTTCACTTTTTAAGGTCTTTAGGGAATCCTAAAGTAGAGCTAGCAGAGCAAAGTTTCAGGGCTAGGTTGGCAGATTTTTACCCAACAGTGACTGAGTGAGAAAAGATCTGGCGATCCGCTTGTGTAAAGACTTTTTGTTAAGTGCTGTCAAGTTCTGGCTCCCAGCAACATTTTGACCAACAAAAGCAAACACTGCCTGGTCCTGCACCAGCATCCCAGCTTTTCCTGTGCTTGAGCCCCTCATGGTCACCACGATGTCAATCCATCCCTATGAGGATCTTCTTTTTTTTCTGACCTTCTGCTTTACCAAGCATGATATCCTTCTCCAGGGACTGGTTTCTCCTGGTAGCATGTCCACAGTATGGGAGGCTAAGTGTCACCATCCTTCCTTTTAAGGATTAATCCAACTGTACTTCTTCCAAAACAGGTTTGTTTATTCTGCTTGAGTCTATGATATTCAGTATCCTTTGCCAGCATAGCTATGTGAATGTGTCCATTCTCCTTCAGTCTTCCTATTCACGATACAGCCTTTGCATGCCTATGAGGTGATTGAAAGTGCCTTGCTTGCATCCGGTGAATCTCAGTGCTCAAAGTGAAATCTTTGATCTTTATCACTTTAAAGAGGTCTGTTGTCACAGATTCACCTGGTGCATTGCATTGTTGGATTTCTTCATTGTTGCTTCCATGTGGGTGTTTTGTGAATCCAAGTAAACTGAAATCTTTGACAATATCACACTTCTTTTCTGTTAGCCATCAAGCCATTTTGTTTTATTTACACTGAGGTGTAATCCACACTGAAGGTTGTCGTTTTTTATACTCATCAGCAATTGTTTCAGCTCCTCTTCACTTTGAGCAGGGCAGGTTGTGTTTTCTGGAAATCTTGGGTGGTTAAGGAGCCTTCCGCCGATCTTGATTCCGCCTTCTCCTCCATATAGGTTAGCTTATTGCAGTATTTGGTCAATATGCATATAAATGGTAAAATGGTACAACACTGATGCCCATCTTCCCTGATTTTAAACCGCCCACTCTCCCTTTGTTGTTCCAAGGACTAGCTCTTGGTCTATGCACAGGTTCTTCATGAACATCATCAATTCCCATTCTTCTCATCTTATGCCATTGGTTATAAGCCACACAGTTGGCTGTCTCTGCATAGTTAGTAAAACACAGCAAACATCTTTCTTGATTTTACTGCATTTGACCAAGAACAATAAATCCAGTATGGATTTCTGGCAGCATGAGCTGCGTGCCAATGTCTTGCTTCAGTCTATAATTTTTACATTCTGATACATCACTTTTCTCTGAAATGGGTACAAACAGGGATCTCTCCCACTCGGCTGTCCTGGAAGTTGTCTTCCAGATTTATTGGCATGTACAAGTGAGCCTCTTCAGTTGTCTGCTTCAGTTTGTTGAAACATTTCAATTGGTATTCTGTCTTTTCCTACAGCCTGTTCTTTGTCAAAACCTTAAGTGCTGCTTATACACCTTCCTTCAATACCACTGGTCCTTGTTCATATGCTACCTCTTGAAATGGTTGAACATTGACCAATTCTTTTCGCTATAGTGATTGTATTATTTTCATCTTTTGATGCAGCATTGTTATCCAATATTCTGACATAGATTCTTGCAATATTGCAACACAAAAAACTTCAATTCTTTCATCTTGAGAAATGCTGAGTAAGTTCCTCCCTGTTGGTTTTTGTGATAGGTAAGTTTAGTGTGCCAACCTGGCCAATGAACACATGTGGAATTAACTGAAGGCCGGAGAGATAAATGGAATTGGGGAGCCTTGCCTTTCTGATGTCTTGCATGATTGAACCAGTGTGCAGCTGCCTTAGCTAGTTCTCTGCCTCAACTTGCGAGCGACACTACCTGTGGGACACCCAACATGTGGACTGTGTCACTGCAATTTGAGGTTCCTTCAGGACCTGCTTCGCCATGCTACTGGAGCATACATCGCTTGAGCTGAGGACTGTCGTACCCTGTCATCTGGCTGATTGTTGGTGACCTGCCTTGCTGTTTGCTGCCGGTGACTGGTTTGCCTGAATTGCTCTACAGAAGATTAGCTGTCTGCTTCCTTGACTTGCACCTGGTGGCCCTCGTAACTTAAGAACTGCCAGTGTATTAGCTGTCTCGCGGAAGTGAGTTGCACTGAGCCATTTGTACTGCTCTATAGACTAATTAGCTGCTTATTTCTTATGTTGTATATATCTAGCTATATATAATCATAAGTGTCCTGGTTTTATTTCTCTAGAGAACCCTGTCTAACGTAGTTTTCTAATTCCAGGTCTTTGCACATTTAATTTTAATACTCTATTTCGTCTTCTCTAGCTGCCTTTCAAAACTTTCTGTTCAGTTCTTTAACTTCATATCTTCCATTGACTTTAGCTACTCTACATTCAAAAGCAAGTTTCAGAGTCACTTCTGCCATCCATTTGGGTGTTTCCTTTCTTTCCTGTCTTTTTAATAACCTTTTGCTTTTTTCATGTCTTGTGTGTTTGATGTCCTCTCACAACTCCTGGTTTTCAGTCATTAGTGTCCAATCTAATAGCTTTAAAATCTACTCTCAAGATGATCTCTACATTCAAGTGAAGTGGATTCAGGATTATTTTGAGGCTCTCATGGGTTTGTTCTAATTTCTTCAGCTTCAACTTGAACGTAGATATGAACAAGTGTTGATCTGTTCCACAGTCAGCTCCTGGCCTTATTTTAGCTGATAATATAGACATTCTTCATCACCTGCTTCCACAAATGTAGTTGATCTGATGCCTGTGTAGTCCATTTGGCAAGAGCCACATGTCTACCCCCCGTTTATGTTGTTGGGAAAATGTATTTCCGAGGCAAAATTCTTTCATAGAACATCTAGCTTCTTTCTATCACCATGGCTATATTTCCAACTATGGATCCTTCTTTGTTGCCAACTTTTGAATTCTAGTCACCGGTAATTAACAGTGCATCTTGATTGCATGTTTGATTAATTTTAGACTGTAGATATTTGTAGACCTCTCTGATTTCTTCATGATTGGCTTTAGTGTTTGTGTGTAAATTTAAATAGCAATCATATTAACTGGTCTTGTAGATGTATGGATCCCATTCTACCACAGACAGCAATGTGCTTCAAAATAGATCTTGAAATGTTCTTTTTGATGATGTATGTTACACCATTCATCTTGAATTTGTCATGACTGGCATAATAAACTATGTAGGAATCCAATTCAAAATGACCAATACCAGTCCATTTAAGCTCATGAATGCCCAGGATATTGATCTTTATTAATCATTTTGGGTGACTTCCAATTTTCCTAGATTCATATTTCATACACCCCATGCTCTGATTCATAATGGAAGATCGCAGTTATTTCTTCTCCTTTTGAGTGATACCACATGCAGACAGATTGGTCTCAGGAGCTGTGCTCCCTCCCTGCCATTACTGTTGATTTTCATTTAAGGAGGCAGCTCTTCCCTAGTCACATCTTTAGTTCCTTCCCATGTGAGGGAGCCCTGGTGGTGTAGTGATGAGGCATGGGGCTGTTTACCATAAGGTCAGCAGCTCGAATCCACCAGCATCTCCTAGGGAGAAAGGTGGACCTCTCAACCCCAGGAAAGAGTTACAGTCTTGGAAACTCACTGGGACAGTCTTACCCTGTCTTATGGGGTTCCTGTGAGTCAGCAGGGACTCGATGGCAGTGAGTTTGATCTTTTTTTTTAAAGCTTCCAAACTGAGAGGTGAATCCTACAACACCATATCAGACAATGCTCTGCTGCTATTCTGATGGTTTTCAGTGGTTAAACCCTCTGTGGACAACCTTTCCTTCTTCCTCATCTGTCTTAGTTTGGAGTTTCCACGGAAACCTGTCCACCATGGGTGATCCTGTGGCTGTTTTAAATGTCGGCAGCATAGTTTCCATCATCACAGGAATGTGCACACCACCACAGTAAAACAAACCAATAGATGAGGGGTCTTTGTCTACAAAGCTCCACGAGCTATTTCTATCCTGGCCTATAGGGTCGCTATAAGTCAGACTGGACTCAGTGACACACGGCATGAAGAACAGGAAGTCCTGTAGAAAGTGAGAAACCTCTTCCCCACTTGAGCGGACTCAGAAAGTACATGATTGATATTCACATGGCACCTACTCCATATCAGGCACAGCACCACAAGCTGCACACAACGCTTCCTCTCCCTGCTATTGGGTCAGTTCTGACCCACAGGGACCCTATCCAGCAGGGTAGAACTGCTATGGGTTTCCTAGACTGCAGGTTTTTACAGGAGTAGCAAGCCCCATCTTTCTCCTGTGCAGTTGCTGGCGGGATCAAACTGCTGAACTTATGGAAAGCATAAACACGTTACCACTAGGGCATCTTATCATTTCATCTCTCAGCAGCCCCACAAAGCAGCTGTGTCCATTTTACAGAGAAATAAAGTAAGACTCGGAGTTTAAGTAGGCCTTTTCAGATTCTAGCAACTGGTAAATTAAGTTTCTGAGATCATAAATCTTTAAGGAATCAGATGGACTAATCGTTCCCCCAAGAAGTGGTGGTGGGTTTGAACCGGCAGCCTTGAGGCTAGTCACCCTCTTCCTAAAGAGGAAGAGCTATAATGGAAACTCTGCTTTCTAACCCTAGACTCCCCCCTCCCCCATACACACACCCACACCCACACATACTTTTAACTTATTGAACAATCATAATGGAGCGAGGCATGAGAGTCCCCTAACTAACTTGGTTTACAGACCTAAGAAAAAAGAAACTCTGAAGCTCAAAACAGAATTAGTTAATCTCTTCCGTAATGTCTGAGCCTCCCAAAACACACACACACACACACACACACACACGCACACACACACACACACACTCTCTCTCTCTCTCTCCCCCTCCCTCCCTCCCTCCCTCCCTCCCTTTCTCCTTCCCTTCATCCCACTCTCCCTCCCTCCCTCCAGCATTCAAACTTTGGGGAAACCATTTAAACAGCCTTAGCCTTCATTTCCTAATCTATAAAAAGAGGCCAGAATCTCTGGGTGATGCAAGGGTTCACACACTCAGCCACTAATGGAAGAGTTGAAGGTTTGTGTCTGCCCAGGGGTTCCTTGAAAGGAAGGCCTGGTGATCTATTTCCCAAAGGCCACTGCTGTTGAAAATTGTCCAGGGTTCAAGATAATTTGTGACTGAGTTTGGCTCATAAATATTTGCTGAATGAATGAATAGAAGCTATTCCCAATCCACCGGTCGCACTGTAAATTATAAAGTGAAACCCTTTGTTTAATATAGTAGGGACAACAGATCCTGAATCCTCTTAACCCTTGAGGAGACTGATTGCTGGAGAGCTCGTCCTGAGCTCTCCAACCAACGCCTGCCAAAGACAAGGATGAACGAAGCGTGGTCGTTTTAAAAAACTTTTCGGTTGACCAAGAACTTCCTCTGTGCTTCCATTCTGTCCAGATATTGCACAGGTGCTGAATATCTCCTGGGTGCCTGGCCTTTTACACAGGAGTAGTGTGGCAAACCTAACAGGTAAGTAGCATTATGTGCATTTCACTGATGGGAATATTGCAGTTTAAAATAATAATACGTTTCCTTTGGCTAATCTTCTCCAGTCCCCCTAATCTTTGAACCTTGCCTCCCATCCCCTGCCTGGTATATCAGTTGAGTGGGGTGGAGTACATTTCCTAGAGCGAATTCTGGCTGGTGTTGCCAGGGAGGCTGGGTGGGAGCACTTAAAGGAGGCAGAGAATGAATTTCCTATTCCCTGTTGCATCTACTTAACTCCCATGGAATTTGTGACACAGAGCATGCCTGACAATAATACTCCCAGGTGAACCTAGTGACGCCACATCGCCTACTGACTCTTATCCAGTCAGGATGATGTCCAAACGCCGGCTTGGCCTTCAAGGCAAGACGTGAAGCCCTGCAGGATTGCTCCTACCATGCCTAGCACCCCTCTGCCCTCTAGGCTTTCTTTGGAACCCTAAGCTGGAGACCTCCTATCAAAGCACCTGCTACTCCACAGTGCCATCTGATTGATCCTGGGTGTTCTCAGGGGGATTTGGATTCCTTAACGATAAGGCCACCTCATTCGCCTCTATGAGTCTAATGCCCGAAGTATAGCCAGACACATAGGAGATACTCAACCAATGCCAGCCAAAAGCAAGGACGAACGAAGCCTGGTCATTTCGGGAGGCCATATGGATCCGAACTTACTCCTGTTGTTTGTTCGCAGTGCTTGGCACTTGACTCTCCCCATGGCAGTAACTGGCCTTTGCCGCACCTTCTAAAGTGTGTCATGTTGCAGGTCTGCAGCTGTGTGTCTGGCATGAGCTCGCATCCATCGCTGCAATTTGTGAGTGCTGAAGCCATTTAATTAAATGGAATGGGATTGAATCTGCTAGGTTGTTATCGCTGATATTGTTTTCTGCTCACGGTCTGGCTGAGAGGGAGTCCAAGGGAGGTCTGGTAGCAAGCTCCTTGCTCATTCTGAGCCTGCTCTCCCCCCTCCTCGCAGATGATCTCTGGACTCGGCTGTGATTCTGGGCGTAGATCTGAAGTCAGAGGTTCAAAGCCCCTCTGTGTGCATATCCCCCAGTTGGTGGGCTGGGCGCTGCAGATAGAGGCGTGTGCTTTCTCCCTGGAGGCTGCCGGGCGCTGCATTAGCTCATTTTGCTGAAGGGAACCTTGCCAAGCCAGAGTGAGCTTTCATTTGCCTAAGTTTGCATCAATAATTAATCCAACCTAGTTTTACATAAGACTCAACGTAAAATGATTAGCTTTTCTTGAGCTGGTCCCAGAAGAGGGCTATCATGAACCCAAGAATTGACAACCTGTGCAAGGATGGATGGGCAGCTTAGCCCAGAGAGCTTTTTATTTTTCCTCCTCCGATTCAAGCCCCCTCTACTGCTCCATTTGGGACTTCTGCTATTGTCAGCGATAACTTGCTGAGGCTCAAGGTCATTGCTCTGCTCAGTGGTTTGGCATTCCCAGCATTCCCCCATTTCTCTCATACGGTGTACCTGCACCTTCACCCCTGCATTCTATAGCCAAGCTGGCCCATCCACTGCCCCATGTTGCTCAGGCTCATGTTCCTCACCCACTTTTCTGTTGAGGACAGGAGCTCTCAGTCCAACCTGAAGGCTGAAGTCCAACGCCACTCGCTTTTGTTGCTGTTGTCAGGTTCCCTTGAGTGGGTTCTGCCTCGGAGGGACCCTGTGCACAACAGAACGGAACCCCCACCACCCCTCTGGGCCTGCGCCATCCTCACTCTCATTCCTGTGTTTGAGCCCACCGTTGCCGCCACGTTGCTAATCCAACCCTTCAAGGGTCTTCCTCTTTTTCACGGCCCCTTCTAGTGTTGGAACCCTTTTCTGATTTCTCTAATAAGGAGCATCATCTTTCTTCTGCTCCCCATCCCCCTCACCCATGGGACGCTGTGCCTTGAAAGACAATACAGTTGGCCTTGAACTAAGTCCTTGGTGTACGTGTCTTGAAGCCCAAGAGAGAGTGTAGGTTAAGAGTGGGCAGGCGGCAGTAACTAATGATGGAACACCCCCTTGTTGTTGGGCACTAGTGGCTTCGGCCTAGGAAAAGAGCAGGGCTGTGGCTCATTGGTCCCAGCCCTGCTCCCTCCACCTCTGCATGCACTCTTCATTGATTTACACATTTTGCTCATACCAGCAATCAATAGTAAGCTTTAGAGGAGCTAGAAATGTCTTCCTTTTGTGTCTTTTCTGCCCCTTCTCCATCCTAATAGCTATGGAGTCTTGCCATTTTAATCTCAGGGACATCTCCTATTTTTCAGTTATTTTGTTCTGGGGTGGTCCTCAACGTCTTTCCCAGGTCTGAGGAAATGGCTTCCTACCAAATGTCCCCACATGGGGTCTTCCACCACCCCAATTCTTTACTCACATTTCCCACCAGAACCCCATTCTGCTTACCCACCTCTCCTCTGCCTAAGGACAAAGCCGCAACTCCTCAGCCAGGCATTCATGGCTCATCAGTGTCTGCTCCTGGCAACCTCTCCAGCCCCATCCTTCACCATTGCCCACTCCCCACTGGTCTGGCCAAATTAGCCTCCGTTGCTCACATGTGCTGTGCTCTTCGAGTGTCTGTCTTTACATACGCAGTCTCTCATCCCTCGAAGGCCCTTCCTGGTCCCTTGTCCTCCTCTGTGTAGTTGAAGTAGGTCCTTCTCTTTCTTCCAACGACATTGTGCTCCTATCCTGCGGATGCCCCTGTTGCGCGGCATGCCGATCTTTACCAGTCCACTGTGCCTGACCCTAGAACCTGGTCTCTCTGGAACAAGGACCAGGGCCTCCACCCCAAAGGGTCAGCACCTTATTAACCCACGTGAGCTGCTCATATGTCTTGAGTTAGGAAATAAATACTATAAATATTGGAAATCAGCGAAGGTTGCCTTAGGTTCTGTTGGGCAAAATGACACCCAATATTGTTATTGATGTTGTTTTGGTTTCTATTACTCATCGATTACCCCTCAAATGCCACATATACCTTGCCCAAATGTCCAAGATTCCCAGGCAAGTTCATTCTGCCATATTCCATGTGATTATGCCCCAAGGCATATTCTCACTTATGCTATAAGATGTCCTGGTGTTTTGTTCTTACAGAGAGTCCTTCCAGTACATATTAAAGGCCTATGATGAGAAGGAGGAAATAAATTCATCCACCAATAGACAATGGATCTTTGACAAAGGATCAAAAACCTTCACATGGGAAAAGATAGTCTCTTGAACAAATGGTGCTGGCCAAATTGGATCTTCATCTGCAGAAGATGGAAACAGGGTCCAAACCTCAACTCATGTACAAAAACAAACTGAAGATGAATCCAAGCTCTAAATGTAAGCCTCAGAGCTATAAAGATTATCAGTGAGACAACAAGGACACGCTTTAGAGCTCTGCTACAGGGCATGACACACGGTGGGACCTAACAATAGAGTCAAAAATAGATGCCGGCGTCAACTCAAAAGAAGACATAAAAAGACTTCATCAAAAGAATAAAAAGAAAGCCTTGGATTGGGAAAAATATTGGCAACAATACAATGACCAAGAGACTAATCTCTAAAATGCATAGAAAATGCTAAGACCTCGGTAAGAAAACAATACCCCCCCATGAATAACCCAATTAAAAAGTGGGCAGTTCACCCCAAATGACCTCCAATTCATGTGTGTGGATAACAGACATATTAAAAAATGTTCACGATCATTTGTCATTTGGGGGATACAAGTCCAAGCAATGATGAGACATTACCTTATACTGGCAATGAGCATCCAATTCAAAAACACAGAAAACAACAATTCTGGAGAGGGTGTGGGGATTGGAACCAGCCCACACTGCAGACGTGCAAGCCTTGTGGAAAGGGCTATCTCAAGACTTCAGACAACTGGGACTAGAAATCATGCAAATCAACCAGGCCTCTGCTGCTTAGATAAGCTTAAGAAGTAAGAGACGTACCGGGCACAGACACATGCACTCGCAAAGTCATTGAAGTACTGTGCACAAAAGCGAGACTTTGGAAGAGATCCAGGTGCCCATCGGCAGAAGAACGGATGAAGAAGATTGGTACATATGTGCCATGGAATCCTCTGCATCCCTACAAACCATCATTGAAACCACACACATCTCATGACCTGGAGATCATTGCATTGAGTGAAGTTAGTCAATCACAAAAGGATAGAGATTATATGAGTCCACCACCATAAGATTAAAAACCAAGGCAAAGACTAATGCCAAAGGGAAGAGACTTTGGTGGCTGCCAAGAGCCGGGGAGGGCAAGCGAAGAAGATGGAGCAATGGACTAAGGGGTTGACAGTGTCGATTTGAGTGAAAGCGAGGGTGGAGGACCACAGGAAGAAGAGAAATCAGAAGGGTGGGTGGGCTGGGAGATAAGGGGTTGGGTGATGATGGGTGGTTTGAACTGTTGAACGCAGAGTTGCTGGTCTGAAATGTTAACCTCTCAACCCAGTCCCAGTGAAAAATAAATACATTAATTAAAATGTAATACATTAGTCATTTTTTAAAGAAAGACCTATGGCGTGCCACTGTGGCTGAGATGCTGGCATGTTTACATCTAGTCCCCGCAGGGGGACACATTCACCCTTTGCTTTTGGAACCAAATGGGTGCGAACTAGAATGTGGGAGCGTGTGGTCATAAAGCCGGTCATCAACAGGCAGCCTCTCTGTGATCGACTGAGCTGTAACTGTTCCCTCCTTGTTGGGAAGCAGTGTCGTGTCGGCAAGGAGCCTTTAAAATGGGAGAAGGAAATCCTTCTGTTTAGAAAGGCATCGCTAAGGCGTATTTCGTAGAGCAAGATGGATCGAAAGGCTCTATGTCTTCTTTGCCGGTTGGCTGGTGCCCCTTTTCTACAGAACAGTTTTCTTTTTTCGCTCTCTGTCTACTCCACATATAATCGCTACACCTTCTCTTGTCTTTCCAATACACCTCCCTTTGTTTCTCTGAGTCTCTCTTACCAGCCTGTCAGGCACTCCACACACAAGAGCGTATTTCTGTTCCATGTGAAGTGCACCCTGTCTTTTGAACACTGGGGGCAGCAGAGACAGTGTGGGGACACCCTTGTCCCGAAGTCTGTTTACTTCCTTTTGGGCAAGCACAGAGCAGATGGCAGCCTGGTGCTTCAGCTGCAGACAAACAGGGCCTATGGGCTCTGCTCAGCTCCAAATGCAGCTCAGAAAAGGCCTTGAATATGAGGGGGTGGAAGAGGTCCTGAATCAGAGCGAGATTTCCACCTCAGAGGTAGGGAGCAGAGTCATGCAAATGGGTCAAGGGAAGGGCTTCAGCGAACCCGCTGTGTGTCCTTAGACCAGGGCTTACAGTGGTCTGCCTTTAGCTTTCCTATCTGTATGAGAGATGGAGCGTATGGTCCCCAGCATGCCTTCCAGCCCTGTCATTCTGTTACTTCATGCTAACATTTATTGATTTGGTCCTAGACATCTGAAGTCAACAGAGAGATGATCTAAGCAATGCAAAGATCTAGGAGACGCATTGCTTTAGAACAAAGGAGATAACAATAATAAGGAAACCTAAAAGCTAGATTCAGTGTGGTTTTCCATCTTTTCTCTTATTTGATCCTACCCAGAGCCCTGGAAAGGCGAGAACTAGATGCATAGGACTTCGACTTGACCTTCAGAGCGACTGTACAGATGTTCAGGCTGTGACTGCACCAGGGCATCAACGCCTTCCACTGACACACCCATCTGGGTTCATATCTGGAAGAGCCTGCGCACAACACCCACACGGGTGGAAAACACACTTGGGATGACTGCTGAGCCCACCTGCGCTTGGCTCTTCTTTAGGTTTGTCTGAGACCAACTGTGTGTCTCAGAAGACTTAAGATCAGTTTCAATGGTACTTTTTCTCCTTTTGTAGCCACTCAGGGAGAGGCATCTGGAGGGTATTTAAGGCTGTGCTCTTTAACAAAAAACCCACGATGATTTTCTTTCATTTGTTGAAATATAACACACACAGAAAACATATTATATGTTAGTTGTACAGATCATCTCATCAAAACAGTGACAGCATCTCAATACAAGACCCTCTGTAGGAGGTTTCTCCTCCTCCTCCTGCTTTCTTCTTCACAGCACTCTTCCTCCTTCCTGCCTCATCCCTTCCCTCTCCTTTTTCCATTCTCCCCCAGCCTCTGGTCTAATCATGTGTTTTCAAAGTCTTTTTCCTTGGTATGAAAACCATTTATTCTTCCTTCCTTATAGTAATAGCCTCATGAAATATTTATCTTTATGAGATCGTTTGTGGATCATAATGTCCTCCAATTTTGTCCATGTCATGAGGTGTTTGACAGACTAGTCATTTTTTGGAAGGATGCATAATATTCCATTGTGTGTATGCACCAGATTTTATTTATCTATTTCTCTCCAGATGGGGCTTTTTATTCTTTTTTAGCTGATATAGATGCTGCTGCCATAAACATGGGTGTGCATTTGTCTGTTCATGTTTTTTTCTTTATTTTTTAAAGTTTTTTTTTTAATAGCAAAAGTAAAGTCGAACCAAGTATAGAGATCGAAGGATCATCAGGTATTTTCATTTGTTTAAGTAAGCACTGTACTGTTTTCCATCATGGTTGCATAATTCTGCAATCCCGCCAGCAATGTATGAGCATTCCAATATCTCCACATCTTTGCTAGCATATTTTCTCTGTGTTTTTTGTTTTTTAATTTTGCGAAGAGTGCTGGTATGAGGTGGTATCTTCGCCATTGTTCTTGAAGAGCGGATTCCCATCTTCCCTATCTCTGAACCTGATAGAATCAGCTCATTGAAGGGAGGGAAACCAATCAGCATGCATTGACTTTCTGTGTACTTGAAAAAGTTCCTGAGCATATATTACCTTATTTTAATCGCAGAACAGCCCAATGTGCTTGAACTCTTCAGATAAGAATACTGTTGCTCAGGGACTTGAATAGTTTCTCTAGAAGTATGATAATCTAGCTGGGATGGGATGAGAATAAGAAATACAGGAATCCCTTGGTGTCTTAGGGTGAGAGAGAGAGAAGGAGAGGTTGATTGCAAGATTTGAAAGAAATAGAGTCTGACAATTTCCAAAACTGTAAGTCAGACATCAAATCGGAGGCTTCCCCTGACTTCCATGGTTGCAGTGGATGAAGAGCCCCAAATGGTAGGTCAGATGGCAGGCTTGTGGCTTATAAGGCTGTGGGAGCTAGGGAATTCCAAGATCCACGGGTCAGATAGTACACAGCTAGCTCACATGCCAAGAATTGGAAATCAGAGGTTGATAACCCAGAAGCAGGATTAAAAGATAGAGAGCTATTCCAGAAAATCCATATATATTGCTTGCAGGCCACACCCTTAAGAAACTTCCCCTTATGTCACATCACAAAATAGAAGATAATTACATAAAACTGAGGATCCTGTTCTAGTAAAGTCAAAGCATAACATTAACCATCACAGTCCGCCCATGTCAACTTGGCACCATACACATCTGAAGCCATTAATAATCTCTAAATAAAGCCATATTTAAGGAGCCCTGGTGGTATAGTGGGTAACTTCATTGAGCTACTAACCACAAGGCCAGCAGTTTGAACCCACCAGTCACTCTGTGAGAGAAAGAAAAGGCTCTTTACTCCTGTTAAGATTTAAAGTCGTGTAAATATAATGGTCCAATTATATAAGGTCCTTTCTCTTCTGTAAGGTCCTTATCAAGTCAATGGTCGTGAGTTTAGAAAGTCCTACTTACACATAATGTGGTACAACCAAAACACAATAGCCCTATTTAGATCTATGCTTTATAAGTAGTGGGATAAAAAAGGGAAGAAAACATGTCTATACACATATAATAAAACAAGGACAGAATATTCATAACAATCAGAGTCCTTGCTTCTGCAACTAGCCACATGGTTGTAGACTTTTAATAGTTTAGTACACACACAAATATCTTACCAATAAGTTTAGAGTCATTAATAGTCCTTCTTTCCTAGGGCCAATCAACATAATGTCATCCATTTATTGGACCAGGCTGATATCTTATGGAAGGGAAAAGTTATCGCGTTCCCTGAGGACTGGATTTTGACATAGGGTAGGGGAGCTGATATATAGACTTCTGAGGTAATGCAGTGTAGGTCTATTACTGATCTTGCCAGCTGTTGGCAAACTGCTTCTGGTGGCCCTTAGAAGCACATATGAGGGAAAAAAGGCATTAACTAGATCAACAGTTGCATACCAGGTGCCAGGAGATGAATTAATTTTCTCAAGCAATGAAACCACATCTGGAATAGCAGCTGCAATTTGAGTCATCACCTAGTTAAGTTTACAATAATCCCTGGTCATTTCCAAAGATTCGTGTATGTTTTGCACTGGCCAAGTGTGTGTGTTGAATAGGGATGTGATGGGAGTCACCACCCCCCATCTTACAGGTGCTTGATGGTGACAGTAATTTCTGAAATTCCTCCAGAAAAGGAGTATTGCTTTAGTTTACTAATTTCCTATAAGGGCAATTCTAATGGCTTCCACCTAGCTTTTCCTCGTTCCATATACCAGGGATCCAATGTGTGGTTCTGCCAATTGACGAGTATGGTTATCCCAATTATGTATCATGGAGATGAAAATAACTATATGATGGGTACAGGGACCCACTAGATCCACCGTGAGATGAACTTGAGCTAAAACCCTGTAATAACTTGATCTCCACATGCACATAATTGAACTGGTGGGTCATAGTGAATTTTGAGTCTTTGGGGTTTGTATCAGTTCAGAGCCAATGTTCAGTAATCCTCCCAAATATGATTAGTTCCTGATATTTTGCTGAAGATCATTTAGAAGCAGTTGTAAGAGTGCACTAATGAAGCTACCAGGGGTTCAGGGCGGATTCAGAAGAGAATGTGGACAAAGTCTTTAATTGCTGACGTGAGGTGGATCTTAGTTGAAAGCAGAGAATACCTGAAAGATGTCTACTTGTGTTTTAGTGATAATGCAAAGGCATTTGACTGGGTGGATCATAACAGACTCTGGGCAGCACTGGGAAGAATGGGAATTCAAGAGCATTTACTTGTGTTCATGTGGAATGTGCACATGTATCAAGAGGCAGTTGGTGAACAAGACAAGGGAGAACTGCACGGTTTCAAACCCAGAAAGGTGCGTGCATCCAGATTATATTCTCTCATGATTCTTTACAATCTGTATGCTCTCACAAGCAATCAAAGAAGCTGGACTCAGTGAAGAAGGACACAGCATCAGGATTGGATGAAGGCTGTTTAACAACCTGAGCTATACAGAGGACACAACCCTGAGTGCTGAAAATGAGGCAAACGTGAACGCTTACTGATGAAGATCTAGGATTGCAGCCTTCAACATGGATTGCAACTGAATGTCAAGAAGCCCAAACGCTTCATAACTGGACCAATGGCTAATATGATAAACGGAGAGAAGATAGAATTTTCAAGTATTTCATTTTGCTTGGATCCACAATGAATTCTCATGGCTGATTTCTGGAATAGACAGCCTTTCTTCCTAGGCCATCTTAGTCTGGAAGCTCCACTGAAACCTGGGTGTCGTAGCAGTATGCCAGCCTCCCCTGACAGATGGGTGGTGACTTTACTTGAGGTATACTTGCCACAGTCACCAGCATGGAAAGCAAACATTCTACCACGGTGTCAACAAAGTACGCGTAATGAATCACCCATTGCCACGGAGTCAATCTCAATCATAGCAGCCCTATAGGACAGAGCAGACCTGGCCCTGTGGATTTCGGGGACTGTAAATCTTTATGGGAACAGAGAGCCTCATATTTTCCCCAAGGAGCAGTTGGTAGATTCCAACTGCTGACCTTGAATTTACCAGCCCAGCACATAATCCAGGGCATAACCACAGAAGCAGTTGATACTCTCTGGAGCCAGAGGATTTCCGACTTCTCTATTTCAACTCTTGCCCTGCAAGGAATTCTCTCAAGGTAGGGCCCAGGCTTATTTGGTCCTACGCACTTGTGATGTAGATGTTATTAAGAACTCAGACTTTGCGGTCACAACACCTTGGACAAATGACCTTGGACAAGTAGCACGGCCTTCCTGAGCCTATTTCCTCACAATTGTGGTGGGGATTTAGTAAGGAAAGATAGTTAAGGATTTTGCCAAGTCCGGAGCATGACAGCACGTGTCCAATAAGTGATGGCCATTGATGGTGTTTTCTATCCATCATGAAGCACGAATGGAGGCCCCACTGTGTGCTATTCCCTGCCCCTTGAGGGGGATAATGAATTAAGTCCTGTCCACACCCCACTCCCTTTACCACAGCCCAAGATGCATACAGAGCAAAGACCTTCCCTCCCCCGAGGCCGGCGGGGAGCGGCGGCTCTGATTTATCATTTAGGAAGCATCTGGTTCTGTGGTGAAATATCACCCTCGTGAACAAACACAGTGCAGGCAGTTGACCTTTTTCCAGGAGTGTTGGCTGCCTTGCTCAGCGAGGAGTGGGGAAGACTCAGGAAGCGACATGTGTCAAGTTCCCATGCCAGGGTCACCGGAAGAGTTCCTGGGTGAGGATCCCGGCCCCAGAGCAGCAGGGGAGCCAGATTTGAGGCTGACATGAATCCACCTGACCCAGTTATTCTAATGGGCCCAGAAACCTTCTCCACATCTGCAGGTGCAGAATCTGGAAAGGAAAGCAGCCCGGCAGGTGCCTGGACTTCAGCTCGGACACTGACCGGAGCCTTCCCTGCCGGGCCACCTTGCCTTCGCTGGCGAGCTCTCTGCATTTGCATCTAGTGCTTTTCAGGCAGAACCAAGAAGTCCAGCTGGCTAGCTCTCGTGGGTGAGCTCTCAGGTGATGTTTCAGGGAGTCCTTTGGGGTTTTTCAGGGTCCTTCTCGGCCCTGTGGGGGGTTGAGTGGGATGGGGGGAAGCTGGGAATCTGCATTCACTGGAAAGGGCACGAAGCCACACTGAAAAATCCGAACACTGTCCTTGGGCAGGAGAGCCAAGTTGATAGTATCTCCTCCTGGGGGCTTTATAGGAGGAGCCAGCAGAGCAGGGAACAACTGTAGACGTAGAGCAGGAGAACTAGAAATGAAAATCTGAGACCACCGATTTCTATGATGCCCTTCGTAACCCATCCCCCTCAAAGAAACCAAACCCACTACCCTCAGTTGACTGCAGTGCCCAGTGACCACACAGGACCGAGGAGAGCTGCTCCCCAGTCTCCAAGGCTTTATGGTTGCACACGACACAGCTTTCTCCCGTGGAGTAGCTGATGGCCTTGAGCTGCTGACCTTTCAGTTAGCAGCTGAATACTTTTAACCTCTGAGTCCCCAGGCCTCTTCATCAAGGACCGGGAGTCTGCAAATGGCTGGGCTAGGAATGGGGTTGGGACATTACCAGGGAGGAAGCCAGGAGGCAACAAATAAGAGAGTGGAGACAGCAGGAAATATTTTCAATGCAGGCACAGCTGAAAGGAGTCCGCCTCTCTCATTCCCTTGACCTCTCTTTATCTGCTTTATTTGCAGCGGGTATCTCAGATTCTGCAAATGCATCAAGAACAAACAAACACACGAAAATCAATGCAAACTAGACGAGAGACCTTTCCAGGCTGGAAAGTGGAGATGGCAGGAGGTCTCCATTAATCCCCTTTCCCAGAGGGCTAGTGGGCCGGGTGGGAGGCAGGGTGGAAGGTAGGACGTAGGCTCATGCGACTGCAATGTCCTGTCCATCCATTCCCCCTGGGCTCTGCCCTGCAGTGCAACTAAAAGCCTAGTCTGATGGACGTCTCCACAGCCTATGGGGCCACTGTCGTGGAGCCCTCAGTGTGGTTAGACTCCCAAGTCCTCCCTCCCTCTACTGTTGGGGACCCGTTAGCAAAGGTCGGTGGTTCAAACCCATCAGCCTCCCTGAGGGAGAAAGAGGAGGCTTTTAATTACTGTAAATATTCACAGCCTTGGAAACCCACAGGGGCAAGCTCTGCTCTGTCCCGTAGGATCCCTACAGAGCAGAATGGACTTGACGATGACAGTGAGTTGACTTTGGGCTTGGTTTAGCTTTCCGAATGCTCCAAAGGGCTGGGATGACTATGCAGGACCGAGACTTGTTTCCCAAAGGCACCGTCCGTGACTCTGTTCTCCCTCCACCAACGCTCACTCCACGTAGCCCCAGAGGAGCCATCCCCTCATCACAAAGGGCTGGTTCCAGCCTCGTTCCCCGCCTGCCTGCGGTAGAGTGGCCCCATCTGTATCCCAGGAAGGGAAAGCAGACATAGGAGGTGACCCCATGGGTGAAAGCTCAGATTGGCTGGAAACGGAATTCGCCTTTGCAAAAGCCCTTCTTGGGTTTCGGCACGGTCAGAGCTGTTTTTAAATGCGGTTTTCCAGTCTTTTAGCATTCTGCCTGGTTTGCTCTCACACTTTCCTGGGCAATTTTCAAACGGTACACCTCAGCCCTGCCAGATGTCGGCCTGGGGGAGGTCAAGCCTTCAGGCAGTGTGGGCAGGAGGCCTGAGAAAGGATGGGTTGGGCAGAGGAAAACTCAGGAGCTACGTACCCTGCCCCAGCAAGGAGCCTTCTCTGGCTGCAGTTTGAGCTTGGACTTCATTTCTCTCCACACCACAGCATCCCTCTCAGAGAGGGCAGGCTAGCGCGATGACTCTGGGAACTCCCTGGGTGACCAAGGGGATGTGCTCTTGCTTCATCCTCTGCTGGGGAGATCAGCGCACTCCCCACATAAGGATCACTTGAGTTAGGACACTTCAAGTTTCTGAAACCACCCCTGGCCCCTAGATAGCACCACACAGAGTTACCTAGCACAACCCCCAGGGGTCCCTGGTGTCGCAACAGTTAAACTCTTGGCTGCGAACTGAAAGGTTGGTGCTTGGAGCTCATCCAGCTGCTTTGGGAGAAAGAACCTGGAGTTCTTTTCCGGTACCGTTTGACATCCAGAAAACTCGAAGGGGCACTTCCATGCTGTCATATGGGCTTGCTGTCACTTGGCATGGACTTGATGGCATCTGACCACAGCTCGGTTCTGGCAACTTTGAGTTCTTCTATGCTTGTGTCTTTTACGTATTTAACTCCTGCAACAACACTTGGGGTAGTGCTGGCTTCATGAAAAGGCCAAGAAAATGAGCCTTCGAGAAGTTAAGGAACTTTGCTAAAACCAGACACTTGGCCCAAAGGGACCCAGAATTGACCCCCAGACCTGATGGAGTTCAATGTGCACACACCTCGCATTTCCTACCTCATGCTAAGGATATTTCAGTAGGTGCTTTCTGTCCTTTCTGAGAATCTGAGTCTCTAAAGAATAGAGCCCTACTCCAGTTCACCTTTGAAATCCCCCCTAGTATTTAGTATGGGACGGTGCTCAATTGGCATTTATGAAATAAGTAAATAAGTCAGAGACTGTGGAAGCCAATGCTACTGAGTCTCTACTGTCTGCTAGACCCTTGATGGGGCATCTCTTTAAAGTCTCACAGGGCAGGTGTTATTTTGTTTTACAGCCGAGAAAGCAACAGACGACTCTCTTAACTCCAAAGTTAAGAAAGGAGATTAGATGCCGGATGACCTTTTAATGGCCTTTCCAAAGATACACTTAGAAGAAAATGGAATTTTAATGCTGGAAGGAACTGCGGAGAGGCGAAGATAATGCACTTAACCACAGCTCTTTCGTGGAAGGCAGAGTACGGAAGCTGGGGAATGCAGGGAAACTTTCCCAACCTTGGCTGTAGCACTTCCTAGATGGGTGACCTTGGCCTAGCTCCTTAACTTCTCTGAACCCTGCTTTCCGCACCGCTCAAGCGAAGCGGGTCATGTCCCGCCTCAGAGTTGGTCCGGTGACAAATGTGTACTGAATGCCTGCTCTAAGTCAGCCCTAGGCACTGCGGGTAGAGATGGGAAAGAGCTTCCAGCCTCACAGCCACATGCAAGCTATCACAGTGTCACAGACAGACAGACAGACACACAGCAGTTGAAGAAGAATTTAGGGTTGTGGAATACGTGGAAAAAAGTGTCCACCTTAAGCAGAAGGAGTTCGTCTTTTTTCCAAGCTGGTGAAAGATTTAGCAAGAGAAAAACGGGATATCGTTATGGGTTTGGCCTGATGTAGACCTTTGGTGGCTTAAGAGTCATTTCAATGGAGGCATGGGGATGTATGCGTGACTGGGCTGAAGGAAGGATGGGCGTGAGGGAGTCCATATAACAAGTGTAGACAGACATTTCAGGGGATTTATCTGAGACATATGGTAATCGCTAGAGGGGGCTGTGGAGCCCCAAAGATTGTATAATGCTAGATGCCATTATGATTCATGCAAGCCATTGTCAGGAAGAAATGAATTCATATTTCAGTAAAATAATTAGCAAGCGGTGCCTGGGACACAATAAATACTTGATCAATAGGGACTATTATTATTATTAGGAGACTGGGTGGCACAAGTTGTTTCCAATTGGTTGCTGACATCCAGGCTGGCATCCAGCCAGCCAGCAGCGCCCTGAAGGAAGGCTTGGTTGGAAACTGCTTTTGTCCAGATGACAGCCAAGAGAACCCCAGGGAAGCGGTGCTAGTCCAGAACACCTGGGGTGGCCGTGAATCAGGGGCTAACATGACGGCAGCTAACAACGGAGATTACTAACATGATATTCAACGCTGTTCATGATGATCTATTGTGTCCTAGGGGTGACGATGGGGGTAGCCCCTAGGGTTGCTGACCAAGGTTTGGAAGTGGGCACTTGTGGTCTCTTTTGTGCAGTCGCGACTAGCTCTGGTCGAAGAGCTGTGGGTGGAAGTGCTGTGTGACACGTTGCCGCTGGAACCGTTAACTTGCCAGTGTGAGACCCACCGGAGCGCCTTCCCCTCGACATGGGATCCTGGGCGCACGTGCCAAGACAGAACTTGAACTGCGCTACAGTAAAGAAGATATCTGGAGACGCATATGATATGAATGAGAACAAGGCTTCCGTAGGAAACCACTGAAGCTATGAGGTTGCTTTTTCTGCAGCGGCTGCTTGCTTCTCCGGACTGAATCAGCAGGAGTCATCTCGAGCAGACGATGCTGGGTGTCCAACAGTGAATCCATTAGTGTTCACTGAAGTACTGGCGTTGTGAATGTTTTGAAGGAGAGGCACAGGGTGGTATGGGAATGGCTAGCAGGGAACCTCACTATGCTGGGGACTCAGAGGAGCTTCTTTAGTTTAAGGTGAGACATGAGCAGTAGTGAGGAAGGAAGGGAAAAGCAGGACTGGGAGCATTCTGCGCAGGGGGATTAAATGCATTTGAAAGCCGAGATCCAAGCAAAAGTCTGCCCTATTTGAGAGACTCACAGAACAGAGTTTGTGGCATGTGTGGGAGTGTGGGGGCGAGTGACTCAAGGCAAACACATGGACTCAGGGCTTAGGCTATATGGATGGGGCATGGTCATTTTATGCACCTTGAATTTTATCCTGATGTCAGACCTGGGTCTAGGACCTGATTTTTCGACTCCCAACCTCTGTCTTCTTCTTACATTGAAACAAGAAGGCAGTTGGATCTGAAGCATCTAACAGGAATCACCTCAGAACCGAACCCAGCAAAGACCTCAGTCTCTCTAGAACAGAGAGAAAGAAGGCAATGTGCCTCTTTCAAAGCCATCAGTAAGAGGGAAGGAGCCCTGGATCTTCATGGATACAGAGAGAATGACCATACCTCACCTTTGGAACTCACAGCCAGATTCCTGGCGAAGGACATCAGCTGTTACCATGCACCCGTGTCCTCTCCAGCTACCCATGTCCAGATAGTTGAATGTTGCCTGCATCACTGGAAGAAAGGTCCATTGGAAGCACGGCAAGATTAGGCATGTTTTGACCTCTCATGTGTGGATGCATTGGCTTCGTCCAACTTCCTAACCCTGGGCTGGTACGACAACCCCTGGCAGGCTGCTAATGGCAGAAACGGCCACAATAGGGAGGGGGCATGGGGTGGCATACTTTCAAGATTTGGCACTCCCCTAATTCCACAAGCAGGAAGCAAGATCAAATGAGAAGTAGGTCCGCTGCGCTGCATGTGACTCTCAGGGAAAGACTGGCCTTTAAGGTACTAGGACCCACCCTACCCATTAGCGAAGCAACATCAGCTTCCCATCACCTAGACGAGCAAATCCTCCTGTGGTTGAAGCTAACAACAGGTGGCGGGAACCCAGGTGTGTTCCCATAATATTCGACTGGCACAAACATGCTCAGGACGCCAACATCCCCCACCCCCCCACCGCCACCATGCCCCTTCTACTGATTTCCTTTTGGTCTCTCTCTGCTGCCATTAGTCCCTATGTTCAAGCACAGAACGAAGGTGGGAAGATGGGCCCAGTGAAGAGGGGGGAGGCGGGGCAGTGCTGGTTAAATAACTGCCCCAGTTATACATGTTTTGCTCCCACCTCCAGGCCTGGATGAGAGAGGTGTGAGTTAGAGCAGAACATTCAAGCCCACATGATCCAAAATGTGCTTCCTATTTTTAAATTGAGCTTATTTATAAAGTCAACAGTTACTTTTTATAAATGGAAACGAACTAGGGAAATGAAGCATCCCTCTGTCTTTTCATCTTACATAGATTTCTCAAGGTTTGGCATGACCCTGGAGTCTCCTATCACAGTTGCATCCCTCTGAGCCGGTTGTCCCAGTGGGTCTGTCTGTATATAATTATATGGTTTCAAAGGAGCCCTAGCGATGCAGTCATTAAGGGCTCGGCTGCTAACTGACAGGTCTGTGGTTTGAATCCCCCAAAGGACTGTGTGGGAGAAAGATATAGCAGTCAGCTTCAGTAAAGATAACGGTCTTGGATGTCCAGTGGGGACAGTTCTACTCTGCCCTATAGGCTCACAATGAGGCAGAAAGAAAAAAACCCCCATAAGGCAATGGATTTTGTGTATTGTATGGCTGACCCCCGTGGCACTGTGATTAAGTGCGCGGGTGCCAATGGAAAGATTGATGGTTTGAATCTACCCAACTTCTCCACAGGAGAAAGACCTAGCAATTTGCTGCCATAAAGGTAATAGCCAAAAAAGGATGGGGCAGGTTTATTGTCACATGAGGTTGCCGAGAGTTGAATTTGACTCTATGGCACCTGACAACAACCAGGATCACTTGGTTGCTGTTTAAATGCTTAGCACTTGGAAATGATGTTGACCCTAAAAACGTTCTTTTAGGAAATGTCCGACCAAGTTTACACTCTTTGAACTGGGAGAAGGCAAGAAGGTGGGCCTGAGCAGACCAGCATTCTATTCTAACGGGGTTACAGTCCTGCTCAAAGTCAGCGTCATGGTCCTTGCCACAGTCTTGCAGGGAACTTCACTTATTCACTCACTCAACACACTTGGCACTCCAATGTTACACAGGCAAACTAGGTCCCAGACCCCATGAGTCTAACGCTCTCCCCTGTCATGGATGAGGTGTAGACTCTACATACTGAAGTGTAGGCTCGGCCATCCAATGGCATTAAGAATTAAGTGCCTTCTACCTTGCAGAAGCACAAAGAAAGCATTTGATTTGGCACATGCCATGGATTTTCTCAACAGGCCTGGATGCTGTGTTGAAAAGAATAATAGACAGAAGAGCACAGGGTTCAGGCTTTGAAATTCGTCCCATGTTTTGAATGCCAGCCTCACCCTAATTGAGTTGGGTCAGAGTTGGCAAGCTGTTCCATCTCTGTCAACTCCAGTTTGCTTATCTCTCAGGGTGGAGGCTGTGAAAACACTCACTTTATAAACCCCAAACCAGTTTTGGGCTAGTCTATTCCAATTCACAGCCACCCCAAGTATTGCAAAGTAGAAGTGTGCTCCATGGGCCTTTCCCGGTTGTGACTTTTGGAAGCAGATCCCCAGACCATTCCTCCAAGGTTGACTGTGATTGGTTGGAACAGTCAAGCTCCTGGTCCGTAGTCTAGTGTTTAACCATTTGTGCTATCTAGGTTTATTGCGTTGTTGTTAAAATGGAATGAGAAGGCACAAGTATGGTGGCTTGCATTCAATAACATCAGTCCCCTCCCTTGTCTTCTTGTAACATAGTCTTGGAAAACACATAAGAACAATTCTGACTCCAAGGAGCTTACAATCCGTACTTTAAGCTTTGGGAGGACAGGAACAAAGTCCCTCTTATTGTCTAGTGCAGTCTTCATGTCCAGCCTATGGCCAACACTTGATGCATAATTGGCACTTACTGACTCAATGACATAAGTTTAAAGAACATGAACTCAAGGCAGAAAATGATTACCCTTTGGGGAAAAGTACTCAAGGCCGTAAGTGTGTTAGTCCAGGTTGACTAGAGAAACAAATCCGGAGACACTAATATATATGTAAGAGCGAATTTTATATCAAGAAGGAATTATGCATCAATAAAACATCCCAACCCAGTCCAGATCAAGGCCATAAGTCTGATGTTAGCCAACAAGTCCAATATTAGCCCATGGATTCCTCTTCAGACTCAGGCAGTACATGCAATGATGCTGAATGCAGGAAGATCCCAGGCCGGTGGGTGGAAAGTCCTGTGGGTCCAAGGGCAGTGGATGCATCTCCAGGGTTCTGGCTGCCATCGGTGTGATTCCATGTGACTTGTCAACAGGAATGTCTACCAGGGGGGAAGAAAAAGTTCCCAGAATCCTCATGAGAAGACTACGCCCACAAGGAGGGATCAATCAGGCTGTAACCCGATTGACAGGACACCCCTTCATTCTCTGATCAGCTGGCATAAAACTGTGTAAATACTCAGTACACTTGCTAATGCTGGAGTCTCAGTGGTGACCATGGTTCAGCGAGAGGGAATAAACAGCCTTGCAAAGGCATGTCCTGGTATCACACTGGTGCAGGGCAGAGCACAGGTGGCAGAGCAGCCTTGGTGGGTGGTGAAGCCAGGGAGACGGGCAGAGGCCAGTGCCTGAATGATTTTATAGTTGACCCCAGGCCAAACCCTAAAAAGGTTGCTTTGGGAGTGTGACATGGTCAGATTGGCATTTTTGAAAGATGCCCCGGGATGGATGGATAGAGGTAAGATAGACTTGCAGCCAGGGAAGAGATGGTCTGACTTTTAGATGTTGGCACTTGGAATGACATCGGGGCTAAGATGTAAGGGCTGTTGAAGCTACACAGTCTAGAGCAGCAGTTCTCAACCTGTGGGTCCAGACCCCTTTGGGGGTTGAATGATCCTTTCACAGGGGTCGCCTGATTCATCACAGTAGCAACATGACAGTTATGAAGTAACAGCAAAAATAAATTTATGGTTGGGGGGTCACCACAACATGAACTGTATTAAAGGGTGGCAGCGTGAGGAAGGGTGAGACCCACTGCTCTAGAGGGTTCGGCAGCTATGAGTCCTGGGAGACAGAGGACAAGGCCTCTTCATTTATCTCCTGATGATGACGGGTGTGAAGGGAGGCCTCTTGCGTTTCGCAGGGAGGCCTGGGGCCACCCAGCCCTGCTGGCAGTCCCTGTTCAGAGGTCTCCGTTAAGGGGGAACAAGCACCCTGCCATTTCTTTATGTACCCAGGCTGTCAATCTCATAAACAAAGGCGTAGTCAAACCACCTTATTGAGAAGTAGCTTAAATTAACCTTGGCAGGTGGATTAATAAATAATAAGGCCTCAATGGCGTATAAAGAAATCAATTACACTCTAAATTTTAAAAGAGCACATGCTCAGTTCCAACCCAAGGAAGCTGCAGTATTCTTGAGCAATTCCCAATGTGCCCAAACTCAACTCTAGGCAATGTCATTATGGGAAAGATTAGACCAACTGCATTCCGGGGCGCAGATTACTGCATGTTCTGGGATGGCTAAGAGGCCTTCCGTGGGTGAGGCCTTGGTGTGGAACACAAGATCATTTGCCCTGAGCCGCTCTCTGTAATTGCGGCAGTTGATTCAGGGCTGCCTCACTTTTGCATAATACGCAGCCTTTGCCAGAGCTGGGAGGGACCAGGGGTCATCAACCCTTCTGGACTAATATTTTGGGATGCCCCTTTTATTATCCTGGAATGGAATTCATAACTGATATAATCCACCTAGACATCTCATTTGAAAAACCTATCTACTGCACCAAACTGCAAAGTAAATGGAAAGTCAAAAGCAAAGTAATTTACAATAAAATAACGTGTATGTTTGTATGTGGATGTGTGGCTCCAACCAGAGTAGAAGACGTAATAGCAGTCAGATGATTGCTTGATGGAAACAGAAATGAATGTGTGGAATCAGCCACTCAAATACCATGAACAGCGTGGCCTTTAGAGTTCGAGTTTTCTGAAACAGTGGAGAGCCGAACCAAAAAAAGTACAAATCTCTCCCAGATTTGCATAGTATTTTCAATCCCGGAAAACTGAACTAATATTAAAATCATGCAAAAATACTTGATGTTTATAGGTGAAATGGAATGAGGAATTACATTCAGGCAATTACAACAAGGATTTATCACTTACATGACTGCCAAGTGGGATGTTCCAGAGTAGAGAGGGGGAGGTCTGATGTTTTACTGGTCAGGTAGGGTCTTCCTGTGCCCTGCAGACCATCTAGCATCGGAATGCCAGCATCATTCTCTCTCTCTAGTCGGGCAACCAAACGTGGCCCTGGAAATCGCCAAACCATTTCTTAGAGGTTCGGCTGCCATACTGCACACCACAGCTCTCCTCTAGCCTCCCCGTGGTCTGGATGTGGGTGGATAAGTCTGGAGAAATAGGGATTTGTGAGATGTCACTTAGTGTGTCCCTGGTGAACAATGTCTGGGATCTGGAACTCTTGTCTGCCATACCAGAGTCTTCCTATTGGCCTCGCCTACAGAGATATAGAGTGGATTTGCCTTTGAAGGCAAATGTCGACCTAGCTAGTGGTCAGATCTTTAGGGGTCAGTTGTTGACCGGTATCTAATCTCTCTCATCGTGAATTCTGGGCTTCTGTTTTTTGTGCCTATGTTTTTATTTTTTACCCCAATGCGTGTGGCCTTTAGAAAATATATGGAGATCAGAGAGCCACCCCTAGGGTAGATTAGAACTGCTAATCTTTCTTTTAGTAGCTGAAGGCTTAACATTTGACATTCAGGGACTCCTCTGGGCATTTTCCTGAAGGGAGGTCCATTTGTACTGTAAGATATTATGGCCCTCCCCCCACCGCTTTGGCTATTTTCATATTCTAAGCCAAGGTGCGTGAAGAACCACGGACAATACATGTTTTGTGAATTCAGAGGCATTGAAACTCCCTTTACGCCTTTTCTTCCACTGGTTGGCTAGGTTACTTAAAATGAGTAAAGGCATTTACAGTTTAAAATGTAAACTTTTTTTTCACGTAGGCATATGAGTTTTTCAATAACCACTTGGGCTTTCCATTTCCTTATCTATACAATGGGGATAACCATACGTTCTTCATAGTGCATGAAATTAAAATAGTTGCCACACAGTAAGTACTCAAACTTGGTTATCTATCTTCCCACTTTTTGTTCAAAAGGGGACTTAGTAGATACAAGGCACAGATAGGGCCACTTTCTCACACTGTTCTCATGGCAGACATCACTAATCTATCTCTGGAAGCTTACATAGGGGCACCACATGGTCTCAAGCCTCAAGTGCCTTCTGAAATTAACATTCCAGGAAGCTATGACTAATCTTCTGACTCAGCATAGGAATTGATAACTTTGTTCAATTTTACCATTGCTAAATAAATAGTCAATAAGTAAATCCCTAATAAGACCATTGCCAGGCATTTTACTTCTCCAAGGTGAATGAGACCTGAGATAGCCCCGCAGCTTCCAGATTCTGAAGGGATGGAGATAGCTCTCTGCAGAGACAGAAGGTGACAGGAGGAAGAAGGAAGGACCGTCTCAGAGCATGCCCATGCCAGGTGTGTCTGAGCAGTTAGTACAGAGCTGGAAGACATATGGTTACGTCTCATATCTGGAAGTTAATACAGTGGATGCAGAGCCCCTGGCATGTGATTGTTGCGCAGGTACTCAGTAGCTAAGAGTTCCCATCTCTGCTTCCTTCATTGTTTTCCCAGACTTCTCTCATGATCTATGAAGTTCATCATGAATTTAATATAATGATAACAATTATCACTAACAATATCAACAGACATTTGTCCTCACAGTCATCAGGTCCATTCTGACACAAGGTGACCCCGTAGGTAGAGCTGTGGGTATCTGAGACTGTAACTTCTCACAGGAATGGAACGCTTGGTCTTTCTCCCTACCTGCGGTCAAACGGATGGACTCTGGAAGAGCTTGAAATCCACATTTTAACATCATGGTGTTACTGATGGGCCTGGACTTGCACACTGATGGGGTCAAATTATTTCCCAAAAGGTGATAGTCTAAAACACTTAGAAAATTCAATTTTCTGGTTTGAAAGTCAAAGATTAAAAGAGCGATTCTAAGAATCAGCCATACAGAGATTAGAGAATCTATCATTTCCAAAGGAGCCCTGGTGGTGTAGTGGTTATGCATTGGGCTGTGATCCACAAGGTCAGAAGTTCAAAACTACCAGTCAGCTCCATGGGAGAAAAAGGGGCTTTCTACTCTTGTAAAGAATTACAGTCTCAGAAACTCATAGGGGCAGTTCTACCAGTCTTATAGGGCTGCTATGAGTTGGCATCAACTCAATGGGGGTGAGTGAGATTATTCTCTAAATTTATGATTCCTGGATTCTAGAAGTCAAAGATCCTATGATATCTAATTTAGAGTATCGTTCTAAAATTCCATTGTTATAGACAGCACTTTATTATAGGATCCATGAACAGAACCAGAATCAGAATTTCCCAGGCCTCCTTTGGACATTTTTGGATCTACCATGACTTGGCTGCTAACCAAGAATTTGGTGGTTCAAACCGCCCTGCTGAGCACGATGCAGCCTCCTGCATCCATAACAATTTCTCACTCACCCATGCACCGCCATTCAGTCAATGCCAACTCATAACAACCCTCTAGGACAGGGTAGAATTGCCTCAGTGAGTTTCTGAGATTACAACTCTTTATAGAAGTAGAAAGTCCCATCTTTCTCCTGGGAATAGCTGGTTATTTTGAACTGGTGACAAGCAGCCACTCTGCCAGTAAGCCTGGGCCTGAAAGCACTCAGCTCTAGCCCCATGAGTCAGCAAACGTAGATTTACCTGCTCCTACTGAGTGCTCCAGGGACTCGACCAGCATGTCTCCTGCCCTAAGGGACTCCATGTTCTTATTCTCAAGGCCAGGAAGCCTTGAACTTGGTTTCGCTGCCGCTTCTCTCCTGGTTCTTGCCATCTCTAGTGCCACAGCCTCTGTGCCCTAGATTGAGCATATTCAGCATAGTGATCTCAGGGTCCAAAGGACGCGGTCCTCTCTGGCTCTTCTTGATCACAGTGAGACCCCTACTTCTACTTCTAAGATAGCTCATTTTAAATCTAGCAAGATGACAAAACCGACTAGACCCGTGTTTGGGGTTTCATATATCTTATTTGCCGGGCCCCACCTCAAGGTGCCATGTCCCTTGTTTACATTATTAGCAAGCTATCCAATCCCCTCAAGGAGTAAAGAACACCTCACATTTTCATGGTCTTACCTTGCCACTTTGTGGGGTTACAAAGACTAAGGCTAAAAGGGCTATCTCAGGTAACTCACCGCCCTGCATTTCCCTTCTGATAGGCGCCCTGGTGGCAGGCTGGTAAAAGTGTTTGCCTGCTAACAGAAAACTCATCAGTTACTCTTCAGAAGAAATAGAAGGCACACTGCTTCCCCCCACCCCTCCAATTGTTGACCTCCGAAAACCTCACGGAGCAGTTCAACTCTGTCCTACAGGGTGACTGAGTCAGACAGAATTGACTCCGCAGGTGGATTTGCTTTTTCAAGTCTTCGGGGTGTTGCCTCTGGTGTCCTCTAGATGGCGTCCGGCTCTCCAGCCAAGGCTCAGTGCTCAGGGTGAGACTCCACAGCTTCCCAGGGCTACGAGAGTCAACAATGTAGCTTGGAAGCTGCATCTGTACCTTGGAATCAGACCCAGCAGGGAGCATTACGGATGACTTATGCATTCCTGAATGCCACGAATTGGCTTCGAAAGCATCACATCAAAGAAGCCTTGTGAAGGAGGTTTCATCATTTTGCAAATGAGGTTTCATCATTTTGCAGAGAGGCAGAATGGCCTGGTGTATACCCAGGTCTAGTGAATGGTTGAGCAGGTCTTCCAGGGATCCCTTTGTGGATGTAGAGTTTCCGTTTCATAGACTGCTTCTGGGAGGACACAGAGAAAAGGGGACAAAGTACCAGTAGCCCTCAGCTGCCCTTGCTGGGAAGCAGAGGCCCCAGGTAGTTGAGACCGAGCAGGACCATCTCTCACTTAGGACCATTGCCTTATCTTCCCAGGGGTCTTCTTGCCTCCAGGCCACCCCTGAGGTTCACTCTCTGCACCGACTGGTTTAATCTAGGTATCAAAAATCTGACCCCTCCATGCCCTTCTTAAAACAATTCAGTGGCCTTCCTTTGTCCAGACATCCCTAAATCTCTACCTTGAAATTTAGGATTCTGTCATCATGGTTTAACTAGGTATGATTGCACACTCTGTGTCAGTCATGATGTGCATTCTTATTTGTGTTAGTTTCTCATTGCTGCTGGAACCAATGCCCCACATGTAACAACTTAAAACATTTAATTATTGCCTTAAAGTCTGGCTACTCAGAAGTCCAAAATGGGACTCACTGGGCTAATATCAGTGTTGAAAGGTATACACTTTTTTTTTCTTCTTCAGGCCCAAGAGACAATTCATTTTCTTGGTCTTTAGAATGTCTAAACGGCACTCCCATCCCTTGGCTCGTGGCCTCCTTCCATCTTCAAACTCAGCAGTGGCCGATTGAGTCTTCCTAACATGACGTCATTCTGACTCGGCCCCTCTCCTCTCTGCTTCCACTTTGTTGTGGTTGTTACTGTTGGCTGCTGTTGACTCTAATTCTTGGGGACCCCATGTGTGGAGAGTAGAACAGCTCCCACAGTGTCTTCAGGGCAGATCACTGACCCATCTTCTGGGGAGTGTCTCAGAGTAGGTTTGAACTGCCAGCTTTGGGGCTGGTAGTTGAGGGCTGAACCATGTGTGCCACTCAGGGACCACCACACTCATTTTGTAGACCCTTAGATTACCTTGGAACAGCCCAGCTATTCTAGAAAAATCTCAAAGTCATTTGATGAACAAACTTAATTCTATCTGCAATCTTACTTCTTTTCCATGTAACAACATATTCACAGGTTCCAAGGACTAGGATATGGATTATTATTATTTTTGTTGGGGAAGAGGGATTCTATTCTAACACATGCTCCCTTCCCCCCTACATTCACAAACTCTTTTGTCTGCTTATAATTCCATTTCTCTTTCCAAGAAAAGAAAACTCCCATTCTATCTATAGAACCTGGTTTAAATGTCACCTTCCTCATAAAGCCTTTCCTGAGGCCATGGATAACAGAGAGCTATCTATCTATCTATCTATCTATCTATCTATCTATCTATCTATCTATCTATCTACCTATCTATCTACCTATCTATCTACCTACCTATCTATCTATCTACCTACCTATCTATCTATCTACCTATCTATCTGTCTATCATCTATCTCCAATGTAACACTTCTCACGCGGTAATTGTACTATATGTTCTTTCAATCACAAGCTTCTGACAGGAAGCAACCATGCTTTGCTCAGCTCTGTTTACTCAGCACTAAAGCGGTACCTGCCATGTTGCCTGCGTTCATGAAATCTTTGTAACGCATTGATTAGGAAAATGAACACAGAGGAACCAGTATAAGCTAGAGGTTAGGTAGCATGCTATCAGTTTATTATCTAATTAGTCAATTTGATTTTGGCTGTCTTTCTCTGAGAATCAATGATCAAAACTGGTATAATTCCAGCCAAAATGAGAGATTCTTGGTCTTATTTACAGGGATCCTTGGTTGCGCAGGGGTTAAGCACTCGGTTGCTAATTGAGATGTCTGTGATTTGAACACACCGGTTGCTCTGTGGGGGGAAAGATGTGGCAGGGAAGGCTTTCCCAAGATACAAGGTGGTGCCCAGGCTGAATTGCGCTTACTTATTAATCTGGAGTGCACAATTTCACCTCGATTTGAAAGCACTTCAATGTCAAGAAACCCATGTGACAGTGAGCACCACAGAGTAGTGAGTAGATACAATCAGGCTTATGCACACCTTGTTTACCGTGAGCTGGTGTGTACTGTGTTTACTGTTCAGTCTTCCCCCACTGCTTCGATAAAAGTTCAGCCTTGAACACCATATGGGGCAAGGTCACTGTGAGTGGGAATCAACTTGACAGTAATGGGGTTTGGTTTGGTTGGTCTTAGTTACAACTATGCTTAGCTGAGAGTACTTAAGCAGTGGCTTAAATTGGTTGGAAGCTTTTCGCTTTTCTGTTTAAAGTCTGCCTGTGAGAGCCCAAGGTTTCTCGAGGCCCAATTCCATGGAGTTCTCAGGATCTAGGCTCGTGAAGTTCATCCCTCAATCATCTCCATGGTGTGATCTTAAACTCACCGTCCAAGGAAGCACTTTCAACAATGTCACTTGCACACAGAAAGATGGAGAAAGGCACGAGATGAGATACACAACAGCTGGATCTGATGGGTTCCTGGCAGCTTGCACTTAACATCTGTGCTTCTGTTTCATGCATTAAGTAAGTCACATGACCACATCTAGCTCCTAGCTGGAAAGAATCTGGGCAGTTAAATTCTACTGTTATGTAAGAATGGGAGCATAGATAGTCTTGGGGCCTCTGGCAGCCTCTGGTATCAGGTCTACTTTCCCTTCACACTCTGACTTGCTGGGTGAGGTAGTTAGTTTATTGTGCCAACCTGGCCAATAAACACATGTGGGGTTAATTGAAGGGCAGAGAGATAAATGGTTCAGTGAGCCTCGCCTTTCAAATACTCGGGTCCCTTGCTTTCTGATGGTCGGACCAGGGTGCAGCTGCCTTAGCCAGTTCCCTGCTTCAACTGGCAAGGCTTACTTCTTGCAAGATATCCCCAAGGAGAAGCTGCATGGACCTACCCCAATGCAGCCTTGGGTGCTGGAGCAGCTGTGTGGAGACCCCTGCCAGTGCTGAGATGTTTACACATTCACTGACTTGGCTTTCTCCCCTGCAGTCAGCATCATTGCATGTGTTTTGTGAGATGGAGGAGGACTTTGTGGATTGGTGTTGGACATATGGGTTAATGTTGGGCTTGTGGGCTTGGGCATCACTAGGTTGGATGCTTTCTTGATGTGCACTTACCCTTTATATAAAACTCTCCTATACATGTGTTTCTGTGGATTTGTTTCTCTTATGTATCCAGACTAACACACTGGGTTTTCAAGTAGAAGCCTGAAGTTCAAAGGTGGAGAAGGCCAGACGTGCCGACCAGCACCTGCTGTTGATTATTCTGATGCATTATAAGGAGGTAGAGTATTATCAAGGAGCCAGCAGCAACTCTGGAGGAAGACAGAGGTTTTCATTGAAGGGCTGGATGGCTTTCATGGGCCATCTGTCTGCATAATGACATTCCATTGTTCCTCTCTGCCCTAGCTAATGGGTCTAAGGTGCTTTGGTTAAACTACTGAGCCTACAGAACCTAGAGCTAGCTACAGCCTGTTACAGATAGGATGACTATATGACCAACTTGGCCCACATCATCCTGATCCATGCTTATAGTTCTGATGGAATCACCAATTGATGGACCAAATTATCAATAAGATTATCAATGGGTGCCCCCAGCCTTTCAGAAGAGTAGAATTTAGCAACTCAGGCTCTTCGCCGGTAGGGGCTAGGTGTAGTCATGTGACTTAACTCCCGTGAATGAGATAATGGGATAGTGAGGGGCACTTCCAGGAACTTGTAAGACACAGCAACTGTGTTTCCTGTGCCTCTCTTCCCTCTATGTGCCAGTCACACTGATGCAATGGTGAGAGTTCTTCTTTGTACTTTAAAGTTCCAGGTGACCCGTTTGGTTTTCCTTTTGTCTCCTCTTTCAAAGGTGCCCCAGTTTGGATGATAAATGAGCAGTGACTTTATATATGAAGCAGTGTAGCTTGCAGATAAGGAAAGGGGATTGAGGTTCATATTTGGCTATCAGAAATAGATTCGTAAAATCTATTCATCAATTATTTTTAATTCCATTTTTTTAAAAATGATTTGACCTACCAGAGGCGGTAGAGAGCAGAGAGCCAGCATGGAGAGTATTTGGAATGTGGTCTATGAGTCGAATCCGCTTGATGGCAGTGAGCTTGGAGTTTGGGATGAAGAGTCTCTGGTGTACCATCCCTCTGGTTTTTTTTGTTTTAAAAATATTTTTTAGATATGATTCTTCTACCTGCCGCAAAGATCACCTCTTCTGAGTGGCCTTCTATGAGCATCTAAAGCAACCTCCCTCACCTCTGTTTCTCATGTAATCTTCCTGGTTTGATTTTCTTTCTAACACTTTTTAATATCTGAAACTATCTTATTTAGCTTGTGTCTCTTAAGTCACTCCCTGCAGCTTCTGCTATTAAGGACCTCAACTTCTTGTGGTCATAGAATTTGTTGTCTTATTCACTTTTATATCATGCTAGGTGTATGGATGAATGGATATGGGTGGTTAAGGAAGTTTCTTGGACGGTGGAGGAATCAGGAAAAGACTTTAGGAGCCATTGACACTGAAAATTTATGAAGTTCAAAAAAATCATTTTATTGGGGGGTCGTACAACTCTTATCATAATCCATACATCCATCCATTGTGTCAAGCACATTTGTACCCTATTTGCCATCATCATTCTCAAAACATTTGTTTTCTACTTGAGCCCTTGGTATCAGCTCCTCAATTTTCCTCTCCCTCCCCACTCCCTCTCCCGCATGAACCCTTGATCATCTACAAAATTATTATTATTTTGTCATGTCTTACACTGTCTGACATCTCCCTTCACCCACTTTTCTGTTTTTCAGTCCCCCAGGATGGGGGTTATATGTAGATCCTTGTCATTGGTTCCCCCTTTCTACCCTACCTCCCCTCAACCCTCCCAGTATCACCCCCCTCATCACTGGTCCTGAAGGGGTCATCTTCTAATTTATGAATTTTTTAGAAAGGCGTTCCCTGTGATGAATTTCCACACCACGAGTCAGACAATAATGGGTACAAAAATCCACACCACTTTTGCTGTCAAGCTAATGCTGACTCATCGTGACCCTGTAGGACAGAGTAGAATTGTCAAGTCAATTCCCACTCAGAGCAACCCTGTAGGACAGAGTAAATCTTCATGCGAGCCCATGGTCACATCTTTCTTCCAGGGGGCCTATGCCCACCTCTCGGCTAGGAGCCAGTGCAACAGGGGTCAGAGCTTGAGGAAGGTGAGCTCCGGCAAGTGTTCACAGCTGCCATTCATTTTCTGTTCTGTTGGTGAGTCTTCATTCTTTCTTCTGCTTTCTTACCACCCTACTAAAGGGCTCCCACAAAAGCGAACAACTGCCGCCACCATCACCAACAGAAAAACAACCCCACCCAAGCCCAAACCCAGTGTCTTCACATTGACTTCAACTCCCAGGGACCCTGTAGGACAGCAGAGAAATGTCCCCTAGGGGGTCCAAGGCTGTCATCTTAATACCACCACATCTTTATCTCACGGAGGTTCCATCCGCTGTGCTTAACCCCTGGACCACCGGCTCTTTTAAGAGCTAAGCATTTTCAAAGTCAAGCTCAGTGCGTTGGCCTTGAGCAATTGAAAAACCCTGCCCTTTCCTCACAAGCTCAAACTCCGGGTTATTGATGAAAATAAATCACATGCTGCCAACAATTTTCCCATGGAAGAAACCAGGAGCACAATCCCAAAGAGAGGTCGATTAACAACATAGTGTCCTCCTCAGAGATCAGATATGAGTTTTATAAACTTAAAAACCTTCCCTTGAAGGGCCAATCATCTTTAACTTATTTATTTTTTTTAAATCACAAAGTAGATGCTATATGAGCATTTGGGCTTGTAGTGTCGGAGGCTCACAGAGATCAAGTCAGCCTATTTAAAGTAACACAGTGCTTCTACGGCACTGCAGAATCATTACACTGCCTCTCAGCTTCCTGAGATTTGCACTCTGGTGATTTGTCCGCTGCCAAGGCAGGCACCTGAGCTGGCTTCTGCTCTCTCTGCCTTCCTTCTGTCACCCCATCTATCCATCTCCCCGCTTCCTTCCTGGGGAAACTGCTGAGGACAAGCAAGAGGCTCTGCTTTCCAGGCAGCAAGACTGTAGTAATTTGATGGGAATTCTGCTTGTGGTTGCCTCCTCACAGCGGTTCAGGAGAAATAGCATGTCTAGAATGAGAGGAAGCAAGCAGCAGCTCAAACCTTGCCCAGCCAGGGCAGTTGGCCAAGGTGGGGCCTGCAGCAAGAACCAAGGTGAGGTAGTCATATGTCTAAAAGAAGCAGAAGAGCTTGAGTCACCTGTGCATGTATGAGGTTTCAGCAATTTGCTTTCTCCATGACTTGGAGGTTTCTTAAAGTATCCCCAGGTTGTAGAGTTTTTAAGGCACTTTAAGATCCTACATGCTGTATGATCCTTACAGTGAGCTGCAGGGAGGGAGGGAGGGAGGTTTTACTATGCCCCCCCCCTCACATTTTATAATTGGGAGGATTGAAGGGACTTGCTCAAGGCCACCCAGCAGACTTTCTTTGCTACATGACAGCATGGTACAATCCCCATGAATTACCCGAAGTCAAGTCCAGAAGCTGTTCCCATGGCCCAGAATAATTCTCAACTTGTGTCATTTTCGTTTCTAAAACTAGGTCCTCAGGGCAGATGCTTATCCATCACGTGATGGTGCATTTTCCAAAGCATGTTGGAAAGGGCTAAAGGGACGGCACATGCTCCGTAAAGGTCTGGGGATGTATCATCATCATCATCATCTTCATCATCATCATCATCATCATTGTTAGTGGCTCCCACTCATGGTGATTCCGTGTTGTACCACAGAGTGAGCTGCTGTCCAGTCTTGTGCCCTCTACACAACTGTGGGTCTGGTTTCTGGGCACTTTGAATGCCTTCCAATCTAGAGGGAAAATATTTTTTAATACTCCATCAGATAATGTTCTATCACAATTCATAGATTTAAAAAAAAAAGAAGATTTCTAGATTTTTCTCCCAAGCCTGTCTTCATCTGGAAGTTCCACTAACCCTGTCCACCATGGATGGCCTTAATGATATTTGAAGCACCAGTGGCCTAGCTTCCAGCATCATAGCAACAGGCAAGTCATCCGGCAAGATGGGCCAGCCAATCTGTAGTAGATCATCATAGCAATGGCTTTTCATTGGATGCTGATATTGGCAGGAAGGGATATGTTAAAAAGAAGACAGTCCTAGGGGTGGGCAATGGTTAAAAGGTAGCAACTATCTGCCTGCTGACTGTAACTTGTCTCCCACAGGCTCTGTGGAGTAGCATTCAGAAAAAACTAGGCACACAACTCAGGTTGTCATATTTAATCTTTAGAGTAATGTGATGTAGGTGTTATTCCTATTTCATACTAGAGGAAGAAACCGAGATTCAGAGAGGCTGTAGAACTTGCCCATGGTCCCATGTTTGGCCTGGACAGAGCCAGGATTTAAACCTCAGCTCAGAGGGATGTCAAAGCACCTTCCAGAATTCAAGATAGTATGTTGTCCATCCATAAGAACATATCCCGGTCATAGTAGATTCTTAATAAATGATGCTGATATCGAGTCTGACAACAGATCTAAGAGAGATAGAACCGTGACCGGACCATGTCTATTTGCATCCATCCCCCAGCCCAGACCTGACACACAGTGAGTCCTCCACAAGCCAACGTGCAGTCAAGGAAGCTGCCACTCAGAGGAGGGGATCACTGGAGTGTAGAGCCAGTCTTCCCTGCCCTCACACCCACCCTCTTTGCCCCGTAGCATGCAGCCAATGATTCATAGACAGAGACGGGCTGAGGGTAGTATCAGTGCGAGTGGGGTGGGGCAGGATTGCATTTCATCTCAGCATTTATATTTCCCCAGAGTCCACACAACGGCATTTCAAGACTAGTATAAAGCACTTAATTGAAATCTGTAATTCCAGCCCTCATTAATAACCAATCTCAGGAAGCAGAGAGCCCCACGACCATTAATGATGAGCATGTTGCAGATGCAGGCCTTTAGAGGGGCACGGCACGTCCCTGGCTCATTTTACAGTTGATTAGAGTGAGTTAAACTTTGCCCTGCTTGTAAGTTGTATGTTTAATATGAGAAGTTGGCAATATGTGAAGTTATCAAAGTACCACAGCTGCATTGGCGGGCCTCCAGCCGGCATCGCTCATCCTAAACAGCGCGGCGACCCTGCAGAAGTGGGCCACCATCTCACAAGATGGATAATGCGGTGGAACATCATCAGTCCCTGGGAAACAAGGGAGCATCCCCACTGACTGCATCACAAGCATCCTGTAAGGTGGGTTTTCGGTTGCGGGGCCCCCTGCTGGCAGAATCCACTATCATCTGTGATGTGTAACCGGAAGGGCCTCTAGACCTGGACTTGGGATCCTGAATTCTCTTTCTCTCCTACTCATGTGTGATGTGGCCTTTTTCCTATGCCTCCGTTTTGCCATCTGTATGATGAGATGCCTGGGTCTGATGACGTCAGACTTGCTCTGATTGTGTGTTGCTCCTAAAATCCAAGTTTGTGTGAGCGCTCTGTCTCCGACCTGGTGGACGGTCATTTGGAGTAGGATGCCACTTCATTTTTCTTAATAGTTGGAAAGAAAGATCTCACACAACATTTGCAATTCTAAGATTTTTTTTCCTCACATGCAATTTAGGGACACTAATAATTACATGACTCATGTGGTACAGCCGTTGCCTGTGAAAAGTTCTTTACTTTCTCCCAACTATCACCACCTGTGGTAGTTACATAATCTGCTGTCAATTTGAAGGGATGGAGTTTAACCTGTCAATCAGGTCACAGCTTGATGACCTCATTTGGAGGCCCTAACGCAGTGGTTCTCAACCTTCCTAATACCATGACCCTTTATACAGTTCCTCATGTTGTGGTGACCCCAACCATGAAACTATTTCCGTTGCTATTTCATAACTGTAATTTTGCTACTGTTATGAATTGAGTAACCCCTGTGAAAGGGGTTTTCAACCCCCAAAGGAGTCGCGACCCACAGGTTGAGAACTGCTACCCTAAGGAGATAAATAGCTCACTGGAGGTAGGACACATGCTCGCTCCCTTTGAGAAATTAGTGATGACGAGCCTGATGGAGTTATGCTGATGCAGTTAGAGCCCTGAGAGCTGAAGGAGCCACGTGGAGACCTCTGCCAGCACTGAGATGTGTACACCACCACTGGATCCACAAATTCTACCCACAAGCCTGTGATATTCCTGCATTCAGCATAATTGCATGCATTTAGTGAGTCTGAAAAGGAATTCATAGATTGGTGATGGACATATGGACTAATAGCAGACTTAAGGACTTGATCTGGACTGGGCTGGGATGTTTTCTCAATATTCAATTGCTCTTGTATATAAAGCTCTTTCTTATGCACATATGAGTGTCTATAGATTTGTTTCTCTATTCAACCCAGACTAACACATCACCCTAAAGAAACCTCCCTTTTGCCCTTTAACGCCCCCCCCCCTCTCTCTCCTGCTGCCATGTGCTCAAATCCCTTCAGATCCATTCACTTGCATGTTCTGAACAGGTTCATGTCTTGGACACGTTGGTCTTACTATTTCATTCATCTTTGTATACCTCCCTTATCCTGCCTCTTCTGGTTGACTCTTATTTGCCTCACAACACCCATTTCACACCTAACCTTCTGATCATATGAGTATTTGTTCAGCTGGGAAACATTATAGAAACCTAGGCTTGGAGTCATCTGACTCAGCTTTGAAGCCTACTTTTAACGCATGCTTATAGCTTCGGTCTGGTTTTCAAACTAATTGGGTGTTCACATTCAGTAACTGGAAATAAAATGTCTTTGTATACTTAGAGGACTTAGTAGGGTCTCAAAAACCATTTTTTTCTTCACATCTAAGATACCTATATATTTTTTAATTAAAAAAATTTATTATTCTGTAGAAAGGTGTGTGTCAGAGTTGTGTCCTCTCACTGTAGTTATTTGATCGATAGGCTGAGCAAATCATCAGAGAAGCTGGATTGTATGAAGAACGATGTGGCATGAGGATTGGAGGAAGGCTTGCTAACAACCTGTGACATGCAGACGACACCAGCTTACTTGCTGAAAGTGAGGCGACTTGAAGTACTTGTGGCTGCAGATCCAGGACTGTAGCCTTCAGTGTGGATTGCAACTCATTGTAAAGAAGGCCCAAATCCTCACAACCAGACCAATAGGTGACAGCCTGATGAAAAGGGAAAAGATGGAAGTTGCTAAGGATTCCATCTGGCTTGGTTCACAATCAATGCTCATGGCAGCAGCAGTCCAGAGATTCAATGACGTGCTGCATTGGACAGATCTGGTGCCAAGACCTCTTTTCAGTTTTGGAAAGCATGGCGGAGGTGGGGGGGGCTACTTTTAGAACTGAGGTGCACCTGATCCAAGTCATGGTAGTTTTGATTACCTCAAATGTATGTGAAAGTTGGATATTGAATCAGGAAAATGGAATAAGAATCAGTGCATTTGAACTATGGTGTTGGAGAAGGATATTGAAAGTACCATGGAATTCCAAAAGGGCAAACAAATCTTTTGGAAGACATACAGCCAGAGTGTTCTTTAGAGGCAAAGATAGAGAGACTTTGTCTCACAGACTTTGTCCAGGTGGTCAGGAGACCCCGATCCCAGGAGAACATCGCGCTTGGGAAAGGAGAGGGCAGTGAACAGAGGAAGCCCTCACCGAGGCACTTCTCACAGGGCTGCAATCAGGTGTTCAAGCACAGGGACAATTTGGATGATGAGGAAGGACCCTGCAGGATTTCATGATGTTGTGCTGTGGGGTAGAACTGACTCCATGGTACTTAACAACAGCAACAAGACAAGCAAACATTTTCCTTTTTAGCAGGGGTTGGCAGTTTTGTGCTGAAAAAGGGCCAGATAATATATATTTGACACATTGTGAGGCCTATCGTGTCTGTGGTAACACTTCACCTGTGACACTGTAACATCATCTCTATATATAAATGGGCGGGCATGACTGTGTCCCAATAAAACTCTAATTGCAGACACAGGCAGTAGACTAGATTTGGCTTACAGGCTGTAGTTTCAGACCTGTGTTCTGTAATGTTTGGGGTACAGAGTCAGCACACTGATGACCATTTGGTAATGCATGTGTCAGTCTGTTCTATTAGACAATGCTTTCCTGAGAACAGGAGTCCCAAGTCCCCTTTCTGCAGGTTCAAGTCCTACCCCATGCATTGTCTCACTGAATTTTCTCAGCATTTCTGTAAGGTAGACCCTAGTATAGCTTGTTTCCTAGATGGGACCACTGAGGCAAAGAGAGGCAAATAATTTATCTGGTGACTAGAGGAGACAGGTTGCCTCCAGAGCTCATATGTCAAGCATGACCTAACAGAGACTGGGGCATGAAGGCTTGTTAATCACTAGCTGACTGAGCATCATTTTCCTTCCCTGTGTTTATGTGTGGTTTTGAGGATCCAGAAGCAGTACTTAAAGTCTCACAAATGAGTGTGCATTGAGCATCTGTGCCTATTAAATGGTATAGGGACACATAGATTTGGCTCATCTCTCCGACCTGCTAAGATCTTTTGGGATCCTGATTCTTATGTCTAACAGGCTCGCTCCCTCTGTCTCCTGCTTTGGAACCGACCACCCATTTTCCCTGGAGTTGCCCCTGCAAGTGAGGCCTGTTAAATTAATTGAATAAGGACCTGGATGGAGATAGGGTTAGAAGTTGTGCTGGTTCCTGTGGTGCTTTGCCAAATCCCATTCCCTGTGGAGTCAATGCAAAATCCTCATAGTTTGAAAACAAGAAGCTGTCAACTTGGCACCTGGAGGACTGAAACTCTGTAAAATTCTGGTCCAATCGCTAAACACCGTTGGTTTGAGTCAAGGCGAGCTGGTTGGTTTGATTTTACAGAGGCATAAAGTGCAGGCAACGGAGACTTTTGGGAATAGCCTCCATTTCAGTTTGCATATATTTAATACTTCATATGAACTAGATTCTCTGCCAAATGCGTTACATATTTGATCTCATTTAGTATTTATTGCAGCCCAGTGGGGTATGTGCCTGAACCCCACAACACAAATAGACTGAGGATCAGGAATCATAAACAACTTGCGCATGGTCACAAAGGTATTAAGGTGAAGCCAGAATTCACACTTAAAAGCCTCTTTACAACACAATATACTAGCATTTTGTAGCTTTACTTTTTAGAGTAAAGGAGCAAGTAGTGTGTACAAATGCAATTACTATAGAAGCCGGATGTCTATTATTTTTAGGTTTATTGAATGTCATTTCTATCTGCTGCCAATCTCACTTAGTTTGCTTGCATTTAGGGTATCTAACATTATTACAAGCCAGTATTTTCTTTCAACATCTTAGACTGTTCAGGGAGGTTGCACATTTCCCTTAAGCCACAGGACCGAGAGATAGAGGAGCAGCATTGAATTCAAGGACTCTGACTCCTGCTCCATTGGGTACGATTCCTGCTGCCTTTTGGAATCACTGATAGATTTTCCTTTTAATATATACTTCTAAGCTTGATCCCAACAGAGTTCTGGTTTAGCTGTGACCCAGGCCTCCAGATATCTGTCTTTGAAAATTACCCAAGAATGTTCTGATTGACAACTAAGGGTAGGTCGGGAGCAGTGTACGAGCCATGCTCATTATATTGGGAATAGTATTTATAAAGGGGATCTCCAAGGTCCTTTCGACTTGTCCAGGGTCTATTATTACAGGGAGCTGGAGCCATGTTTAACATGCTTAGTGTCAGGAGTAAGGATCAAAAATATATACACAAAAATTAGTGATTTATAATCTCAGAGTTAAAAATGGTATTTAAAATCTGAAATCAAAGAGGTGTAGGGGCCTAGAATCTGAAAGTACTGGAGGAAAAAGGTAGCTGAGTGTGGCCTTAGGAGCTCACCTATAGACCCACCCATGTGGTTCAAACCCTTTCAAGGTTTGGTGATCCATTCAAGCCCTATAACCAATCCTTCTTCAGCTACCACATCTTCAAGTTGAGGATGGAGTTAGCATCCACTTTACAGGCTGTTAGAAAAATCAAGAGGATCCAGCATAATTAGAGACATTCTTGTGTGCCAGTAAGCTAACTGTAAATGTTAGCAGTTGTAGTGCTTGATTAGAGATCTGATTTTCTCTGTTATGACCCTAAGATATGGTAGACCAACTTGAAGCCTTTCCCTGCAAACACAAATCCAACTGACTCAGCCATTTAAGGTGCAGTTGAACCAGAGCTAAACCATCAAACATGACTGTACTGCTGCTCTGTGTTCAGTGCTGGGTGCTGTGGAACGGAGGCGACTAAGCTGATCTTCTACCCTGGATCCTACTTGTAAAAGCGCCAAAAGGGATGGCATGCAGAGGGCAATGATCTCCAAGGACAAATAGCTCACCTAATATTCCAGGAGAGACACAGAATTCCTCTTTCTAGAGCTGACAGGAATGCAGAGCTCTGGATTTAGGCAGGGAGCCCAGGAGGTTTGTGATAACCAACAAGTGAGTGCTGAGTCTCACTCAGGAAGAGGTGGACATTGTGCTGAGAACTCCACGCATGCACTTTATTATTATTGTTGTTCAGGAATATGCACGGGGGAGTAAGATAAAATAAATGATCTTTGCTCTGCCCACCTAGATGAGATGACCTAGTCTTAAAGCGAAGTAGCTTCCTAAAACATAGATGGCATGTATGTGGGGAAAAGTTAAAATAAAATCACATATGTCCCCCTACATACTCCTCACTTAGCAACTACCTTGTCTTCTATCATTTTGAATGGATGGCAATATGAGAAGTCTCCTATCTGACTATTCTGTGCATTACCCTGGGCGTTTACCCTCTGTCTAGCTTCCAGAGGAAGCAGTCAGGTCCTCAGGAGGCTTCTTGCTGGTCTCATCACTGCCGAAGACACCCTTACAGTTCTCTCTACAAGAGATGACTGAGGCATTTTGCGGGAGCCCTTCTAAAAAGGACCTATGAGTAATCAGCAGGATCATGTCCTGCAGCAGAAAGGGTACTTTCAGGCTTCTCTATGGTACAGTCTGCTGAGCACCCTTCAGCTTCTCAGCCTCCAACCTTCCAGCCTTCAGGTTCACAGAGTCCAGCTGCTTAGTCTTTAGGTTCTCAAATTCAGACTCCAGGTTGTTAGACTCAGATTCTAGATTCCAAGCCCTCTAATACCATCAATGCCTTGATCACTTACCTGGGATCCTCCCCACTTACTAGGGAGGTAGCAAGTGGCTACGGCTGTGGGATTTGGAGTGTTTATGTGTGCTATGGGCACAGGTAGCAACCCCATTGACCTTCTGGATCACTCACCCCACAAATTGGCTGAGCTCTGGAGCTGCCAACTGTGCCTCTAGAATGGTTTCTGGGCCTCGGGTCCTCTCAAGTGCCACCCCAGTGGCAGGGCTTTGGGTTCAGAGCACAGTGCTGTGGGGGACACAGCAGCTCCAAGACACTTTCATGCCCTCCTCTATCTCATGGAACATTCACTTTGCATAACAGCATGGCTTCTGTAACCTAATCATGGTAGTAAGTGAGACGTGAGATAGCTACATGCACATGTACACACACACACACACACACACACACACACACACACACACACACACCCCAGATCCCTGAGGTGCCTGCTAGTCTAAGATAAACCCGGAGGCCTGTGGAGCTCGACACCTTCCGTAGCAAGTACTCTGCTGAGAGCTGGTTTTCACTGCCATCGAGGCCTGTTGGACTCATCGTGACTGTGGGACACGATAGACATGCCCCTAGGGGTTGCCAAGACTGGAGTGCTTCATGGGACTAGAAAGCCCTGTTTTTCTCCTGAGGAATGACTGGCAGCTTCAAACTGCTGTCTTCCCGGCTCACATCCCAATTTACAACCACTATCCACGGGGGCTCCCTTAAGTGTTGCCAATCAGTGATGGAGAGTAGCAGTGGTTAACATTTTTAGGCACTTGCTGCATACCAGGCTCAGTTCTAAGCATTTCAAAACTGTTTTTATATTTATGAATCCATCTAAATGCCCCCCATTATCATCCCAAGCTTACAGATAAGGAGACTGAGACATGGACAGGTTAGGTAACTTTCTCGAGAGACAATAGCTGGTGAATAGCAGAGGACAGGTGTGTAAGGCCATCATGAGCTCTACCCTCAGGGAACTGAGAGTCCAATGAGAGTAAGAGAAGCAAATGGTGAAGATCAAGTGGATCACAGGTACAGCGGTGCTGTGGGATCTCAGAAAAGGTGCCTCAACCAGACTTAGAAGTATCCAGGAAGACTTCCTGGAAAGAGTAATGAGTAAGTAGAGGATGACTATGCCTCACAAGGGCAAGGGCAGGCAGGGAAGTCATATGTGTCTATGACTGCAGTCCGGCCTCTCATCAGAGAGCACATGGTGTGACCCTGTCACAGTGAGGGAGACTGTGTCAGTCCGAGTAGACTAGAGAAACAAATCCAGAGAGACACTCACATGTGTATAAGAAAGAGCTTTATATACAAGAGCAATTGAAAATTGAGAAAACATCCCAGCCCAGCTAGTCCAAAGCCATAAGTATGATATTGGTCCATCTGTCCAATACCAATCTATAAAGTCCTCTTCAGACTCACAAAACACATGCAATGAAGCCAAATGCAGGATGATCACAGGCCAGTGGGTAGAAAGTCTTTGGGTCCAGTGGTGGTGTAAGCATCTCAGCACTGGCAGGGGTCTCTCTGGTTGCATCCATGTGGCTTGTATTCTGCAATGTCTCCTGGGGAGTGGGAGAGAGAGAGAGAGAGAGAGAGAGAGAGAGAGAGAGAGAGAGAGAGAGAGAGAGAGAGGTCTTTCACTTCTAGGAAGTACCAGATTTCCCAGAATTCTCAGGAGAAGGCCATGCCCACACAGAAGTCTCATTGGCTGTCTTCAGATTGACAACCTAGACTGCGCCCCTCCAGACACTCTTAATCCTTGCATTGACACCAGATTAGGTGACTACCACAGAGATCAAGAAACATCAAAGGAACCAGAAAGTTTCTACGATGTCAGGTGGGAGGTACAGGGGAGTCAGGGGTGTTCTAAGTTGGGACGGGCTTAATGTCACCTACCACCAGCACCACCAGCACCACCAGCACCAGCACCAGTACCAGCACCAGCACCAGCACTAGTACCACCAGAGGTCACAGCAACATTTTCAAGTTCTGGCCTCATGACTTTTATAACCAGGCTTCTCCGGACAGGTTGTGACTCTCCCCCCACCTGAGCCACTCCTTGGGGTAGGGTTTAGCCCTCCAGTCTCATCAGCCTCTACGGTTGTTGGGCTCTCCCGAAGTTCAGAAACCCCTCCTATTACCCAAATTCATGCCTGTATTTGTTCTGAACTATCCTTAAAACCACACACACACACACACACACACACACACACACACACACACACACACACACAGAACCAGTTTCCAATAAAGAATCAAATTAGATGTGATTCAGAAGAGGGAATCAAAGACAACTGGATTTTATTTCATGAGTATAAAATAAATTGGTTTCTATAACAGAACAAGCCAGAACCATTACTGAGTACAAGTCCCCTTTGTAAGAGCATTGAGCTATTGTGCCATAAACCTTGACTGCCTGGGAAGGGCCAGCAAGCAGACTTTCTGGATAGATGAATTGTCCACATAGCTGCGGTATTAAGCGCTGCACACTTAACAACAAGTCTTGGCAATGGTGCAGTCGGTCCTATACCATGAATCTGGAAGCCGTGGCTATCATTCAGCATTTGAGGAAAGTATGTATACAGTCCTCGCAAAGGGGAATGCGCGATGATGTATCTCAGCTCAGAATGAATCCTTACATTCTGGCTCCACACGCAAACCATCCCACCTTCTTCCATCAAGCACTGTGGTTTTTTTGGTCTGTCTGGGCTTATGGTTGTATATTTCATCTGTCTCCTTTAGGAGGCTCTGCACTTCTCAGAACCAGGCCCGTGTCTTATTTTACTTTCCTTTATGTCCCCTGTAGCTCAAAGCACCCTCAGAGACCACTTAGTCAACCTTTCCGCCCCGCTGAGGAGGACCTAAATGCTGTGAGTCAGTGGACAAACCAGAAGCATAGCCCACACCTGCTGGTCCCCCTCCTGCTGTTCCCCCTGGAGTCCACACTGCTCTTCAACCATTGCTATGTCTGCAGCTGCGTCCTCCTCCTCGTCCTCGTCCTCCTCCTCGTCCTCGTCCTCCTCGTCCTCGTCCTCGTCCTCCCCCTCCCCTTCTCCCTTGTTGCCTCTGGAAGACAGCGCAGGTGAGAATTCTGCATGAAGTTGGTGTGAGTAAATGTCCAGCAAGAGGAAGTGCTTGTCTTGGCCTAAGCCACCGCAGTTCCTAATCTCTTGTGTTTGTGTAGTGTGGCTGTTCTCCTTGCTTTAGGTAGTGTCTTACTAAGAACATCACTCTGGGGCAGACAAGACCAGGTCTGTCACTTACTAACTGGTGGTCATAAGCAAGTTTTGAAGACTCCAAGTATCGGTTCCCTCCTCAGCTCCCCTCTCCACCTCCCAAAAAGCAGTGTGTGTGTGTGTGTGTGTGTGTGTGTGTGTGTGTGTGTGTGTGTAGGGGCTGGGGACTGGGAGCTGGGGGGAGGGTGGCTGGTTGGGAGGATTACAGGGAATAAATTGTCGGCTGGCCCTGTGACTTTGGAGGGGGCAGCACTCTATTATCCTGATCATGTTCGAGGAGGCAAGATGGTCAGATTATCTAATCCCCAAATAGTGAGGAGTCACTGTGTCAAAAGATACATTTGGAGTATTGGGATCTGATGCAATGAAGGCCACCGATCCTACGCCGGGCTCTGTGCTGCGACTTTCCCCACAGGACACTGGGCTGAGCTGTAGCCGCCACTTCACACAAGTGGGATCCAGGATGACAACTTGTATTATCTAAACCTATAACCCGAAGCTTTGGAACTGGGCCAAAGAGTCAGGGAATTTAAAAATGAGATTTTAGAAAACATAAAATGTTATATATGTATTGCGGCTTTTTACATGCACTCCAAGGCTTTAGCTTACCTACATACCTTCTCTTATCTGGATATCAAAGCTCCCTGTATTTCTCAGAAGCCCCCAACTCACGCTGCACTGGCCTCCTCTCACTGCACAGCTTGTCCCTCCCATCAGGAGGCAGTGCCACTTGCTGGTTGAGGGCGGAGAGCCGGAGTGCAGTTCTGTCACTCCCCGGCCGTGGGGCCTTGGGCAAATTGCTGAATGTCTCTGAGACTCAATTTCCTCATTTCCAGGTGGGGTGGGTAGCCAGACAGTTGGTGAAGGAGTCTGGATAAAGGGTCTGTATATAAAATTATTCTTTTTATCTGAAATAGTTCAGCTTATGTTAGCTCAAAGAAGAGAGAAAAAAAATGTTGCCCAAAGAAAAACAAAATCCCAGTTTCCAGAAAATTATAGATCATTATAGGTTTAATAGACAGAACACATCTGCACTCTCCAAGAGGCAGTCAGGTCGTGAGACAATCTTTTCTGCAGAGAAATTTGCGCTTCTTTACCAAAAAATGAGAACACAGTGAGGTGAAATGTTTACTTATATACTTTGGCCCCCCCCCTCCAAGGAGCTTAGAGAACATTCTAGATACAACAGGTACGCAGGGCCTGGACATCGATATTGCCAATTTAGAGCCATTAAGGTCTGGAGCGGTTAAACGACTCGCTCAAGGTCACGCAGTGAGTCTGGCTGAAACCTCAGTCCCCCGGCGTCAGTGATGACCTATTAAAGCACAATGCCCTGTCCACCAAAGAACAAAGCCGAGTGAAACCCTGATTGGTAAGGAAGGAAAATAGCTATTGAACTGTGGACGTTGACATTTTGCCAACCAGAAATCATTAATGTGGCCAGGTTTAAGGAGAGCTCTATTAAACTGTCCATCAAACACTTTACTCTTAAATGGATTCATTGAGAAAGGGAAAAGACCGAGATACAGAGAACATCCTTGAGGTGGGCTTTTCTTTGTCTGCTGGAAGTTCATGGTTAGCGCCATTTAGAGAGGATACCACTGGCGAAGATCTTTGAGCACAACGGAGGAGGGAAACCTTGGTATTTAGTCAGAGAGAACAGGCTCTTAAACCCATCAGCTGGGTACTTCAGACATGCATCTTCATTTCCCTGAGCCTATACAAATATTGTAAGGATCCCATATCATAATGTATGTATAGCATGGATCCCTCCACTCTTTCAGTACTCCATAATATGTAGTGAATGTTTCATACACTCACTGCCTGCCACAGGGTCAATGCTCACTCAGGTAGAACTGCCTCTTTGAGTTTCTGAGACTGAAACTCTTTACAGGAGTAGAAAGCCTCATCTTTCTCCCACAGAGATGGCTGGTAGTTTAGAACTGCTGACCTTGCAGTTAGCAGCCCAACTTGTAACCATTAAGCCATCAGGGTTCTTCTGGCTGTTTTCATAGTTCATACAAAGTGATGGAAGAAATGTGGCTCCACTACCTAAATAGTAGCGAACAAGTCAAGCCAATTGGGCAAAGCACCATGATAAGAAACATAGGGAAAGGTGAGTCAGTGTAGCCCAGAAACAGAGAGACACTGTTGTGTCCTGCAGGTAGGAACAATCCAGGGATTCTGGAGTTGGACTCTTGGGGGGCAGACAGAGATAAAGAGAGAAATTTGATTTTTCCCCCTTTACAAATGGAGTTACAAATTCCAAGCTTCCTTTCTGTGCAAAGTGGGTGAGGATTAAGTTAGATTTGGCGCCTATACGGCGTGCTGGCCATCATAAAAGGACAGCTACAGTTCAAATGGCCATCTTGGACTTGGTTTGGAACCACTAGACATAACTCATTTGTCCATGGAGACCTCCATTATGGATTCGACAGTTTGGGCCAGGAAACTTTCATTCTTTTGTCCAAATGCCAGACACTGTGCTAAATGCTAGTGCCAGCGTATAGAAGCCAGGGAAGTTATGGCTGAGGAAGAACAGGGGCCATGGGGAAGAGGAGTGGATTTAGCCCAGTCACGGAGCCAAAAGAAGTTGATGCTGAGGCTGGGCCAAGAGAACGAGTACCATATAGACTTGAGTATAAGTCGCCCCGACTACCAGCCGAGGCACCTAATTTTACCACAAAAAATGGCATAAAATGTGCCCAAAACTCAGCTCATACACATGTATATACGGTAATTAAGGATGGTCATGCCAAGATGAGGGGATACGGTGAGCAAAGGTGCAGAAGCAGGGCATCCAGGGGCTCCTGTAGAAAGATAAGCCATCTGAGGTTCCTGAAAGGAACAGGTGAGTTAGCGAGAGCAGGCTTGGGTTTGACTACTTGGTCTAAGGTTACAGCTCTTGAATGCTATGATGAAAATACTGTTACTACCTTGAAGGTAATGGGGAGCCGTAGAAGGGTTTTTGAGGGAGTTGTCTAAAGAGATGTTGGTTTCAGCAATATCACTTGAGAACAGAGTAGAGGGAAAGCGTGCTGGCTAACAGAGTTGGAGCCCAATACAAAGGCTGGCCACCTTCACGGATCATTTCTCTTGCCTGGCCCTTCGTATGTGACACTTGACACTATCTTTTTCTGTAAGAGCCTCATTCTGCTGGTCAAGGAATCTTGGCCCCGCTTTGAGTGTGTTTCCTTGGGGAGCAGCGAATTACAATTTCATGTTTGAATGCGTTCTACCAGGACAGAAGAAGTGGCAGCGAGCCGTGTCCCGGCAAACGGGCAGTGTGGTAGTCACGAAGAAGAACCAACACCTGACTTTCTGGAAGGAAAAACTCAACAACCCAACCTTGAGGGTCTGAGGTCCTGGGTTTGCATGAATTCATTTACTCATTCATTTAAGTGCTTACTTTGCATAGAAGAAACACCAGTGTTTATTCACCGCTGGTAAGAAGAGATTTACGGAAGTCTGCTTTCAAGAAGAAATATACGGAAGAGTCCTGCAGCATTGAGCCCCAGTGGCACAAAATAGGTGCCTTGGTCATCTCAGCGTCCAGAGAGGAATTGCCGCTTGTGATGCTGGTTCTTCATGGATAAGAAGGTGTCCATCAGATGGAAAGAAAGAAGGACATTCCTGGAAAAGGGAGGAAGGTGAATAAAGGCCCCAGAAGATGCCATAATGTGGGATGGTGTGGGGCATGGTTGAGTGTTGGGGCAACGGAGTTCCTGGGAGCTTTACCATACTGTCGAACTGAGCTCCTACACCATGTCTTCTACTTCCCAGTTGGGTGGCCTTCTCTCAGTTACTTGGTCTCTCTGAGCCCCAATGTCTTTATGTGTAAAATGGGGGAAAACCATACTTTATTTGCAGGGTTGTGCAAAGAACTTCCTAAGATAACATTTGAAAAGCAGCATCATGTACTGTACTTATGTAAAAAAATAGTATTATACTTATTCTATTTTCAGTGCTTGAAGGTTTAAAATAGATTCTAAATCTGGTACCATAAGACTGTTTCATCTTAAATACCAAATCTCATTGATCAGTACTGGCTGCCTGGAGCAGAGAATTGTGATGAGATGTCTTGTGAGCTTTGTATAGGCAATCAGTAGGAAGGAGTGCTGCGATCAATTCATAATGTCTGCACCGACGCTGCCATCTGTTCTAAGTTTCTTTGACCCTGTAATAAACGTTGATTCAGAGGTGGGCATATAGGCTAATGGGACTTGAGCAAGCTCTAAAGCTAGGAAGGTATAGAGCAGGTGGAAAGGAGGAAGGGGAACCGCTGAATTTGGCTTACACCCTGGTGGCAGCATAGCTTTCTATTTTGGGGCCCCCACATTCACGAGCCCAACTGCCAGAACTCCATCCCTTATCACCTGGCACAAAGCTAAGAACATCCACACCCCCACCCCCATTCCGCCGTGGCCATCCGAGCTTTGCTTGAGTAGAGTCTGGGTGAAGAGGACAAGAGGTGCTCGCTTCTTTTACCAACCCCCCAGGTTTCTGGCAACTTTTCCGAGCGCTAAGCTATTTATTTTGGGAGTTTTAAGCTTAGTCAGTTGGTATTTAGAGACAGCTAGGAATTTTGGATTTCACTCTCATTCCAATAGAAAAAGAGAGAAAACTTAAATGCCTTCCACATACTGGTAAGTCAAACGAGGACAGCCTGGCTCCAATCTGGCCTCCCTCCCCTCTCCCCCCCCACCCCCCGCCCCCAACTCCCTCCTCCCACAAGTGTGCGGAGAAACATGGGATGAAAAGAGAAAAAGCAGCATAATGCATCCACTACCCCATGAGCTAGAACTTCCTCTGGAGAATGCTAGACTCCGAGACTCCCTCCACATTAGTGGATGCACAAAAGCATCCATCAGTGTTAGCAAAAGCTCAAGGAAGTGGACGGAACTGAAAAGCCGGCAGGGTCAAGTGCACCGTGAGAGGCTCCATAAGGGTGTCTTTTTGTGTGTGCTTCGCTTGGGCCTCTGACACGAGCCTTTGAAAAGCTTCCATTAGCTACGTAATTGATCTTGCGATGAAAAGTAATAAGTCCAGCAAAAAAATGTGATTACAATATAGAGGAGTGGACACATACTAAATAGCAGGACTAAAGTTTATGGTCACCATCTTCTATTAAGCATGCTTTAATGTACCGTTCGGTATTTCTTCATAACTGTCTTTAGCTCGGCAGCCCCTATCTCTGCCAGGGGCAGGAAACGTCATCTTACATATTCAAACAACTTAATGACTTTCAGATTCAAATGTGCTTCTTTTAGGATTTCAATGCAGGTAGGTGAAGAGTCTCTCAATTTCTTTCCTCCCTTCTTCCTCAAAATGGGAATGTGTGATTTAATACCCAGCAGTTTTTATTTTCATTAGCTTACTATTGGCAGGAAGGATTTCATCTTCGTGGGCCTTTGCGAGATGTGGCTGGTCCAATAATGGGTGAGTGGACCCTATCCAGTCACTCCTAGCACTGTTGGTGGCCTCTCCACAGTCCACAACCCCCCTATCCTCACACTTCCTCCCTTGCATCCCGACTGTGAGGTCTCTAAAGGTTCACTAGCACGTCCAAACTCTGATGATCTACTTTCCCAGCATTCCCCAGGGGGTGTGTGGAGTTTATGAGTCAGTTCCTGCTTCATCCATCTGGACTTCCAGGCAACCGTCCAGGCCTGCCAGGCAGCTGCCTCACCCCCACCCCTACCCCATTTTCACGGGGGTTCCTGTCATTCCCCTCTGTGGATGATTGCCTGATGGATCCCAAGTTTTTGCCCTTCCTGATGTCCATGCCCTTGCCAGCGTCTGTCTTTCTTCTGAGGACACAGCATCTAGAGAACGACAGGCCTTGCCACATGGTCTCCCTTATGGGAGGGGCGGGTGACGAGCACAGAGACAAGCAAGAGTGCAGGTAGGATCAGTCGCTTAAGAGTTCAAACAAACAACCCAAACCCAAGCCTGTTGCCGTGAGTCAGTATCCACCCATGGCGTCCTGCGTGTCGATCGAGTAGAACTGGGCTGCACAGTTTTCCTGGCTGCAGTCTTTAGGAAAGCAGATTGTTGGGTCTTTCCTCCAGGGAACCAACCCCTGAGTGGATCTGAAATGCGAACCTTAAGGTTAGTAGTTAATTGTAAACAGCTTTCCTCACCCAAGGCCCTTCCTCCCTACAAACACGAACATGGGTGCAGCCAGACTCGCACAGCTCCATTGCTCCCACTTACGTGTGAGTTAACAAAGCAAATGCTTTGCCAAAGTATCCTATCGAATGGTCCCAGTGCCCTGATGAGGCATTCTTCTTCTTCTTCTCTTTTCTAATCACAGAGGTGGGGAGACTGAGGCTGAGAGAAATTAAGTAACTTGCCACAGACCCACAGCTGTTGTCTGCCAAGTCAAGGGCTCAAGCCTGCATTCTGGTATCTCTGGGTTGTGAGATTTTAGAGAACATCTACTTCAGTTGTTTTCAAACTTAAGTTTATATGTTGCTCAGCCATTTCCCCAAATAAAGCCACATGCAGCAGCTTGGGGCGGACTGCATTCATGGTCAAGTCTTGCTCGTCCCCATATCCATGCCTGTGGCCCAGGCACCATGCCCTTTCACTCTGCATGGGGTTGACCTGCCCACTCTTTGACTCTGTGTTGGGCTGGAGCCAAGACTTTGCCAAGAGGATATGAGCAGACACATCACAAGCAGAGGCTTGGGAAAAGTGCTTGCACACTTGGATGTGTTTTGTTATGCTTTTGCCACTGTGATGTGAAGGATGTGCTTGGACCCTTCCCTTGGTTCCAGGAAGAGGATAAGAACTCTCTAGAAAGCAAAGCTAGAGCCTAGATCAGCCTAGATCAGCTGAGCCCATCCAACTTCCCAGTGATGGATGGGCATGGCCAAGGTACACATTGCTTAGTCTAGGTCAATCGAGCCATGCGGATAACTGAGAAACACATGTTCATTGTTGAAGCCACTGAGGTGTGTGGTGCTTTAGAACAGTTACTTTGTGGAAATTGCTAACTGATGTAAGCTTTCATTAAAAATACATACAGATAGAGCTTCTCTGGTTAAAGGAGCGGGTGGGAAACCGGGACCCTCAGCCATTTAACCTTTGGAAGTCCCTGCGGTTAGCCTCAAGGCAGCTCCTTGGTCAGGCTTCCACACACAGTTTGACCATCGCTGGTCTATTTCACACCATCTACCCAGCTTGCTTTCTATAGCACCTCTTCCACGGGGTTATCTATTTCCAGCTTGAACATGATTTCGGTAGGGCATTTCCTCCCTTCTAAGGAAGCCAGATCCGTCTTTGCATAGCACTGTCAGGCAAGAATTTCTCACTTCCTGGAAACCCAGTAGGAGCAAAGGTGCAGGATTTGGGGAGGCAAGAGGTGGTCTAGCTCCCACCAAAACAAACAAACAAAGAATGAAAAATAAAACCCTCTTTTCTGGGATGTGGGGCTTCCCACCATGTACTTCCTCATAAGCAGCTTTAACTGTCCAGTTTTAAAAAGGGAAAGTAGGTATTAAGCATGGATATCAGCCGGGCACCGCGCTGACATGCCAGTTGTATGACCTTCTACTCCTTGAGGTGGTTCTGCATGTGCTAATGGCGAGACGGACACTTGGAGATGGTGACTGACTCATTGCTGGTCTTCTGCTTGGTAGATGATGGAGGCGGGGGTTGCACTTTTTCAGAGGCACGGCAACTGATGGTCATGGGGACCACATCATAATAACAGTAGCAACCACAAGGGACCCCTTCTATTCCTGGGTCCCTACTATGAGCCTTATGCCAAACTAATATGCTATCACCATTACCTTATTGAATGCCACCCCCGCTCCCCGTGTCAGAAAGAACACCCTGCTCTCGCTCTCCATCAGATTTGTTGCCATTGGTTTGTTTATTTGACAACTAACTTCTCCACAAAGCGAGCATCTCGAGGAAGGAGAGCAGCTTGCTTATTTGGTTCCTTACTATTGCCTGTCCACCTGGGAATTCTTCATGAAGCCCTTGAATGGAGCGGGGCTCATGGAGGTGCAGCCATCTTTAAAGGCAATAGTAAGGGAAGAACTCTAAAGCCAGCCTTCCTGGACTCCCATCCCAGTCACTTCTTTATCTGCCGGTGCCACTTAGTAAGTGGTCAAACCCTCTGTGCCTCCGTCCCCCAACTCTAAAAGGGGGAATCACTTTATAATTTCACAGAGGGAGTCAAGCACAATTGGGGTCGTATCCCATCTCTGACCCAGGATAAATGGGACATCTGGGGTCAACCACACAATACTACTACATCTGTGTAAATTGGGATGATGATAGGGCCTGTCTTTTGTCGTAGGGACTCGCTGAGTCCGTCTCTGTAAAGCCTCACAACAGACTGACACAGAGTGAATACGGGAGACTCAACGCCACTCGGTCAATTAGTACTCATGTCTAATATGTGTCGAAGAACACTCCCAAGTTCATTACTCTTAAGAATATTATCCCAAGCTTTTTAAACTTAAGTTTCTTCCTCCAGCATGTTCAGCATGGCAGCCCTTCCCCTCCCACTATTTCTCCCACAACATCGTGACATGCTCGAAATATTTGCTCCCTGAGTCAAGACAAGCCTATGTGGTACCCAGGCATGAAATGGGGCCGGCTTCTCGAAGGCAATGAAAGGAGTCATCACAAAACCGAGACCAGCAAAGGAAGATGCAAGAATAATTAAAATATGAAATGTGTGCAGTCTTCTCAAGATTTCAATTTTGCAGTCGCCTGAGGGGAGGGGTGGCAGACGGTCACATTCTCACACTGATACACATTTTGATAAAGTGTGATAAAGACTTAGAAAAATCGACACATCCAATTGGCATAAGAACTTAGGAGGCCTGCCTTCCGTAAATGAGGAAAAGCAGCTCAGGGGCGCTACAAGGAGAAGCTTGGGGATTTCCTGCTTCTTTGAGCAGATGTCCCTGGATGCTACCTGTCCCTTGATCGGGTTATTTCTGACGTGCCCTTCTGGTCTGGGCTCAACACCCTTTTCTCAGGGGTATTTGCCCTGATTCCCCAGACTAGACTGGTACACTTCTTAGATGCTGGTGAGTTGATTCTGATGCATTGTGACCCATGACACTGAGCAGACCTGCTGCCCCAGAGGGTTTTGTAGCTGTAATCTTTACAGCAGCAGATTGCCAGATCTTTGTCGCACAGAGTGGCGGATGGGTGGTACATCTAACCTTCCCCTTGGAAGCTCAGCACTTGCGCATTGCATCACCAGGATCCCTCCGGCCACTGTGGACACACTGTTATAAACCCTCCTTCCTTCTAACTGCTCAGTGCTGCTGCTCTCAACCACTGTTTGCCTGAGTGGTTAACTAGGTTTGGCTTTTCTATTAGGTTCTCAGCACCAAGAGGGCAGAGATTGTGCTTTTTGATTCACTCTGAGTTATCACTGGCTGGCAGAGTCCTCAGCGCATAGTAGGCTCTCAGTAAATATCTATGGAAAGAATAAAGGATGTGAACATGAGATTGCGAACCAGCAGCAAAAATGGGACATATCAGACTTCTCGGCAGGAGACCACTCTGGGTTCTTAGTTCATAGGGTTCTTTCCTACACCTTGATGGAATCTGAGCCCCCATTTAAACATATCCTTAGCCAATGGAATTTTCCCATAAAGTTTTTGAAGCCCCCTTGTACATGTGGTTCTCCTTATATGTATTCCCATTGGACACCACTGAGTCACTCCTGGCTAAGGTGGGGGTGGAGAACCAAATTATGCTACATGACCAGGTGGCTGGCAGGGGCTGTCACATCTGTGTTACCTTCTGACCAGCCCTGGTGGTGCAGTGGTGACCTGTTGGGCTGTGACCTGCACTGTCTACAGTTCGAAACCAGCAGAAGTTCTGAGGGAGACAGACAGGACTTTCTACTCTGGTAAACAGTTGCAGTCTCAGAAACCCACAGGGGGTCACTAATTTAAAGGTTTTATCTGATTGTGTTAGTTATCAGCACGACCCACTTGTTGGTTTTGTCACACCAGGGTGGCTTATGCATTGCTATCACACGAGTTATGCACTGGCTACTTCAGATATCATTAAAGGCCCTACCGTGGATAGCTTCTGTTACAGCTTCCAGACTAAGACAGATTAGAAAGAAAGGCCTGATGATCTACTTCTTGGAATTAGCCAATGGAAACACTATGGATTAAAAGAGGACACTCTGATATATGCTGGACAATGAACTCTCGTGGGTCAACCAGAAAACAAGCAAACACAAATAAACTTGTCACCTTGGAGTCAATTCCAACACATAGCAACCCCACTGCCAGAGCAGAGGCACCTCACTGAGTTTCCATGTCCATTAATCCTTTTGGAAGCACCTCTTTGTCCCAGGGAGCAGTTAGCTGGTGGGTTAGAACCGCTGACTTTCTGCTTAGCATCTGAATGCTTAACTCTTGTGCAGCCAGGGCTCCCTCCTAGGATGGAAGGCACTCAGAATACACGCTGGCTGTTCCCGTGGGGTTGAGCAGGAGCAGGAGCAGGAGCAGGAGCAGGCAACATTTCATCCTGGTGTACATCGAGGTGCCATGAGTCATGGGTGACTGCACAGCACCCCACTACATTCATGATCACATGATTCCTATAAATGGCTTTCAACACTGTGTGATGCCACATGGTTTTTGTGGTCATGAGCATAGGTATGCCATAGCTGGGCAAAGACTCAATCTCATAGGCTTCACCTGATGCATTTGCCTGGGCTGGCATCTCAAGGCTCTACTTGGTAACTGTGGGTTCTTACACGATTCTGGACAGAATTTAATTCCTTGTTGACAGTAGTGTACCAAGGACCTTAGTTGCTTTTTTTGCAGGTTGTTGGTTGTGAGATGCTCATTTACCAGCTGAATCCTTTCCTCTTGGGCATCCTTTAATTAGGCTGCTGGGTCTGAGCAAGGTGGGTGTTACACACGGCAGGGCAGTGAATTATTCATTATGGATCTTCTATATACACCTTTGTGATTCCCACCAAATGGCTATTTTTCCTGATGGTCCATGGGAAAAGAAGATGGGGGAAGATATTGAAAGGACTCTATGATTCAATTGTGAGTGATTAATACCAGGATCGCTCTCCTGCTGAGTATAAAAAGAGCCATCTCAGGAGCAGGAAGGAAGGACTTTCATTATGAAAAAGAGAAGAGGCAGGAGCAGAGTGTGTTAGTCTGGGAACTTTAGAGAAACCAATTCACAGAAACTCATGTATAAGAGAGAGTTTTATATAAAGATTAAGTGCACATCAAGAAAACATCCCAGCCCAGTGCTGCTCAAGCCCACAAGTCCAACATTAACCCATATGTCCATCACCAATCCACAAAATCCTCCTCCATCTCACAAAACACATATGTTGATGCCGACTGCAGGAGGAAAGCTGAATCAGTGAATGTGTAAGAATCTCAGCGCTGGCAGGGGTCTCCACATGGCTGCTTCAGCACCCAGGGCTCCATCGGGGTAGGTCCATGTGGCTTCTCCTAGGGGATGTCTTTCAGGAAGTGAGCCTTATCAGCTGAAGCAGGGAACTGACTAAGGCAGCTGCACCCTGGTCTGACTATCAGAAAACAAGAGACCGAGAGCTCAAAAGGCGAGGCTCACTGAGCCATTTATCTCTCTGTCTTTTAATTAACCCAACATGTGTTTATCGGCCAGGTTGGCACAATAAACTACCTCACATAGTGTCTTTTAGACCCTAAGATCCTTGTGCATGGAACACTCATGATCTAAGAGATGATTGTGACACCAGATGAGCTGCCGCACCAGGATCCACAGCACGAGACAGAATTGGTCCTGGCCCTCAGAGTAAGGAGGGCTGGGTGAAGAAGGCTTTACATCAGGCAGGATGCTGGCCAGTGGAGTGGTATGCCTGCAGACGTTACACTGAGGGAGTTCATTTTGCTGATCTATGGAGCCAGAGTTGGGCTGAGGCCATAACAGAGTAGATGTCCTTTAAGCAGTTATTGGCAGTCCTAAAAGAGGCAGTACGCTGCTTGAGCAGGCAGAGGCAGACCACGAGGCTGAAGGCCAGGGGAGGTCTGTCTGCAGGCATGGAAGAGATGAGGTTGTCCAGAGCCCAAAGAACTTTATCCTGAGCATTTTGTACCTACATTGTAACCTGTTGAATTTTCTAATAAACCCTATCATCCTGAGTATCATCCCTGAGTTATGTGTGGCCCCTGCAATGGGTTATGGAACCCAGATGAGAACTAGAGATTGCTGTGGGAGGGATAGTGGGGGTCTGAATTAGTAAGGGGTTCGGAGGGCAGGTGGTCTTCCTCATAGGATTCAGTCTTGGCTAGTTGATGATGATGATGATGATGCTCCTCTCCCCTTGTGTAGTGGGAAGAGATCAGCTGCCGCCCTCCTATCACTCTCCTTCACAGTGCAACCTTGTGCTACCTTGCAGAAATAACACCCCATCCTCTCTGCGCTATTGCTGAAGAGGGAGTTCCGGGTTCCACTCATACTCTAGGACAGAGACTGGGAGGGGCATGGATGTCAGGAGGCATGCATTATGGGGACCGCCAGCATGTCTGCCTGCCACCACCATACAACCATATCTGGAGGCTGGAAATTTGGATGTCGAATGTTGCATATTCATTACATCAGAACATATTTGTTCCTCTGCCCCACCCCCCGAGGAAGGAAACTAAGGGCCAGAGAGGGGAGAGGACTTGCAAAGACTGAAGTGTGTCTCTCTACTCCTCGAGTTCAGTCCTCCCTCCCGCTACACATTCCAGTTCCTACAGAGAGTTACTGGTGGCAATAGACCTTATGCTAACACCGAATATCAGAGCCTACACACTCTCTCTCTGCGTTACTGGTGGATTTGAACTGAGGACCTTTAGGTCAGCAGCCTATCTCATTACCACGATACCACCTGGGCTTTGAGGAAGGGGGCAGAAATGTTCTGTTGCTTGTGACCATGAAGGACTGGCGTTGTCTGGGAAGGCTGGAGGCCCATTTCTGCAGTCGCACAGAGTTCTGCCTTCAACGGCACAGCTGTGACACTGTAGACGTCCCATCACCTTCAGGGGTGATCCTGAACCACCTCCTGGATTCTCCCCGTGAGCCAGGGTGTGCAGGGGCTGCCCAGAGACACGGCTCTGTACCCAGGTCCCTCAGTGGTGTAGAATATTATCCCATCATTTAAAAAAATGCAGAAGTGTTTCTTTTTTTTAGAACCTCAGGGATGCATTTAATAATAGATGATAATGCTGACGGAACATTACCCATAAGCCCCTTATTTTGCATTGAACACAAAGCCAAAAAAAATGTTCCTACGACTTAGGATAAATTCAGTGACTTGGGGATTTCTGTCTCACACCTATACCTTTCAAGCCCTGCGTCCCCATCATTTGCGCTCCAATTCTGAATCACTCAGTGACAATCGAAATGAAACTCACTGTCGTCAACGTGAGGCCGACTCATGCTGACTTAACAAGGACAGGATGGAGCGAGTTTCTGAGACTATAACTCTACAGGAGTAGAAATCCCCGACTTTCTCCCACAGAGCGGCTGGTGGTTTCAAACCACAGACCTTGTGGATCATAGCCCGATGTGTGACTACTATGCCTCCGGAGTTCCTGCAGTGAAGATAGTAGTAGTTTATTGTGGACCATGCTCTGGCTTAGGTACTTCATATGGGCTCACTCAGGCAATCCTCACTATAACCTTTGCGGATAGCTATTACTATCATGCCCAGGTCACAAACAGGTGCAGAGAGGTTAACGTACTTGTCTCAGGTCACACAGCTTCAGGAAGAGAGGAAGGATCTGAACATACTGTACAGACTTAGCTTGTGGGCACACTGTCTCCACGTAGCATCATCCCAAGCATTCCTCCCTCTGCCCATTTTCCACATGGGAAAACTGAGGCCTAGGAGAGTGAAGTAGCTGAGTGGGAGCTGGAACACTCTTCCAAGCATCCTGCTTCCCTTCATGGGCTTCATCCTTCAGACAAGTGGCCTTTAAATGTCCCCGGGCATTGAGCTCCTCCACATGAGGGATGTGGGATAATTAAAATCCCTCTTCCTTTTCCCTCTTTCAACACTTTGTAAACTGCCCCCCGCCTCGCCACCCCCCCACCCCGTTCTCTCTTTTAGCTTTTCACAGCTGTTCATTTGGATACGATCTGATACCCAGGGGGTTCTCTGATGGGCGACATCACAGCCAGTCCCCTTCCCAGGGGAAGCCGAGGGAAGGGACAGCATGGACAGGGACCATTTTTCATTAAATTGGCCTCCTGCAATCTGTGGAGTTTAATCTTCACTTGAAAGGGGTTTTGATCAGCTTTCAGGACACCCTCTTCCTTCCGGCCCACCCCTGTCTTTGGGCCCAGCACCCTCTCTCTCCCCCGGACTCAGAGAGAGGCATTCATGTTGTGTGTGAGGTGTGGGGGAAGAGTGGCCATTCTTTTATCTCTACCTTCCAGCTGCCTTTCTAACCAGACAGAAGTGTTAGCTCCAGTTCCCATTCTGGAAGCTGAGGACCAGCTGCTATATTGAGATCTGACTTGGTGTGTACATTTCAAAGGCATCTTCTGACCAGCTCTCTCAGGGGCCACAGCTTCCCCCCTCCTTCCTCCCCTTCAGTCCCCTCCCGCCCCATGATCCTGCTTCCTCCTCCTGGCTCTTCCCCCTCCTCTTCCCCCCCTACCCAGCCCCAGACTGTGTCTGTGCTGTCCTTTGATGCTTTGGAGTGAATCACTAACACGGCTCCCCTGCCAAGCAAAGCAAGGTCTGATCTCCTAAATGGTCCAGGATTTGCAGGGAAAATAATGTTTCAATGTTCCACAGGCCTCATTATAGATTCATTTGATGGACTGCAGGTGTACAAAGCGGGGAAACCATTTGCTTACTCTGTCAGTGAATTCCTGGTGAGGCATTACCCATCCAGACTGAGGGACCCTCAGGTCCTCTTCTCTCCAGAGGAGTTGGGAGGTGCTATTATGGCCATTAAGCCAAATGCATATTCATGATTCTGGGATGAAGAACCCATGGACTTTGAAAAGCTAGCCATGTCTCTGGTGTCTGTGACCTGGTTCTGCCACCTCCTTGCTGTGCGACTTTTTGCAGGATGCTAACCTCTCTGGGTGGCTGAGGCAGTTGAGGCTAAGCTACTCACTCAGCAGAAGGTTGACAACTTCAATCTACTTGGAGGTGCTATGGAAGAAAGACCCAACGAGCTGTTTCGCACAGTCACAGCTTTTGAAAAGTCTCTGGATTGCACTCTCTTTTTCAACGCAAGAGGTTGCCGTGAGTGGGGATTTTTAACCTCTCCGAGTCTCAGATCCTCGTCTGTGTGTTGCTACTGTGTGCTGCTGGGCTGACTTTCCTAACATAGTAAGCCCACGGAACAGGGGAGGGTGACTGAATTGTCAGATTAATCTCCCGCGTGGGCTTGAACTTCCAACGTTTTGGTTAGTAGTCGAGGACGTAATCATGTGCCACCAAGACATCTCCTCACTCTTGGAGGAATTATCCTAGTGCCTAACTTCTGAACTTGTTCTGGGGACTCCGCGAGATGATGTTTAAAAGTTTTCCTGGGGCTCTGGGAGGAAAAAAAACACCAAACAAGCAATAGAGCAAAACCCACTGCCATCAAGTCAATTCAGCTTCATATAGACTCAAATCAGGGTTTCCAAGGCTGTAAATCTGTACAGGAGCAGCAGCCTCATCTTTCTCCCAAGGAGTGGCTGGTGGGTTTGAAACAGCAACTTTCCAGTTAGCAGACCAACACCTACCCTCTATGCCACCAGGCATCATGAAAAGTGTCTCATAAAGACCAACCAGTTCTTTTTCCTTAGGGTCAATCACAGAAGGAATGTTTTTTGAGTTTTAGGACCCGGTGTCCTGACCGCTACCCTTCTGCCCTACCGCATCATCCGGTGAGAGAACTGTCAACTTTTGGGAAGGGCACTACTTTACGCCAATAATTTCTTTTCTTTGAAGCTTTGTTTCCCTCTTTAAAGTAAAGATAACAATTCTGGGTGTGGTTGTGGTGAGGACTCAATTGCAATATAAGCAGGGCACTATCAGAACAGATCCACGTCAAATAATCATGTGTGTTAGAGAAAACATGTCGTAGTGCTTTCTGGTTTTTAAAGCATTTTCATGAACTCCATCTTATTTGATGTAAGCACCCAAGGAGGACTCATTTCCAAGCCTTCTACTAATTATAAACCATTCTTGCGGAGTCAGTAAAGCAGGCCTCCTGGACATAGCTGAATTTTCATGCGATGTGAGTCTAATCCAAGCTATTGTATATTTATTTTGAACAATGACCTCCCCCCACCTCTCTCTGTCGTGCTTTACTGTGTGAACATTTCACGAATCTGGGTCTTCTGTGAACACACACATACACACGCGTGCGCACACACACACACACACACTGACATATCCATATAGAGATTTTTGATAGGAAAAAAGACATGTGGAAATCATGGGTACTTTTCATGCAAATATCTTTAGAGCAAGAAAGACTGCAGAGACGTTCCATAGCTGGGGAAGGTCTCAGGGTCTTTACAACCTCTTGTTGATGTTTGAAAATTTCACCGTTACTACTTCACCAGCCCGTGTCATGGACTCCCTATATGAATGCAGGTCTCCTTTGGTGATCTACGTGGCTGTTTGTCATGCATACTCTATGCATCCTCTAAAACAAGAATGGACTGCACTGAGGACTGCTGGGAGTGAGGGGACAGGGTCTTTGAGAGCAAGGGAGACAAAAGTACTACGCACAGTGTAATGGTGTCAGAAACGAGATATTTCAGAAGCACACTTAACGTTGGCTGGGACGATCCTTTTTCCTGTCTAAACGGTCTCTAGTTCAAAACTGCCGTTTTCCATACAGACTGTTGATTCTACACATATTCAACCACACCAACCCCAACGCGGTCGTTCTTACACCCATGTCAGGTGCTGACAGATGACCACCATTTCTCCAGGGCCAGCGGGAGCCCTTCTAGCTGGGATCCACTAGCGGGCTAGATTGTTGATGTCTTCCGTGATAAACACCATATCCGATGACGTCTCCCCACTTGTGAGAAGAGAGAGAAGAGATCTGACTTGAGTGCCCACCCCTTGCATCTGGGTCTAGCCATCAGCTCTGGCGATGCCACATGCATTTCTTGTGTTTCAGAAGGCTCTCACCTGTCGTTTCCAGAGGCCACCTGGCTCTCTACTTCTCGTACAGTGCTGCTGACGAAGGTGTAGAAGGCCTCGTAGGTGAGTGTGTGCTTGTGATGAAGTCCTCTCTGCTCATCTCCCTGGACGACGGAGTCCCTTTGTGTGTGGTGATCTCCTGTAAGGGAGGCAAGGGTCTCTGCCTTTGCTCAGCCCATGCCTTGTATTGTAGAGGGGGAACAGAAATAGGTGGCCAAACAAATGAACATGCCACTGGCAATCAAGGTGGTGGTGGGAAATGTGTCATCTACTGGGATCTAGTAGAAGTGAGAATGATCAGCCCTCGCCGCACGCCCTTTGGACCTGCAGGAGCCGCCAGCCGCCAGAGAAGGACGCCCTGCTTTGTAAAGCAGAGCTTTGTGAGGAAGAAGACCCTCAAGGAGATGGATCGACGCAGTCGTTGCCCGAGGAGGCGCAGACATAAGAATGGATGGTGCGGGGCTGGACAGCTTCATCTGGTTTTGCATTGAGTTGCTGTGGGGCAGATTTTTTTTTTTAGGTGGGGCTGGGGGAGCGTTATCCAATGAAGGAATGGTACAGATAAAAATCCCAAAGTGGATGCTGGGGTACAGTTTCTACAAAAGAGACAGGTCTACCCAATATGCTCCTGCTGCCTGGGTGACTAGGGGAGGCCGCGCTGCCGCTTAGCTCTCTGTCGCTGTCTCCCAGGGTGTGCTTGTCGCAGAGAGACCCCGCCAGGCTGGAATCCGGCCCATCATCTTGTGGAGGTCGGTTATGTAGTGGACCAGTTCTTGGGTGGATGTCACCTGCTCTCCAGGTAGTGCGTCTCGATCGATGAACTCACACAAGAGGTCGTTCTTGTTAGTGGCCAGTGTGCGCAGTTCCAGCAGGGGTGGGGTGATCCTTTCCTCCAGGTGCGGCGGCACTCACTCCATGGTGTTGAGCCCACTCTTCCAGTCCTCAAGGTCTGGTGTCCTGATATCCTGGAGGAAGATCCGGCCCCCTCGTTGGTTCTGCATCTTCATCAGTTTCTCAGTGTGTTCCCTGTCCTCCCGAGACTGGTGCAAGGAGTGTTTGGTGAAAGTCTTCAGAGTCACACGTCATCTGGGTCGGAGTAGTAAGACATGGACAGGTAGACATTGGGGGCCTAGAGCTCCAGGTTAATCTGGCGGTTGATGCCGGCCTCTAAGTCCTGGTTGTAGTTCTAACGAACCTGCCAGGGGACACAGTCATCAAGGCCACAGTGGTGGCCCTGGGGGTGTTGGAGGGTGCTGCTGAGAGGTGAGGATGGAGGGAACTGGCTGGGGTGAGGTACGGGGGCAGAGAGGCTGGTGAGAGCCAGTTCTATTCATGCCTCAATGAAGCAGGAGCCCAGGCAGCTCTGCGAAATATGTCTAGCCTGAAGAGATATTTTTTATTTTGTTTTTTAAAGTTTATCATTAGGAAAATCTTCAAGAAGATGAAGACCACTGTGAAGGGTTCTGGCTGACCCTCTCTTTAGATTCTTTTCTTCAACTATAGAAAGAGGCATCCAGGTTTCCCAATCTATTCCTAAGTGCCCATCTGAGGCCAGGCACAGACATTCAGGGTTAGGGCATCTCTCTTTAAAGTGGATGGTGGGAAATGGGACACGGCATGTTCACATGGTGGGGATTGCAATCGATGACATGAAAAGAAAACAAATACGAGCTGTTGAGTGGAAAGCTGGTTTGCCCTGTAGACCCTGCCCAATTCACAATAAAATGTAAAACATGAAAATTAAAAGGGGTGTGTGTTGGGGGTGGGGCATCACTGGTCGTTAGTGTTAGAATCCTTGCCTTTTACGCAGGAAACCACGGGCTACCAGAATTTCAGGAAAAAAAAAACTGTCTTGGAAGAAGTGCAGTTAGATTGCTCCTCAGAAGCCAGCATGTCAGGACTGCATCCCTGTGCTTTGGAAATGTTGTCAAGATCGAGCAGTCCCTGGAAAAGGACACCAGGCTTGGTCAAGTGGAAGGCCAGCAAAATGAAGAAGACCCTTGATGAGATGAAGTGACCCAGTGACTGCACCACTGGCCTCAAACAGAACAGCCGTCGTGGAGACGAGGCAGGCCTGGCTGGCATCTTGTTCTGTTGCACAGAGTTGCGGTGAGGCACAGCTGTCTCCGTGACACCTTACCGCATGCAGAGACCTGGGTTGGGCACATCTCCTGCACAGCCACCATCCATCCAGCAGAGAGGGCTTACATGATGCCAGGACACTGAAAAAGTGTGGCTTCTAGGCAGTACCAAATTGCAAAGAGAGTCCAACGTATCTCTTCCTGACAAGCAGGCGATGAAAACATTAGAGACTACAAGGCTCTGACCCTGACCCTGGACCAGGATCAAGACAGTGCTTTGCTCTGTTGTGCATGAGCTCACCATGCAATGGGGTGGACTCAAAGATAGCTGACCACAACTCTTTAAGAATGGGGTGGTCTCTGTGGCTTAGGCTGGTGCCTACATACCCGAAGGCCAGTCTTTGTTCACTCCCATTGCAATCCCTCCTCCTGAAGCTTAGTTCCTGTTCCTCATCTGCTGGGAATTGCAGAGGGAAAACACGCTACAGCAGTGGTTCTCAACCTGAGGGTCATGACCCCTTTGGGGGCTCGAATGACCCTTTCACAGGGGTTGCCCAACTCATAACAGCAAAATAATAGTGATGAAGTAGCAACAAAAATGCTTTTATGGTTAGGGGTATAAGGAACCGTATTAAAGGAACTGTGTGAAAGGGTTGTGGCATGAGGAAGGTTGGGAATCGCTGCTCTATAGGCTCTGGCTGGCTGAAGTGCTTGCCTATGAATGTGGAGGTCTTTGCGGGGAATGGAGAAATTTTCTGAGTCAGAAAGCCTGGCTTTAACCTCATGCTGCCTTCTGTATCTCTAAAACTTTAGCAAATTCAGTTCTGATGCCCATCTTGCAGTTGGGAGCATAGGAAGCCATTAGGATGATCAAATAAGCTCGATGGTGGTACCCCAGCCTAAGACAGAACTGCATCAGAAAGGACCCAGTGCAGTCCCTGGTCCAGAGCCAGGGCCCTTTGTTGACTGTGATGGGGGGGTGAATCCCAGAGTGGTAGGGCCCTGGCAAAAGGAGCCCGGCACATCCTCCTCCTCTCTTTATAAACAGAAATGGCGGTCAGAGAACAGGGAGTGACTTGCCCATGGCCACAACGTTGGTATGAGCATCAGAGGCTCAGCGGAAATCCGTGTCTTCTTGTTTTCTCCCACCACCACTTCTACCAAGTTTAAATGCCCTCAGGCATATAAAGTCATAGCTTTAAATGCTTATGTCAGCAAAATGGTGTGTTACTTTTTAACATGTGGGAAAGGCAGTGTCTGGAGTGGAGCAAACAGGTCTTGGCGCCTTTCATCTCTCATAGCATTTGAAACCGTCCCCAGCACTGACAGGAGCCACGGAAAGCCAACAACCTTGGCCTGACCCCTGGCTTGGTGGTGTCAGGGTGGGGTTGTCCCCTGACAAAAGCCCAAACAAGGCAGATGTCCCCGGGACCTGGCTGTCCACAGGGAGCCAGCAGCTGAAGCTGTCAGGAATCGCTGGACTGGCAGCTGATAACAGGCTAAGGGTGTGTGACAGTCCTGGCTCTCACTCGGAGCCTGCGCTGGAAAGTGCCTGTGGCAATACTGAAATCCCCAGCGATGCTGCCACCTGGAGACAGACGGGCCTGTGGAATGTCTAGTCCATGCCCACAAATTGACAGCCCGTGGTGACATTGGCTGAGCACCACTGTGGGTCCTCAGAACCTCCTTCAAGAAAAGGCTTGTAATCTATCTGCAAAGACGCTGCTCATCTTGCTGTTTGTGACTTCAGGCCCAAGTCTGCTTTTGAACTGAGGTCATACTCTTGCTGGGACAGCCCCTGGTTCTTACATGATATTTTCCTTCTTGATTAATCAACCCCAGAGGCACCTGTTGCTCCTGTTGTTGTGTGGCATGGCATAAAGTATCAAAGCTGGGCATCGAAGGTGCTCTTGTATCAGGAAGAAGCCCCGGTGGTGACCAGCAAGGTCAGCAGTTCATAACTACTCGCTGCTCTTCATGAGAAACATAGGCCTTTTGAATCCTGTGAAGAGTTACAGTCTTGGAAACCTGCAAAGGCAGTTCTAGCTTGGCCTACAGGGTTACCACAGGGGGATTCAACTCGATGGCAGTGAGTTTGAGTCTTCTGCCAGCAGAGCACCCATGAATTTAGATGGCAGTGGGGGTGGATCTATTGTTAAAACCACCCGAGGAGATTATAATGGTAGCCAGACTTAAGCCCCCAGGTGTGAGAATACGAGCTCTGGGACAGAATCAAGACGTCTGGCTGGTGGCAGTCACCTGAGCACTAGGAGTGGAGTCAGCTACTAGGCTCATGTTTGTGATCCTGCATGTGACCTTGATCCGTTGCTTTCTGACTCCTTGTTAAGTTCTGCCAGTAGCAGAACTAGAGGACGTCTTTCTGGCAAGGGGAAGGGGAGAGGCTTGTCCCTTCCTCATTATAACCCCCTCTTGTTAATGTCACTGCAGGGATGGCTCTTCATCCTGACACAGACACTTGGTCCCAGAGTCCATTCCCTCCCCCTTTGTCCCCCCTACATTTCTAGAGCCAAGTCTACCTAGCACCACCTACTTCCAGTGTCTGTTCTGTGAGGTCCTGCCCCCAAGTCATGGCCCATCTTCAAGGATCTGGGTTTCAGCTCTGGCGTCTTCGGTTTAACTGTCTGACTCCTCTCTGTCATTTTTGCAACTCTAAGCCATGTGACTGCTTTCTGCAGTTAATGTATCTGGGAGACAGCAGGGCCCCGCTTCTGTCTTTTCAGTCTTCTGATCCCTGTCAGGACCATTAATTGTTCATTTGTTTGTTCCAATAGCAAGACAGAAAGGGTGTATCTAGCAATAAGGACTATGGACTTTGGACCAGGAAGGAGATCACAATGGATGGAGAAAGAGGTGATTCCTTATGCCAATGCATAATCTGTTTTCTCTAGTAGTTTGAGAAAGTCTTCTTTTACAATCTATATTAACCACTGCCATCAAGTTCATTCTGACTCACAATGACATTCTGGGTAGAGCAGGATTGCTCCTTAGGGTTCCCAAGAGCCGAGAACATGATTGTTCTGTGGAGAGGATGGTCGGTGGGAACTACCGATCTCGTGGTTGATAACCCAATGCTAAATTCGCTGTATCACCAAGGCTCTTTACAATCCAGATTAGATATTGACAAGCTATGGCCTGTGGGTCAGCTCTGGCCTACCCTCTATTTTTTTTTAATGACCCCAAGTGAAGAATGAGTTTTACCTTGTTAAATGACATTCATAAGGACTATATGAAATTAAAATTCCAGTGTCCATAAACAAAGTCTTACTGGAACACAACCGGGCTTATGGTGGATGTTTTATCTGTGGCCGCCCTCACGCCATAGTGTGTGAGGAGTGAGGAGTGGTGGTGGAGACCGAGGGGTCCACACGGCCTAAACTATCTATCTTCTCTCTGACCTTTGATGGAAAAGGTTTGCTAACTTATGGCCCAGACAATTTCCAGGACATTCTAGTGGTACCTCTACAACTATTTTTGTAGTTTTCCTGAGCTAATTTTCCCTGAGTTTTTTCAGTGTTTGGTTACCCTAACTTTGATGGCGAGTCAGGAGAATTATGAAATCACAGATTTCTAGAAAATGAACTCTAAAATGGACCCTTCAGATTCCCTGGGAAGTTTCATTACCAGGAGAGGCTGTACAGTGGTTAGAATCCAGGTGTGCATGTCGCAGCTCCGCCCTTTATAAGACACATGACCTTGGTCAAAGGGCTCGACCTCTGGGAATCTCTGTTTATTTGTCTGTGCAATGAGAATGGTGGCAGTGTTTACTGTATGGCTGTGAAGGTCACATGATAAAATGAAGAAAAGGATGAATTCAATACGTAATATATATTAAGTCTCTGTTTTCTCACCCTCCCCCTTGCAAACGTGTTATCACTGCCATCGAGTCAGTGCCGACTCCTAGCAAGCGCCTGAGGCTTTCTGAGACTATAACTGTTTCCAGGAGGAGAAAGCCCGGTCTCTCTTTCGGGGAGCTGCTGGTGGTTTTGAATTGGTGACCATGCAGATCACAGCCCAGTGCTTAACCACGACACCACCAACATTCCAAAGATGTTAGCTACTTTTTAATATTGCAGGGTTTCCCATCAGGTGCTTGTGAATGGTCACAGACATTTAGGGTGGATATACGTATCAAACATACTGGCACAATGATTTAATCGAATCGTCCTGAGCCTCAACACTGACTCCAGGGCCTTTCTGACACTCTATTCTGCCTACCTTCTAACATTTTGGACAATACAGAAAACATGTGGAGAAATGTAATGACAAGAACACAAGAAACCAGAAAATCCAAGTTCTAATCCCAACTCATTTATTGTCTTGCTGTAGGTTTGGGGCAAGATGGACTAGATAACATCTTAGGGAGTGTTTATCCTCTGTTTATCTAAAATTATATATTGATTTGGTGCACAGTGGAGAAACAAAGTTTTGATGAACACGATCACTTTTCAGTTACTCCAGTTGTCATAAGAATAACCCGGATGTGACGTCATCGTTCAGGTGAGTGGGGCTAATGCTTGTGGAATTCCCGACCAAGGGCAGTGGGCTCTGGTGTGCGTTTCTCTTCTTTATCCATCTCCAGAGAGTGACAGGGAGGAGAAGAGAATACATGGGTGTGAGTGGACACAGTTTATCAAGGACTCTGTTCAGGGTCCTTATCTATCAAAAAGCCAGCATTGCAAGGTCAACTCCACCGGGTGGTCGGTGTGTGATTAAGTGAGAAAATGGAGAGAGAGAAAACAGCACCACCAACAACAAACCACTTCATCGACTTTAAACTGCTCTGTATCTTTCATTTCAGGTAAATGAGATCCTGTCCCTAACTTGATGGTTCATAACCCTTTTGTGGAGGAAGGGAGCAGAGGCATGAAGACCATGGACCAGGAAAACCTGCACATAGAGATCAGTTCACATTCAACGTTAGCAGAGGTCAGAGACCCTTTGAAATCCATCCAATGAGGCTCAGTTGCAGCACCCCTAGAAAGCCTTCTGAATGACTTGCTTTTAAAGAAAAAAGGTGTAAAGTGAGAAACCGAATGTAAAATGTCTTTGTATATTGTAAGCTAGTGTGCTGATATGGGTTACCGTGATATGTTTATAAGGACACATTTGTGTGTGTGTGTATGTAGGCATGTGTGAACTAGTGCACTCACTTCTTTCTGTGCTTGCTGTGATGTTGGCACAAAAGCTGTATTGCTTGTTTGTGGACGCATACGTGGATGCACATTCGTAGTTCATACCCCCACAGGCACACCTGCATGTGTGTGTGCATGTAGGTGGAGGTGCGCTTTGGTTTCTTTATGTAGGTTGCTTAGAGTGTGCTGGCTGTGAAGCTTTGTCCCCTGGGTCAATGCAACAGAAGGTGGAAGGTGAACACAGCAGGACCTGACCCCCAGGGCTGACATCCTGCAAGGCTCTCTAAAACCGCCCCCCACGCCTTTTTTCTGCAGGTAGATACCAGTAGAGTCTAAAAACCATTGACCATGTTTGGAATTGTGGCTGCTGATGTTCTGCAAGTTTTGAAGAGCAAAGAAAATACATAATTCTCTCTTCGGTCTTCGGCTATTTTCATTTGTGCCTTCTCATGATGGCGAGAACTGGAAATGGATAAGTTTCACCACCAGGAATCAATTTCTCCTGATTCCCTGTGATTTTCAAGAGAGAAGAAAAGAACTTGAACTTGGGAGTTCAAATACTGAGTTCTAATCTTCTCTCCGGCAGCCGTGGTGGCACACAAGTGAACGTGCTCGCCTGCTAAACAAAAGGTTACCGGTCACTTGGACCCATGAGCCACTCCTCAGCTGGAAGCAGTGGCAATCTGCTTCCATAACGATTTACAACTTTAGAAAACTTATGGGGTAATTATGTCATACTATCTGATCACTATGAGTTGGGATTAACTCCACAGCAGTGGAATTCCACTTTTACCACTGTAAGCTGAGACATCTGGACAAATCATTGAAGCTTGCCACTAATATTGGAAAAATACCCATTCTACCATTGCTTAGAGTACTTTGCAGACTAATACCTGTAATGATTTGCATAGAATTAATATATATTTATACTGACATATCCAGTCCGTACAGTTTAAAGTATGAGAAATAATAACGCAAGGTTTCATTTTTGTGTGTGTGTGGTACTGAAAAAACTGGGACATTTCTCATGATGTGTCTATTTAAAACAGATGTTTGTCCAGCTCCTACTTCCTCTTGGGTGAGGGTGAGACCATGATGAACAACTATTGTCATAATCCCTACACAAATGAATGTACAGTTGAGGGAGGAAGGGCAGTTGCCAGCAAGCAGGGCAAATAAATATTAACTGAAACGGTGGTAGAGAAACACAGGTAATATCAATGGGGTGCTATGAGATTGAGTAACATAGCCCAAGGATCTCCCTGGATGCTGCAAATGGCTAAAGCCATCAACTAACCAAAGAATAAAACTAAATAAAACAAAACCATAACAGCGGCAGTTCCAGTCCAATGAGAGGCATCTCAGAAGGTCTGGCCACCTATGTCCTAACTCTCAGCCCCCAAAGCCCCATGGTGCACAGTTTCCCTTTGACATGAGTGAGGTCCATGTAAGTCAGAGTCTACTTCACGACAACAGTTCCTTGCCTGCCTGCATTTATTTAATGCATCCTAACTCATCAGAGGACTTATCTAGGGAAGTGGCATTCAACCTGAGTCTCAAATGGGCTGACTGTGTTGGCATGGTGCCAAAGTCCTCTAAATTCTGCCTTTTAAGATCTGCATTAAAAAAAATCTCTGTGAGTCTCTGGAAGGAACATGAAATTAAATTCTTATTCTAGGCTAAAACATATGGGGAAGGGGTGGCGGGAGATATGTAAGAAGAGTATTAAGAAATAAATCTTATTTTTCTATTGTAGTGTAGTCTCTTTTCTTCAAACCGTTCCTAATCCCCTGACTTTTGCTTCATAAACAGATAGAATTTTCATTCATGTTATAACCTTGCCTAAAGACAATGAACGATTTCACAACAAGTGATTTATGTACTGAAATCTGGAGAGATTTTACTCATAACAACATGCCAGCTGTTTATCTTGATCATCTGATACGTCAGAACCTGGCTTGGATGCCTCATAATTAACGGTAGATTAAACTATTTGAGCCAGTTGGAAAAGCAGAAAAGCAGAAGGAGGAACCATGGTTGGGTTCTTATCAATGAGAAAGCATACAACTCCCCTTCCCCCCAAGCCTGCCCCCTCCCACTTACTTCCGACTTAAACTGAGGAGAAGTGGAAGTGATGGCTGGGACACTGGGAAATTCCTGGGAGGGTCAAAGCTCAGTCATCAGCACAGTCTTGAGCGCTCCTTCTTGTTGTTAGGAGCTGTAGAGTGAATTCCAGCCCATAGGGGTCTCATGGGACCAAGAGCTGCCCCCTGTGATTTTCTGGACCATGATTAGGATGGGAGCAAACACCACGCCTTTTTCCTACGCAGCTACTGGGTGGGTTCGATCACCCACTCAGTTAGCAGATGAGCGCTTAACCACTGCATCACCAGCGTGTGTTACTTCCTTTGTAGAAGACGCCAGTGTTATTTGGAACAAGACATCAAGCAACGATTCTGTTGCCCAGTCTCTTTCAGTGCATCCTATGAGCATGTTCTGGGTCTTTTGGTCAGCAGCTGAGTGCAAACCAGTGTACCAACAGGGCTACCATGCATTAATCACTGAACACTCAGGGAGGCAGATCCGAATGTTGGTCTCAGGGAATTCATCGTCTTGCGGGGGAAGGTGATCATCAACTGAGCAAGGTCGTTATTAATGTATCTCAATCATAGCCACTGTCAAGTAATTCTCATCCTCCTCTTATTCATGTCTTCAGCTATCTCGTCCTCTTAACCAACAGACCCACCAGACATCCTTATGGGTCTGTTTCTGTGCAGCCAGCAGGCACCTCAGGGGTGACGTAGACGTGGACCTGGCCTTCAGAAGAGCTCATGGTCTCAAAGGAGTTAAAAGTCATATTTGAAAATCATGACAGCAGAAGGCAGAACTGGGTCAGTGTGTCAAAGCGATCCATTCAAGCAGCTGTGAGTATCCACAGGGAACGGAGATCTGATTTAGTTGCAGTAATCAGTGCCTGGAAGAAGTCAAGAATTCAACCACTATTTCCGGGGCCTCTCCCTTGGTGTACATTTCAGTGTGGAAGGACAGATGGAGGCTTAGATGGGGAATTTAAGTACATTGCCCCACATTGGTCAATTTAACAAATATCAAGATTAAAGCAGGTGCTGGGCTTCGTGTTGTGTGTCTGGGTACAAGGTGGACAGGGTACACATCCCTGTCCCTGTAGAACTTACACTCTGAGCCCGAGTGTGGCAGATGGGATTTGTTCTTTTGTTGACCATCCTAGCATTTGCTATTGCTGGCTGGGTTTGAGGTAAGGGGACCACGGGGAACTGACGTATTGATCGAGGACAAGGATTTGGATATCCCAGGAGCAAGGGTGATTAGAAAAGCAGTTTGTCCAAAACAAAAAGATCTAAATGACCAAGTGGAGCAAAGCATCCAGACCTGATTTGGGGAGAAACGTGGAAGTCAAATGAGTGAGCCAGCAAGTGGAAGTCTCTTGGAGGAGAGGGATGAGAGCTATTATTTCCTGGGCACATACTAGGTGGGTGCATTATGCTATATCTTTTACATGCATTATTTATTGCAGTTTTACAATGGGCAATTAAGAGAGAAAGGTAAGTCTGAGACCTGTGTAGGATGAGCTAAATATATAGGAACTCTGGCATGCAGTACTGGATGAAGAGCAAAGACCAAGTTTAGGGAAGGAGATGGAGGTGTCAAGATGGGAAATGTGTCAAGGATGCAAAGAAGGAAATGAGCCGAAGATGCTGCTACTCTTCTTGTCTGGCCACATGGTAGAGGAAACTCGAGAGCAGTCTGAAGATGAGGAGACATGGTGGTGTGTGAAGCCAGGGGAAGAAGAGGGAGACTAGAGACTCACCCAGCCTGGCGCGTAAAGCAGGGGTTCCTAATACCTTCCACCCACTTGGACTTCCGTCCTGATTTCTACCCTGGATGAGTCCTGTGAATACAAGAAATGAAGTAACAGATAGACAGTTTCACAGCACCCTGTGATTTTGATCTAGAACTCTTGTTATTACTTTGGAATCATTTCATTGTAAGGAACAAAACTGACTTGAGATTTAATTCTCTGAATATTCCAAAAATATGGTAATATTCAGGGGATACTTGACCCGGTGGTTCAGCAATATTGCCAAAGGCTACTTTGTTTGTGTATCATATTTCTGACCTCCAGAGTATTGGTTTCTACCTAAAATCGGCCCCCTCACCAAAAAAGAAAGCAAAACAAAAGACAACCCAAACCCATTGCTATTGAGTTAATTCTGACTCCCATCAACCCAACTGGATAGAGTAGAATTTCCTCAAAATGTTTCCCAAGGCTGTAGCTACTCTTATGGATTCCAACTGTTACATCTTTCTCACATACAGTGGTTGATGGGTTTGAAACTCCACCCTTTTAGTTAGCATCTAACTCTTCACCAGTGCAACAAGGCCAGTCTGTTGGAAAAATCATTGTCAACCACTCCTGGATCAAACACTTTCTCTGTCAGAGCTAACAGCAGGGAAAAGGAATCCCTGTCCCACTATGAAAGTCCTGGGCTTTCTGTTGAGTAGTTTGACTGAGTTACTTGACCACTTCACCCATGCTAGGGGTGGAGTGCTGGAACGATACCGATGGGATTGGGCCATGTAAGGCACGTGAATGGATCTGTGACGGGGAACAGTCCCTGTCCTCATCACCAATGCACACAGCTTCTACAGAATGGCAACACCATACTCCACTCCAACATATCGGTAAATATATGTCTATGTGAGTGTTTGCTTAATATCTCTGCTCCTCAATAGAATAATATGCCCATGAAGACCATATATCTTTTGCATATTGTATTTAGAACACTGTCTTTATCTTTACCCTCATCTTGTTAGTAAGTCATCATTGGACAGGTGTTGTGCTATGTGTTCTGTATGGCTCAACAACACTATAAGGTTGGTATTATTATCAACCCGATTTTATAGATGAAGAAACTCAGTCTCACACAGTTTAAAAGACATGCCTGATATGCCCCATCCATTGGAAGGCGACTTAGAATTTGAGCACAAGGAGCCTGACTCTTGACTACTCTTGACTCTCTTTCATATGAATAATGAATAGTTTTCATATTTCAAGTCTTAGCACAATGTGGGTCAGAAATGTCCCTGTGGTTTGCCATTGGCTCAGTTCCCAACTTGTGGTAACTCCATGCACAACAGAATAAAACACTGCCTGGTCATCTACTGTCCCCACAATCCATTGCAGAATGGACCACTGTGTTTCCTAGGGTTCCACTGATGGATGTTGGGAAGTAGATCAATAAGCCTTTCTTCCTAGTCTGTCTTAGTCTGGAAACTACTAAGAGTCTCTTCAATATCATGGTAGCAATACAATTCCATTGACAGGTGGGTAGTTTGAAGTGTATTTCCCAGGAATTGAACGTGAGTCTCTTATAGGCAAGATTTCTGCCAATGAACCAGTACTACCCTCCTTGACAAAAAAGGGGAGCTCAATAAATATCTATTAAATTGTAATTTAAACAAAATTTTATTTTATTTTTAAAAATTTGATTGGCACTTATCCATATAGCATACAATTCAATAGCTCAGTCTTACCAAGAAGAGTGGTACCGTCTTCACCACAGTCCATTTCAGAACATTTCTTCTTCCTTGTTCTCATTTTGACTCATCTTTGTTTTTATTTTTTCAATTTGGCTAAAATATACACACAAAACATTCTCCAACCCAACAATGTCTACGTGTATACTTCAGGAACATTAATTATACCTTTGGTGTTGTACAAGCATATCATTTTCCTTCTCCAACTTGTTATGCCACCACTAAAATAAACTCAATGCCCCCCAAGGAAAAACTCTTCCGCCTTAACCCATGGTTACCATAGGTTGAGTTTGGATATGTTTGTTTGTTTGCTTTTTAGTAGTTTTCTTGATATAATATGCACATATCATACTCATATTGTGAAATAACTTTCAAAAAGAATTGTATATATATCATCACAATCAGTTTTAATGCTCCCTTCACTCTCCCACCTTAACCAAATTTTATTTTCAACAAAAGTATGTCTTCTTTTGTGGCAGGAACTGGGATAAGGTCAGAGACCCAAACTAAAGAGCCAGGCGGCTAGGAGAGTTTCCCAGCAGCTCCTTCCATCACCCGGATGCTGCTGCCCCCAGTGTGGACAGGGGTCTGCGTCAGAACCTCTAAGACCCTGATCTTCAGCCAGACACATCCTTCCACCTTCACTGCGCTCTCCTCCCAGTGCATCAGACCAACTTCCAGAGCGAGCGTAGAAACCCAGAAATCAACTTTGAAACCAAACCTTAAATGCCTTCTGTAATAAATAATTGAAAAGTCTTGTAGGTATTTTGCCCCCCAGCCTGTAAATCAAAAGAGAAATAATGTGAGAGAAAACCTCCTAGAAGAATATTCAGAAAAGATATGTGTGCCTGTAATTTAAAAAAAAAACAAAAACAAGCTTCTTTTACCATGCATCAAAAGAAGTTCCCAGTGTATCAGACTTTCTCACATGGGCTGCAGCACATAAGGAGGGGAGTGAAAGTAGAGCAGTGAAGTTGAGGTCATTAGATCAGAAAGTCTTGCTGTCTCAGGCTGAGTTCTTTGGAGAAGCAAAGCCAGTGAAGTATGTCTATGTGGGTGTATATTTATTTGAAGGACATGACTCATGTGGTTGTCTAGGTCCACAGATCTCAAATGCTTAGGTCAGATGCCAGGCTGGAGGTGTCTCCTGACTGACGTAGCTGCAGAAACTGACAGACCCAAGTTGGCAGGTAAGACAGCAGGGCACAAATTCAAGTGCCAAGAACTAGAGGTCAGATAATGAGCTGGATGCAGAATGCAGTGTAAGCCCCACAGCCAACAAGCTTTGCTAGAGCATCCATCGATGGATGGAGACTCAAAACGTAAGGAAACTCCCCTTGCAATTAACTGGCTGGCTACATCAGATGACATCATGGCTATGATTACATCATGTTAAAAAATTTGAGGTTAATTACATCACTCTAAACTGTTAAATTACATAACTGCATAACAGCCAAACCATTAAGATCCATGGTCCAGCCAAGTTGACACATACATTTAACTATCACACTTGGTAAGTAGAAGGTTAATGAAAAAGAGACAGACCTTCAATGGCATGGATTGACACACTGGCTATAACAACGGACTCAAACATAACAATAATTATGAGGATGGTATAGTATTAGGCAATAGTTTGTTCTACTGGACATAAAAAACTCATTGCTATTAAGCTGATGCTGACTCACAGTAACCCTAAAGGACAAGCAACTCTGTGAGTTGCTAAGCCTGTAACTCTTAATAGGAGTTGAAATGCCTGTCTTTCTCCTACAGAGTGGCTGGTGGTTTCAAACAGCTGACCTTTCAGTTAGCACCCCAACTCATACCACTACACCAAGTCAAATCACTATGTCACCAGGAGGGTACACAGGAGGTTGCGACTAAATATTACTCCTCATAACCCAAGGGTGCTATTTTAAGTATTTGAAAATGCCAACAGTAGACAATTTGTTGTCGATTTAGAAAATGTCATCCTCCATGTATCCTTGTTCTGTAAGGAGTACAATCTATTTCTCCATGAAGAAGTGGAATCCATCTCTCCACCCTTTGAAACTAGTCTTCTTTTGGCCAATAGAAATTGATAGAAGTGGCGAAGTGACAGCTTCATGCAGAGGTTTCGAGAGAATCTTTCCTGTTTCCATCATTCACCATTTGAAATCCTGCTACCACCACCAGAAGTCCAAGTCCAAACCAGATTGATAGAAGTAGAAGTTCCAGGTAGAGAGTCACTCCAGTCATCTCAGCCACCATGGTCTACCTGCCAGTTGATAAATAAGTTTGCCAACTAAGACGAGGAGATGCATATTCAACATAAATCAAAATTCGAAAGTCTATTGCTGAACTTCTAAAGGAAACCATTAGAACAATAAATACCATAACCAAGAATATCTTTTATTTCATTTTAATGATTGCTGTCATCCACCCCTGAATTTTCTTGGTGATCCCAGTAGGGATGTGATTGTCCAGCAAATATGAGTATTCTCTAATTCAGCCTCACATAAGATTAAAATTCTGTAAGACATAATCATCAAATAATATTTCATTCAAAGTTCCATAATGTAGCGGAGGAAATGGATATTTAAATAGTGTCAATCACTTACCTGGGCACACAACAACCAGGTAGTGGAAAATCTGGAGCTGAAACAGAGATCTTAGACTTCCAATCGGAATCTCCCCTAATGCACCATTCTGTCTCAGTTCTTAGGAGGTAAATGATTTAGCAAGAGTGTCCTTGAATAATTTCCTTGGCCTAACACGATACATAAATCTTGGCACTATGGTTAATTAATAAATGAACTCAAATAGTCATCCGTTTATTTAAGAGACGTTGGCGGAACCTGTGATGCATTGTGTCCCAGTGTCACTGAAGGGGGGATTCGAGGCGGCGCTTTCTGATAGCAGTTGCTGCGGTCCTAGGCTGTACGCCGTGGGGCTGGGAGAACAGAATAGCCCAGAGAGGAGAAGACCAACGACGAGATCATTAACTCCAGCTCTTTCTTGCTCTGTCGAAGAAATGGACCTGGGAGAAGAGCTGTCTTTAGGGAACAGCTAGATTCGGGCAGACCCATTTAGTGGGCGGAATAGCGAAACCTGTGAGTTTCTGATGCACGTAAAGAGTTCAAGATGAAATCACACTCTACCACTAGTATTTGGCTAGACCCTAAATCCACTAACGGGTTCTTATAAGGTTAGGGGAGAGGAAGTTTCCATACAAAAAGACTAATATGTAAAGACAGAGGTTGGAGTTAAATTGCCACAAACCAAGGTATGCCTAGAGCCATCAGAAACTGTCAAAGGAGGGCTTTCATCTGGAGTCTTTGAAAGGTGTGTGGCCTGGCTGACATCTGCATGAGCCCTGGCCCCCGGAACTGTGAGGACATATATTTCTGTCATTGTAAGCCGTCAAGTGTGTGGTGATTTGTTGCTGCAATCAACTGAGACAGCCAAGAAGGTAGAAGGGATTTCCAGAGAAGTGGTTGAAGACAGAGATTTTTGTTCTTGCAATGCCCTGATTTGCAGAGGGAACAGTAGGAGAATTGGAGGTGTTTCGAAGAAGGGAGTGATTTGGGGGTATCTAGACAGTGTGGGGATGAGTCTGTTTAAGAGACATGACTTCAAAGTTCAAGCCCTTCGTGGTACTTGATATATGTGTCCACAGAGACATGGTGTGTGGCAGCATGGATCCAGCAGGACCTCACGCCAGGCTAAGATGAGGAAGCTCTGAGTGTGGGTAGGAGAGAATGGATGGGAGCCTGGTCTTGGGGAGGAGAGGGAATGGGGATGACATAGGAGATAAGGTTACAGGTCACAAACTTGCGCATATATCGGTAGAAGAAGAGAACCATGCAGATGAGAGAGGCAGGGCTGCGTTGGTGCAGGCCTTTAAGGTGCCCTGGTCACAGTGTAGTCCATGTAAATAGCACCCTGGGAATTGTGAAAGGCAGTGATCTCCCCTGGAGAAAGGGCATCACTCTCCCAGATGGCCTCCGGGAAGTACTCACTCCCATATAAGCAGGACTAGATGATTTCTCACGTACCCAGAATTCTCGATGCATATCATCCTGAATTTCTCCTTTTGGTATGCACATGGCTCTATTAGTCGGTGTGCTGACTTTTCACTTCAGAGAGTATGATGGAAACGGCAGAAGGAATAGGAGCCCCATCTGCTTCCTTTGGGCCTAGCTCAACTTAGACTTGACTCGAGCAAAAGCTGCTAGCAGCCTTAGATCAATTTCATTCCCAAGGGCAGGATTTCTGTACAAGCTGCAGGCCTTGGTGGCGCCATTTACTGATGTCCAAGGTAGCAGCAGAGATAGAAGACAGCTGCTTAGATGCTGGGGACCATTTCCAAAAGCTCGTATGCTCTCTGGTGCTGCAGGAGAAATTTTCGCAGATGTGTTGATGATGCCGGATGGAGATATGAGACTTGCTGGCATGGCTGCCTACTCGACAGCCCTCAAAGACAGTCCTCAGCACCAGAAGATGAGGAACAGGAGGAAGAGAACAACCCCAGAGATACAACTAATAGTTATCAATTCTGTGTGTGTGGCACTGCAATATGTACTTTACCTGATTTGATATAAGCACATATCGACGAGAATTTCAAAAGGTTCATGGAAAATAGAACAAAATGATCATGGAATTTTCTATGAACTATTCGAGTCCCCCTCTTTTAAAATGTACATGCACTTATATATACCACTAGATAATGGTGAGATAGGGACTCTCTTACTCAGCACAGAGGTCAGGAGCTTCAGAGCAACTAGAATGCACGCTGGTCGCTCTTGCTAGCAGTGAAAGAGGGGCAATTCCAACCTAAGCGTCCAGGCAATGAACTTCACAAAGTACGTATTTCCATCATACATGAGGTCACCAGGATCTCTTTCAACTTAATTAAATTATGCAAGGATTTATTGAGAACATACTGAACTATAAACAAAAGAAGGAAACATATTGAGTCCCTTCGATGAGGGCGCTTTCAACATTTGTGAGAAAGTGTGATTTAAAGGCAATGGAATTTCCCCGGTGAAATTTTGAAGCCCCTTGACACAAGTCAGACACTGTTGTAGAAGTCTGAGATGCGCCACCTCTTTAAATCTTTTCCTCTAGGCCAGTGGTTCCCAACCTTCGTAACGCCATGACCCTTTAAGACAGGTCCTCATGTGGTGGTGACCCCCAACCATAACATTATTTTCCTAACTATCATTTTGCTCCTGGTTATGAATCGTCATGTAAACATCTGATATGTGGAGTGTATTTTCATTGTTACAGAATGAACATAATTAAAGCATAGTGATTAATCACAAAAATATATAATCATATATTGTGAAATATTCATTTCTAATGACAAATAAATGAAATTTTGTCTGGAAGCATGGTGTAGCATGGTAACAGTCTTCATGCTGGGTACTGTATGTAGGTGTAGCTGCATGTGGGTGGACCCACATGGAGGCAGGTAGAGGAGTGGTGTTTTAGTTCCTAAGACCATTGGAAATATGTGTTTTCTGATGGTCTTAGGCGACCCCAGTGAAAGGGTCATTCGACCCCCAAAGGGGTCGCGACCCAAAGGTTGAGAACCGCTGCTCTAGGCTTCTGAGGTGAGAGTCCCAGCGCTTATTGCACGGACTAAGGTGTTGGCACAGACTCTTCAACTCTTAAATATATAGTGGACTAACTACCAGGATAACGAACAACTCTGCTTGAAAGGCAAGAATGGTGGCCCTTAATCTCACTTACATGGGACATGTCAGCAGGGGCCAGTCACTGGATGACGACCTCAGACTCAGTAAGGTAGACTCAGTAAATACGAGGCAGACTCTCAGTGAGATACATAGACACAGTAGCTGTAATCATGGACTCAAACCTAGAAGTGATGTGAGGATGGTGCAGGACTGGCAGCAGTTTGTTCTGTTATAAATAGGGTCAATAGGGATTGGAAACAAGTGGACATTTCCTAACTACACAAAAAACACGCCATCAAGGATGAAACTAAAACATCATAGCGTAAAGAGTTTGCTCAAAGTCACTCTTGCAATTCTTGACTTTAGACTCCAGGGTCTCCACACAGTGCTGTATTCACCTCCTGTGACATTGCTCACAGCCCCCCATCAACCACCCTAGATGTTCCCCAGGCTAAGTATCACTACTGTGAAAAGTATCACAATCATTCCCACCTCAGAAGGAAATTGGTAGGTCTAAATTGTATGCAAATGGGCGTGAAAAGACTTTATAAAGTATAAAAGGTTGCGATCATGGTATCATTTATCTTTACTCATTTTATGACTATTATCATCGTTACAATATCTAGTTGTCCAAATGTGAAGGACATCCGTTGACCAGGGACTGTAGGGTTTCTGGGGCACTGTGGGTGGCAGCATTTTGCCTCCTGTGCTCCTGTACTGCCGACATCATTGATTCTACTTGTGGTTGTCGTTGTCATTGTCTGGTGTCACTGAGACGGGATAAAAAGACCGATTAAAAGGTGTGACATTGACTTCGTTTCATTTAAGCCACACAGAGAGATAGTATCAAGGGAAGAGAAATTTGCTTATAGGAAGAAGACAGGAAAATGGGATTTGTGGGTGGCTGGCTTGCACCTCTGGCTGTAAGGTGACTGCTTTTCTTCTGTATGCCCTTCGAGCTCCCCCGTATAGACTACCTGAGTACTGTTTAGAGTTGTGAGTGTCTGAGCCAAGTTTTGAGGCTGGTCAAGGACGTGTGCAAACAGTTCAGGGGAAGAAATTGAAGCGTGTGTAGGGAGCTGCATTGGTTGGTGCACAATCCCATGGGCCCGAGTATGGAGCTCCACTCACGTCTTTGAGAGGAGGTTTTCCAAGCTCCCGTGCTAAGCTTCTTCATTTCCTACGTGTGTGATTGCAGGCAGGCTGTTGTCCACCTTTGCCTTCCATTTCCTGATTCCTTTAAGTTTGGACAAGAATCTACCTTGTCAGCTTGTTGAAAGGATGTAAATAAATAAGAAATGTAAACATATTAACAATGAACCTGCAGTAAATCCCCAGTACATATTAGCTACCATTGTGCTATGCCACTAGACAGCACCAAGCACTGTAAAAACAAGCAAGGCAGCACAGCACTGTCAGTTGTCATAATTACTGTTCTTAACAAAGCAAGAAAAGCAGAGAAAAACAAAGCAAGGAAATGAGAAAAAAGGGTGGATGGGAGTAATAAAGAGGGGGGCCCTCTCCTTGAGTAGATGCGCAAGGCTAAATCAGCACAGCTGCTGAAACAATGGTTTCAAGCAACAAGAAGTATGATGATGGAGCAGGGCCAGGAGTTTGGCTCCATTGTCCATGGCGTTGCTATGGGTCAGAACTGACTCGATGGCACCTATTGTGGTCCAATAGTTCTGGGCTTCAATGATGAAGCAGGTCCTTTCACCTTTCTGAGCTTCATTTGTTTTCCTAAATAAAATGGAAATAATAATGCCTTCTTCTTTAATTGTGAGACTTCAAAGAGATGCGAAGTCCCTGGCACCTTGTGGGCATTTTTGACAAGATGTTGGAAAACTGGGAATGGAATTTCAGTGATATCCTCAAGGACCTAAAATGTATTCTGCTACTCAGCTGTGCTCCCAGCTAAGTCCCTACCTAAGAGAGTTACGTACATTGAATTGAACGATAAGACATGAGCACTCAAGGTGTCACTTGTAAGAACCCATCCTAGATGGGTTAATTAGGGTGCGAGGTAGTACCGATGAAGAACACAGCTTTCCACCAGATCCTGGATGCTTCCTCCCCACAACTACCATGATCCGAATTCTACCTTGCAGGGCTGGATAGGGCAGAGGCTGTACACTGGCACATATGAGGACTGGAGGCACAGGGAATCCAGGGTGGATGATACCTTCAGGACCAAGGGTGTGAGGGGCGATGCTGGGAGAGTGGAGGGTGAGTGGGTTGGAAAGGGGGAACTGATTACAAGGATCCACATGTGACCTCCTCCCTGGGAGACGGACGGCAGAGAAGTGGGGGAAGGGAGACTCCGGATAGGGCAAGATATGACAAAATAACGATGTATAAATTACAAAGGGCACATGAGGGAGGGGAAGAAGGGAGGGAGGGGGAAAAAAAGAGGACCTGATACAAAGGGCTTAAGTGGAGAGCAAATGCTTTGAGAATGATTGGGGCAGGGAATGTATGGATGTGCTTTATACAATTGATGTATGTATATGTATGGATTGTGATAAGAGTTGTATGAGTCCCTAATAAAATGTTAAAAAAGAAAAGAGGAGAAAAAAATGATTAGGGCAAAGAATGTACAAATGTGCTTTATACAATTGATGTATGTATATGTATGGACTGTGATAAGAGTTGTACGAGCCCCTAATAAACTGTTTAAAAAAAATAGAACCCGTCCTAAAAAGTTGGATTGAGCATACACCTAAGGCTAGAGGCCTGAACAGAGCTCCTTGGGAACCTGCAACCCACCTGTGTCTGTCCTTCTCCTCAAGGTCAGCACCCTGAGGGGAAAGAGTGGCAGCCGGGACTTAAGAATCATTCTATCTCAATTTATAGCGCTCTCTAGATGCTTCTGAGATGGTAGTTGTGCTAGTTAAGGTTTGTTGTGCCAACCTGGCTGATAAACACATGTGGGATTAATTGAAGGGCAGTTTAATTGAGATGGAGACATAAACAACTTGGCGAGCCCCACCTTTCTAGTTCTCTGGTTTCTTGTTCTCTGATGGCCAGACCAGCGTGTGGCTGCCTTAGCTAGTTCTTTGCCTCAGCTGGCCAGGCTCACTTCCTGTGAGACATCCCTGACGAGAAGCCACATGGACCTACCCCGATGCAGCCCTGGGTGCTGGAGCAGCCATGTGGAGACCCCTGCCAGCACTGAATTGCTTACACGCTACTGATCTGGCTTTCTTCCTGCATTCAACGTCATTGTGTGTATTTTGTGAGTTTGAAGAGGACTTTGTAGATCGGTGTCAGGCATGTGGACTAATGTCAGACTTATGGGCTTGAATTGGACTGGGTTGTACAATTACCCTTTATATGTACAATTGTCCTTTATATAAAACTCTCTCTTACATATATACGAGTTTCTGTGGATTTGTTTCCCTAGTCTACCCAGACTAACACAGTATTCTAGTGTGTGAAACTGAAAAAGCTGCAATATACAGCTGATCATAAAATACTAATCCAGATATTGCTACGAAGATATTTTGTAGAAGTGGTTAACATCTACAATCAGCTGCCTTCAGCTGAACGTTATAATCAAGAATCTCAGCCAGACTCATCCAAGCAGTTGAAAGGTTTTAAAAGCACAAGTGAGGCTTCTTTGAGCAAGAATACCTTCTACCTCAATACTACATGGTCAGCTATCAACCAGGAGTTTTTAGCTTGCTGATATGGCCTATGGCTATGGGACTTGTCAGTCCTCCAATCATGTAAGTCAATTGCTTGAAATTACCTACCTACCTACCTACCTACCTACCTACCTACCTACCTACCTACCTACCTACCTACGTATCATCTACCCACTTACCCACCCATCCCTCATTTATACATTTTTATTATATATATGTTCTATTCTCTTTCTCTGGGGAAACCAGACTGATAAAACATAGAAGCTAGAACTTCCAGAGATCAGCTGATTTTCCCTAAGAGGCAGTTTTCCCGGGTATAAAGCAAGCTGTGCAAATGCTGGGCAGAACTCCTTGGGTTTGTTTGGAGACTCAAGAACCTCCTTCCGGAATAAAATGTGGGCCGGCTAATACCACAAGCTGTGACACATCAGGTCGGTACTGTTTCTAACGCTGGGGGCTCTGGAGGGGCTGTCAGAGAGAGAGTCGGTGTGGAAAGGGGTAGTCTGCTGTCTTCATATTCACTGCTGCTATTTTCCAGGGAGATCATTCATCTCATATATTTGGGATCATCTTTTTTACTTCAAGGTTGACTTTGTGTCTGGATTTCATGTCCTCTCCCATGTCATTTACTTCCAATCCTTATCCCAGGTTTTGCTTATCTCTCCCCTGGGCCAATGCACTGATTTCCTTGTGTTTTTTAAAAAAAATAATATTTTCTTGTTTTCAGTGCAAATTTACACAGCAAATTAGGTTGCCCATTTGACTATTTCTATACACACTGTTCAGTGATATCAGTTAAACTTTTCGCAACGTGTCAACATTCTCTTTAATCATGTTCTGGCTGCTCTGTTTCCAGCATTCTCATCCCCCCCCCCCACCTTCATCTTTTCATCTTTACTGTAGAGCAATGGCTTCTTAGCCATTGCATAGTTCATTCTTCTCACAGGTTCTAGCAGTGTATCTTTTTAAAATCCACGGATCTGCTAAAAAAAACCCACAGTGTCAAAGCTGTTCACATGGTGTTTGAGACCTCTTTATAACTTGACTTTATCCGTCCTTTCCACGTATAATTGTTAACTAATTCATTCACGCCATGCCCTAGTTACCGTATGTAGTTAAAGGAATATGTGTTTCTCTCACAAGACTGTAAGCCCTTTGAAGTGGGTACTACAGCCTACTCATCTTGACAGTCTCTACAACACCAATGTAGAGGTTGGCACCCAGTGTTCAACAGATTGGAGTGGGCCTCTGGACTCAGATGCCCAGGTTCAGAGCTCGGCTATACTATACTACCTTTGAAAAATTGTTCAATATATGTGCACCTTACTGAGTACTCTCATATTAAAAATAGAAATGGGGAGAATACCTACTTCAGAGGGTTAATTTGAATATGAAATTATTTAATATTTATAAACGCCATTGGTTCAGTGTCTGAAGTAAATGTGTGCATTAAAGGTTCACTCACTTTATGCTATTGAGTTGAGGCCGACTCATAGCAACCCTATAGGGCAAGGTCAAACTGCCCCTGGGGGTTCCTGCGTCTGTGACTCTTTATGGGAGTAGAAAGCCGATATTTCCACATAATAAAAGCTGTTGGTGTTGAAAGTCAAGGGAGATGGAGGAAGGAGCTGGGAGTCAAGGGGCATTTATGGAGGTCTAGTCAAAGACATGTACATGCAAATATATATATGAGGATGGGGAAATAGATCTATGTGTCTATATTTATAGGTTTAGTATTAAGGTGGCAGAAGGACCTTGAGCCTCTACTCAAGCACTCCCTCAATGCATGAATACTTTCTTTTATTAAATTTGCACTCTATGATGCTCACTCTCCCGGCACAACTGCTGAAGCCAAAGTGGGTGAACAAGTAAATATGGTGAAGAAAGCTGATGGTGCCCGGTTATCAAAAGAGATAGTGACTGGGGTCTTAAAGGCTTGAAGATAAACAAGCGGCCATCTAGCTCAGAAGCAACAAAGCCCACATGGAAGAACACACCAATCTGTGTGATCGCGTGATCCTGAAGGGATCAGTTATCAGGCATCGAAGAACAAAAAATCATATCATTGGCTACACACCTCCATGATACGATCGCCGAAGACAAATGGGTGCATAAGCAAATGTGGCGAAGAAAGCTGATGGTGCCCGACTATCGAAATAGATAGTGTCTGGGGTCTTAAAGGCTTGAAGGTGAACAAGCAGCCATCTAGCTCAGAAGCAATAAAGCCCACATGGGAGAAGCAAACCAGCTGGTGCGATCATGAGGTGTCAACGGGACCAGGTATAAGGAAGGCATCATGAAAAAAAATGTATATATGTGTGTGTGTATATATATATCTATATATATGTATATATACCATAGTGAATGAAGGGGGAAGTGCAGAGTGGAGACCCGAGGCCCAAATGTCGACCACTGGAGATCTCCTCATAGAGGGGTTTAGGAGAGGAGATGGGTCAGTCAGTGTGTGATGTAGTACCGATGAAGAACACAGCTTTCCCCCAGATCCTGGATGCTTCCTCCCCCCAACTACCATGATCCGAATTCTATCTTGCAGGACTGGATAGGGCAGAGGTTGTACACTGGTGCATATGGGAGCTGGAGGCACAGGGAATCCAGGGTGGATGATACCTTCAGGACCAAGAGTGTGAGGGGCGATGCTGGGAGAGTGGAGGGTGAGTGAGTTGGAAAGGGGGAACTTATTAAAAGGATCCACATGTGACCTCTTCCCTGGGAGAGGGACAGCAGAGAAGGGGGGAAGGGAGACTCCGGATAGGGCAAGATATGACAAAATAACAATCTGTGGATTATCAAGGGCTCATGAGGGAGGGGGGAGCGGGGAGGGAAGGGAAAAAAAAAGAGGACCTGATGCAGAGGGCTTAAGTGGAAAGCAAATGCTTTGAGAGTGATTAGGGAAAAGAATGTACGGATGTGCTTTATACAATTGATGTATGTATATGTGTGGATTGTGATAAGAGTTGTATGAGCCCCTAATAAAGTGTAAAAAAGAAAAGAAAAAAAAGAAAATGATTAGGGCAAAGAATGTACAGATGTGCTTTATACAATTGATGTGTGTATATGTATGGATTGTGATAAGAGTTGTATGAGCCCCTAATAAAATGTTTTTAAAAAAAGAAATAATTTGAAATAAATCACAAAAACTTTAGATTACAAAAAAAAAGTTGTTGGTGCCATCGAGCCAGTTCTGATGCAAAGTGACCCTATGCACAGCAGAACGGAGTCCTGCCCAGTCTTGCACCATCTTTGCAATTGTTCCCATGACTCAGGTCAGGTGTTAGTATTATTATCGCTACTTCTAACTCTTGGCATGTTTCAACAGCCGGATAAAGCACTGGAGCACTCACTGGTGTATACTGAGAGTTGAAAGTCAGCTACCTGGCCAACTGACTGATTCATATCTGTGTACATTCCAAGAAAAGGTGACCCAACAAGATATGGGAATTATCAAATGATATAATTAACTTCACAGGCGAGTGCATTTTTGCTAAGGATAATTTAAAAAGATGATTGCAGAAGTACATTGACAGAGAGCTGCCGGAAATCCAAACTGGAATCAGGAGAGGAAATGGAATGAGGGGTATCACTGCAGATGTCACATGGATCTTGACTGAAAGCAGAGAATACCGGACAAGGGTTTACTGTATATTATTGAGTATGCAAAGGCATTCAACTGCGTGGATCGTATAAGTCTAGGAAGAGCAGCGTAAAGAATGTAAACAATTCATCGTGCTCCTATGGAACACGGTTCAAGAGACAGTGGGGAAAGAGAACGAGGGAATACTGGATGCTTGGAAATCAGGATTCTATCCTCTCCCAAAACTTATTCAATCTGTATACTGAGCAAATAACCAGATAAGCTCTGCTACATAAAGGCTAACATAAGGATTGGAGGAAGGCTTATTAACAATCATATGCAGATAACACACACTGGCTTGCTGGAAGCAAGGATTCAGAGCACTTGCTGATGAAAATCAGACTGAAGTCTTCATAGTGAATTGCAACTCAATGTAAGGAGCTGGACCAATAAACGGCAATGTGGTAAACTGAGAAAATATTGAAGTTGTTGATTTAATTTTACTTGGATCCACAACCAATGTTCGTGGAAGCAATAGTCAAGACATCAAAGAAGTATTGCATTGGGAAATCTGCTGCCCGAGACCTCTTGAAAGTATTAAAGAGAAAAGCTGTTGCATCAGGCGCACCTGACACAGCCACGATATTTTCAATAGCCTCATATGCATATTAAAATTGGACAATGAATAAGGAAGATCGCTAAAGAATCGATGCACTTGATTGATGGTGTTGGCAAAGAATACTACAAGTACCGTGGACTGCCAGCAGAACAAACATATCTGTCTTGCACAAAGTACAACCAGAATGATCATCATCTAGTTCTGTTCTCAGGGGTACAGGGGATGAGGTTTCCCAGATCCATTAGCTCATTATGTTTTTATTGGTCTTTTCTTTTTTCAAGGCACTTTAGCTAGACTAAGACAAGTAAACCACCGAGAGAATTTGTCTGTAGTCAACTGGTGATTACAGAGACATTTTAAAACATATTTTATTTGGGAGGAAACCAGGCATATATGATCTGGAACCCCAGTAGCAACTCTCTTTGTCTTACCCTTGCAAAGTAAGTAGAATGCTTCTTCTACAACTCCTCTGACACCAGAGAAACATCCAATATGAGAGACACATGAATTGTTACTACAAACTCTTGAATATGTTTCTTAGGAGTTGAGATAGAAATAACTCATTTCTTTCTGCACATGGCAGGCCTCCTCTGCCTTACAAAGTCATCTTGCCCTAAGTCAGGATGATACTCTCTCACAATACTTGGAAACTGGATGTCTAAATGATATTTCATTAGAACAAGTGCTTTAGCAGAACACACCTTGCCTGGTTGCACCCAATTGGGTTCCCAGTGCCTAGAACGGTGCCTGGCATACTGTCAGAATGCAATGAGCACATGAAGAGTAGATTGAATTAGGGCAGTGAGAACTTTTGAATGAGCTCAACTTTGGCTTATTAGCTCAGCTCGAGTCAGAGGCACTAGCATTTACTTGATTGTAAGTCTTCTTTGAAAATAAGTTGATCGCAATTCTTCCCATATTCTGTGAAACCAGGCAGCCTTGACTGAATGTTTATGGATGATCATACTAATTATTGAATGTATTGGTTTCCAGATATGAACTAGAATGCCTGACTTGTGTCTATGCAAATCCAGATGTATTTGTATTGTTCACATCACCACCGGGTGCAGTTTACCAAAAGAAGATTTGATTGCTTTCTTTCCAGCAATGCTGGCTGCAGCCACACCTCAAGCTGCTTCTGCAAATCACACAAGCTCATTCTCCTCAGGGCCCTGGACAATGATGCACATTGTCTTTAATTCTAATTGAGGGCTTCAATCCTGGGACAGCTCAAATATTACAGGTGACACATGCCGTCTCTCCCAAGGCCACATTTTAAAGGGTTTTCTAACAAGGAAACTGCCAGATTTGAATATGGTGCCATTAGACCTTGTCAGACAAAAATGTCAATATTGGTGCATAATTAATGCTTGGAGCTCATCTGACATGGACAGAGCAGGCCCAGAGTGCTTCCAAAAATCAATTTGCTACCTGAATTACCAACATCATAGATGCAACCTGACAGACTGATGCTACTATAACATGAGGGCATCCAGAGAAACATTTGAACAAATCAAAGATCTCCTGCTACAGAAGACTGAACAGGGTTGGGGAAGAAAGCAGTAACATTTATTAAGACTCTGCTGTATGGCACACATTCTATAAAGCATTCTTCAGCATCACCTCATTTTAATTCTGGCGACGACAGAAGAAAACCAGGATTGGAATCTTACCATTAAAGAGGAGGAAACGAAGGCAGAAAGAGACGAAATACGTAACCAAGGGCACACGTCCATACCTGACACAGATAAGATTTTAGGGGAAAAATGTATTCTCTCTCAAGAGCATCACATGTTTAGTTAGACAAGGGGGCTCTGCTCCAAAACTGGAAATTTTTTCAAAGCTATGTATTTACATTTTTAATAAAATAACCTTATCATTTTCAACGTACTCTCCATTACACTTAAGACATTTGTCAAATCTGCAATGCCATTCTTGGAAACATTTTTCAAACTCATCTGTTTCAATGGCTGACAGCACCTCCTTCTTTTTTTCCCCACCTCGTCTATGTAATCAAATCCCTGTCCTTCCATGTCCCCTTTCATTCATAGAAGCAAGAAGAAGTCACACAGAGTGAGGTCAGATTAAGTCAGGTATGTGGGGCAAGAGAGGCATGCTGTTTTTTGCCTATATCTGCCGTACTAAGATGGCTGCACGAACAGGTGCATTGTCATGGTGGCAAAACCAGTCCCCCATTTGCCACAAATCTGGCCTTCACACACTGTTACCAAATCTTTTCAGAACCTCTAATAGAAAGCTTGATTAACAATCTGACCTGGTGGAAAGAACTTCAAATGCACTATCTCCCTCTCATCAAAGAAAACAAGTGAGCATCGTCTTGATTTCACTTGACAAGCTCTTTTTGGGTGAGGTGATGATGGTGTCTTCCACTGGCCTGATTGAAGCTTGCTTTCAGGGATCGCAAGAGCACCATGCCTCCTCACCAGTAATGACCTTGGGGAAGAAGTCTGGTTGCTTTGGAGCTGTTCTTTCTTTTTTATCTTTTTAAATCATTTTATGGGGGCTCTTATCTCAATCCATATATCCACCCATTTTGTCAAGCACATGTTTCCTTTTGCTGCCATCATCATTTTCAAAATATTTTCTTTCTACTTGAGCCCTTGATGTCAGCTCCTCATTTTTCCCACCCTCTCTGACTTTCCTCCACTCATGAATCCTAGATAATTTATAAATGATTATTTTTCTAATGGAGCTGTTCTTTCAAAGCACAGCATGTTTCCACTCAATGTTCTTTTTCCTGGTCAGTCAGAACTTAAGGCACACATTTCACAGTGACCCTTCTCATCCTCAATTCTTCTGTTAAAATTCACTGAGCCAAGCTCCAAGGTAGTCCAGATAACGTCCCCATCTCTTCACTGGTGTGCTGCCATTCTTTGAGCACAAGTGCATGGATTTTGTTGATATTTCGTCCATTTGGGAAGTTGACAGATGTCCAGAATGAGGTTTGTCATCAACCGACATTTCACCTCTTTTGAAACAAGAAAACCACTCATGCACTTGAGTTTTCCTGTAGTACTGTCCTTGTAAGCTGTGTTCAACATCACAGTTTTCCAAAGCAGGAAACAAAATTTTATAGCTGTACACTGTTCTCTTAAATTGGCCATCACAAGAAAAAGGGGTTGAGGAAAAATTACTTTTACGAAAAAAAAAAATCACTTTGACCAGAGGGGACCTTCCCAGGCGATGCCACTGTGTGCACTGACTCAGAGTAAGTTGCTGGATGCTCTCCTAGCAGGAAAAGTGCATACTACAAAAACTGCCCAGGGGAGTCTTTTTCCATTGGGGGGGGGGGGGAGTTAACCATTGTAGTCCTATTTTCTCTTTCCTTTTAGAATGTCCACTGGCATCACATTGATTCCAATTCACAAAGGTCCTGTGTAGGGTTTCTTAGGCTTTGTAAATCTTTCTAGGAGGAGACAGCCACATCTTGCTCTCACACTTAATGGGATCATTTTTCCCAAAACTGTGTCCTGTGACAATGAGTCTTGATTCATTTGATCCCATCAGTGTGCACCCACTGTTATTCATTCAAGTCCAACTCATGAGGACCTGCTATAGGACAGAGTGGAGCCACTCACTCTGAGGCTGGTCCTGGGGTCTCTGAAATGGCCCATCTTTATTTACACAAGCAGACAACCTTAGAATTCGTGAGATAAACAAATAGCCACTGCTTTACATCGTGAGCTATGGTGTATATGTTTCACTTCACTGACAGAGCAACCCTCTTTGGCTCAACACAGCCAATTTCTCCTATCTGCCCCAGCCTGGCTTTGCGGTGTAGTGGTCAAGTGCTTAGCTAAGAACCCACAGGTCGATGGTGCAGACTCGTCCAGAGGCCCGAAGGACAAAGACCTGGCAATCTGCTCCTTCAGAGATGACAGCCCAGAACACCCTATGAACAACTACTCTGTCACGAGGGATCACTAAATGTCAAAACAGACTCGACAACATTGAACAACAATAACAAAAGCCTTTACATGGACTGTACCCGCAGTCCGCAGCACTCAGTCTATTCTTTCGCAGAATTTAGACCCTTTTGATGGCTTTATTCTCAACAGTCTTTATTCTTAAACATCTATGTATATACTTGAATACAAGCCGACCTGAGTATAAGCCAAGGTACCTAATAATTACCTGGGAAACCAGAAAAACTGATTGACTTGAATATAAGCCTAGGGTGGAAAATGCAGAAGTTATTGGTGAGTTTCAATAATCAAAACACATGAAAATAAAATTACTAAAAATTGAGACATCAGTGGGGTAATGTATTTAGATATTTATTTTAAATAAAATATGAGGAGCTAATGCCAAGGGCTCAAGTAAAAAGCAAATGTTTTGAGAATGATGATGGCAATAAATGTACAAATGTGCTTGACACAGTGGATGGATGTATGGATTGTGGTAAGAGTTGTACAAGCCCCAACAAAATGATTTAAATAAAGAGAAAATGATGGTGGCAATACATGTACTTGACTCAATGGATGGATGGATTGTGATAAGAGATGTGTGAGCCCCCAATAAAATGATGGGGGAAAAAAAGAGGACCTGATGCAAAGGGCTTAAGTGGAGAGCAAATGCTTTGAGAATGATTAGGGCAGGGATGGATTGTGATAAGAGTTGTATGAGCCCCTAATAAAATGTAAAAAAAGAAAATGATTAGGGCAAAGAATGTACAGATGTGCTTTATACAATTGATGTATGTATATGTATGGATTGTGATAAGAGTTGTATGAGCCCCTAATAAAATGTTTTTTTAAAAATGATGAAAAATAGTAATAAAAAATAAATGTATATAGTCTCTTTGTTGTATGCAAAAAAAACATAAATAAAAGTACAAGTCATTTAACATTAGTAAACCAGCACCTTAAGAGGAAAATAGGTTCAATATAAACAATAAGGTATCAACAATGATATCTTAAGGGTACTATTCCCTGAGCTCAATCAGCAACCAAGCTAAAATTTAAATAGTTAAAATCCTTCAAAACTGTATTCCTCCTCCTCATCCGTATCCCAATGCAAAGCTTCAGCTGGTGTGAGGTCATCATAGACGCTGTCCTCACTGAGATCGCCGTCAGCACCATCACTACTGTCATTTTCATACAAAGCGCAGTCTTCACTGCCATCCATGGCATTACTAATACTACATTTCTGGAAGACACGTGGCACCATGTCTTCTGGAACGTCTTCCCATGCATCTCGAACCCACCTTGTTATTAACTCTATGTCAAGCTTCATGAGGTTTCCTCCTTTATCAGTCGGGCTTGACCAGATGACATCCATTCATGCCACATCCTTCACACACAGTCTTTAAAAGGCTTATTCAAAGATACATCCAGAGGCTACACTACAGATGTAAGCCCACCTGGAATAACGGCTAAAGTGACTTTACTAGATTTTGCGAATTATTTTTTATGTCATCTGATAGGTGGGCTTTGAACATATCCCAAACAAGTAATGATGGCTTTTTCTTTAAGACTGCTCCTGGTCATGGGTTCCACATTTCTTCCAGCCATTTTTTTGTTCCATCTTCATCCGTCCAGCCTTTAACATGTGCACGCACAGTAATTCTTGGTGGGAAATTGATCTTTTTAAGCAAGGTCTTTTTTAAAAAAAATAATGACAGGACGCAGCTTAGTTCCATTAGACAAACATGATAGAACTGCAGTGTTTTTTTTTTTGTTTTTTTTCATTTCCTGTAGTTTTGAGAAAAATATTTTTTTCTCTCCTAAACTTGCCACAGTTCTGTTGCTTGGAAGATCAAAAATAATGGCAGTTTCATCCATATTCCCAATATCTGCCAGGTCATAATTATAAATCCGTCTTTGTTTTATAATAAATGACTGGAATGACATATGGTAATTTTTTTCTTCAAGGTCTTGTGGCAATTTCTGGGAAATCTTTGTTCTTTGTCTCAAACATAGGCCAAACCTATTCATGAAGTGGGTACACCATCCTGCTGACACAGCAATTTTTACAATGCCTGGTGCTTTACATTTGTCATCCTTAGCCATTTGTACAGCACGTATGCGGATTCCCATGCGTGTTACACAGTAACCATTTTGATGACACTCCATAACCCATTTATATAATTCACTCTCTAGAGCCCCATAAAAAGACATTAAACCACGAGCTTTTTTAAGCTGTTGGAATCTGTTCCACGTTATCCTCCATTTTTCGCCAGTCCCTCACTTGTTTTTCGTCAACACAGAATTTCCTACTTGCAATACTGTTATTGCTCTCCTCTGCTCTTGACACAACCTTCATTTTGAAACCAGCTTCATATGACCGGCGTTTTTGTTTTGGTTCAAGAGTATCCATTTCTAATAAGATAAAAAACAAGACTTTGAAAAACAACTTTCATGGTAATGCACACCTCCCCACCCCCCGCAACGACGTTAGCCAGGAGGAGGGGGGCATGCAGGATGTGAATTAACACAGAGACTAGAGGGGAGAGATGGAACGCAGCCACAGACATATCCTTACCAGTTCAGCTGCCAGCGTAAGTGAATCACTATGGGTGCTTCTGTGAATTGGAGCTGTCCACATCATAGGATGGCTCTGATTGGTTAGATGTGAGTAAACAAATATTCAAAGCCCTGCAGTGTCAGCGGGGCTTTGAATGAACATTGGAGAAATGGCAATCACCCATGAGAAAATGGGCACTTATCCTGTTACCTCACGGGGGCCCCAGCAAGATGTTACACCTTGCTCGGGTACCACTGACCCGTGTATAAGCCGAACCTCAGTGTTTCAGCACATTTTTTGTGCTGAAAAACTTAGCTTATACGTGAATATATATGATAATCTTTTCTTCTGTAGGTTAACCGGTAGGAGGGATATGTGCCTGAAGCACTCCAACTTCCTCACTCAGCTCCAACCACATGGATCTTCTCATGGTTCCTGGAACGTACTAGTAATTTATTGGGATTGACATTTACTGCTCCCCCGACGGAGGTTTCCATCAGGCATTTCCCATTCTGCCTGTGGATGGCTCCTTTGTATCTTCAAGTTTCAGCTTAAATTTCACTTATTTATAGAAGCTTCCTGAGGCAACTGATTAGCCTCATGAACTCATGTTGACCCTGCAGGTGTCAGAGAAGGAGTCTGCCCCATCGGGTCTTCAGCGGCTGATTGGAGGTCGATTGCCAGGCCTTTCTTCTGAGACATCCCTGAGCGGACTTGAACTTCCAACCTTTCAGTCAGCAGTATTCATTGTTTGCCTTAGCTGGGGACTCCCCACCCAGACTATCCAAATGAAATCATATACCGTTCCCTCAGATTTGATGCTCTTCCTCATATTGCTTCATTTCCCTCACAGGATCATACACTGAGAATTCTTTTCCATATTGATTTGTTTTTATCAAGCTCCTGCACTAGAATATAAACTCAATAAGCACAGAAACCATGTCTATCTTATTCACATTATTCTATCTACTGTGCATAACTCAGAGCTTGGAATCCAGGAGGCATATTAAAAAACATCTAGTGAATGGATGAACTAATGGTACCCAGAGTAGCTAGCATATTGTAGACATTCGGTGTAGGAATTCATGCACTGGTTGACTGAATGCTTGTATGACTCCAAAGCCTTGCTGGGTTAATCTGACTTGCATTGTCGCTCTCACTTGCTGTCAAATCAATTCCAACTCAGAGCAACCCCGCACGTGCAGAACAGAACTACTGCCTAGTGTGTCCTAGGCTGTGACCTCGTAGAAGCAGGCCTGTGGAGGTAACTGTTTGAGTTCAACTCTCCAATCTTTCGGTGGGTAGTCAAACACTTAACCATGTTCACTATCCAGGGACTCAGAGCACCTGACTTCAGAAAAACAAAGAGAAAATAACATGAAACAACAAATACCAGTTCACTGCCACTGAGCTGATGATGACTCAGAATGATCCTAAAGGATAAAGTAGAGCTGCCCTTGTGGATTTCTGAGGCTAACAAATCTTTACAGGAGCAAAAAGCTGCATCTTTGCTCTGTGGAGTGACTGGTAGTTTCAAATCACTGACTTTGTGGTTAGCAGCCCAACCAGGAATCCACTACACCACCCGAGACCCTCATCTGTGTTAGTGTCTACCTCTGGAGGAGGGCAGCCTTGCAAAGTGAACTCCTTTTCCTGGGCCCCTGATTGAGTTGGCTCAAATCACTAAACCCATTGGAGTAGAATCCATTCTGACACATAGCGATCTTTATGTTAGTCCAGGTAGGGTAGACTAGAGAAATAAATTCATAGACACTCATAGGTACATTAGAAAGAGCTCTCTATAAAGAGTAATTGTATATTAAGAAAACATCCCAGCCCAGTCCAGATCAAGAACATAAGTCCGATATTATGTCTGATACCAACCTATAAATTCCTCTTCAGACTCATGCAACACAGGCAATGACGCTGAATGCAGGAAGATCACAGGCCAGTGGGTGAAAGTCTTGTGGTTTCAGTGGCGATCGAAGCATCTAAGCGCTGGTGAGGTTCTCCAAGTGGCTCCTCCAGCTCTAGGGCTTTGGCTTCATCAGCGTAGCTCCATGTGGTTTGTCAACAGGAATACCTCACAAGGAGAGGGTGTGACCCACTTCCCAGGAAGAAGACAGGAGTTCTCAGAATCAACAGGAGAAGGCAAAGCCCACACAAAGGGGTTATTGGCTATAACCTGATTGACAGGCCAGACTCCATCCCTTCACTCAAGTTGACAGATTATGTAACTGCCACAACCTTGTAGGACAAACTAGGACTGTCCCACAGGAGTTTCTAAGGAGGTAAATCCTCAGAGAAGCTGAGTGTCATAGCAACCTTTCTGATAGAAGCTGAGTGCCAGGTATTTCTCAGTTGCCATAGCTACCTTTCTGTTAGAAACTGAGTGGCTAACCATTGCACCACCAGAGGACCTTGAGGGAGTTAGGATTCACTCTCATGAGGATATGCTATTTCTGAGCTGTAGCCTGGGGCTGCCTAGACTGTGCCACAGTGCTTTTGCACAAGTTCAATGGAAACATTTTTTTTTCATTTAGAAAAAAGGAGAGGTAATATTTGAGGACACTTACCTTTAAGGGTCAGTCAAAAAGTATTATTATAAAGTTATAGAGAACGTTATTGAAAAGAGAAAAAAAGGAGAGGTAACTGCTGTAAATTACTCGTGTCATTTATAGATTTAATGGGGTGTGTGTTGGGGGGGTTATTGTTATTCTCAAGTACACAGCAAACTTACACTGCATCAATTCTTTTATATAGTGTAGCTCCTCAGAGCTCCTTAAAAAATGCATAGATCAGAAAAACTCTGTAATTAGCAGAGTTATTTTGTTCGCATGGGTATCTGAATCCAACCATGAACCTTGATCTTCAGGCCCCAAAGCTGTGATGATGACATAACCTCTTCTGGTTTGAACCGTGGTCCCCAGAAGAATGTGTTGTAAATCCTAACCTGTGGTTTTTGTTGTGTCAATGAGCTAGGCTTAGCTTAGGGTGTATTTTAAATTATGAGAGATATTAAAAAGAAACAAAACCCCTCATTGTCTTAATTTCAACTCATAGTAATCTCAAAGCACAAGGGAGAATGGCCCCGTAGAACATTTCCAAGACTGAAATAGTTCCTGAAGTTGATTGCCCTGTTTGTCCCCCATGGAGTAGCTGGTAGGATTGAATTGTCCTATCTTTCAGTTAGTGGCTGACTGCTTACAGGCAAGCTAGGAATCAGAGAGGGGGCAAGACAGATCCCAAACAACATCAGGATCTCTCAGAAGCAGAAACTAGACAGAGACAAGGCAATTTCCCTCCATGGTTGATAACCTTCCTCTGGAACCCATTTACAGTGAGCCTACAGGACAGAGTAGAACTGCCTCTGTGGGTTTCTGAGACTGTAAATATTCACAGGAAGATAAAACCTCCTCTTTCTCCTTCCCCTAGAGCAGGCGCCCTAGATACAGACTTCTAGCTTTCTAAACTGTGAGAAAATAAATTTCTGTTTGTTAAAGTCACCCACGTGTGGGCTTCTGTTTATAGCAGCACTAAATTACTAAGACACTGCGCTCAACAATTTGGCTCATCCAAGATCATGGGCAACAGCAATCTTCCTCCCTGAGCCCACTTATCCCAAACAGGTAATCCTTTAGAAAACACAGAAACCAAACTCACTGCCCTCTAATCAATGCTGACTCACAGGGAATCCTGTGGTTTTCTGAGACTATAGCTGTTGAGAAAGCCCAAGCTGGTGGTTTTGAACTGCTAACCCTAAGGATCGCAGCCCAACAAAGAACCCCTACACCAGCAGGGCTCCTGCTTTTTTAATCCTTTTAAAGCCCTGAGGAAATTATCATGAAGTCTTACTGAATGCATTTGAGATCCTGAGAGTTTATCATTCACGGAATGACGGAATGTTGGAGATTGAAGAAAGGAGCCACCTTGTTAAGGGCAGAGTAACCCAACCAGGAATCCCCAGGCAGGCTGGTGCTGGGGTGCAGAGGGGGAGCGTGGCAGTTCACTGGACAGCGACATCACTCACAGTTCTGTCAGAAAGGGCACCCTGCAGGTCTCTGATGACAGTTTCATCAAACTGACACTCACTGCACCCTGCAGGTCTAATTCTGTCCCTGGAGTCAGGTGCTTAAGCAAACAAGGTAGTGTTTGCTCACTTTACACCAGGTGATTCAAGGACAGGTAAGAAGACAAACTGCGAGTCAGAGAGTGTTTGGGTTGGTGGGGTCCGAATGTCCTGACCAAAATCAAGGAGATAAATAAAATGAAAGGGTTGGGGCTGTGCAAACACTGGAGATGGACACACTGTGCCATGCTGTGTCGTCAGAGGTCTGGGCTCTGAGCCAGGAAACCGGGTCGTCATTCCAGAGCACCGGCACCTTGGCCTTCTCCCTGTGAGCAGTGTATGCCTCAGTGTACGCCCTGCTCAGTGCACACCTCAGCTTTGGGATTTGTAACCTGGGTGGCTGTGCGTAGGGGGAGGGGTGAACACAGGCTTCCAAGCCCCCCTCCCAATGCCGGCTGGTTGTGTGCAAATGAAGACAATACAAACCAAGGCAACAAAAAGGCAGAGAGATTCTTGATCTCTGACTCCATTTCTCTCCTCTCAGAAGTTTTCCGAAAAATCAAAACATGTGTCCTGGGATGAATAATTCATATGGAAAGATTTATTAAAGGTGCATAAATAAATAAATAAATAAATAAAATGTAAATGCCTCTTTTATTATTCATTAACAGCTTTTCTAGGGAGCGCTGGTAGGTGGCACAGTGGTTAAACATTGGGCTGTGATCCTGGAGATCCACAGGAGGAAGACAAAGATTTCTACTCCTGTAAACACCAACAGTCTCAGAAGCCCACAGGGGTGGCCCACTCTGTCCTATAGGGTCACTGTGAGTCAGCATCCACGGGATGGCAGGAAGTTTAACTGTTTCCATACCACTTTAGTCTCTGATCCCTGGTAGGCGAAGAGAAGTTACTTTTCCTCTCTGTAAAATGGAACATTGAGGGGAGGGAGGGGGTAAAATGAGGAGCTGATACCAAGGGCTCAGGTAGAAAGAAACTGTTTAGAAAAATGATGATGGCAACAAATGTACAAATGTGCTTGACACAATGTAAGTATATTGATACACTGTATGTATATATGAATTTTGATAAGAGCTATATGAGCCCCCAATAAAATGATTAAAAAAACAAAACTTTGTGCCCGGCTATCAAAAGATATAGTGTCTGGGGTCTTAAAGGCTTGAAGGTAAGCAAGCGGCCATCTAGCTCAGAAGCAACAAAGCCCATATGGAAGAAGCACACCACAAGGTGTCAAAGCGATGAGGTATCAGGCATCAAAAAACAAAAAAATCTTATCATTGTGAATGAGGGGGAGTGCGGAGTGGGGACCCAAAGCCCATCTGTAGGCAACTGTACATCCCTTTACAGATGGGTTGTGGGGAGGAGACGAGCCAGTCAGGGTGCAGTGTAGCAATGATGAAACATACAACTTTCCTCTAGTTCCTAAATGCTTCCTCCCCTCCTTCACTATCATGATCCCAATTCTACCTTACAAATCTGGCTAGACCAGAGGATGTACACTGGTACAGATAGGAACTGGAAACACAGGGAATCCAGGACAGATGATCCTTTAGGACCAGTGGTGAGAATGGCGATACCAGGAGGGTGGAGGGAGGGTGGGCTGGAAAGGGGGAACTGATTACAAGGATCTACATTTAACCTCCTCCTGGGGGACAGACAACAGAAAAGTGGGTGAAGGGAGATGTCGGACGGTGTAAGATGTGCCAAAAATAATAACTTATTATCAAGGGTTGATAAGGGAGGGGTGAGTGGGGAGGGAGGGGGAAAATGAGGATCTGATGTCAGGGGCTTAAGTGGAGAGCAAATGTCTTGAGAATGATAAGGGAAATATATGCACAAATGTGCTTTACACAATTGGTGTATGTATGGATTGTGATAAGAATTGTATGAACCCCCATGATTAAAAACACTTTCTCAGTCTGTTATGAGAATTCAATGTATATAACTAGTCCTCCTCAACATACTGTAAGAGTCTCAAGTGCTTGACTATTAACTAAAAAGTTGTCCATTTGAAATCACCCAGAGGCAGAAGAAGGGTCTGGAAATCTGGTGTCCAAAGTTCGTAGTCTTAGCAAACCATAGAAATGGCCATTCCACTCTGTAACATAGGAACCCTGATGGTGTAGTGGTTACACATTGGGCTCCAATCCTCATGGTTGGCAGTTCGAAACCATCGCATCTCCATGGGCTTTCTATTCCTGTAAGTACTTACAGTCTCAGACACCCACAAGGGGGGAGGCAGCAATGGCTCCATGGTAGTAAGAACAGACTGCAGCCTATGACCTTGCTAAGAGTTGTAGTTGATTTGGCAGTAACTGTTTTGTGTTTTGTTTTTAAATATTATACGACCCGCCTCTGGCCATCAACTTTCCAGCTGTAAAAACCCCACAGAACAGAGTGGAACTGCTACACATGATTTCTACGGCTGCAATCATTACATTTAACCATTATGCCAACAGGGCTCCTGATACTATAAGGATCTTTTTAAAATTTAGAGTGAGAAACAAAACAAAACAACAAAAACAAAACCAAAAAATGAACCTAACAACAACCATATTTTCTCCCAGCTTTTCCTAGTCTCACCCTGAAGTAAGCCAGCTTCTTGCAGGAATAAGCTCAATCTCCCATCTGCTTTTCCCCCCTCCCTCCAAAACAGTATCAGGGTGTAGGGAAAGGTTCATTATCCATGTGGTGGCAGAGGGCAGGGCTCTTGGGCTGACTGGGTGGACACTCATTTTGCTGGGTCAGGGATCTTGCCCCACTTGTTTTGGGACATTTACCTCAGTCCTGGCTCAACCATGGATGCCATCTTGCCTCCCCTTTTCCTGGTCTCTGGCCTCTCACCTCTTTACCCCTAAGACATCCTGGCCTTGAACTCAGGTCTTGACTGGCCCATTAGGTCTTCTTGTGGGCAGGGAAGAAATCCTGGGTCCAGTGGATGCCGATAGACCAGAGGACATCAGGAGCTTCCTAGTCTTGGGGAACTTTCTGCATTCAATAAGGAAGTCAAACAGTAGCCAACTCTGTCCATGTTTGTGTATGTATATGTGTATGTGTGTGAGTGTGTGCATGTGTGTTTGACATAGAGATTTTATTGCATTATACCCTCTTGCTCAATGATTTTTCTTTGGACTAGATGTGAGGAGAATTCTGATACTTTTCTCGTGGACTTGGGCTTCATCTCCAACTCTGTCTTGCTCCCTCCAGATCTTTCTCCCATGACCAAGTGCAGTCCCTCCTGCTCTTATCTGTTAGAATCTTTTAATGGGTCATAGCCCTACTAATGATGTCCAAAGAAATTCAGGGGGAAGATTGATCCTACTTGCGTCTTGATGTCTCCTGGACGCTTTGGAACGTTAGAAATGGCCATCTCCCAAAACAAGTCCTGAAACATATGGTTTCACTAAAGAAGGGGGCGGGGAGGTCTCCCTTGATAGACAAAGTTAAGCTGTTAGAGGCCCTTGCTTTGAGTCACTGCAACATGCTGGCTCAATCGTTAGGAAAATACAGTGTGCCAGGGACTGAGAGCATCTGAAAATCCTTTGCTTTACAAAGGAACCAAGCCAAAAGAAAAGGAACTTGGTACCACCAAATGCTGTCATCAATTGAGTTGAGACCTGATAGGATGAAGTAGAACTGCTCCCGAGGGCTTCTGAGGCTGTACATCTTGCTGGAGCAGACTGCCGCACCTTGCTCCTAGGCAACTGCCAGCATGGCCTGTGGACTTGAATAGCCAGTCTTTGGGCTTGAAGGCCAATGTTTAGCCCTGCACTGTCAGGGTTCTCTGCACTAAACCAAAAGCAAACCACAGCTATCGAGCCAATTTTGACTCTGAGCAACACTAAATAGCAACCCTGAGACTATGAATCTTTAGGGGAGCAGACAGCCTCATCTTTCTCCCAAGGAGGGGCTGGTGGATTTGAACCGCTGACTTTGTGGTTAACAATCCAACACCTAAAAACCCAGTGCCAGTGCTGCCCTCTGACCTTCCTGAACTTGAGCTTCCTGGTACTCAGTTGTCCCTTTTGTTCAATAAAATTTTTGTGTGAGATGATCTGGGAAGTGCCTTTGATCTTGAACTGTGTGCCTGTGCCCACTGCTGGTCTTTTATAGGTTAAGCAGAGCTCATTTTCCGGGTGGAACAGCAGACAGATGGGACCAGAAGTGGTTCTATGGTAGAATACTCACCATTTGTACTGGAGGCTGGGGTTTCATTCCTAGTCAATTCACATCATGCAGAGTCACCACTGTCAATCACCTGAGACGAGTGTGTTTCTCTGATGTTGAACAGGTCTCAGCAGAACTTCCAGACTATGACGGATTACAGAGAAAGACCTACTTCCCAGCATGAGCCATTCAAAGCCCTATGAAGCGCAGGGGTTCAAGGAGATGATTCAGGATGGGCAGTGTCTCATTCCATGGAGCATGAGATGGGAACTGACTGGATGGCAGCTAACAGTAGCAAATGGAGGGGCAGTGAAGAAGCTGACAGCCTTCAACGAGCTGGATTGACACAGCGGCTGCAAGCATGGTTCATACTCAGAGCATTGAGGGGCTGGTGCAGGCCCGGGCAGTGTTGCGTTCTGTAGCACAGGGGGACATCATTAGTTGCACCTGACTCGAGGGCCCCTGACAGCTCCAGCAGCTCCAGCAGCCACAGTAGAAAGATGGTGGGCTGGAGAGCTGGGTTTCAGGAAGAGCTGGGTTTACACTTCTGCTTTTCCACCATCTCACTATGTCTTGCTTGGGCAAATATCTTGACCTTTCTAAGCCTCTGTGTTCCGCTTTGTTAAATTGACATGTTAATACTTCATACATGTATTGTGAGGGTTCAATGATATAATTGCAACACACACACTCTATACTGTAAAAAACAAGAGGCTAGGAGCAGCTCTACTTTGATCCATCATTTTTTGCCCATCATAGTGCCTGGTACTTTGACCATCTCTTGGTCCTAGTGAGTGGTCAGGGCCCAGCCCTTCTCATCTATGCCATCTCGCCTCGTCTTGCTATCTACTTTTAAAAATCTTTCTTCATTCAACCCCCTCTCATTTTCCAAAGACACAGAACTTTCCTAATCCATCACAGCAACCCTGAGGGAAAGGGGCCTCTGGCCACAGACAGAATGACCTTAGAGGAGAGGGTCCTGGGAGCTGAAGCAGCAGCAACTGAGCTGCGCCCTCACAGCTGGGCTGTTAGTGCCTGCCACCCAGGCTGCGCACTGTGCCGCGGGTAAAAATAGGCTGCAAGAGTGGAGAGTGTGAGAAGCGCCACATTGGTTCTCAGCAAAAACAAAGCAGCATATGGTGAGGCCTGCCTGAGCTGAAGAAGATGGGGAGGGGAGCAGAAGGGATCAGGCAGGAGGAGGAAGGGGCCCAGACAGGCAACTCAGTGTCCTCTGCTTAGGCAGCCCAAGATGCCAGACCATATTCCTTTGGGTCAACGTAGACCCTTTGAGCTGGGAATATTGAGAGGGTGCTGGGAGTCTCACACTTCCATCTTACAGATACAGACCCGGGGGCTAGGCTTAATGCCGTCATGCAGTGAGGTGTCAACACAGAGGTTCGTCCAGTCCAGAAAGGCTCAGTAGGGTCACGGCAGCAGTAAACCAGGAGAGTAGGGGACAGAGCTGATTTGGACGTGGGAAGGTTTCACAGTCACTGTAGGCCTGAGAAAGCACCCACAAAGAATGAGATAGTTCTGCAAATGAACAGGTCCCTGGGCACCACCAGAAGCGTAATACTTTGCCCTTAGGCACCCATAGATTTGTAAGTACCCCAAGGCTGTTAGCACTGAGGTGAACTTGGCCCAGTTGGCCATGGGGGTGCAGAGCTCAAGACAAGAAGGCAAGGCCCGGCTAGGGGTCCCGTGACAAGAATGCTCTGGTTAAAATCTCTGTCTTCGAGCTGGATGGCAGTGCGGGGTGGTGGTATTAGCTGGAAAGACAGAGCACTTCCGATGGAACCCAAGAGCCCTTGGTCAGTGTCCTGTTGTCCTGATGCTCCTCACCGGGAAGGGGCTTCTCCCAGTCTGTGGGGAGGGGTTCTCACTTAAATAGTCAAACCCATCAAGCAGTCAAATTATCTTGGATTAAGTTGTACGCTTTTTGGTTCTGGAACCATTGCCTATGAAAGGCCCCTCTCACTCTATTTTCCTTCCAGCTCAACAGGGCCTCTTAGTGATATGCCGAACCGGCTCTTGGCTTAGAACGTTTCAAGTCCATGGGCCAGGAAGAACCCGAAGAAGTGGGGATGTGTCCAGAATGTTCCCCAAGCACATAGGTGGATGGGTGGTGCGTCACAATGAGTCACCTGCGTAGAACGATGCCCAGGTGCAACCCTGAGGATGAACACCAGAGAAGAGAGCCTGGGTCTCTTGAACAAACAAACAAAACATGCTACCCTCCATTGTGTGACAAATATGAGTGTATACAGATTCAGAGATGTGTGTTGGCACTGCGGACAATGACATCCGGGTTGCTGAATGGGCTCCTGAACAAGAAATAGTTCTGACACATTGGAAATTGGAAAAAAAAAAGGTTTTTGTGGTCAATAGTATTGTGAGTTTTACTTGTAGAAGAGTTGTCTCAACTATACTCTTTTGCGATTGGCCACATGGCCTTCATTCTGAGAGCAATACAGTTTAAGATTTCCCGAGATTCCGCAATAGGGCCCTGGGTAGCCCAGGCAATTTGCTTGTGGTGGCGAACTGAAAGATCGGGCCTTGGAACCCTCCCAGCCGTGTCCTTGCAGAAAGAGCTGCTGACCTGTTCCTGGGAAGCATTACAGCCAAGGGCGTTCCCTGGGGCTCAATTCGACTCGACGACACACGGGGTTGCTGGGAGTTGGAATCTACTCGATGGCACCAGGTAGGGTGTGATGTAAGAGTCAGTAAGTTAGATTGATTTCCACCTTTCCTACATTTTTCACAGCCCAACGCAGCGCATAAAAGCATTCGAGTATGGGTACCATCACTCCCTCACCCACTCATGCTACAAATGATTTTCTGCTCTGTAGAGGAGTCGTGCATTGAACAAATACATCTGTAAATACCTGAAAATTTTCTCACATTGACCAGTGCCAAGGAGTCAAAAATATAAGACTCCATGAAAGAAAATTTTACCTGGGGAAAATTTGGATCTGCCTGTTCTGGGAGAGCTTCTTTAAGGAAGTGACGTTTGAGCTGAATTCTCCAGGATGAAGTATTAGCTAAGGGCACGTGCTCGGCAGGTGGATGGATGAGAGTGTTTCAGGTTTTGAGGTGAGAAAGAGTTTGCTGTTTACGAGCATCCAAAAGAGGAGTGATTGTTCTAGGTAAATCTTTAGCATCTGTCTGTATTAGCCCTGCAGCAACATCAGATTTGCCTACTGCGAGGCCTGGGTTCAGATATTGGGAAGCCCCAGCCCCCTTGAACATCAGTAATCTGTACATGCAGTTACAATGCACCGACATTGACCGGTCTTTCTCTTTGTGACTCTAAAAGATGGTTTGTGACAGAGAACTTTTTTATTTTTGTATAATATGAGTTGTGATATATATGTACCCCCCCCAATGGAATTTCTTTTTCAAAACTATGAATTAAATTTTTTTCTTTTACAAAACAACCTTATAACCCCAAAGTACTCTCCATTGCACTGAACACATCTGTCAAATGTGTGATTGCATTCTTGGAAACATTTTTCACACTCTTCTGTTTGGATGGCTGACAGCACCTCTCTGGTCTTTTTTACCTCTTCTATGTCACCAAATCCCTGTCCTTTCATGTCCCCTTCTTTCATAGAAACAAAAAGAAGTGGAATAGAGTGAGATCAGGTGAGTAAGGTGCAAGGGGAAAGAGAGTCATGCTGTTTTGTGAAAAAAAATGGTGCACTGAGATGACTGCATAACAGGTACATTGTCATAGCGGCAAAACCAGTCCCCTATCTGCCACCAATCGTTTTTTGTTTTTTTTTTGCTGCACACTGTTATCCAATCTTTTCAGAACCTCTAAATAGGAAGTTTGATTAACAATCTGACCTGGTGGAACAAACTCCAAGCACTATGAGTCAATATTTTTGTCTATTCTGGAAGCTGATGGACATCCAGAAGGAGATTTGTCATCAATTGACATTTCACCTTTCTTGATTTGAGAAAAACACTCATACACTGGAGTTTTTCTCATAGCACTGTCCTTGTAAGCTGTGTTCAACATCACAACAGTTTCTGTGGTATTTTTCCAGAGCAGGAAACAAAATTTCACAGATGAAAGCTGTTCTCTTAAATCCACCATCATAAGAAAAATGATGTTCAAGCAAAATTGCTTTTATGAAAAGATTTACTGTGACTACTGAGAACCTTCCCAGGTGATGCCACTTGGGCACTCACTCAGAGCAAGTTGTTTGATGCTTACCTAACAGGAAAAATGCTTACTACAAAAGCTCCACACTGCCCAGCACAATTCTGGTCTTTGGAGATTATCCCTTTGTATATGTGTGTATTTGGCAATATAATGTTTTTCATGTATACAATTCAGTGACATTAATTGTACCTTAATCATGTTGTACAATATCCATTGTGCAATATCAACTTTGGTCACCATAAGCAGAAACTCACTCACTGCCATCTGCCATGGAATCAATGGTGACTCACAGAGACCCTAGAGAACAGGATATAGTGGCCCCATTTTTCTCTTGTGGAGTGGCTAATGGCATTGAACTGTGGACCTTGTGGTTAGCAGACCAACACATAACCTACTCTACCACCAGGGCTCAGTGCTTTGTTAACAATAGGCCTCTCCCCCCATTCCTTGTTCCCTTCCACACTTTGTTGAAGTTCTTAGCTGCCATCTTGTGAGCCGTAGACTCACAGCAACCCGCATGCACAGAGCAGAACTGTCCCATAGAGTGTTCTTGGTTGCAATCTTGCAGCAATAGACTGCCAGGTCTTTCTTTCATGGAGCCACTGGGTGGGTGTGAACCATTCACCTTCCAGTTAGCAGCTGATAGCAAGCTGCTTGAGCCACCCAGGGTCCTCCCACCCTTGGTCACCACTGATCTGTTGCAGTTAGAGGAGCTTTCTTCATCCCAGATGACCCTTGTGTCCTTGAACCGGTTGTGCTTGGAACTGCAGGGGTGTCAGTGAGTAAAGCCACCTCCTTTCTAAGTAACTTAGCCGCTGGGTCTGGTTTGAGGGCTGTCAGGTGTCCTTGTCTCCCTGGAGCAGGTTCAGTATGTTATGGCCTCTGATACACAGAACAGAGTGTTGGTGAAGGGAGAGGATAGATTATTGGGAAAATGAAAAAGGAGGACCTAAACTCTTGAGAGGAAGAAAACTCTGTCCATGGAGGATTGGACTGCCCTTTAAGTAGATAGCAGATGTGCCATAAACCTCTGGAAGTGTATCTTGTCCGAGAAGAAGCTGGCAGGAGATGTGTGGAATTACCAGAGGGGACCCAGGAGTGTCAGGAAGCAGATGGCTCCAGGCCGATTTGCGACACCCATAAAATGGCCCCAAGGAAGGCCTGCTGGTGGGGGTGCACTCCAGCTAGACAGCAGGGAGTCTTATATGGGAACTGGGTCTTCATGCAGATGGGATGCTACCATTCAGGCATGAGCCTTCCCTAGAAGGTCACATGTTCCCATTCGGAGTTAGCCTTTTAGTCAGTGCCCTTTGTCAAAAGAGTCCCACTTCCCGCTTTTCTACGTGTTATTCGATTGCCTTGTGCACAGAAGGACCGGGAGTCGTGAAATACCCTTGAATGGAGTGACAGGTGGATCTCAGTCTCAGCAACACTCACTTTCTGAAAGCACTTGGCCCAGTGCTGTCCTATGTTGGAGTCTTAGACTTTCTATCTGTCCAGTGGGTTAAATCACTGGTTTATAGGCTCCCTCTTTCCTATTTTTTTTCTTCAACTTTTTCTCGCTTTCTTTGTTTTTGGTGGTGGGCAGCAAAGTGCTTTGTTCTTCTACCTAAGTGTTTCTTGGAAGACTAGATGGATAGATACATAGAATGAAGTTTCCTTCAAAATTTCAATACACAGAACAGAAATAATGGAGATTACCTAATTGAGTCAAGGGGTAGGGCACTTAGGTCTATGTCTTTTAAATTCAGTGCTCTTGAGCTGATTCCAAGTCATAGTGACCCTGTGTGTTAGACAGGGTTCTCTAGAGAAACAAAACCAGAATGCTAACAATTTATATATATATAAATTTATATATATAGATAGACAGATAACAGAAGAAATAAACAGTTAATTAAATTATAAAGCAGTAGAAATGACTCAGTGCAACTCACTCCTGTGAGACACCGGCAGTCCTTCAAGTCTTGAGGGCCACCGGGTAGTCCTCTGTAGAGCAATTCAGGCTACCTGGGCACAGGCAGCAAACAGCAAGGTCACCAACAGTCCCCAGCTCAAGAGATGTAAATTTCAATGGTGTGGAGAAGCAGGTCTTGAAGGAACCTCAAATTACAGCGACACAGTCCACCGGTTAGGTGTCCCACAGGTAGTGTAGCTTGCAAATTGAGGCACAGAACAAGCAAGGCAGCTGCACACTGGTCCGATGGTCAAAGAGCAAGGGATCTGAGAACTAGAAAGCCGAGGCTCACTGAGTCATATGTCCTTCCGCCCTTCAATTAATCCGACATGTGTTTATCAGCCAGGTTGGCACAATAAACTAACTACCTCAATTAATGTGTTAGTCTGTGTACTTTAGAGTAACAAATCCACAGAAACTCATGTATGAGAGAGTTTTATATAAAGGTTAAGTGCACATCAAGAAAACATCACAACCCAGTGCTGCCCAAGCCCACTAGTCCAACATTAACCCATATGTCCGACACCAATCCACAAAGTCCTCGTCCGTCTCACAAAGTACACACTATGACATCGACTGCAGGAGGAAAGCCAAATCAGTGAGCGTGTAAGCATCTCAGTGCTGGCAGGGGTCTCCACACGGCTGCTCCAGCATCTAGAGCTGCATCGGGGTCGGTCCATGCTGCTTCTCCTTGAGGAAGGCTTGCAGGAAGTGAGCCTTGCCAGCTGAAGCAGGGAACTGGCTAAAGCAGCTGCACCCTGGTCCGACCATCAGAAAGCAAGAGACCAGATAACTAGAAGGGCAAGGTTCGCCAAGCCATTTATCCCTTTGCCCTTCAATTAACCCCACATGTGTTTATTGGCCAGGTTAGCACAATAAACTAACTACCTCAGACCCTATAAAGAATTTCCACGGCTGTGAATCTTTCTTCATGGGAGCAGAAAGCTGGTGGACTTGAACCGTTAGCTTTATGGTTAGCAGCCCAATGATTACCAGACAGTGTCACCAAGGCAGGAACTTCTGCTGGGATATAGACCCAAATATAAGTCTAGAGGTTGTATGTGAGTCATCAAGCTATACTACCTCCTCATAATACACCCAATAGCCTGGATTTCTTTCTACCCCTAATATCTGGGCACGTGGGAGTGAACCTTGCTTGCCACATGGGAAAGTCCAAAGGCTTAACCCAGCTTTTCCCATTTTGAAATTTTTTTGTCTCCAAACTTGATGCTTTCTACTGGGAACCCCAATACGGAAGCTGAACACACACACACACAGCAGGATAGAAAACCAGAGAGGCTAAGGAGCTTCCCCAATGTTTCCCAGCCATTCAACAATGAACTGTCAGCCTCTCAGAGTGTCAGCGACCCAGCCAATTACCTTCCTTTGCCAACAGTTGACCGCAAGAAGCCACACATCGAGTCCTCCAAAATGTCACACAAGGGGTCTCCGCACACTGAGGTTCAGCTTGCTTCTGTGACATTAACAACCTCATTTCCCTGAAAGCAGAGTCAGGAGAAAGGCTGGGTGTTTTCAAAGGGCGAGATAACTCTGTGTGACCAACAATAACATTTACAGTTATTTAAGCTTAGATAAGGGTAATTAAATCTCACGCTTCATAGGCTAAGCTGATTGCCTTCAGGGGTCAAGGAGGACCCCCTCCCCAGCAGAATATCCAGACAATGATTGCCCGGGTGCATTGTGGGTCCTGGCGGGAGCACTGGTTTTCTCCAAGGTGGGGCCAGCAGTGGGGCGGTTCTTGTATCCTGTCTCAAGGGAGGGTCTCTGTACTTCTGATAACGGGCTTTACTGCCATGTGGTTAACACTCCGGCTCCAGAGCAGGCTGCCCTGGATTTGAACCCTGCCTTTGTAAGTACAGAGAAGCCTGTAGAATGCCCTCGATCTCTCAGAATTAGTCTCTTTGCTTGTAAAAACACTACTGGACTGGGTGTTTCCTACTCTAAAGAAGGACCAGGGTGTGCTCTTCAAGTGAGGCACGGTGCCAGGCCCTTTCCTCTCTGAATCCTCCTAACAGACATGCTGTCCTTCTTTTGCAGATGCGGAGACTGGCGGTATAATGGTTACATATTGGGCTACTAACCGCAAGGCCAGGCTTTCTACTAAATAGGCAAATAAAATACTTTTAAATTAAAAAATAAATCAAAAGACTTACCATCTTGGAAACACATGGGCAGTTCGACCCTGCTCTGCAGGGTCGCAATGCATCAGAATTGACTCAAGGACAGTGAGTTTGGTTTGTGTTTTTGTAGATGAGGAAGCTGTGACTTGCTCAAACAAATGTCAGAAGTCAGGGAGCAGCAGGAGACAGATGCCAGCACTCATGAGAGGTAACCAAGGGCCCGTGTACCAAGCATGGACCAGAAGGGTGGAGAGTGAGTCATCCCACGTTAACGAGTCCAGGTGACACAGTAGTTAAAATGCCGAGTCGCTGATTGAAAGATCCTGCCAGGATGCCAGCCTTGGGAACCCTATGCGGCTGCTCTATGGTTGATGTGAGTCTCACTGACTTGACAGCGTTGGGTTTTTTAAGGGGTAGGGCCGAGAGCAGTTCCAGAAGCTGGGGAGTAGCTGTGTTGGCAGACAGGGCCACCAGCATGAGGCATTCCCCTGACTAGATGAGCAAAGGACTAAAGGGTGGCCACCCTCTCCTCATTCCCCACTGGCCCTCTCACCTCTGCTGGTAGCTCCCATCAGCGAGCCCACCTGGTCCAGGGCACCGAGCAATGGGAATTCATGCCCAGGCTAGGATGAATTAGAACAGGAGGTGAACTAGACCGTGTAATCCCCAGAACACTTGGCTGCTCATCATCAAAAAAAGGTGGGGCGTGCAAGTCCCCCCGGGGCACCTCAGCAGAAAGGCCTGGTGGTCTTCTTTATAAAACATCAGCTGCTGGAAACTCTTTGGCGCCCCATCTTACTGTGACGCATGTGGGTTCTGCTCCAGGACATCTGTTTTGACTAAAACGTGCCTGTATTTGCCCCCACCCCAAGAAGAGTTGAGGAATAAATTATTCTTCGATATCATGCTGGGCCAGTTCGTTGCTTTCATGTTAAGAATACTCCGGAGAAACCTTACTGTCATCCAGTGAATTCTGATGCTTAGTGACCTGATAGGACAGAGTAGAACTACCCCAGTGGGTTTCTGAGATTTTAAATCTTCATGGGAGTAGAATGCCTCCTTGTTCTCCCGTGGGTGGCTGGTGACATAACAGACTACACCACCAAGGGTCCATCTTGTTGAGAATAGAGATGTCTTACTCCATGACCATGGGTACTGTTCCCCATGGGGAAGATAAATCAAGATTGTCTTCTCTCTGGGCAGATAGGTCACCACTCTGTCTACAGTGTGAAGACCGGGAGGGGAGGAGAGGGGCGAAAGTGGGGCTATAGTTGGCAGTAAGAGTCCAAGCCTGGAATCACAGGGGACAGCCCACACCAGAGGTGGCAAGAAGGAGGAGGCAGAGGCAGAAACGAAAACTGAACTCTGGGAGAATGAGCATTTATCAATGGAATGGTGCTCCATTCTGAGGCTGGGAGAGCGGAGTATAGGGAACTACCAGGAGCCCCTCAAGGAAACCCTTGGTGTTCGGAACCGGAAATCCAGCCTGACCTAGTGGCTGATGGCCGGAGACCTGGAAGCTGTCAGAAGGGAGCTAATTGTTTCAAGGGGAGGCAGAGTTAAGGGATCAATTTATAGAGATGTTCTTTTCCAGCTCCGGCAGGTAAAAACTATTCAATTTATGTCTAGTGAAAACGGACACTTAAGAGGAACATATTTGCAGATCGGTATAAACTCAATCTTGTCGCTCTCAGATTAGCCCCAAGCTGAGGGGAAGGAGAAAGAATTTTCTGGGGTGGGGTGGGGGGGTGGGGTGGGGTAGGGTGTGTGTGTGTGTGTGTGTGTGTGTGTGTGTGTGTGTGTGTGTGTGTGTGTGTGGTGTTTCCCTGCCCTGCCCCTTCCAATCTTAGGAAGTAGCCAGTGCTCTTCTGTATGGAGAGGAAATTCAGCCTGGTGGTCTGTTCATCTGTGAAATGGTGGTGAACAGCTGCGTCCTTCCAAGCCCAGGGGTTGTGGGGAACTTCAAGTTCAGTGACGGAGAAAGTGATTGAGATATGCGAACTGAGATGATGGGTGTGTTTGTCTCACTTTTCCCCTCCTCCTTTGATGACGAATGACGAGAATGTTTAAGAGCAGATCCGCTTCCCATTCCACAATCCACACACATTTTGTTTCAGCGCATTGACTGCAAACTCCCAAAGAAGTATCACTCCTGGCATTTCCTGTTTCTGTTCTTCCTACTTTCCTAATGCTTCCTGAACTGTGTCCTTGGGCAAGCGCTGCCCTTTTCATCTCAGAGAGTTGATTATTCTAGTGTGTGTGTGTGTGTGTGTGTGTGTGTGTGTGTGTGTGCCTCCCTGCTGCCTGCGTAGACCTGTCTATTATTAGGCTGAAGATTAAGTCATGGGGGTGAGTTGACTCAGATCTAAAGGGTATCTTTCAGTTCACAGCCCAGTACGTAACCCACTGCACCACCCAGGCTCTTAAAGGGTATCTTTATCACACTGGTGGATGTAGGAAAGAGAAAAACATTCAGTGGCCTGGATGTCTAGTGAACGTGGTTTCACATCTTAGCTCTCTCCCTTCCCAGTTGTGTGTCTGGGAGCAAGCTCCTTCACTTCTCTGAAGCTCTATTGTTCACCTGTCAATTGAGGTAAATGGCACTTTCCTTCCAGGGATGTTGGGTCATTGGAGAAAGGGTAGAAGGGGGCTCTGGTAGGGTCTGGCACATTTGTGGTACAAAGTGTAGAGACGGGATGATCGCCACCCGCTGATGGACTGACAGGCTGTGATCTGTACAAGAGCAGAATGCCACTTCTTTCTTCTGTGGAGCAATGGGAAGCTTTCTGATGGAAGCCAATTGCTTAACCACTACACCTCCATGGTCTAACCTCAGGCTAGGGTTACTAAACAAAAGCGTTCTGGAGTATTATCTGTGTAAACCCCTTGAAAAGTCTGACTAGGGTTGGTCTCACAATAATCCATCAAGTTAGAGAGTGCTGTGTCATCTAGGAAGAGGCAAGAAGGACGTGGGTGGGCGAAGAGGAAAAAGCAGGCACTCTAGAATAAGAGACTGAAAGGAGAATGGCTTGAGGTAGAATGAATATAGTTTGTCTGGGAGTCGGGGAGAGTAGAGCTTCTGGGCTCACCAAAACACTGAGATGAGTCCTTCAGAAGTCAGAAGGTCAATCCACCCAGGAGCCAGATGGCTGGGGAGACTTCAGGAAACAAGGAGGCATGAAACACAGATCACACCTAAAAGCACCCCAACTCACGTGTTATGAGACCCTCTTCAGACCAACTAAGCACATGGGCCCATGAGTCACAAGTTCAAGACCTCTGATTTAGCCCAAACAGAAGACAAGGATGAAACCCCAAGGCAGAATGACTTTCTTAGAAGACTAAATGCTGAGTGAAGACTTCACGAGCGGCAGAGCGAGGGTGAGGAGCCCTGGTAGTGTAGTGGTTACTTGTTAGGCTGCAGTTCACAAGCTCGGCAGTTCGGAACCACCAGCTGCTCCTTGGGAGAAAGAAGGGGCTTTCCATTTGATTCAACAGTGGCATGGCAGAACCTCAGAAGGGTCCACTAGAAGTTGGCATCTATTCCCTTTCAGTGAGAGGGATGCCCTGGAGTTGGGGACCCAGCACTAGTCCCAAAGGGTCTGGTGTATAGGCTTCATCTACAGCCTTCTCATTTAATCTTCTTAATGACCCTGTGAGGAAATGGGTTGGATCACTGCATTGTAATGGTAAGGAAACTGAAAAGTGGCTTCTCTCTGGTCTTGCCACCACATTCGTGTGGGGGCTAAGAATTGAGAGCCTGTTTGCCTTGACTCTCAAATGAGTTATTTCCACTCTCTCACTCCTGGCCAGTGACCCGCCTCCACTACAGACAGTCAACATTTCCCTTTCGCTGTGCTCCGGACCTGATGTTCCTGTGGTGGCGCTCCCTCAGTGCCAGAGCTCAGAGTGTTCACTTAAATCTATTCCCTGGTGGCTCCCTGCCTCTGTCCCTTTAGGTAAGGCATGGGGTGTGGACCACCCACTGACAGTTTTAATGAAAAGAAATAAGAACTAAGGCAGGCTTGCCGGGTACATTTGGAAACTTTGCGTCATCATCTAAAATAGGCTTAAGGGCAACTTGGCCCATGGGAAGCTGGCATGGCCCCAGGAGGTGTCTGGGTTATTTAGTCCTCTTGGTTCACTGTGAATCCTCTGTGTTGCTTGATCATTTTTATTTTTCTGGATTAAAGTGAACCCTGAGACACTGGGATGCCCACAGAGCTACCTGCTGATGTGCTTACAGCTTTTTAGCGTTCCAGAAGGATTTTTTTCTAGCCACCAGCTGCAATGGCTTAAGACTCCGCTTCGTAGCAAGTGCTAGAATCCTCTGACGGTGCTTTGCCTGTCCAACCTCATTACCTGACACCTCCTGGCCCACACAGGCACACATGCTCACATCCAAGCCCACATAGACGACTCAATGCTTTAACAAGAATAATTGCGGTCTACCTCTTATACATCATACTCCGGAAAGCCTTTCCATAGCATACGCTACTCCTACTTCCCAGAGCAATCAACAGAAGCATAACTCTGAATTCTTTTTGTGCAGCACCCCTTCTTTTAAAGAAGCCCCCCCCTTCTACTCAGGGGAGTCTGATGAAGCGGTCAATCAAGTGGCCCTGGCACTGCAGGTAACTTGGGTTGACCTAAAGGAGTACTCCATTCCCCTCTACCTAATTCCTGCCCCCCCCGACATGCCCAGTGGTTGATTGGTTTGGGGTGGATACAGAAGCTTTTGGGGTTCTGATATTGATGCTGGCATAGAGCCTCATTCTGGACTCAGAGTCCTGTGCGCCTGGCGCTGCTCAGAGCTTTTGCCCAGCCACACGGAGGTGCCTGTGTGAGAATGAAGCCAAGATGCATCAAGCCGGAGAAGAAGGGGAAATGAAAAAGATGGAGAGGAAGGGAAGGGGAGTGAGGGAAGGCAAGAGACAGGAACAGACCCAATGAATTCTTTCTCATCCTTGTATCTGGCCATTCTAGAAGTGCCTTCTCCCCCTTAGCTATCACAGTTAGGTAAGCCAATTGGCCAATTGCGTTCTGGCTTTTAGCCTTAATTCCACTTGCAACCTGGAATTCTGATACTATGATGATCCAGACTTAATAATTTGACTTCTGTTGAATCATTTAATCCTCCCAACAGTCCTCTGAGATTTACATTACCCATTTTGCTTTCTAGGAAACTGAGACTCAGAGACATGAAGTCAGTTGCTCACAGCCATTGCTGTTCCTCCTTCATCCCTCTCCTCCTGAGAGACTTCACTATCTCACCTACTCCAGGTAGCCTAAGCATCACTTCCGCTGGCAAACCTTCCCCACATCTTCTAAGCCAAGGTGAACATTTCTTTAGCTATCTGTTTGATGCGCTTTAGGCATATAAGGTGTTTCTAAAAAGGTTGTGAAAACATTACATAATCTGAAATTCATTTTTATTGTGACTTAGGTGAAGGTTTCCAGAACAGATCACCAGTTTTACATTCAACAATTCATATACATTTTGTGTTAATTCATTGACTGCCATCCCCTCAATGTCCCATCAAATAGCTCATTCTCTCTATGAGCTTTTCACCCTGTTTTTCTAAAATTCTTAAAGTCCCCTTGTGCAGCCTGAACTGGTAGGACAGGCCAGGTCATATGGCAGTAGTATATGGCTTTTGAAGCATACAATGTCTCGTATTTCTAGGTTCTCATCTGTCAAACGAGGGTCTACTTCACTTGCTTGAATCACTCAGGTGGTAGACTGGTAGAGGCTCTATCAGAACTCTGCCAAACATAAAACCCAAACCCACCACCACTGAGTCAATTCTGACTCATGGTGACCCTATAGGAAAGAGAATAACTCCCTTTGGGTTTCTGAGACTTTTAATCATTACAGGAGCAAACAGTCTCATTTTTCTCCTGCTCAGAACCCCACAATCACTATGAATTACCTACTGGCTCTTAAAGACTTTTATCTGGAAGTAAGAGATGTCATTTCCACTCATATTTACTTGGCTAATGTGAGTCCAGTCACCCTGCTGCAGTCGAAGAGGAAGGGAAAAAAGAATGTTCTTGGAAATAGAAGCAACAGAGCATGTGTGAGGAGCCTTACATGAACATGGCCCCTGTGACACGATGTGCTCCAGGAAGAGAAGACTTGTCTTAGTAATTTTGGGAACCTTGCACCTGATGCAGAGACCACTACAAAGCAGTAACGTTGTGAGAACGCATTCAACAAGTCACAGCACCATCATACTTTGCCAGTTACTCATGTCAACTCTACAAATGCGTTCAGGGCATGCGTTGTCATTACCTCTGTGTCTCCTGGTACCTGGTACCATGCTTGGTATCACTCAATAGGCTCACTCAATGTTTGTCCGAGGAATTATTTTGGGATTGGTAATATAGGATATCTGCTCAAATATCAATGGCTTTTGCTCCTTCTTGTGAATTGGGTATCATTTTAGTAGCTACTTCCAAGGCCCGAGAAACAAATCTGGAATACACTGAGATCACATTTGAGAGAAAGGATGGATGGAGGGAACTTCTCATCCTGGAGCAAAAAGAAAGTCTTGGACAAGCTGAATAGGAACTCAACCAACTCCCAGGTGATTCCAAGTCTGAGTTGAGCCAATGCTAGGAATCAAAGTTTGCTTGTCTCAAATTGAGGGAGGGTAGAAAGCAAAGAGGCCAGGATCCAGAGAACCAAGGACATATTTGCAAAGCCCATGCCATTTGGGTGCTTCTCCCACTTTTTCCATAGTTATGCTCTTTCTCCGAAACCAGCTTTTGGCAGTAGGAGAGAGCGACCAGAAAATGTAGCTTGTAAATTGCATCAGTGTGTGCATCTCCCTTGCTTAACTTCCTTGAGGGCAAGGATTGTCTCTTCACCACTAGTTCTCCGCCATTGCTGCCCATCACGGGACATTACACACAGAAGTTACTCAGTACAAGTCAGTTAACCTGCATTGAATGGGCTCACGCAACTCCACAGAAAAGAGAGTAGACTGTTCTTCGCCGAGTCAGAAATTAGGGTAGCATATAAAGTTAAGAAGCCTTATTGGCAATGTTATGATGATCTGGAAAAATTGCTGAGTCATCACCATCCTCAGGGAATGGGGCAAATCCTGATGGCTGGGACATGCAGACAAATGTCTAAAACTTACCTCTTTAAGAGAAGCTGTGGTGCCTTAGGGATATGCTTTGGGTTGCTAACCATAAGGCACGCAGTTCAAAGCCATCATCCATTCTGTGGGAGAAAGATGAGGCTTTCTACTCTTGTAGCGTTATAGCCTTGCTAACTCACAGGGGCAATTCCACCCTGTCTACAGGATTGCTATGAGTCAACATGGACTCTATGGCAATATCTTTTCTTCTCTCTTTTTCTTACCTCTTCAAACACAGAGATTTTATTTTTCGAAAGGCCAACGACTTAAGTATTCATGTAAATCAGGGGTTGGTACCATCCAGTCCTGGGGTCAATAGACTCATGAAATCATCAACACCAGCTAACATTTTCTGCCTCACCAAAGAAGCAGTTGCACCATCACATCGAGGTGATTTAATTAAATGTTTGACCAAATACAGCAGGCTAATTCTTAAGTTGATAATTTTGTAAGACCTGTGAATGATGCTATACATATGCAAATATCCCTTGGTAGATAATTGATTCCCCACCCCTCATGCAAATAGGTCCCATACTTTCCTGATGTCTTAAACAGTGTGTTTACCCTAACATTGTGTGGGGACTCTGCGTGGCCCCAGGACTATCTTCCACTATGAGGCGAAGATCTCTGGGATGATGGGGTGTGTAGGACACCTGACTTGTGTTTTGTGAGTTAATGGTCTGATCTTTTTCATCCTTTGTTTCATGTACCCCCAACCCCATATCCCATCATTTCTTGAAATTAGGGGGTCAGGTATTTGTCTTATTTCACTACTACTAGGGAGCTTGCCTGGAACTCCTCTTCAGGGTTTCATGAATCTTAAAATTCCTATGAGCAAGCGTATAGTGAACACCCCAAATCTCAGGACACTGTGTGTAATGCAATTTGCTAACCACGGAGTCAGGTCTCAGGTAGTATATATTAAGAGTAGGCTGTGCAGATATGTGGGACAGAGTCCTTGTCTAGTCCTTTAATCAATGAATTTGAATTACAAAGGCAGAGTCCAGGTGTGTGACAGAGACCCACTGGTCTAGAAAGCAGGAAACACTAACTCCCTTTCCTGTTACAGAGAAAGTTTGCAGAACCTCGTCCATCATGGGTCATAATTGCCCAAGGGAGCTATTCAAATTTACCCTATAGGCAACAAGGAGATTTGGAGCTGGTGGGTCAAGATGAAGATGCCATTCTTCCTACCATCCATCACATGTTGTCTGTATCCCCCTTAAGCATCCACTTTCCCTGTGATGCCCCCCAAATGCCTGCTTCACACAAATCCCTTTCCTTTGAAGAAACACACGTACTCGCCTCCCCTTCATGCTGAGCTTTTTTTTTTTTTTTGATAATATTTAAATGGACTTTCTAGCTTCCATACTAAGTGCAGAGAGCTCTGGGCCCATGATAATCAGGCTGGGTGCCATTCTGGAAGTCATTTTGTGCAATTTCATGTTCTCTTTCTCTGAAAGGAGAAGAATTACTTTGATAGATTAAAGCCGTTTTCTTATTGGAATGGGAGTTTTGTCTCTTGCTCTCGGCTCTCGGCCACTGTCTCTTCATGCCTCAAGGTAAGGGGACCCTTATTTCCCCGAGTAGCTCTTGGTGAAGCAATTTCCCAGCTTTGCTGGGCCTCCAGGGTCTCATTAATAGAACGAGGGACACTGTCACTGGCTAGGGAAGGGAAGGGTCTCTAAGGTGACCTGTTCCTTTGTGCTCTGGTTTTGTGTTGGAACATATTTTCAACTCAGAGGCAGAAGTTCTTGGCTGTTGGTCAAGGGGGTTTCCTTTAGCTTTGGCTTTGGCGAAAGCTGTTGAAAGGCATCTGAGGATAATTGGGCTCCCACTGTGGCATACACTGAATATTGCTCTCAGGGAATTTCACCCTAAGTCATACATTTACAACCCCACGTCACACAAGCAGCGTAGGAATCAAAGCTGATTTCAATTGCTAGGCCTCCTCAGCAGGGTCTGGAGGAGTTTCGTCTAGTTGTGGCGCTGATTCTTCGGTGTGTTTACGAATCACCTGAGGACCATGATAGAATCCAGCTTCCTGGGCCCCTCCTTTGGAGATTCTGATTTCCTTATTCGGCAAGGCCTACAGATCTAGTTTTTCTCATTTAAAAGAAATTGAACAGTTTATGACATATATCATACAATTCAATGGTTTAACTATATATTAAGAGGGGGGTTTGAAAGGATATTGTTGATTTCATTTCTTGAGATGGGCTGTGTAAATCTATACAGTGTGTTTCTTTTTTTTAAAAAAAAGTCCCACCAGATTCCTTATCCCTCAAACCTACATAGTAATCTGGGCAGCTAAAAAGAGAGGGGAGGAAAACTGAAACTGAAATGGACTTGGAGTCTTTAATGATAAATGATGTCATTTCAAATAAACAAGAAGCATACTGCAAAGAGGGGTACAACTATTATAATCAATTTTTGAGCACTTTTCACTATTACACTCATTTTATCAGCTCCCCGTTATCTACCTCCCCTAAGACCCCCTCCCATAGCCGTAAGACAGAATCAATCAAACTACAGTCTCTATAGATTTCCTGATACTAGAATTCATGTAAAGAAAATATGTATCCCCACCACCCACCCCACCCCCACAAAAAAACAAACACAACAACAACAAAATAAAACACAGGAAAACCCCAAACCCAAAGAAAGCAGAAAAAATTTAAAAACTAGAAAAAAAATTAAAATGGATTAGAAGGAAGACCACATGATGAGGTATTACATTTTGACCTAAGTACATGCACATTAATCCATTTTCCTATGCACTCTGTCTGATAGCAAGGCTATTCACGTCACTGGTCAATGGTCAGAAGGAATTCTCCCAAGGCTTAATCCATGTGTGGACCTGCAAATGGATTGAGGACTTTCACTGTCATCCATAGCCTTCTGCAATGTGGTGCTTGGATTTTAATATTTGCAATCCTTGGATCACACCGGCTGTTATGTTACTTCCATGTGGACTTAGCTGGCACCTCAATTAGATGACTGCTTATTAGTTCCTCATATGTCCCCTTTAAGACCCCAGATGTTTGAGTCTGTATTTTTGACAAAACTTTCAGGTGATTGGTCCCAAAACATCCCTTGGGAAATGTTGTTCTATGGTAGCAATTTGTCCTTGGCTATTTTCTTAAGCTTTAGTGAGCTACTTTAAATTCCTTCACATAAAGGATATGTAATAACTGGTGATAACCCTCACTGCTGATGCAGTTTTTATCATTGCTATTAGTCATGTGTGTGTTCCTCTTATCTACATGGCTGGCATTTGCACATCCTGAGAGTGTCATATTGCACTCAGGACTTAAATTCTTGGAAGTTCTCTTTCCTCATCTGTAGACCAGAAGACACACACCTCCTGTTTGAGTGGTTGTTACTGTTGCTGAATGCTAGGAGTCCTCCAAGCATTCGTGTACCCCAGGGATTCTCTGTTACCTGATTGTCGTGTGCCCAATGTCTTTTGTGCAAATCCGTGTATGTGGAGTCAGTTTAGATTGGCCCCTCTCCTATGCTCTGCAGCTAATGCTCTCTGCTGAGGTGGGGCTGTTTTCAGGAGCCTCCACTGGTGAAGCACATAGAAATCCATCGGACAGTATCTGCTGCAGGAAGCCAGGAGGGGGTAAGAACACCGGCTGGGTGTCAGGAAACTTAGAGCTGTCACAATATTGCGACTGTAACTGAATCGAGGATCTATGGATACGCAGACATAGACAACATTCATCTTTATTTTCTTAAGTTCACTAATTATGTTGTTAACCAAAATCCTATATCTGCAAAGAAGCAATGAAAGTGAGATTTAAACTACACCCGAGTACAATGTAACATCTTTCCCACCAATCTAACCCTCAGCTGTTGCAATGACCACTTCTCCCAGAGAGAGGGAACTTCTCTTGAGTCTTTGTTCCAAATTGAAAGCTCTGCCAAGTTATGTCCAGAGCCCTGACCAAGTTCCTTTGGGTTTGCGAAGCCCTTGGAGCTGATGTGGAGTCCTTCATTCTCGGAGGGGTGCCTGGTGGCAGCTCATCACAGCACCTACCACACTGCTCTGTGTCAAATACTACACTGGGAATCAGAGCTAAAAAATGAGCAATCTGCATAGTCTCTTTGGTTTTAAGGTCTATTCAGGCCAGCAAGAAAAGGCAGACACATCTAAGTTTTTTAAAATTGTATGAGATAAAATAAGACTGCGTGCAGAATATGTGGACATGGGGAAGCTAGCAGAAGAGGCCAGAGCTGGGGGAAAGGAGTCGAGGAGCTAACCAGAGGAGATGCCACCTGATCTCTGGCTTGGGGAAGCAGAGATGCTCCTGCAGGAGCTCAGGGCTCAGATGGAGTCCCGACATAAGCATAAGCATGTACAAAGACCCAGAGGCAACTCACTCACTTATTCATTTGCTCAGACACTACAAATACAACCAAAAATGATATTTTAGGCAACTAACTAGATCAGGCACAGTGGGTTTGCATGAAAACAAGACAAAAGACATGGATGGGGAAATGGCATGGGTGTTACTCTGGCAGTTAGGAGGAACTCAAAATATGAGCCTGGAAATGTGCTACAAGAAAAGATCATGCAGGATTTTATAAGTGGATAGTGGACATTTGTGGGCCACCTAGAGACCACAGAGTATAAGATAAGGTGTGACTCAGTCACAGATATATAACGGATGATTAGAATCTGAGAGGATTATGAAAAATGATGCAAGTGATAAATACCATCACTGGTATCCTCAGATCCAATTCCCACTCATCTTTGTCAACTAAAGACCACTGGCTAAAGCACCCACTTCACCGTGGCTGTTAGGGTGTCCTCAGAGCGTGGAGTCACCGCTGTCTTCCTTTGGCATCTCTGTGATGATGGATAATCTGTACCATATCCATTTTGAGAGGTTATTTTTCTTCCCCAACATACATCACAGGATATTTTTATAGCTTGATGAATCTAACACATCTGTGTAATCACACAGCTTCCAGAAATCCAGATGTTCCCCAGAGCACCTCTGTCTCCCGCGCTCTTGCAAACATTTGCTGTAAACACCAAAGGCTGTTGGTTGGTTTTAATGTTCTAGCTCATCTCATTACCCAGTGAAGGTGAAAGATTGAAGCCAAACAGTGTTGCCAGTAAATGTTTTCGCCCCTAATGCATCTATTTCTAGTGACTGATTAGTATGCGGTGGGGCCCATGGGCTGATGCTGTCTAAATGGCCAATCACATTCTGTCTGCTGTGGCGTGAGCAGGGAAATCAGGTCAGGTGCATGGAGTCCCCTCTGCTCTCTAGTGTAAGGTTCCAGCTGAATGTACGTGTCAGTCGGCTGAGGTGAGAGGGGGAAACAAAGGGTTAGAACCACCTCCGTCCTACCAGGTGACTGATAAATGCTAAACCAGCGAATGACTAAACTGCTCAGGCGTACCAGGATGAAGCTTATTAACATGTAGCTAGTGTTGTCACGAGGAAACCCTAGGCTGCACAAATGGTTCATGTGCTTGGCTGGTAACTGGAAGACTAGAGGCTCAAGTCCACCCAGAGGCCCTTTGGGAGAAAGGACTGGAAATGTACCACCAGAAAATCAGTCACTGAAATCCAGTTCTCCCTGGGTGCACACAGGTGCACGATGAGCCAGAGTCAACTCCATCAACGGCCTTTTGCTGTGATGACGATGATCCTCACTGCGCTAAAGAGGCTCCATGGTCATGGGATATAACCCAGGAGCTGGGCAAGCAGCACTGGAATGGAAGTCAGGCACTTAGACTGGAGCCTAGCTGAGCCAAGCAATCACTCTACAGCCTGGAGCACATCCTCCCGCCCTTTCCAGCCACCAGGTCAGATGCCAGATGGTTTGCCATTTGCCAGATGAAGAGGTTGCTCAGATAATGCTTAAGGGCCTTTCCAGCTGTAACATTGGTCCTTCTCTGGCCATATAAGGTTTTTACAAAGCAAAGCAACAGGAGAATCAATAACCCCAGAGACTACTAACTGATCACTAAAAATGGAGCCTGTAGATGCCTTTCCTCTATAGCAGTGGTTCTCAACCTGTGAGTCACAACCCCTTTGGGGGTCAAACGACCCTTTCATGGGAGTCTCCTGATTCATCACAGTAGCAAAATGACAGTGATGAAGTAGCAACAAAATTAATGCTATGGTTGGGGTCACCACCCCATGAGGAACTGTATGAAAGGGTGGAGGTATTAGGAAGGTCAAGAACTACTGCTCTGTAGAGCTCTAAGAAGCAGGTGGAAAATAAGTCCTTATTAAGAGCCTTCCAGCTTCTGTTCCTTCTTCAAGGAATTCCCTTCCAATACTCCTCATCCCTGCTCAGATCCTAACCCTCAGTGAGACCCTCTTCTGACCCCACAAATAAGAGGTCAGTTAGCCCTTCCCCGCTGCTCTACTGCAGCGTGGCGCTACAGATTGCCACGATACCTTTTGAATTGAATTCATACATGTCTATCTCTCCCACTTTATTGCAGGCTCCAAGAGTTTCTGGATCCTGTCTTTTTTTGACTGTCCTTGTATCAACAGTGACTGTTTTCCACCAGTAATTATTGAATAAGAAAAATACATAATTGAAGGGTGCCATGCCTGGAGGGGCGGGGAGGACAGGGGGCAGGGTGTGTGTGGGGTCAATTAGATAGCTGCCTTCTGAGCCCTGGGATCTTTCACGAAGTAAATGAAAAGTGAGGGGATGTAGAATGAGGAGTAATTGCAAAATAACAAATACTGATTGCAAAAAAATATCCAGAGGAGCAGAAAGGGACTGCCGATTGTCAAGGGCAAAAATCTACCTTAAGGAAAGAGAACCAAGGGCAAAATAATAGGAAACACACAAACACACACAAAGCAAAAGTAAAATTGAAACAGATGTGGGGCATGGAATCTCAATGAGAGAAGGGCAGGGAAAGATTGTCTGACAGAAGCCTGATGATCAAGGTCGGCAGCAACCACATTAAATATTTCACCATGATCACCAATTTATTAAGACAGAAAGAGTGATTTATCCTTATGTTCTTGAGAGAGAATTGTGAAAAGCAATAACCCATCTTGAACACAATAAGCTTGCCTTAATCAGAGCCGATAAGACTTAGAGGACTGAGGGAGATTAACTGATACAAGAATGAGTCCCTAGGGTTTCTTTGAGAGGCGGTGTGGTGAAGGGGAGTGAATGGGCAGAGAGTCCTAGAGATGGAGATTGAAGTCTGGTTTCCTTGCTTGGCGGATGAGTGACCTTGGGAAGGTCTCCTTACCTCCCTGAGCCCCAGCTTCCTTTTCTCTATAGCTGAGTCCCATGGGCTAGTTAGCTTCTGTCTTCACAGGAGTGAGGATCACAGGAGAGGGAGGGCTTAGGGTTTTATAATTTAGTACAGGTAGAAGTAGGAAAAGAGCTTGCTTCCATGGGAAGAAGGTTCTGTATCTACGGAGAGACCTAATGGCATGTGGTAAATTTGGAGAGCTTGACTAAGTTGGTTTACAGGAGTCTCTAGGACTCAAGCCGAAGAGAAACCACCTTGGTCAAGATATTTGAAGTCCGAAACCAAGTGTGAATAGGACCTTCCTTGAGAAAAATAGAGTTTCTCTTTGAAGATCTTAGCTGCTAATTCATACTTGAGTACAATGGCTACGGATCCTATATAACTGGTGTTTATAAACGGGGAGAGCAGACACAGAAAAAGAAACACACAGAGGAAAAACCCCATGGAAGGATTTGTCTACACATCAAGGGACTCCCTGAATTGTCGGAAGCTGGAGAAGACCAGAAAGACCTTCCCTTCGAGGCAGCAAACTGAGAACACAGCCTTGCTGATACTCCAAATTTAGATATCGGCCTTCCAGACTGGTGAGACAATACATTTCTATTCTTTAAAGCCACTTATTTTGCTATGAAGGAAAGTTAAACACTCAGACGATTGAAGATTAGGGTGGCAAATGTGATCCAGATTTGTCCAAAATTTGGCCAAGTGACTGTGGCTCCCTGGAACACTGTATTATTGACAAGTGTCCCTTCTGCTTGGTGGGAAGAACTGCCACCCTTCATTCCTTTGGGTACCGTGTGTGAGAGAAGACGTCATGGCATATAACAAAAAATGGCAAGAAGTTAAGCATGCCAGCAATTAGGAGGCCCACCAGGAGCTTTGGCCAAGACAAAGCTGGGGTCCAATTGTGCAGGACCGTGGAGGTCAACACAGGAAGTTTGAGGTTGATATTTTAGATGTTAAAAAATCCTGTTAAGACTTCTACACAGAGGCTAATATAATCAGGTTGAAGTTTTGGAAATCTAACCTGGCTGTAGAAGGAGGCTATCTTGGAGGAGCCGGCTCAGATGCTGGATGGATACTGAAGAGTCCTTGCGATCCAGTAAAAGATGAAAGGTTTGCTAATGCTTCCCACGAGTACGCGCCTATGTATTTTCCATTGTGCCCCATGCATGGAGATCCTGGACAATGAATCAGGAAGAGTGAAGGGGAACTGATGCAGTTGAGTCACGGTGTTGACGAAGCCTCTGGAATATACTACGGGCTGCCAGAAGCATGGACAGTTATGTCTTATAATGGGAGAGCTAGAATGCTCTTGAGAAGCACCCATGGTAAGATTCTGTCTCACATGCTTTGGGTATGTTGTCAGAAGGACCAGTCTCTGGAGAAAGGCATCCTGCTTGGTCAAGGAAAGGGTCCATGGTGAAAGGGAAGTCTCTCAATGATATTGATAGACACAGGGCTGCGACATTAAGCTCAAGCATAGTAATGACCGTGAGGACGGAACAGGACTGAACAGTGTTTCGTTCTGCTGTGCATAAGCTCACTCTGAGTTGGAAGTGACACGATGACACATAACAGCCATTATATATGTTAAGCACTGGGAATGGGTCTATAGAAGTAGGAGAGTGACACAGGTATAGCACCTTTGTTTGAGGGAGATTGATACTGGCTGGAAGACATCATTCTGATCATGAAGTCTGAGGTAGTAGAGTGGAGAACTGTAGGTGGGCCCTGATATTGTATGCTATTCACCCCCAAAGCTTGTGGTGATTGGGATCCTGACCCAAGATTTCCTTCTGAAAGGGGAGTAGGAGGAAAGCAAGTTTTACTAGACTCTAATCGATAAAAGAAGCAGTTGTAATAACTAACTATTTATTGAATATTTCTTAACTGCCAGGCATTATGCTGTGTACTTCCCATCAATTTTCCTATTTAATCCTCACCACGTCCACATAAGATAGACTCATTTCATATTTTGCTGCTGAGGACACTTCAGAGAGCTTAGGTATTTTGCCAGGTCTAGTAAGTAGATGGCCAAGGACTCAAACCCCAGTCTGGTCTGGCTCTAAGCCCACACTCTTGACCACTGCACCATTCTATCTCTGTGTCAGATAATCGCCACTCCAGGGGGTCCCAGTTGAAGCATTAAATGGACCCAAAGGCTTTCTGATTCCACAGGTACTGTGCTTTGATTGTTTCTGGTTAGCTGTTGTCCTCTCCTCCCATCCCCCTGTAGGTACTTGGTTACATAATACATGAAAATATTAAATTAGTTTTCCTTTACAGGACATTATGTTCCATTAGGACTATTGACATAGCTCTTCTGAGACCTCCAAGAGAGTGGTGTGCTTTTTGGAAATGTCTGACAAATCCAGCTGCTCTCTAGCAAGGAGCTCTCCAAAGGCTTTGTGGCTTGTTGAGTAATTAGACATCAAGTGGCTTTAATAATAGGTACAGGGGCCCAGACAATGGGGTTCCTCCTGTGATCATCCAACTGGCCTTGAGGCCTGTTCCTAACGGAAGGGGCAGAGGCATACAGTGATCTGCAAAACCCTCCTCTGACTTCACCATCCATCACTCAGTACAGGTGATGGAGAGACTGACTCTGCAGAGAAGTATGTCTGAGAAGCCTCATCATCGCCATCCCTCTAGGACCCACGGTTGTGGTCCATCACTCTGGTTACTCTGCGTGGGTCATCATGACACTCTGGTTGGACATTTAAGACTCTGCAACATCTGATTGCAGCATATCTTTCACATGGAACTAGAAGTCTTCACGGGTTCCCGTTCTTCTGTTAGTGCGCATCATAATTTCTCACCTCCTTGGCCTTTCCTGAGGAGTTCTGGTGGCGCTCTGCCTTAAGCTATGGGTTGCTAACTGCATGGATTGGGAGTCAAACCCATTAGCCAATCCGTGGCAGAGAGAGGAGGCTCTCTGCCCCCAAAGCCACACGGAGCAGTTCTATGTCAATGGTGTCTCACTGAGTTGGGAACAACTCAATGGCAGTGGGTTTGGGTTTTCTGGATTGGCCTGTGTGCCCCTTCTTCCACCAAGAATGTCCTCTTTATTTCTCTATATTTTCCAATGCTATCTAGAGTCCAAGCTTCTTTCCAAGGCTGCCTTTCCAGGAAGCGTTCTCTATGTTCTCTTGCCAAAGAAATCCCTCTGCATGCCCATGGCACTTTATAGCCCTTTCTATAGTCATCTATTTCTTCTTGTCTTTATTATACTTAAGTTGTATATAAATCTCCTTATCTCTCTTGCTCTATGATAAAGTCTTTAAATGCAAAATTATTCCTAACCTCTAGCTATAGTTTCCCTGGCTCCTTTGATAGAACCTGGCATGTACTAGGTATTTAATACATATTCGGGAGCTCCAAAAAGTTCTTGGAAACATGGAATTAAAAGGTAATGGAATTTTTCCACCAACTTTTTGAAGCCCCATTTTACACGTTCATGGGCATTAATGATAGATAAGCTAGCTGTGGCTGATGTGTCATGACTACCTGTTCATTTCTCCATGTTCTTCTGATAGGCATTTCTAATCAGCTACCATCTCTTCTCCACTCTCTCTCATGTTTCCAGTATCACTGTGATAATAGTGCAGGTGAATATTGTGGGGCATGTGATGTTAGCATCTACGACATGCACATGCTATGTGAGACTACCATCGAGTTGATGCTGACTCAAAGTGACCCCGTGTGGGTGTCTGTTTACTGGAGTAGAAAGATCAGTCTTTCTCCCTCAGAGCTGCTGGTGGCTTTGAACTGCTGACCATGCAGATCACAGTGACAAATTATTAACAGACACTCTTAAAATTTAGAAATGGGCCTATTCCCTGGGACCACCTTTTAGTGAAATAGCAGAAAGGTACACAAAATAAGTAAGTTATTCCCCATAGCTCGAGACTCTATTTAAAAGACAAGAGGTTGGCAATCACTCAAAAGCAAAGGTAAGGAGATAAGGGGACAGGGAAACTAGAGTACTATAATGGGAAGCAATTGATCACAAAGAGAATGTTGACTGTGATCAATGTAGTGAATGTCAAGGACCTTTCTGTGTGGAAATTGTCAAATGCGAACCCAATTTGCTGTGTAAACTTTCATCAAAACTCAATGAAATACACGTGTTTTAAAAGGGTGTGTGTCTGTGTTTGTGTGTACTTAGATTTCAGATGGATTTGATATTTAGAATGAGAAAAGATTCCTAAAATTGTGTCATGTCTTGGGTTTCATACACGCCCCCCCCATTTCCTAACGAATGCACCTGTCAGCTTTCCCATCTTCCTCTTCAACCACCCACTCCTACCCTATGCTTTGGACACACCAACCATGGAGCGATCCACAGCACACAATGAGAAGACTGGAATCACTGCCTACTGGCTCCTACTCCTCTCCAGCTTCTTCTCAAGTCAAGACAAGGATCAAGACTCAGGTAGAGACTAAAAGCACTGACAGCTTCTGTGACAGCCGTTGTTATTGCGAGGTGCCATCACGTTGAGTTTGGACTCACTGGAATCCCATGTGAAGGAGTGGAACTGCCTCATCGGGTTCCCTAGATTGTAATCGTCCCTGGAGCCAATCGGCTGGCCTTTCCACCCTGGAGTCTCTAGGTGAGTTCAAACGACCACTGCTCTATGCATTAAAGTATGTGGCTGTACTGTTGTGGGGTGACTGGCGTGGTTTACCTGGGTTCTTGGTTCTCACTGCTGAAAGAATTCACCCTGCAGAAGTGCTGACACTTCAGGATTGCCGTCTCAGGTGGAACATGTTATCCCAGGAAAGCATGCAAGGCCTCATGGCTGGGACCTGGGAGAGATCACGACCGAACACGGCCACTGGAGGGGGAGCAAGACAATCCACATGGAAAGTGGCATCCTGCTTAAAAAAAAAAAAAAGAGACATCCACAGAACCAAGCGTGCCTGAACCCAAATAGGAAGACAAGCTCAGGCTAGAGTGTGGCCCTACGAGGGCCAGATGGTGCACTGCTGGAGCACACAGGAAAGACCTCACCTTCCGACCTACAAGAGAGAGCAAGGGGCCTGCCTTCAGTCTGCTGTTTATCCCCTCTGATCCCCACTTGGGGGCTGGGCATATTTGAGGATATTGGATCATCTCAGTGACTGAGTTCAGGCATACCTGGTTGCCCTTTACCTTGGTCTAGGTGACTTGTGACTTCGGTCTGCGCATGATCAGCTCTGGCTCGTCCCCAAGGGTGTCTAAGGAATATATGCCTGATTTCTTTGGACCCCCTTTATTGTGGGCTGGACAACTGATTTTCATTTAGCGTAGGCATACGGTGGAAACCAGCCCTCTATCCCAGATCTCTCTACTTTCACTTTGACCTTCGTGAATCTACACAATGAGACCTACCCACCCTGGGGCACACAGATGGGCATGTTGGATAAGAACAAACATAGGCCCACTTGAGTCTGCAGGGACAAGTTCTTGTGAGTAGGACCCCCCACCCTGGGAAAAGGCTAGTGAAAGAGGACCCCAAGACAGTCTGGTGAAGCCTTGTCTGTCATCGTTACCCGTGCCTGGAAGATACCATTAAGACCCAATCTTCTTCATGGATGAACTTTAGGAGACTGGTGGGCAGTTCTTCATCTTCACTGATCCAACCCATCGTTCCTTCCCTGAAATTGGTGATTGAGGGGTTGCAGAAAGGGAGCAAGGTACCATTCAGTCCTCCTTCCAGGAAAGGCCTAGAAGCCTCTCTTCTCCATGGATAAAGCATCAGATGTTTTGTCCCTGGCACACATCCTACATTCATTTGCCATTGTGTCTCCGTCCAGGGTGTTTGCTGTTCCCAGCGTGCTTCTCTCTCCTCTCTCCACCTGACAAGATCTTTGGCCAAGATTCTATGTCCTGCTCAAAGGCTGATTCTCCCTGGAAGTTTTCCCGGACCTGTCTCCATTCTTCTTCCCCTGGACTTTCATTAACACTGGTGGTTGCTTTGTCACAGGGCCTGCTCTATCCTAAATTGTGCTCTGAAGACATGGATTGTGTCTGTGTTCCTTCTCGTCATTACCACTCTTCTTCTGTGACTAGCAATCTCTGAAGATTGGACCCTATAACTCTGGTACCCATCCCCGACCTGGCACATTAGTGTTGGCTTCATCTGTGGTCCATGCCAAACAGATTTCTCTCCTACTGATGAGAACAACATTCTTTATTGGTGTCTTATTGTCTTAGGACTGCTGTAACAAAATGGCAAAAGATGGGGGATTTATATGAACAGAAATTTATTATCGTTCAGTTATTGGAGACTAGAAGTCCAAATTGAAGTGTCCGCCTAACAATGCTCCCTCCCTGTAAAGGCTCTAAGGAAAGATCTGTTCTTGTCTTCTCATCACCCTCAGCGTTCTTTCGCATTCATTAATGCATTTTCACTTGACCATCCTTTCTGTTTCTTCATTGCTTCTTCTTTTTGTAAGAGGAAACAGATTGGTTTAGGATCTACGCTATTCCAATATAATTTCAAGTTAACTGAGCGCATCTTCAAAGACCCTATTCCCAACAAAGGTCACATTCACAAGTACCAAGAGTTAGTGTTTCAACATAACGTTTTTGGAGACATTATTAAATCACATTATTCAAGTGCAGTGGTGGCACTTCAGGTTAGGCCTTGGGCTGCTACCCATAGGGTTGGCACTGCAAATCCATTAGCCACCCTGTGAGAGAAAGTTGAGGCTGTCTACTTCTGTAAAGAGTTACAGTCTCAGAAGACATGTTCATATAGGGTGAGTCACGGTCAGAATTGACTCAGTGGAAGTGAGTTTGGATTGTGGGTTTGTTCAAGCTATAGTCATTGGCATCCTGATTTGCACATTGAGCCCTGGGGCTGCCGGGTGCTGGGGATGGCAGAGGATCCATTTGAAAATACCTGTTTCATTGCAGCTTGTACTGCCACTTCCTTGATTTCACTCAGGACTGACTGACTTCCAGCTGAACACCCCTTGCTACGTCTGGCACTTGAAACCGGTGACTCCCTGCCTGCCAGGGGCTATCCCTGTGGCTGATGTACAAACTCCCCCAATCCTAATTCCACAGGTGGTGGCCGTCATTTTGGGCTGGAGGCAGTAGCCAGGGGTGATCAGATTCGGCATCCAACAGCTCCCGGCCCTTTTAAACCTCTTGATGTAAACACATGGCCCATAAAGACTGGCTTCCTTTAAGGACCACTTGACATTATGGGCATAATGTTAATTGATCCTCACAGCTACCCCGAAGAGAGTTGTTATTATTGCCATTATTTTTTTATTGTCTGGTTTAATTTGATTAAGGAGAAAAGATTTTCCTTCCCTTTATAGCAAAGGCAAAAGGGAGGATACGAATATGTATCTAGTGCTAAATGATGCAAAGCTTATATTAGATAATGTATGGAAAATGCTTAGCACAGCTCCTACTAAGTAAACACTCAATACATGGTAGCCACTATGCTCCCTATCATCAAAGAAAGCGGATGATGGGCTCAAGGTCAAACAGTTGGTTAATGACAGAGTGGGCCTGGAATTCATACCTGGAATTTTAGGCTCGGGCTTCTCTGCCCTTTCTTCTACCCTCCTCCTACCTCTGCGGCCTTCGGTATATGACCTTCCAGATTCCTTTTCGGTCTTGGGCAAGCTCATTCAGCCACTCAGCAGAAAAACTCTTCCACCACGATGCAGGGAAAAAATTACCCTTAATTACTGGGGCTTCTCTACAATTACAGGACGAGCATTTGAACTCTGAAGGGTCCTCTCCTGAGGATAACCTTTATTTGCCTGATTGCGTCTGTTCAGTTAATTCTAGCTAATTACTATTTTCTTCCTATTAGATTCTAATTATATACAGTATTTTCATTATAAAGCGTAATGTTTCCCAGAGAACCATGTCAATTATACAGGCAATATTACCGGAGGTCTGGTTTACCTCATTAAGCCCAAGCGATGAAGCCATGCATCTGATTAGACCCACGGTTGGCGGGATGGACTTTAACTCTATGTGAGTACCATCCCAGTGACTCCTCCCTCGAGCTTGCTGAGAATGGAGATGGGTACAGAGCCTGGGAGAAGCCCTTCAGAGAAGGTGGGGCTGGGCATTTGGATGCCTTGGATTTTCTGCAAGAAACATAAGCACTGACCCACAGAATCTACTGTCCTTGGTGTTTTAAAAAAATTCTCCATTCACACTTTTGTCTACATCCAAGCACCTATGTTTTCTATTTTGGATGAGCCATGAGATTGAAACACACCATGATTCTGTAGCGGGATGAACCCATTTCACCCTGATTCAAGTGCTTCTGACAGACCGCTTAACATGCCCACGTCTATACCAATTTGATGATGACCTGTTATCTTTCTGAGCTCCTGGTTCATCCATATAGCAACCATTTGGATCTAATAGATGTCACTCCCTTACATATCCATCTGAGAACAAAACTCTTGTTTTTCTTCTTCCTATCCTAAACCCATTTGCCCTTCCTTTGATCTCATGGGAAATGCTATAATCATTTACCCAAGTACTTGAGCAAATGCAAAGAAGTGATACAAATTCCCTTTTTATCCAGTCCACGAGCATGGGCTACGAACTCTGGTTCTCAAATATATCCTGGGTGTATTCACTCGTCATCTCCAGTGCTACAACTCTAATTTAAGTCGCTATCTTCTCTGCCATGTACTGAATGGGCTTCTATTTGGTCTTGTTTCATTTTCTTTACTTGTAGAGTCTCTCTCCATGGCAGTAAGATGATTTTAAAACAACAAGAAGAAGCAGGTTTCAAACTCTTACATAAGATATTTTTGGACTTAAAGCCAAACTTCTTACTAAATCTGCAAGATACTCCATGGTATTGCTCTTATCTGCTTTATCCAAATAATACTCAGTAAAAGCCTATTACGTGCCAAACACTGCTCTAGAATCAACCGTAAGCAGACATATTTGTGCAGGAATATATAATAGACAAAGATCATTGGCTATATGAACACTTTTCATATCACCTTGTTAGTATTTAATATTTCACATGTATGTGTTGGCCATTTGGCTTGTCTAAGAGGTCTTGGTCCATGTCTATTCCCTGTTCTCATGATCTAGCCCCTTATCTGAGATTTTCTTGGGAGACACGGGTTACTTGGCTGTGATTTGACACTTGGACAGGCATTGGGAAACAGAGTTGATTAAAAAAACACACTTTTATTGGATTCTAAAAGAATTAATAAAAAATCTTCCCTTCGGGGATTAATAAAACAGGACTTTTTAATATTAGCTTTATTTTTTTCTGCTTTAAAAGAGTATTTTAATCAACATTCTAGGCTTTAAAGGATGGACTCAAGCTATGTTTTCTATGTAGGAGGGGTTTCACTTGCTCATTTGTAGAAGAGTCCCATTTTTTTATATTGGCTTCTCTGTCTGAAAAACTTGTCACTTTTGCTTCTCTAATAAAGGTCCATGAAAACAGTACACTTCAAATAAAAAATGGAGCTAAACTTTCTTGAGCATCTCATAACCCAGAAGCTAATTTCTCTACTAAGCCTGGGCTATATATTAAGGATTTCTGAGGGTAGCGTGGGTTAAACTACCTGCAAAGTCAATTGATCAAATCCACCCACTTCTCCATGGGAGAAAGACGAGGCTGCCTGTCCCTGGAAAGATTTACAGTCTTGGAAACCCAAAGGAGTGGTTCTGCTCTGTTATATGAGAATTGCTGTGGGTTAGAATGAGCTGGATTGCTGTGGAGTTGGGTTTTGGGTTTGGTGGGTAGTACTACCTTCAGTGTTGAGAGGTTCGGTATGTTTTTTGAAATGCCCAGTGAATTAGCTATAGTAAGACTAAGCCTGTTGACTCCAGAGCCAGGGTGTCTGGGTCCGAGTCGTAGATTTTCCACTTAGCTGTGTATGACCCTGAGAACAATTAAGTAACCTCCTGTTTCACTTTCTCCCCTATGAAATGGGCACACGATGGTCCCTCCTTCCCAGGGCTGCTTTATGAATCACACAAGTGGATCCAAATAGCATTTGTGATCTACAAGCGCTACATAGGTGTTGACCATTATTATCTAGATCTAACTTTAGACTGGCTTTAACCCAAACTCATAATAATAACATCAGACATTAATAACACAAAGCAAACATAAATACCACTAGGAGCATTGGTACCACTTATTAAGTGCTCACTGTGACTTATCTCTAATCCCATTGAGGCTCTTAAAATGTAGGCACTCCTACGTGAATTTACAGATGCGTGAAGCTGATGCTTTGTAGATCATTTGTCTACAGAGAGCTAGTAAATAAGAGCAGGTGGGAAGTCACACCTCCAAATGCCCCTCCCCAAAGGCTATCTTCTTGAAAGTAGCTCAAATGCTGTGTAAACTTTAAAATGTTACACATGGAAGGGAACATTGCCAGTAGGAAAGACATAGAAAGAGATACGATGTGCCCTGTATCCTTGATTGGAATATTCCCAGCCCTTTGGTCCAAGCTGACCAAGTAACCGCAACACAGTAAATAATGCACTTTCATCGAGGAGGAAAGTCCCCTTAGGGTGGGTTCTTAGGTGACCTGGGGCTGCAGTCATTGTCCTTTCACATCACATTCTGCATGACAATGATGGCTATGACCTGTCTTCCCCATTCCACTGGATGGCCCAGGAAGACTAAACCAGTCTTGTCTTTCTGTTCATAGCTGAATGACCAAGGTCCAGAACAGGCATAGCTCAGATCCCATTCCTGTGTCAGTAATTATGCATTGCAGCTCGTCTGGAGAGGTCTGTGGTGCGCCTTACAACTCGGCAAGCCTCTTCTCCACGGAGCCTCTCTTGGCTGGGCAAGCTGCTCAGGTGTGGGGAGTGGGTTTATGACAGCAGTTCTGCTGGGACTCTGCCAGAGAGCCAGGAGCCGCTGAGTCTGGGATGTGAAGTCTGTTTATGTGCTTTAGGGAGCATTACTGAGATGTACTGTAAATGCAGGACAGGCTCTCAGCATTGGGCAGCTCTCTCCATTATCTCTATGAAATCTTGGGACTGAGGCAGGCAAGAGAGACCCTGCATAGAGGAGAAGAGCCTGAGAGGAAGAATGAGTGTCCCAAGTCTTTCTTCTCGGCAAGGGCTAGCCTTCCTGGGGGTGGGGCAGGGCCCCGGAGTGGCCTTAACGTGGGCCATATAGCAGAGATCTTTTTTTTAAAAATTTATTTTAACAATTTATTGGGGCTCATACAATTCTTTTCACAGTTCATACATATACATACATCAGTTGTATAAAGCACATCTGTACAGTCTTTGCCCTAATCATTTTTTCTCTTTTCTTCTTTTACATTTTATTAGGGACTCATACATCTCTTACCACAATCCATACATATACATACATCAATTGTATAAAGCACATCCATACATTCCCTGCCCCAATCATTCTCTAGGCATTTGCTCTCCACTTAAGCCCCTTGCATCAGGTCTTCTTTTTTTTTCCCCCTCCCTCCCCATTCCCCCCTCCCTCATATGCCCTTGGTAATTTATACCTCGTTATTTTGTCATATCTTGCCCTATCCGGAGTCTCCCTTCCCCCCTTCTCTGCTGTCCCTCTCCCAGGGAAGAGGTCACATGTGGATCCTTGTAATCAGTTCCCCCTTTCCAACCCACTCACCCTCCACTCTCCCAGCATCGCCCCTCACACCCTTGGTCCTGAAGGTATCATCCACCCTGGATTCCCTGTACCTCCAGCCCTCATATGTACCAGTGTACAGCCTCTGTCCTATCCAGCCCTGTAAGGTAGAATTCGGATCATGGTAGTTGGGGGGAGGAAGCATCCAGGATCTGGGGGAAAGCTGTGTTCTTCATCGATACTACCTCACACCCTAATTAACCCATCTCCTCTCCTAAACCACTCTATGAGGGGATCTCCATTGGTCGACACTTGGGCCTTGGGTCTCCACTCTGCACTTCCCCCTTCATTTAATATGATATATATATATACACATATATACACATACATATATACATATACACATATATACATATATATACACACACTTATATCGTTTTTTTTTTTGTTGCATGATGCCTTATACCTGGTCCCTTGGGCACCTCGTGATCGCACTGGCCGGTGTGCTTCTTCCATGTGGGCTTATTTGCTTCTGAGCTAGATGGCCGCTTGTTCACCTTCAAGCTTTTAAGACCCCAGACACAATCTCTTTTGATAGCCGGGCACCATCAGCTTTCTTCACCACATTTGCTTATGCACCCATTTGTCTTCAGCGATCCTATCACATATAGCAGAGATCTTGAGCCAGGTGTAATGCCTCCTTTTCAGTGTGTGGTATCATAACTAATTTGTTACGAGAAATTAGAATTAAAGAGGATAAGTTCAGAATTTTTCTTCCTTAAATATATCACAGGAAGACACTGAAAAAAAAAGTCAAAACCAAAGAGGCAAACTCTCATATATATGTGTGTGTATATATACAAATGTATATATAAACACATACATACATCATATCAGGAATAACAATGCCCTCTGAGTGGAAACATACATAAACTCAAAAACTGAGCAGGTGTGGGGAGGAGAATGAGACTATATTCATATTCATAGGTAGGTTTGAAAGAGAATATTCATACATAGGTCTTTATGCTGCAAATATATCCATGAATATAGTAAAGGATAAGGAGACAAAGTTATGAAATGTTCTTAATCATAGTCAAACACCTTGAAGGAATGAGACCCTGAGCATGTGAGGCCATCGGCGTCAATTGACAGAACATAATTGGCAATGTTCTATGTTCTACTCCAGCAATTAGAGACTGGAGTCTTGATGGAATAGCTGTGTAATTTGAAACTATTGTTCTTTCCCCATCCATAGCAGAGAAGAGTTAAAAAAAATCAAAGATTCAAGAACACAGTGAAATGGACTAATGGACCATGTAACCGTTAGCCTCCTCCATGATTCAACAAACAACTTGAATGATTTTCCCCCTTTTTAATAAAACTTTTTATTATTCATTAGGTGAAGCTTTACAGAGCAGACATCAGTTTTACATCCAACCATTCATACACCTTTTGTTTCAACTCATCCATTGCAATCCCCTCAATGTACCATTTCCCAATAGTTTCCATGTGTATCTTGATTTTCATCAACCTTCTTTCCTGTGGATTGGGAAAGATGAATAGATACACCTCCAAGGGCAGCTCATCAACTTTTAAGACCCTGCTCGCTACTCACCCAAGTAGGTGATTTCACCTTGTCGCTGTGGACCCTGTTGTGTTAATCGATCTTGGTGTTCCTTGAGATGACCCCGATGCCCCAGGCCCAGTGGTTCCTTCCCTCGAAGGGTCTGGTTATGTCTAAGATGGAATCATAATTTTGCCTCTTACACGCTCTGGCACATTCATGGGTATACTTGCAGCAAAGATAAATACACACCACAAATACCTCTTGTCAAGACTACATTTCCCACTGTGCTTCCACACCTGTTGAGTTTGCACGCCTATTTAAGAATCCGCTCAGAACTCAGCACTAGTGAAGGATGTGTATACAATAGCATTGGCCTCTGTTGCCTTTCGATCTTGCAAACATCTCAATGTTTTGCCCTGTTTATGTCATTTTCCCCATTTTCCTCTTGTTGAATATTTTCTTCCCCTTCACACAGTTAACACCCATCTACTCTCGAGTTTCTCACTCTTTCTGCTCCCTTCCTCTCACTCTTGGCAACCACCGAAGTCTATTTCTTTTAGTGTGAAAACTTTAAAAATAACTCTTCATAATAATGATTTCATCTAATATTTACCACCTTGTGATTGATTAATTTCACTCAACAACGTGAATGAATTGCCAGAGAATTTTGAGTGAAAACAAACAAAACAAAACAAAAAAGCCAATCCAACAACAAAAACTAATCCTAAAAGGTTGCATATTGTGTAATGCCATTTATATAACACTTTTGAAATCACAAAATTTAAGAATCAGAGAAAAGATTAATGGTTGTTGGGATTAAGGGATGGAAGAAGGAAGTTGAGTATGCTTGTAAAAGGACAACCCAAGGTCTTAGGGAGTCATGATGATCTGACCACTGTCTTCATGTGGCAGTGGACACATGAACAGACATGTGAGAAAACTGTATCGAGTTTAATGTGCATAGAAAATGCCAGTTGTCATCGAGTCAGCACTGTGTGTGTGTTAGAACAGAACTCTGCTCCGTAGGTTTTCAATGGCTAATATTTTGGAAGCAGATTGCCAATATTTCAGAGGCATCTCTGAGTGAATTGAGTCTCCAAATTTTTGGTTATCATTGTTAATCATGAACTATTTGCACCATTCGGGGGCACTAAGAGACTATATACTACCACTGAGTTGATTCTGACTCATAGAGACACTATGTAGGGTTTCTGAGACTAAATCTTTATGGGATCAGATAACCTCATTTTTTTTCTCCCAAGAAGCAGTTGGCGGATTTGAATTGCCAACCTTGCAATGTTTACCCAGCAGCACTTTCAGGGCATGGAATCTGATCACTGGGAACCTTGAAAGAGAGTTTACAATGCTTAGACTTGTGTTATGCAGAGTATTGTTATAAGTTTCTGCATAGAGAGCCTCAGACGATCATTATTTTGCCTGGAGACTTTTAAGAGGTAGGGTATTGGACCAGGCGACCTCTGGAAGTTTCTTCCAACCATAGTTCTCTGTGGTAGTCATAAGGCAGAGAGGAACAAAATTGAGAGACCTTGGCCTGGATTTCCCTGCCTCATAAATCTCTTCCTTTGCCCAGCATCATCTCTTTGTCCTCAGATTAATCTTCTCTGGCTTCCTGCAGGAGCAGAAGAACCTATTGACCTCATGCTGTTCTCTAGGCTGCAAGTGAGAAATGGCAAAGGCCAAGGTGTGGGCAGGAGGCAGCTGAGCCTGAATCACAGATCCCCAGGGGAAAGCAAAGCAAATGAGTAGATGGTCTTATTTCCAAAGAGTTTCCTACCAGCATTGTCCCTAGGGCCCAAACCAGATTGTGAACTATGTCTTGTTCTTTTGCATACATATTTTCGACCTGAGATTGGTAAATGTTGGAGGAGAAGGCAAACTTTTGTCAGATAATTTCCCAATGCAAGAAGTGACCCAGGCCAAATGCAACATGTTTGGGATTCATTTCTTAGTTCTTGTTCTTTCTCAAGATTGGTGCCTCAGATCTGAGGCTCCGTGTTTCAGTAGGAGGGAGAAGGAACTTTAAGGAGGAAACCTGTGCTCTTATTTCCTATGAGATCTCTGCTCTCTGTTTTCTCATCTGTAAAATTGGAATAAGAATAGTTCCTGTCTGAGATAGTTATTGTGAAAATTAAAGTTCTTTGACTAATATCAGGCACTCAGGAAGTATATAAGAAATGGTAACTCTTATTATTATTAAATGTCTTATTTACTATGAAATGAGTATAAAAATATCTACCAAAAAGAGTTGTGAGAATCAAGTTCACTCATTCACTCTTTCAGCAGATCTGTACTGAGTGAGCCTCGACTACGTCAGGCAGTGTGCTAGGCATAGGAATGCTGTCTTGAAAACAAAACTAAATGAAAAGACAACTCCTCGTGCCACGGAGGTTATGGAGGAAGAGACAAAACCCACAATTGCACAAAGTTCTAACAATGCTCTGAAGGAAACCGATAGGCCACTATGGAAGGAAGGTTACCAGGGGGTATGTTAGATTGGATGGGTAAAGAAGGTTTCTCTGAGGAAGCAAGTTTTGAAAGCTGATAAAAATGGGCGATTAGGAATCAGGCTGGTGAACACCCAGATTCAGAGTTACAAGTCGAGTCAATAATGTGTGAAGACCTGCAGAGAGAAGAGAATCTAGCTCATCTGAACACCTGAAGGCGATCAGAAGGTCGGCACAGATCACATGGGCTAGAGACTGCATTTTATTCTGAGAAAGTCATGGAGGCAAATTAACCTTGAAAACTTAAAGTTCATGAAGGCTAGAACTTACTATAAGGATCCCTAGTGGTACAGTGGGTTAAGCATCAGATTGCTAAGAGAATGGTGGGTAGTTGGTATGCACCAGCTGTTCCCTAGAAGAAAGATGAGATCGTTTACTTCTGTAAAGACTTACATCCTTAGGAGAGTTCTGTTTGTCCTATTGAGTCTCTGTGAATGAGAATCAACTCAGTGGCAGAGGGTTTATAAACTATAACAATTCCAAGGATAAAACAATAGAAGTTGGAATTAGTAGACTAGAATCCAGTTGACAAATACCTTTGGTAGGGACTTGAATTTAGTGATTTGAGATTCAGAGTTTCCCCCTGTAAGTCTTCTTTTATCTTCTTTCATTTTTGTCAGGATCAACTAGCTTATGAATCAAATCATCTCCAGATTTCAGACTGAGCACAAGAAGTTTCATGTCTTGCTCCCATCGCTGTTCATTGCATGATTACAAAGTTCTTTGGAAAGATACGTGACTCCACCCAGTCATTCAGGGACCCAGCCCTCGTCCATCTAGTGGCTCTGCCATAGGGCCTTGGCTCCTTTGCTGGATCATCTGCATCCAGCAAGAAGGAGAGAGAAACCTGGTGGGTTTCTCCAGAGGTCTTTCAGTGGCCAGGCCACATGGATGCTCGTGGGTCTCCTGAGTTCTGCTCAAGTAACATTGGCCAGAACTCTGTACTGTGAATCCCACCTGAAAGGAGAACCTGGGGGATGCAGATTGGTTGTGAGAGCAAGAGGAAAGGAGACAGGGCTGTTTGGTAAACACATAGAATTCTTGCTACCAAAGAAGAGCCTTTTTCAAAATGTATTATGGCCACACATTCCCATGACCAGCTCTTTCACTAACATGGGGGCTCTCTATCCCATTTTTCTCAGTATTCTTAGAAACAAGTAACACATCAACATATTAAAATAGATTCCTAAAAGCTGCAAATGTATGCCACAGTGTTGTTTGTGTGTGTGTGTGTGTGTGTGTGTGTGAGAGAGAGAGAGAGAGAGAGAGAGAGAGAGAGAGAGAGAGAGAGAGAGAGAGAGAGAGACACTCTAATTCATGAAGCGGTCGTCTTTGAAGGTCAACGGACCTATAGTCAAATCCCAAATTCTGGGTGTGCCCTAACTTCTTTGAACCTCAGGCTCCTTCTTACTAATGGGATTGCTTTTTTCCGAAGGTTGTTTTGAGAAAAGCTCCAATAAATGTTGATTCCCGTTTCCTCTTCTTTCCTCTGTGGCTTAAGCTTCACTGTCTGGTGCTTCTGATGACAGTCTGCATTGGAGAGAAGGCATTAAACATTCATAGCTGGCTTTTCATCAATATGTGTCCTGCCCACCACACAATTGTGGAGGACCCAGTGGGGTCTGACCACTCTAGAAATTGCCCCTTTTTTAACTGGAACCTTTGCCCTCCCCTACTCTGTCCTAAAATCCATTTGCATCCTCCCCACCCTCCTCCCCATACACACACACACACACACACACACACATGCACACACACACACCCCACTGCTGTGAAAGCAAGTGCTTCTTTTAATTCTGGTCAAGTGAGCCAAAGAGAAAATAAGGAGGGACCTATCAGAACAACTCATGAAAAATATGTATGTTCTTTAAAGGAAGATGGCATACAAATGGGATATATATTTTTTCCAAGAGGGGAAAAAACACGGGCTTTTAAACAGAAGACTTTTAGCAGGGAGTGAGAGAGGAAAAATATGTCTCTTAAATGCATTCAGCGCCATTGCCACAAGGCTGCCAAGCCAGGATTGTTTATTAGAAGATAAGATAGTGAAAAATGTATTTTGCAGAAAGAAAATAGTAAAGTCAGGTCTGAGGCAGATAAGAAGCCAAATTTCTATTTTATGCTCAATTGAGTGACTCAGTTACATTCGCTGGGAAGCAGGGGTGAAATAACACCCTTCGGAAATGAGGCCTGGGTTGCTGTGGGTCTCCTTCCAGCCGTGGCCACGCTGAACTGGCACAGCCGGGCGGCTGCTTCCACCGAGCAGGGCGTTTGCAGTCTGGGGAGGAGAGGTGGAAAGGTCCTGATCTTTCCTCTTTGGCTCCTTCTTTCCTTCATCTTGTTATTTAAGGGTCTCAGGTCAGCTGTCTGCTTCTTTTTCCACTGATGGAGGTGTGAAAATGAAAACACACATGCATACAAGATGAAGTATTGCAAAGCCCGGCAGATGTTGGAGCTGGAAACATCATGGGCACTCATCTTACTCATTGGTCCAGGGGATAAAGGCCCCTGGGCTGTGGTCATTACTTACCCATGTAGTTTAAATGGTTTAGGTAAAGAATGCTTCTCACGTCAGCCACAGAGCCTACCAATCCATTGTAAATGGTTGTTTTGCAGCTAGCTGTTAAGACAATTTTATTATATTCCTGATCCCCAGTGAAATGCAAGGTGATGGCCTCAGATGTCCACGAGAATCATCAGTATAAATATGGGAAACTTCCATCCAGAGACATCAAGTGGCTCACCTAAAGTCACACAGCTAGTGAGATAGACTTTTGCAAATAGAACCTACGATTCTGGGTTCCTCTCTCAATCAGTCTTCATCCTAATGCCTCAACCACTGGATCTTTTCTCACTTTGAGGATCCCTGACATCATCTGATTGAGCATTAGAGGGAGCTGGAAAATGGAGATGAATTTATTCTACGGGCCTTTAGTGATCCAACAATCACTGTAGCAACCCACTCAGGCATGGTAGGCAGAGTAAAGGTCAAGTGTCTACATTTCTAGTCCGAATATATGTGAATGTTGCCTTCCATGGCAACAAGGAATTTATAAAGGTGTGTGATTCATTTAAAGATCTTCATATGAGGAATTTATCCTGGGCTCTCTGGGTCATTAAAAGTAAAGAATGTTTCCAAGTTGTGGTCAGAGAAGAGAGAGAGAGCTATTAATAAAAGGAGGATCTAGAAAGATGCTAAGGTACTGGCTTTGGAAATAGAGGAAGGGGGCCTTGAATTGAGGAATGTGGGGAGCTTCTAGAACAGCGATCAGCTACCTGCAGCTCACAAGCCATAGGCACCTCTGCTCTTTTGGTATATATACGTGACTCTGAAGTAACACTGAAAAATGTTAAATGTGGTGTTCAGATAATGGTGATGTCATTTGTTTTCAAAAACATTTATGACTCACAAAAATGTATTTATGACTCAAATAATTTTTAAATTGTCATGAGGGACAGGATTGGCTCTTCTGTCTCAAAAGTCCGCAGATTCCTATCCTAGATGCTGGAAAAGAAAGGGAATCAGAGTCTACCCTAGTTCTTCCAGACAAGATCAAAGTGCTATGGACACCTTGGTTTTAGCCCAGTGAAACCCCTGTTGGGTCTCTGGCCTGGAGATATGTAAGATGACACTTTCATGTTGTTGTTTTATCACATGTTTGGTGGTATATTTTTATAGTATCAGTAGAAGATTAATAGATAAGTAATCTAAGTTCCATTCATCCTCTCATTCTTTATTTCTAAAAAATTTCTTAAAGTCACCTGTGATGAAATTTAGGACTTACCCAAAACACAACTTTTTGTTAAAATCAGCTCCAATAGTGAGGGAAATTGTAAGAATACTTTGGATTCAACAATCAATTGTTCACTGAAGCAAGGCTGCTTTGAAACCAAAGGAGAATCCCACGACTCTGGGGTAGATAGAGATTCCTTAAGCAGGACATAAAGATCACTAATTACAAAAGAGTAGAAGGACTTATTGAATGCGATTCAAATTAAGAACTTTGTTTATTGAAAGATGCCATGAAAATGATAAAATAGAAGCCACATATTGGGAAAAGATATTTGTAATATGTATATCTAACAAAGTACACATTTACAATACGCACAGAATCATTAAAAACAAAAGGACAACCCAATAAAAAATTGCAAAACAGTCGAACACAAGATGTGTCAAAATGGACAATAAGCATCTGAAAGCCTGCTCCTCATCGTTGGTCATCAGGGCCACACAAATCAATCCACAATGGAATGCCAGCCTGTGGTCACCAGAAAGGCTGAAATGGAAAGAGCTGGTACCAGCACGTGTTGTCAAGGCTTTGCAACCAGTGAAATCCTCACACCGCTGCATGATGCTTCCTCGTCATTAGAAATGTGGAGTTTCTTGACAGCACAAGCCATGGGTGGCTCATATTTGTAAATACTCAGCCCTGTCGATGCCAGTAGAACAGGATATTGCCAGGTTATTTCAAGTCACCTCCCGAAGGAGAAGCCAGTAGAGCAGAACAGTACAATGACTGTGGTGAGGAAAGCAGTAGAGAAGATTCTAATAACCTCCTAAACTTGAAGCAAGTAGGAAGTGTAAAGTCCAAGGGCCACGATCTCCTGCCTTCCCTCAAGCGGCTTCCCTGCCCTGGGAAGCACATGGGAGACTCCCGTGGCTCTGAGTTAGAAAAATGCTGGCTCATATGCTCGCTCTGTTGACTGTGACTTTTCAGACAATTACTCTACCTCCGGGGCCCTCTGTTTCTGCATTTACAGAGTAAGATAATCATAGTATCTACCCTATAGTGTTATAGAGAAGAGAAGTGGGTTGATATAAATCAAATAAGAAGCTGTGGTGGCCCGATGAGCGGGTGTTGGGCTGTTGACTGCCAGGTTGGTAGTTCAAACCCACCAGCTGGTCCCCGGGAACAAGATAATGCTATCTGCTCCCATAAAGATTTACAGCCTTAAAAATCCTCTATCGGGCTGCTCTGTGTCAGAATTGACTCTGAGGCGTGATATGAGTAAAGCATCTGGCCCTGAGTAGGTGCTTAGTTTGTCCATTCTTTTTCTTTTTTGGTTTCATGTCATCCTTTCAAGAGATATACTCTTTTGACTTCAGTAACATATTTCAAAGACATTCTTGTTGTTTTGCTATCTTCTGAAAACATCTTTAATATACACTTAAATCCATCCCACCCCCAATAAAAATGGATGACAGGCCTTGTCCAAGATCTCTGCTCTTTGCAGCCCATGGATTTGATAACTCGCCCCTTGGGAAAGGAGAGGCCTCCGCAGGTTCCTGGGAGGAGCCATAGCATCGATTGCCTCCTTCACTCCGGCTCCTCGGTGCTCAGTTTGAGGTGGTTTGCTCCCAGAGCAATGCAGAAAGAGATCTCTGAACTCTCGCTCAATCACAGCTTCTCCGGAAAAGGCCTGAAAGAGAGGGCCAGTCCCCTACTGACCCTCTGCTGGAACACCTTGCACCTGTGATAACAAAGCCAGGAGTCAATGTCGCTGTGGGTGAGCCTCAGATGTTGATGGCATAAGAAACTGAGTGTATGTGCGTGGCACAGAGACGGAGAAAGAGGAGAGAGAGAGAAGAGGGATCGAAGAGCGAGACAGAGAGAAGACAGTTTAATGATGACTAAGGAAAAATAGACAAAGATGAGGCAGGAAAGAATAAAGAGAGTTAAGGAGGTAGAGTGTTTCCAGCAAAAGCGTGATCAACTTTACCACTGCCAAGAATCATTCTGGATACCTCTTTTCACCTCATCTTCCCAAAGATCCCAACTAATTTCAAGTCTATTGATTCTTTGTCCCAAATTCATCCAAAATCTGAAGGATGATTTTTCCCTTCTCTCCATTGTTTCTGCACCAAATCTCTCATCTCGGGTCGCATCTTCCGTGTTTGCCTGTGTGATTGCAAAGGGCTCACTTTGAGCTCAGCTGCCACCTTGCTCCCTATAATCCTTTGATGCACAATCTACTTTGAAACAATCCTCTAATGGTTTTCCTCTTGCTCTTAGAACAAAACTCAACTCTAGCCCTTAAGGGTCTATATGCACAGACACACAAAATAGATGTATGTGTATTTATATATATATATTCAAATATATGCATATGTATATATGAATACATATATATTTTTGTGTGTTTCACAGAGGATATTTATACATCAGTGCTTATCTTTGCTGTAAATATATCCATGAAGGTGGTGAAGCATATAAAGGGCAAAGTTATGAAACATTTTAGACCTAACCAAACCCATTGAGGGAAGGAGGACCACACACTCAGGGGGCACCAAGCTTAACTGGCATAACATAGTTCACAGAGACAATGTTCTGCATCCTACTTTGATGGGTAGGTCCTGGGATCTAAAAACTCATGAGCAGCCCAAGGTACAACTACTGACCCCTCACTGTTCTGGAAAAAAATGATGAAAATCAAGCACACAGAAATGATTGATCATCAGTCTTCATGGCTGTGAGACCAGAAGAACTAGATGGTGCCTGGATACCACTACCAACTGCTCTTAGAGGGATCGTGGTAGAACATTGTGGAGGCAGAATATGGACCACAACTCATAATTACAAAATTGGCCAGGTAGGAACTGGTGGAAACCTCATGATTATGTCCCTTTGTCACCCTTCAGTCTGGAACCGAACTCCTCTCCATGGGCTGCGTTTTCAGTCCAACAGTTGATGGGTCTGTAAGAGGAACACTACATGCACCTTAGACTAAGAGATCAAAGGGCAGCATCTACTCAAGGACAAAGAAGGAGAAATGGAAACAGAAAGCACACGAGGAAGCAGAATAAGTTACCTTGCATTGAAAGAATTGCAATGGATGCGATGAGACAAAATGTGTATGAATTGTTGAATTTAAAACTGATGCTCTGCTGTGTAAGCCATCACACACTTCAAACTGAAAAGCTTAAAAAACCATGCTAAATCATCTAGACTGTCTCCTATCCCGTTTTCTCTCTTACCTTCCCTCTCTCAGTCACTGTAGCCCTGGCTCGCTTTCTGGTCATCAAACACATCAAGAACTTAGGATTCCTTTGCCATGGAAAGGATCCGGTTTCCCCAGGTCTTCACATCCCTTGATTCTTTTTATTATCCACGACTCGGTTGCTATATTCTCTTTCAGGTTACTTCCTTGTCCCCCGATTAAAGCAGCCCCAATTCATCATGCTATCAAATGAGCCTGTTTCACTGCCATCAGACACTACCATGTATTTCCCTACCCTTTATACGTCTGGTGACTGTATTCCCTACTAGCATGTCATCTTCTCAGGAGCAGCTGTCTGACTTGCCTTGTTTTCAATTTTTAGGAAAGTTCAAGGCACAGAGTAGGTGCTCCTTATTTATTACTTTCTCACTGAAAAAAAATCAATGGATGGATGGATGCATTCAGTGCAGCGAAAGATGATAGTAGAATACTGGTCGAAAGCTGCCTTTTCACTCCCTTTTACGGTGATGATTGTGCACTACCACTATGGGTTGTTTAGAGAGTGCTGGTCCGTCCTGCTGCTCCTGGCTACACACTGGAGTGCTAAACACAAGGGGAGGAGTTCACCCCCCCCCCCCCAGCAGAAAGCCAAGGCTGTCTACTCTCATAAAGATTTACAGACTTGGAAATCTTAAATAGGATCACTAGTTCAGAATTAGAATCGACTCTGTGGGTGGATTATTTAGCCCTGTAGTTTCAAAGGAAGGTGAAATGATCACCTCTTCCCCAGGGGCTATTTGAAAAGGTAGGGACATGATATAGCCATTGGGGCTACTAAGTGCATCAAGTGGAGGGACACGGGGAGGCTAAACCACCCGCAATATGCAGTACTATTAAATAGCACATCTCACTCCTATTCCCCGAGAAGGCCAATAGAATACTGACAGAGACACAATGGTTGAGTCTAATCTTTTTATTTACTGGTAGCTGTAAGCTGGGGTGTGTGGCTCTTTCTAAGCTCCCAGTTCTAGTGCTCCAGGTGGTATCTATGCAACACATTCAGCTTCAATGCAGAAGAACCTCACACTGACCCAGAAATAGTTAACCGCAGTCAAGACAGCATCTATTTTGCTTGTGAGCCTTTATTTTCAGTGGCTAATAGGAAAGAGAGACACAAGTCCTCCTGGGCGTTGGGGGCTGCAGCATATATGATGTCTCTGAGGCCCGTTCCTGTGATTATTGAGCGGGGCGTGAGTGATAGGAGATTTTGAGGAGCTAAAAATGTCTGACCAGCTAATAACAAGCAGATAGCAGCATCAAGGGGCTGGGGGTGGGTAGAGAGTGAGAGAAGGTAGAAAGAGAATGCAATTCACTCAGAGACAGCGAGGCCTGGTGGGGATCTTTCTCTTTTACACACACACACACACACACACACACACACACACACACACACACACACCAGCCACATCTTTCGGTGCAGATGCACATCCTTATAACAAAGGGACTTTGAGAGTTCATTGAGCACAACTGACATACTAGATGGGCACCCATCTTTTGCACACATGTAGCCTATTTACACACCACATGCAAAAATGCTCACCATACAGATATGCACACACACAATGATACATGCTACTAAGACATGAATATTTCTAAGAGCAGGTCGGTACAGCTACAACTGATACAAACACAGAGTGAGTATATAAACAAATGCATACGTGCAGTGAAATGCACACGCTACAGAAGTACACATCAAAGGTATACCATACACATATTGAAAATTCTCTTAGAAATGTAAAATCCTCAAAGACAACTATTACACAATACCTATACCACATATGGGGTCCTGGTGACATAGTGGTTCTTAGTTGGACTGCTAACTGTAAGGTCAGCAGTTAGAAGCCAGTAACAACTTACAGGGGAGTGATGAGGCTTTCCACTCCCGTAAAGAGTTACTGTCCCTGAAATCCACAGGGACACCTCTGCTCTGCCCCACAGGGTCACTATGAGTCAGTATTGACTCTAGAGCAGTAAGTTTCTACCATATATAGGTATGTTCTTGTCCTTTGCTGAAAACTACATTTAAAAAAATTAACTCTCAGATCCCTGCTCCAGTGATAACAGCAGTAAGTCAACACAATGCACAAACATTACTTTGAAGCTGCCAGATTAAAAAATTATCATGTAGAGAAAACTAATGTGTCTTGCGACCCTTTCTCACCTCTGTGGATATTAATGCTTGTGAAAATCATGCTTGCCACAGGCAGGAAACCATCCCTCATCCGAGCTGGGACAGGGCCTATTCCTCTGCTGCTCCTTGGCCACAGGGGGAGCAGATCAGGAGAGAGAAGGGTCAAGGCCAAGACTCCTGCCAGCTTGAGAAGGTGCTGGCCTGGCTCACAGAAAACATCTGGCACCAACCTCTTGTTTGACTTGGGGCGTGTTTTTCTTGTCTGTGCATTTGTTTCTTTATGTGTAAAATAAGAAGGACTCGTGTAAAAGGATGGATCCAGATAAACTCTAGGACATAATAAAAACATGTTATTTTTGATGATGCTAGACCTATATCGACCCTGTGTCCAACAGAACAAGACCCTGCGTGATCTTGTCCCAGCCTCACACTTGTCCCTCTGCCTGAGCCCATTGCTGCAGCCAGGGTGTCACTCCATTTCCCAAGGGCTTTCCTATTTTACTGCCTCATTCACGTCATCAAGCATGATGTTCTTCTCCAGGGGCTGGCTTCTCCTGACCACATGACCAAAGCGTGTACGAGGAAGCCTTGCCATCTTACTCAGGGGCACTCTGCCCAGACTGCTTCAACAGACTGGCTTGTCTTCGCAGCAGTCCATGGACTTTCAGTGTTCTTTGCCAGGACCACAATTCAAATGCAGTCATTTTTCTTCAGTAATATTTATTCAATATCTAACTTTCACATGCATAGCAGGTCATTGGAAACACCATGGCGTGGGACAGGTGCACCTTCGTCCTCAAAGTAACATTCTTGCTTTTTAATGCTCTAAAGAGGTCTTGTCCAGCAGATTTACCTAATGCAACACGTTTTTGGATTTCTTGACCATTACTACCGTGAGCATTGGTGTCAATCCAAGCAAGACAAAATCCTTAGCAAAAATATGATATCTCCATATTCCAAAAGGCGATGGAAAGACTTATGACAGATGACTCGATGAAACACCGGTTTTCACGTTGACTCCATTTTCCTTTTCTCCCTGGAGGGCTTCTGCGTGCGTTGCTGCTCTAACTGGGCTTCTCCACCATGAAGGGCTGCACCCCATTTTATAGTTATTGAATATTAAGTGTCAGTTCCTTTGTCAAACCATTTTCTTTAATGATTTCACTTAATCTTCACAATAACCTTTTGGACTGGGTTCTACGATTATACCTATTTTAGTAATGAGGAACCTGAGTCATATTTTGTCCATGAGACTTGCCCAAAGGCAGCATTTGGTGAATGCTGAGGCCAGAATTCAAACCCACTTTCCCTACCAAGACTGGCTTCACGGTTTTAGACAGTTAGCAAATGATGCCATCTCGAAGTCACAGGTTAGGGTAAAGCTAAGATAAGAATCCCTGTTCAGGGCTGAGAAGGCCAGTTTGTAACCCTGACCTAAGGCATAACTCATTTCCCATTTAATACCAAGTCTCTATTCAAGTTTGTAGCAACTTCTAGCCTCTTTAGCTCTACTGCTCCTATCTGTTACCCTTAGGTTTCCCACCAAAAATCATAGTTCATAACTTTGGACCAATCCATATACAGTATTTATTTAAATAATATCCATTTTGAATGACATGGAACTCTTGAAGAGAGACGTCCTAGGCATCAGTGAGCTGACGTGTCTGGCCGTCATTGTGAATTAGACAATCATATGTTCTGATGTGTTGGCAGGAATCGTGTCACACTCATTGTCAAAAAGAGCACTTCAAGACTCACACTGAATTATAGCATCGTAAGTGGTGGAATAATATCCATACACCTAGAAGACCAGTTATTGAGCATTGTTAAAATTTGCATGGCAACTATTAATGTCAAAGGTGAATAAATTGAGGAGTTTTACCAATGTAAATAGTCTGCAAATGATCAAACATTTAATCAAGGTGCATAGATAGTTAATGGTGAGTGGAGTGGGAATCAAAGAAAAGGTTACCTGGTTGGAAAAGATGGCCTGGTTGATAGATATGACACCAGAGATCAGATGGTAGAATTTTACAAGGCAAATGACCTTTTCATTAAAATAATATACATACATATATAATTTTCTCAAATACACAAACAGTGGCTAAACTCAGGAAATCAAACACTACATTTCTGAAAAACAACAACAACAATGGAGACGCTCGATATAATTAGTTGAACAAGGCAAGGGGTCAACTGCCTGCAGAAGGGACCATCAATTGCTCATAGGGAAGAAGTTCAATTTGAATCTGAAGAAAATGAAAAGAAACACATGAGACAAAAAGTACAACCTTGAGTGTATCCCACCTAAATTTGGAGATCCTCTCAATAGTAGAGTGGGCCCATTGAACATCATGACCCCAAGCCAGATAAAGCGGTGGGATGACAACAGGGACGTTACACGGGAGAGCAAGTGGTCATTCAAAAGGAATGAGAGAAAGAAAAGACCATATTAATGTTAGAAGATACTCTGGAAATTTCTTTTGAATGTAGAGTAGCTAAAGAAAATGGAAGAAATGCTAAAATAAAATAAATGAACAGAGGGTTTTTAAAAGTACTTTAAGAAGACAAAATAAAGCATTAAAATAAAACATGCCCAGCCCTGGAATAAAAGGCATACAAGGAAGAACACGGGTGGGGTTTCTCATGTTAGAAGAATAAAAGGAAATGTTTAGACTTCAGCTCTAAGATTGACAGTTCCTGTGGGCAAGGCATTAACAATGAAAGAAGGATCAAAAGAAATAGAAGGGGGTAATTGTAACCCCCCCCCCCAAAAAAAATAAAGAACTTGTTGATATCCAACCACTCCATGTAGCATAAAATCAAGATAAATGCACTGAGGGAAGAAGTTCAAATATTACTGACAGAAGAAGTCTAAATTTCACTGAAGGTATTGGCAAAAAAAAAGGTTTCAGAATTGCAAAGTACTAATTGAGATGTTTCAACAAACAGATGAAATTTTGGAAGCGCTCCCTCATCTCTACCAGGGCATTGGAAGACAGCTACTGGCCAATTATCATTTTGTTTGTCCGTAGGGTCATTATGCAGCAGAGCCCATTGAAGGCACCTAGGATCAGCAATAACATAAGTATTACTGAATGCTTCTGCAGGTCTTAAGGTGGTTTTATTGTTGGTGATGCTGGTTTAATGTTACCCTTTGTATACTTCATATTGGTGGTTGAGAAAGAAGAGTTCGGAATCAGGATTTGGGGGTAAGATGCTCACTCAGTTACTCATTGCTCTGTTACCTTAACAGTACTCCCTAATTTTTTCTGTTTCTTTACTTTCATGTAAAATGAGCTTCACTTAATCATGAGCATGACAGTATTTCTATCTAACAAAATGTGTTAATAAAACTATATGTAGCCGAGTAAGCCCACACGGAAGAAGCACATTGGCCTGTGTGATCATGATGTGTCGACGGGATCAAGTATCAGGTATCAAAAGATGCAAAACAACTATATCAAAACGAATGGGGGCGGTTGAAGTGGAGACCCAAAGTCCATCTGTAGATAATTGGATATCCCCCCACAGAAGGGTTATAAGGAAGGGATGATTCAACCAAGGTGCAGTATAGCACCAATGAATCATGCATCATTCCTCTAGCTCCTGAATGTTTCCTCCCCACCACTACCATGACCTAGTTCTACCTTACAACTGTGGCTAGACCAGAGAGTACACATTGGCATGGCTAAGAGCTCCTGACATGGAATTTAGGAAAGATAAACTCCTCAGGAATAGTAGTGGGAGTAGCGATATCATGAGGGTAGGGAGATGGTCAGGGAGGGGAAAGGGTGAGAAGCGGGGAACCCATTACAAGATTGGATATAGTGCCCACCCAAGGGAACAAATAGCAGAAATATGGGTGGAAGGAGACAATGGACTGTGTAAGATACGAAATAATAATAACAATATATAATTGATCAAGGTTTCATGAGGGTGGGGGGTAGGAGAGGGAGGGGGTATAAAAGCTTATAACAAGGGCTCAAGTAGAAAATGTTTTGGAAGCGATGATGGCAACATATATATAAATGTGCTTGATACAACTGATGTATGAAATGTTATAAAAGCTGTAAGAGACCCCAATAAGATGACTTAAAAAAAACCCAACAACTATATGTAGTGTTTAAGATATAATCCAGACTCTAAGTACCACGAGCACCGCCATCAATCATCATCATCAACATAATAAACAGTATGGACCTGCAGCCCTTTACAGGAGAGGACTTAGACATTCATGCAAAGTGAAATTAACAAATAAAATTAAAAACCTTAAGCAGCATCAATATAAAGGCGTGTTTGTAAGTGATGATATCAGCCATTTGGTTCATCTTTAAAGAAATGAGGGTCTTGGGAATTTAACCATTTCAGTGAAGTTGTTTTTACATTATTAACTGAGAAAACCTAGATGCACTTGAAGATATTTTTTAGTTTTAGGGAAAAAAAGGATGCCAGAAAGAGCCAAATCACACCTGTGAGGGTGATGGCTAATAACACTGCCACAGAATCGCCCTTTTTGGATGAAGGGAAGGAGCATCATCCTGGCGAGAAGACCTTTCTGGGGAAGCTTTCCTGGGAGCTTTTCTGCAAAAACTGGTTCACCTGCTCAAACTCTCTCACCATAATCAGATGTCCTCATTCTTTGGCTCTCCAGAACATCCAAAGGAAAGTGTCTTGAGCATCTAAAAAAAATTGTCACTGATGACCATTGCTATTAGCCAGACCATTTTTGTTTTCACTGGGCCGCGTCTACTTTTTTGCTTTGATTGTGCATTGTGTTCAGAATTGTTTTGGCAAAACACTATTTTATCTCCTATTACAAGTCTTCTGAGAAATCCTTCAGGATCTTCTTCCCCATTGCTTGAAGTTTCCATGGAAAACTCTGCTCTTGTCTGGAGCTAATCTGGGTGCAATAGTTTTGGCATCCATTGAGCATAAAGTTTGCTCAATTTTAAGCTTCAGTCAGAATAGTGGAAGCTAAATCAATTGACATGTCAATGTTATTGGGTATTGTTTCTGCTGCTAATCACTGGCCCTCTTCAATTAGAGCATGAGCAACATTAATAATTTCTTCAAAAATTGATGTGGATGGTCTTCTACACCATCTCATCCTCTGTTAAAGTGAGCTATTCCCTTATAAACTCTTGGTTTCTTTAGGGCATTGCCCATATAAAATTTGCATAAAGCATCGATGATTTTTACCATTCTTCCACCCAAGTTTCATCATGAATTTCATGCTTGTTCTTGTTTCAATTTAGCAGAATTCATGTTTCTCTGATAGGGGTCTTTTAATAGGGATGTCTTATCCTTCTTAGTGCCTCAGACTGGATCCTGCTCAGACATGTTAAAACAGGTTAGTAGGACCATATTTTAATGCAGAAAACATTTGAAATCCATGTATAGTTTTCTCATAATACCCACTTTCTATGAACTTTTGAAAGCCCCTTCTATAGCGGTTCTCAACCTGTGGATCATAACCCCTTCGGGGGTCAGACGACCCTTTCACAGGGGTTGCCCGATCCATCACAGTAGCAGAATAACAGTGATGAAGTAGCAACGAAAATAATTTTATGGTTGGGGGGGTCACCAACATGAGGGACTAAATTAAAGGGTTGTGGCATTAGGAAGGTTGAGAACCACTGCCTTATACAGTTTGAATTTGATGATGGTTCTTGTTTTATATTTTGGCCTGTCCCCGTTTAGTCACTCCTTAGTGGGTTTCCCTGGGCCATCTCTTTTCTTGATCACCACCCTCCCACATCCCATTTCCTGAATGTTATTTGTTGTCCCAGACCCACCCTAATTCTCTCTCTTCCAAGATTCAGCAATGCAACGAACCCAGATTTAAACGGTAGACCTGCACATTTAATGGTGTTACCTAGGTCTAGTGGTGGGCGGGTGACACCAGAGGTGGCATGCTTAATTTTAGTGACAAGGTTCCAGGAGCCTTTTAGTGTCCCCACATATCCTGCTGCTTCGCATTTAGTGGTGCTTCCTGGAGTTCTTTTTTTACCCTCGCTCCAGTGAGAGAACTTTGCTTTTCATCCTCCTTGCCTTTTTAGAGTTACCATTTTCCTTCTCGATCATTTACAAAATTCTCCCACCCACTTTGATAGAGCATGCTATATTTTGTCATAACAAGCCTGTGCTTAAATTACTGTGTAATCCAAAAATTTTGAAACCTTGATATGTTTCTTTGATAACATTAGATCCTATCCAGTGTAGACATAGCCCATTTATTGTGCTTTTCAGATATTAAGGGTTGGTTTTCTTTCTTTCATTCTTTTTATTTTTTTTAACCAATTGAAGGTTCATGGCAACACTGTGGGGAACAAGCTGATAGGCACCATTCCCCCACCCAATTGCATGTGCTCACTTCATGTTTCTGTATCACATTTTGTTAATATAAACTTTTTCCTAATGATATTGTGTAAACATAATTTTTATATTCACTAGAAAACAAAAGGTTGTATGATTCAATTTATTGCAATATTTGCTTTATTGTGGTTGTTTGGGAATGGAATTTGCAGTTGTGTTAGTCTGGGTTGACTAGAGAAACAAATTCACAGGCACTCATGTGTGTATATGAAAGATATTTATATGAAGAGTAATTGTATATTAAGAAAACATCCCAGCCCAGTCCTGATCAAGTCCATAAGTCCAATATTAGCCCATATGTCTGATGCCAATCTATAAATTCTTCTTCACACACACACACACAAAACATGCAATGACGCTGAATGCAGAAAGATCATTGGCAAGTCAGTGGAAAGTCTTGTGAATCCAGTTGGGGTAGAAGCATTTCAGTGCTGGTGTGGGTCTCCACGTGGCTCCTCCAGCTCCAGGGCTATGGCTGCAATCAGCATAGCTCCATGTGGCTTGTTATCAGGAAGACTAAGCAGAGAGAGAGAGAGTATGTGTCCTGCCTGCAGTGAGCTATTTATGTGTAGAAAATTGGACATCTCTCCATAGAAGGGCTATAAGGAAGGGATAATTCAACCAGGGTACCATATAGCAGCAATGAAACATACATAATTCCTCTAATTTTGAATACTTCCTATTCCCAACTTCCATGACTCAGTTATACCTTACAAACCCTGCTAGACCAGAGTACACATATTGGTATAGATAAGAGTTCTCAACACATGGAATTCAGGATATATAAACCCTTCAGGAACAGTAGTGGGAATAACGATATCATGAGGGTAGGGAAATAGTGGGGTGGGGGGAGGAGAAGGTGGGAAAAGGGGGAACCCATGACAAGGTTGTATAGACAGCCCCAACCCCTGGGGGTGAATAAAAGAAAGGTGGGAAGGTGGGTGAAGGGAGAAAATGGACAGTGTAAAAAACAAAAGAACAGTAATATATATATATATATATATATATATATATATATATATATATATATTTGATCAAAGTTTTACAAGGGTGGGAGGGGGAGGGAGGGAGGGGAAAAAGAGGAGGAGCTGATACCAAGGGCTCAAGTCGAAAAAAATTGTTTTGGAAATGTTGATGGCAACATATGTACGTGTGTATAATACCATTGAATAATGAATTGTTAGATTTGTAAGAGCCCCCCCCCCATGAAATGATTTTTAAAAAGAAAGAAAAACACATAACAAAGGTTCAAAGATTGCTATCTACAATGACAAAATACAACAGAGATAAACCCCAATATGCAAAAACAATGAAAATATTAAAAATTATATGAAGCCCAAAGTGTATCACAAGGGAGAACAAGTGACAAGATTTTAACTACTCAAGTAGATTTATCATCTTAAACTCCTGTAATGGTCTCCCTAGTACTCTCTGTCTGGTAACCAGTTTATTCCCATTTCTCAATTATAGTTAGAGGGAAATCACTGAAGATTTATTCCCTGTGTAGACCTGCAAATATATTTTGGGCTTCTAGCATGCATAGCCTTCTGCACACCAACATCTCACGATGCAGGCTCTGATGCTAGTCCCTCGTTCAGATCTGGATTACATAATTTATAATCCTTGGGTTATGGATATTTGTATGTTTCTTCCATGCAGATCTAGTTGAGGTATCACTTAAATGACTCCTTGTTTGGAAACAAGCTTTTAAGACCCCAGACACTATTTTATCTGATAGTTGGGCGTCATTTAATTTCTTCACCACACTTCACTGGAACTCCCATATCTTCTGTGCTTCCTTCATGAGGGCAAGTAGTGAGCAGGACCAAGAATTAGTTGTTTTTAGATTTGAGCTAGTATTAAGTATGAGTCCCAAATCCATTCCTGAATTTATGTTGTTGTTTTTTTAAATCTGCTTCTGGCTCACCTTAGAAACATCCTTGTCAATTTATGGCCAAGACTCTTATGGGTCATCTCCCTGGGGCATAAGGCCCTTCTGTTTATAGTGTCATTGATTAGCCCATGGCAATAGTTTTTAAAACACTACTGAGAGAGGGAGAGTGAACAAGTACAGGCTAACTATTTCAACACATGTATTTCAACACATGTATTATTCACTTGTACAGAATAATTCCTTACACGACTGGGCACTATTTACACAAATGATTGGAGTTGGTTGTCACGGAATACTTACAACGTTCCCTGATGATGTCCATCACAGGTTTGCCAGAATAATACTTATCTTACAGCAAGTGTGGCTTTGAAGTAGTAAGTCAATATTGGTCTGTCTACCAATCGTTGAGTACTCTGGGCATAGCGGTCTTCTGTTTCTACACACCCCATTTAATTTCAGTCCTAAGTCCTCAGGTTATAGGTGCACTTGAAGTAGAATCTTAGTGGGGTTTCCACAGTGAATGTCTCTGGTATGGCCTTTGGAATGCGTTGTGTGCCTTGAAGAGACAGGGTTCGATGCCCCAGTGTTCTATGGCACTTGGCCTGAATCCCCAGTGTGTGGACAGAAACGTGGGCCCATGTGCTTTGTTAGGTGCATATTATGAGGCACACTCCCCCCTTAGAGTCTTTAAATGAATTGTTAGTCATTCCCCTACCTCACCTGCCTTGCTAAGGTCGATTTTTCTTGTTCAGTTTTGCTCTGTCTCCCTACTTAGGTCTCTTCGAGTGTCTTCTATAGCCTGGCTTCTAGGATGAGGGATATTGTGAAAACGAATCATTCTTGTGCCCTCATTTGACAGAGAGACAAAGAGGTTTATGACTGGAGGGATGGGCCCACCGAGACAGACTGCATTTAGGTGTTGCCAAGTTGGCTCTGATTTAGAATGACTCTGTTCAAAAGGACAAAACACTACTTGATCCTGGACCCTGCTCTCCTCTGTGGTTCAGTTTGAGCCTACTGGTGCAGCCACTGTGTCAACTCATCTCCTTGGGACTTCCTCTTGGTTTTTGATCCTCTGTTTCACCAATCATTATGTCCTTTCCCAGGGACTGGTTTTTCCTGATAACCTACCCAAAGTTCACGAGATGAAGTCACCCTTTCCTTGCTTCTAAGGAGCATTCTAGCTGCACTTCTTCAAAGACCGATTTGTTTGTCCTCTTGTACACTTTCATCATTCCTCTCCAACACCATAATTCAAATGTGCCAGCCCTTCTGCAGTTTTCTTTGTTCATTGCCCATGTCTCCTATACATATGAGGTGATTGAAAAGACCACATTCACCTTAATCTCCAAAGTAACATTTTGCTCTTGAACATTTTAAAGAATTCATTTGCAGAGTTGCCTAATACAACACACCATTTGATTGCTTGACTGCTGCCTCAGTGACCTTTGATGATGGATCCATATAAAATGAATCCTTGACACCATTAATCTTTCCTCTGTTTACTATGAGTTCTGTTGATCCAGTTGTGAGAGGTTTTGTTTGTTTTCTTTATACTGACGAGACATACAGAGGCATTCAATTCTTAGGCCCAAGTTTTTTCGTTGTTCTTGCTACTGTAGATGACTATATGGGCAGAATACACCCAAGGCCACCTCATCCAACCCTCTTGCTCCAAAAACTTTTATACCTATGTGGCTTGTATGACTATGTGGCAATTAAAGGCATTATTCATTAAGCTAGATCTGACATCCAAGTTATTTGTGAGGATTAACTGAGTTAACACAGATAAATTACTTACAAAAGTGTCTGGCAAAGTCTAACCAAATGTAAGCATTTGCTTCTTGTATGTTCTATCATATATGATCCTATAACACAGAGATCCCCAAGCTATATACTTGCCTCATTCCTTTTAATAATAGAACCATCTCTCCTGTCCACTTTAATTGAGCACGTGGCTGCCAATTAGATATTACATTTCCTAGCTTTCCTTGCAGCTAGATGTAGATATATGGTTAGATTCAGGTCCATGGAGGGTGAGTGTAAATAAGGCAAGTATAATTTCCAGATTTCTTCTGAAAAGACATACTTTGGATCTGCTCTGGATTTTACCCTCCCATTTCCTGTTGGTTCAGAAATAGCAAATTGGAACAGGTACCTTGAACTGAAGAAAATGTCTCATGTCGAGGACAACATAGCTGACCCACAGTCTGGATCACTGGGTGAACACATGCGGAAGAGTGGACCCCACCCCACCCCCCAAAAAAGTTTGACTCCCCTTGAAGCTTTCATGGGAGGGAGAAGCATATCCCTCTTTTGGTTAACCCTTTGCCTTTTAGGGCTCTCTGGCGAAACACCCGAACCTGAACCCCACTTAAAGTCGGGCAACCTACATTTTCAGTTGTCTCTCCTATGATTGTCCTCATTTGCTCTTTTCTCCAGCTGAACTGCTATTATGCTGCTCATATTGATGGTCATCTAACATTATTAGTTTTAGTCCCTCCATGCTTTTGCTCCGACTGTTTCTACAACTGAAATATTCTTCATTAAAAATATGAATGTCTAAAGAGTAAGGCCAAGCATGAAAAGCGTGTTGCTGCCACTTAGTTGGTTGTAACGTATAGTGCATTATGTACAACCAAATGAAGCACAGCCCGTTTTGGAATAATTCTCACAATCATTGTCGTGTTCGAGCCCATTAATGCAGCTACTGTGTTAATACATCTTGTTGAGGAACTTTTTTTTTCTTAATGCCCTTCCACTATACCAAGCAGGATGTCCTTTTCTATGGACTTATCTCTCCTGATAACAGTCCAAAGTATGTGAGATGAAGTCTTGTCATCCTGACTTCTAAGGAACATCCTGCTGTACTTCTTCTAAGATAGATTTGTGTGTTCTTTGGGCAGTCCATGATACTTAGAAATCCAACAGGATTGGGGCTTGGATCTTGACACTTTGAGTTTATTACCTTGAGTAAGTCTTTCCACTCTCTGAGCCTCTTTTTCCCCACCATCTGAAAAAATAAGTATCATGTAAAATGGATACTTGGAAACTTGTAGGAATATTTGTGATGATTTACATAAAGCGTGAATACAGTGCTTGGTTCTCAAAGAAAGCTGAGGTTACTGGTATGATTATCACGTAGCCAATAAGTCCTGTAATTCATCCGCTTCCGAGTTTTCCACATTTCCTTGATAATAATATTCTGATGATGCTCATGAAACACACAACTTCCCTGGCTCCTTCCTCAGACCCTTCTGCAGAGTTTGGATGTGGACGTTGGTTGATGAACTCATATTTAAGATGATCCCCTTTCCCACTGCAAGTGATTCTTCTCACCAAGGAAGTTGGAAAAATTGGATCCATTTCCCCAGCTAGAAGCAGCTACCTCTTTCTCATGTGGGTAAGCTCTTCTTGTGCTCTTCTGCTTCATCTATTCCCACTTTGCATTCTTATTATTTTTGTAATGTAAGCGCCTTTATCTCTGCTAATAATAGCCGCCACTTATGGAGGCCTCATTAAGTGTCAAACATGATGCGAGTACTTTACATACATTATTTTACCTAATCCCGTAACCATCCGCTCATCAGCCGATGATAAATAATAATAGCTAGTCTACTAAGGAACCCCGGTGGGGCAATGATTAAGTCTACAGCTGCTAATCCAAAGGTTGGAGGTTTGAATCTACCTCATGACTCTGCAGCAGGAAGACTTGGCAGTCTGCTCCCATCAAGATTTCAGCCTAGAAACCCCCCAGTCACCTCTATCTATTCTGTCACCTAAGGTTGCTATGACTCAGAATAGAATCAGTGACAATTAACAGCAACACCTCTGCGTGTACTTTAAAATGTGTCAAGCACAGAAGGGGGGCACCTTCCACCTGTGATCTCATTGACTCTGGCCTCCAGCCCGCCTAGATTCGCATGAGGATCCACATTGACTGGAGAAGTAGCTAGCCTCCGAGGGGCAAACTGACTTGTCCAAGAGCAAGCAGCCTGGAAGTAGAAGCAAACAAGCGAAGGAGCACATCAAGGGCAGATGGTGGGAGCAGGATACATCGCCTGACTTCTGCAGGGAGAACATAACTTCTGATACCACTGTCGATAACTTCAGAGAACATCCCCTCCCAGAGGCAGCAAGCAAACAGAGACGATTCACGGCCTTTCTTCCTGTGTCCCCGGAGGTGCAGACAGCTGCAGCACCCATCTGGGCACCTGGGGAGGGGAGGAGCAAAAGGGAAGTTAGCTTCAGCATCCTCCCTACTGACCAGCCTCAGAGTGGGGAGAAGTCAAGAGGAGCTTTACTCTCAGGGTATGAGGTCAGAAATCAACCCCCTTTAGAAATTTGGGGGGATGCGTGCAATTATAAATATATTTGAAATTCTTCATATGGTCACAATGAATGGTTTCTAGTCATTGAAGCATTTATTAATCAAATCTTTGCTGGCTATGATGAATCAGATGAAATTCTTCTTCCCTAAAGGAGCAAAGGAGAAGAGTTTATCATCTCTCTCTCCTCAACTAAGGAAACCAACTTAACAACAAAATGAAGCAAAATATGATTTGCTTCAGGTCACAAGGGTTTATGAAAGGCAGCTCTGAACTCTAGACCCCACTTTACATAATGAGATCTTGCCTTTCCCTTTCCCATGTCACTTCCACTACATGAGGCCCCCAGTGGGGGAGTGGAGCCAGGTCTTGATGCTGGGGAACAAGTCCTTTTGTGAAGGGGGACAGAAATGCTGCAGGATTACTTCATGCTTTAACGAAATGCAATCAAATACCATCATAGTAGGTAGAATCTGGTATTTAAAAGCCCTATCAGTCCTATAAGGAGTCCTGGTAGTGCGGTGGCTAAGCATTTGGCTGCTTACCTAAAGGTTGACAGTTCGAACCCACCAGCCATACAAATATGGGATAAAGATGTGGCAGTCTGCTTTCTTAAAACTTTCAGCCTTAGAAGCCCTCGGAGGGCAGTCCTCCTCTGTCCTACGGGATGGCTCGGAGTTTGAATGTGTCAAAAGCAATGGGCTTTTGGTTTTTGGAGAGGGGGCTGTGTTGGAGAGGGGGCTGTGTTGGAGAGGGGGCTGTGTTGGAGAGGGGGCTGTGCTAGGGAAGGAAGAGAATAACTGATCAGCAGCAACTTCCTCTTAAAAAAACACTTCACATTCTAAAAACACTTCACATCTAAACGATACTCATCATTTACATGTGAACCAGCACTCCAGAGTTTTTGAGAACTTCGTGCCTAATTCCCCATTGAGCCGCCAGGAAGTCTAGTGAGATGGATGAAGAAAGGGAGACCCGCAGAGGTTAGCTCAGTCTCCTGCCCAACGTTTCATGGATGCTGGGGCCCTGCCTTGAAATTCATTGCTCCACTCGCTCACATCCCCTTCACATTTCCGTTTGCTTGGCTGAAACCCTCCTTTTCACATAGGAATATTTTCTCCTGCCTCCAATCATCTCTGATGTGAGGTAGAAATGCAGCCACGGTAAAGAATGATTCCATCACATTCTCGCGTAGAAGCCTTGCGAGAGATGAAGTGTTCCTGGCTGAGAGCACCTTGTTCTTCCAAGTTAGTGCCAGGTGTAAAGGGCTCCTTATACCATAGTCAAGGAGAAGAAATACCTCCTGGTGGAGTTCTGAGGGGGAGGCCAAGCGCCAGACCATTCGATCACAGAGTCACCAGGTAGAACTGCGAACTTCTCAGGAAGCAGCTCACGTGCAACGGAAACAGATGGCAGGTATATTTGGAAATCATTCTTTCCAGGATTTTCCCTGCAACCAGAGCCTGAGAGCCAAGTGGACAGCTGCGTCATTATCTCATCAGATTGCCAACCTGGGTAGTTCAGAATTAGGATCCAAGTCATGTCTGTTAACTAGTGGGCCAAGGAAAGTCTAGTCAACATAGGGCATCAACAGTGATGCGGTCAGCTAAGTTCAGGACACCTCAGGCCCAGGACAGCGAAAGAGGACGGACATAGTTCACCTTTTGCTATGACTGCTGCATAGGGAGAACGGCAAATAGGTCAGACTCGTTGTCAGGTTGGGGAAGCAATAGGGAGATGGGAGAAACGATTATGCATAGCCTCAACCTCTTTTTTTATTCTCCTTTATCTATCATGGTTCCTCCCTCCCCACCCAAAAAACACTACAGCCCAACTTGCGTGACCACCAAATTTCATTTCAGATGCCCCTCCAAAGGGTCCTAGCACCCCGGGGCATTGCTAGTGCCTGGCCAGGATCTGATCTACCCCGGTTTGTCACCAGGCATGTGTAGTGGAATATCGCCCATACAAATGATCATAACTAGTTGGTGCTGTTGAGTGGATTCTGAATCACTGCAAGCCCATATGTGGCAGAGTAAATCTGCATTCCATAGGATTTTTTATTGGCTGCCTTGTCCAAAGTAAGTTTCCAAGGCATTCTTCTGAGATCCTTCTGGGTAACCTTGAACCACAATCTTTAAGGTTAGCAGTACAGCACACCAACCATTTAGGCCACAGTACCCTACTCCTGGTACCATAAGGCATTAGTCCGAGTAGAATAGAGAAACAAATTCATAGAGACACTCATATGTACATTAGAGTGAGTTTTACATAAAGGGTAATTGTACATTAAGAAAGTTTCCCAGCCCAGTCCAGCCCAAGCCCATATGTCTGATATCAGACTATATGTCCAATACTAATCTGTAAAGTCCTCTTCAGACTCATGAAACACATGCAATGATGCCGAATTCAGGATGATCACAGGCCGGTGGGTAGAAAGTCTTTGGATCCAGTGGTTTTGTAAGCATCTTGGTGCCGGCAAGGGCCTCCACACAGCTGCTCCAGGGCCCAGGGCTGCATCAGGGTCGGTCCATGTGGTTTCTCCTCAGGAATGTCTCGCTGGGAATCAGCCTTGTGTCTTGTCAATAAAGTATCTCCAAGGGAGTGAGGAGAGGGAGGGAGAGAGAGAGAGAGAGAGAGAGAGAGAGAGAGAGAGAGAGAGAGAGAGAGATTCCCATCTTGAAGGAGGAAAATACAGCTGTTCCCAGAATTCCCAGGAGAAGGCCATGCCCACACAGAAGCCTCATTGGCTAAGACCCAATTGACAGGCTGGACTCCATTCCTTCACTCTTCATTCTCACATTGACTAAAGATTATATAACCACCACCGACCACCCAGGGACTCCTGTGATATGCAGGGTGTCCATGTTCTGGGGTTCCCTGATGAAGTTCACATTTATGGTCCTGGTACGATTATGGAGCGCCCTCTCCCACTTTTAAACGTGTCCCGGTTAGAGTCACCCTGTTGGTAGGAAAACATACCGCAGGATGGAACTCAGGGGAGGGCAGCCCTTTGGATCCCAGCTCCGGCTCCATGCATCTGCCCCTGCCTTAGGCATTCATTTATTTACATCTTGCCTCATGCCGAAAGGGATTGAGGCAGTGACTCCCCCACAAAGTTTAATGCCTTGCCGTTACCATTTAGCACCTTCAAATCATAGAGCTTTAGAGCTTCCCCTCATAAAACCCACTTGGAAATGTGGCATGCATGTATATCAGTGTTGCTGTGTTGCAATGTTTTTCTAGAAAAGCCTTTTATTTTTGGAATTTTACAATGACTTTGGTCAGAAGCAGTACTATTCTTACCAAGATGTTTACTGCTGGAAGGTGCTCCCGGGGCATCTGCAATGCCAATTAGGACAGGAAATTCAAAGTTTCTCAGTGTAAATTCCAGCCTTGACACTTATTAGATGCGCTACCGAGAGCAAGTTGTATCACCTTTCTGAGTTTCACCTTTGTTTTCCGCAAAATGGGGATTCTCATGATAGCCAGTCATTCTAAGACGCATAGTAGGTGGTAGGTTCTAGATCTTAAACAATTTCATCTTTTAATCCCTATAATACTCCAGTGAGAAAGACACCATAAGGAGATACCCATTTGTGCTAGGACTGAGATTCAGGTATCTCAAAAGTCATCAGTATCTCGATCTTCAGGTGTCTCGAAAGCCCTCAGTACTGACTTTCACCCATAGTTGCTCTCATAATGAACTGAATTGACTCCAACAATCATGATGGCAAGTGTTTACTGAGTGTTTGTACTTTCCAGCTGACACAGGGCGAATTGGATTGACTCACTCCTCATATTTATAACTATCTCTTAGTGTATAATATATAATCAATATAGAGAGATGTGTTTGATTTTGCTGTAAGCATTCCATTTATATAGACAGAACTCAGGCCGAGGTTGGGCGAGTGGCCTAACTTCCCAAAATGATGCAGCAAAAATTCCAAGCTGGGCCGAGGTCTCTAGATTGACTAAACTCTCGCAGAGGAGGTGGCGAAAGGGAAGGAAAGAATCAGTGAACCCTCACATCGCTGGAGGGTGCCCGAGCACCCGTCACTTCCCTGTTTGGAAACTGTCCTTTCCATTGGAACCCAAGCCACCATGGCCTCCTCTTTGATTCCCTCGCTTCCTCCCTGCTTTAGCCCAATCCAGTCTCCATGTGAGAGCCGGAGTGGCTTCTGCAAAACGCAAACCGGCCATGCCTCTCGTGGGCTTCGGACCATACAGTGGCTCCATGTTGTTGTGTCGATGTGGCCAGCAATCCTTTGAGGCTCTCAAATCACTTGCACGAACTTCCCCCTCCTGCCTTGCCAGGCTCATCTCCTGGGACCACCCCCTTGTTCTCAGGGCATCCAAGTACAACGGTGTTCTTCGGCGCTGAAGACATCATTCTCACTTCTGAACCCAGGGGCTTTGCATATGCTGTTCCTTCTTCCTGGGAGACCTTTCTGCCTTCCTCCCTGGTTGACTCCTATTCATCTTCCCTCAGGGCCCAGAGCTAGTGGCACTTCCTCAGAGACTATCTCTTTGGTCCAAGTTGTCGTTTCAAGCTTTCCCTCCAAACCGAATGTTTCAGGTTATACTTCCACATGCAGGCGGCCATTTGGTCACCTCTTTCTCTTTCACTGCATCTTCAGCTTCAGGGAAGGGATGGTGTTTGTTTGTCCATGAGCCCATGGGCACGGTATCCCTGGCTCTTAGCACAGAATCCAGCACACAGTAGGTGCTCACTTAATGCTCGTTTAATGAAGGTCAGTTATGCACCTCACACACTGCCGCTCTCATCTCTTCATCTCCTCTCGCCTTTCCTCTGAGCTTGTGTGGAATTTGTCAGCAAGAGAGCCGAGAATTTGTCCTGAATTTTAAACAACATTTGATTCCAAAATGGGGAGATTTAGCAGACAAAGCGCTTTCCTTCATCTTTTTTTTTTTCTTTACTTTTTTTTAAACTAAGGCTGAGATACTGCTCACCCTCTGGGGACATTTTCACCCCCCTCTTTCCCTGCAAAATGGGCGCTGTGAACTGCTCTCTCGGAAATCTCGTGAAAAGGGCAGGGTATTGGAATTTGAGACAAAGGGAAGAAAAATGAGCTGGCTTGAAAAGTCTGCCGGCATCATAATGAGCGAGATTATTCTGGGAAAAGCAAGAGTCTGCTGTAAAGGGCCTGGTAAGAGGCAGTTTATAACCAGCCTCAGGTCAGAGACACAGCACATACAGACAGACAGTCCACAGCCAGACTCCCTGCTCCTAGGGAGTTCAGACGCTGGACGCCATCCCAGCAGTTCAGTCCCAGCATGGCTGGGCAGTTCATTTCAGGGAGACAACATAGGAAGATTCAAAGATGAGGTTACTTCGGCAACACCTGGTGCCACCTCTCCATTCAGGAGATGGGTTCTGGGCCTACCTTGTAAGACACAGAAGGATATAACTCAATGGAAGAACTCAGTCTACGAACATGAGTTCAAATTTGTTTTGCTACCAACCCACTGAAAGAGCCCTGGTGACCTAGTGGGTTATGCATTACACTGCTAACTGCAAGGGCAGCAGTTCAAACCCACCAGCTGGTCTGTGCGAGAAAGATGAAATTGTCTGCCCCCCCTAAAGATTTCATCTTAGAAACTGGCAGGAGCTGTTCGACTCTATCTTATGTGGTTGCTAGGACGCAGAAAGGGCTCGTGGCGATGCACTGTAGATAGTGTGCCATGTCTTCTCCAGCACGCCATTCTCCTGGCTTCAGTGTCTCCACTCTGTATCATATTTAATATTTTACCCTTATAGTTACCCACCGCAGGCACATGTGCTTTGAGCGCACGTCATCCTCATAACACCTTATATGGTGGGGATTGTAGGTGGTACAAACAGTGAAGCCCTCAACAGCTAGCAGGAAAGCTGGCAGCTTCAATGCACAACTTGGAAGAAAGGCTAGTGGTCTATTCGGATAGGTCACAGTCATTGAAAACCCTCTGGCGCAATTCTGCTCTGAAATACACGTGGTTGCCATCAACTCAGAATCGACTCCGCGGCACCAGATTTATTCTTAGTTTCCTTTATAAACATCGACACTTCACGGAAACCAGTTGGGTTATTTCTAGGAGGAGTCTAGCCCAGATTCAGATTCTTAAACCCACGGTGCTCCCGCGCACATGAGCTGTCCCTAGGAAGGCCAAGTCTACACAGGCAAAAACACCCCAGAGAGGGTGAGTGAGTTGTCCAAGGTCTCATAGCAAGTGAGAACACCAGGCTTCAAACCCCAAGCTGCGTGTCTCCTAATCTAGAGCCCTTTTCTCTCCTGCACATGTACGGATAGGGGATGGCATTAATGGGAAAATTGGCACAAAATAATCCTATCAGACACACGCCTGATTCTTGCTTATACTTGAGATTATTTCTATGGTTTGGGACGACTACTATCCAATGGGCATAGCAGTGAACATCAGTAGCATGTCTGTCTTACACATTAAAAAGCCCAGTGACTCAGAGAAGTGAGGTGGCTTCTCTAATGGCTCCATAGGAGAGCTAGACTTCAAATCAGAGTCTGATTTTCTCTAAGGCCCGATCTCTTCTGTTGTACACTGTGCTCTAAAATGAGAGTGCTGGGCTACAAGACCTCGACTGTCTCCCCAAGACAGTCTACAAGGATGTGGCACAGTGGCTTTAAAAGTCTGGCTCAAGACTCCACTTTTCAATAAAACTTAAAATATATATAATGCAGTTTCATTAAATTAATTCTGACACCTGGAAAACCCAGTGTGTCAGAGTGGAACTGTGCCCCATAGCATTTTATTGATTGCCATCTTTTGGAAGCAAGTTGTTAGCTCTTCTTTCTGGGCAACTCTCTGTGTGTTTGAATCACCCACCTTTGTTCAGTAGGCACAAGGTTATCTGACTCCATCCCCCAGCCAGCCTGCCTATCTCCCTGCAGCGTTGTGGGATTCTTATGAAGGTGCAGGGGCCCTGCTGCTTTCATGTGTTATTTGATGATCTGCTAGCCTCAAGATCAGCAGTTCAAAAACCACTAGTCATTCCTTAGAAGCAAGATGAGGCTGTTTGCTCCCGTAGAGATTTATAGCCTTGGAAACCCACAAGAGCATTTCTACTCTGTCCTATAGGGTCACCCTGAGTTGGCATTGACTCAATAGCAGTGGATCTTTTTGGAGGGCAAAGTGAGCAAGGGACACACAGGTGAATGAGCTAAATGTAAAATAGCACCAAAATAATAGCAATAAAATAAGTAAACAAACAGAAATCCAAACTCACTACCATCAAATCAACTCTGATTCATAGTGATCCTCTGGGACAGAATAGAACTTTTCTTATGGGTTTCTGAGACTGTATATATTTCCTGAAATACAAAGCCCCATCTTTCTCCTGCAAAAAGAGGCTAGAGTGGACTCAGATCCCCTTTCTGGGAACCTCCTAAACCCAAAGGAAGATTGACACCAGGACACTTGGAGACCCAGAAAGAATGTTGGGCCTACAGTAGGCAAGGGCCTTCCCCCTAAGCTGTGAGACCATGAGGGAAAAACTTCTTTTAAAGATGGTGGGTGAAGGGAGACATTGGTCCGTGGAAGACATGAAAAATAATAAAAATTTATAAATTATCAAGGGTTCGTGAGAGAGAGAGGGAAAAAATGATGAAGAGCTAATACCAAGGGCTCAAGTAGAAAGAACATATTTTGAAAACGATGGTGGTAACATATGTACAAATGTGCTCAACACCATGGATGGATTGTGATAAGAGCTGTACAAGCTCTCGATAAAATGATTTTTTTAATGGTGTTGTGAATTTAGACATCTAGTCTCCTAAACAGCCCGAGTTCTGGTGTAGGAGTCACACATTGAGCTGTGATCTGCAGAGTCAGCAGTTTAACCCCCCCAGCCACACGGAGGGAGAAAGGCTTTCTTGTCTCATCAAGAGCTACAGTGGAAACCATCCTTTTCTTGGGGTTGCGCTACTGTCCAATGAACGCATGAGGGTAGTGCTGCTAACACCTACGCAACACACTCGCTATGGGTCAGTATCGGCCCCAGGGCAGTGAGTTTGTTTGTTGAATTTGGTCCCCTGAACTGTCGGATAATACATTTCTGTTTGTTAAAGCCATCTACTTGTGATAGTTCTTTCACAGCCGCACTACCGAACTGAGACAGACAAGAATAACCTGAGCAGGTCACATTATTAGTGATCCGGTTTCCTTCACTGTGAAACGGGTGTGGTGCGGGGACAGCTGCTTGGTGAAAATGTGAAGGAGCTCTGGTGGCACAGCGGGTTATGAATTGAACTTACAACCACGAGGTCAGTGGTTCAAACTCAACAGTTGTTCTTTCGGAGAAAGATGAGACTGTCTATGCCAGTAAAGAGTTAAACTCTTGGAAATCCATAGGGGCAATTCTACCCATTCCTGTATTGTCACTGAGTCAGAATTGAATTGATAGCTGTGAGGTTTCTTCTTCCAGTTTGATCAAAATATTGTGAGACCCAAATAGATAATGTAAATAAAAGTCCCTTGCAAATGGTGAAGTGTTTTTCTTCATGTGGCGGTCAGTTTGAATGCCATCGCGATGTCCACTGGCTGCCCAGAGAATCTGCTGTCCTGGGTGGCAAGAGGAAGTCTTCTCTCTGATGGTGGTGGTGGCAGGGGTGGGGAGGGGGTGATTTGGGCCTCCTAGGCTGAGATCCAGGGCTTAGTCTTCCTTTACTTGATCTTGTCTTCCTCCACCAAGCACCTCAGAGATCTGTGGCGAGTTCCCTCATGCAGGGGCGCACCTCTCTCCCTGCAGATTAGTCGCAGTAGCAGATCAAGAGGGTTGAGTGACTGAGCGAGGCTGCAAATGAGCGCCGACTAGCGTGGAGTGCGTGTCTCCAGTGGAAGGGGTTGGTAAGCGGCTTGCACTTCTCTGGCTCCTCAGCACTTAGCAGGTTTCGATAATGAGCTCCACCGAACTGGTGACCCTGGAGGTGTCCCAAGTCTTCCGAAGTGCACTGTGTTCCGTAAATCTGATTTTTGGAGAGGTGATGGCAATTGTGTTACCAGGGAAAGGGGTACAGGCGTTAGCAATGCAGAGCCTGAAGTATCAGGGGCACAGACTGGAGGGCCCTGCGAGGCTCGGGACTTGGCAGGTGTAGGCTGCTGGAGGTCTGTCATGGCACTTTTCTAAGGGCCAGGTGAGAGCAGCTGAACTTAGGTCCCTGCGGACACTGATTAGTAAGGCTCAGGGCCATATGGATGACCATGACCTGTGTGGATGTCTTCAATTTCTCTGCATTCTTTCCACATCAAAGGATTTAAGGGAGGCACGGTATTCTGATAATGCCAGGGCTTCTAATTGGTTCTTTCCTGTTCAATCATGGATGAAAAAATGAATCTGGGGCCAACTTGAATTTGTAAAATATGAATGAACTGGAATGATAACTGGAGCGAGAAAAAATATTACCACCTGATGCACTGATTGAAATGAAATATTCCTACAAGAAAACAAGGGCAGAATGCACATTGCATAGCAACTCAGTTTCTTGAATAGCAGAGTCAGAGAAAGTGGTGTCCTGATCAAGGATGGTGGCCATGCTTTGCATGTGTGCTACACTCAACAGTCCTGGCAAGCATCCAATCCACAGCAGGCTTACTTTGCCTCTCCCAAGTTTCTCATTCTATGGCTTCATTCTGTATGTTTTTCTAGTCTAGTTTCTTTTCCAATTCACCCAGACTATTTAAAATTGGAGTCTGTTCTGATTTCACTTTAATATCCAGGACTGAACTGATTTGAATCCCTAGATCTTCCTGTATACCATTAAAAGAAAGAAAGAAAGAAACTTAGCAACTAAAGGCAGTCAGTTTTTGTCCTAAGCATTCATTATTTACCAATTCCTTTTGTAATTCTTAGATTAGTAAATTGAACATTTATTCACCTAGTCTTCCAATGAATCATTCCACAAATGGCCAGTTAGGCCTGCAATGTGCTAGGCACAGCGCTATATATGAAGGATGACATGAGGGGTAGTAACAATATAGAGTCTGCTATCGTGTCATTTACAGCCTGCTAGGAGAGACAGAAATTAATAAAATAATCTAATAAATAAAGCTAAAGTTGTCATTTTGAGAAGAGCTATAACGAAGACATACTTGATTAGATGAGTGTCTCTGCTCGTAGAGATAGCATCATTAGGAAACACTCTCCTGACGAAGAAATGCTTGAGTTTTGAGATCTGAAGGAGGCATTTAAATGGAGAGGGAAGAGACTTCCAATCAGAGGGGCCAGCTTGAGTAAAGATGCTCCAGCCAGAGGAGGACTTCTACTCAGCCTACTTTACTCACCTGTGATAGGAATGGTACAGCCGGCTGAAGGCTGCATTCTGTTGGATCACCTTTCTTTGAAATGGTCATGAAGAAGGGCCTCTTCCAATTGTTTGGTCAAGTCTTCTGAATTTCTTGGCCTAGGCTAGTGAGTGCTTCCAGCACTGTGTCCTTTTTTGGAAACATCTCAATTGATAGGCCTTCAGTTGCTGGAGTCTTGTTTGCATCTGATAGCTTCAGTTTAGTGTGGCCTTTTCCCTTCTCCATTGGTTTTTCAATCATATGCTAGCTCTTGAAGTGAATGAATGCTGACCGGTTCTTTGTGGCACCGGAATCTGTGTATCCCTTCGATCTTTTGATGCTTTCTACATCAGTTAAAACTTTGCTGAGTAAAAAGAACACACCAAACTCCCTCACAGCGACCCTAGACATGATTCCTAAGGCTGTAACTCTTTTATGGGCGCAGATGGCCTCCTCGTTCTCCCACAGAGTGCGGCTGGTGAGTTTGAATCTCCCACTTTGGGGTGGCCTGCCCAATGTTTCCCCAACAGCGCTACCAGGTCTCCAATCTACTCAGAAAAGCCTTCAATATTGCAGCCCAGACTTGAATCTTTTTTTTTTCCTTCACTCCTTTCTGCTTGAGATATGCTGAGCATTTTCTTTTTTGGTCTTCTGACTCCAAGTCTTTGCATATTTCAGTACAATGCTTTACCATGTCTTTTTTTTCTTCAGTCTGGAAGCTTCAATAAAACCTGTTCACCATGGGTGACCAGACTGGTATTGGAAATATTATTGACATAGTTTTCAGAAGCATAGAGACACACCAGCCAACAGAGCATATCGGATTGACAGAGGAGTGGTGGTTGGATTAGTAATGGAGCAAAAAGCATTTACTCCACCCTGGGGGTGGGTTCTGATAAGGATTTAGATGATGATACTGACATCACTGAGCATTGTGTAAGTACTGAGCTCTTCGAAGAAGTTATGAATATTCTTATGGATGATGGTGATAATGATATTGGTAGTAACGGGTTATAGAATATAAATCGTGTACTAGGCTCTCAATTTTTTTTCTCCCAATAACTCTGAGGTATTTATTATTTTCATACCTATTTAAAAATTAGAGACAGAGGACTTATCGAGGGAAAATGACTTTCCCAAAGTCATAACTACCAAGCAGTTCACACTGGTCCTCATCTGTCATGCCAGTCTGAGGCAAACCCCGGGATCAGTAGAGCTACTGGGGCTGGAGGTCATTAGAGGCGAAACAGACCTGCAGGCAGAATGCAGCTAACAGCAGGTAAATGAGGGTGAGTACAGCGAGCAACCATGACCCTGCCACTTCCCCAGCCCCAGCACAGTGGATGGCGATGTCGGAGGGTCACAGAGAGGCTTAGGGTGGATGGGGAGAGGAGTGGTGAGTGAATGGATGGAGGAAAAGATGGTTGAATCGAATATATGGATGGGGAGGAGAACGAAAGGATGTTCAGATGGACAGGTCAGTCAGCAGACAGCAACTTGCCAGTAGTAGACCTTCTCCGGAGTGGGTTTTGGGGACAGGATCTCTGTTCGGCAGACGGCAGGTGAGTAATGAGAAGAACAAGAGTTGACCTGAATGTCAGAAGTCAGGGAAATCAAATTCTGTAATAGACCTATACTTCTCTGATGTTAGTTACTTGATCTTAGCTAAACCTCCACTCTGTAGACTCTCGAATAAGGAGATTGCAGGGTCAAAATAGACGGAGATTCAATAGAAATCCAGGAGTCTGACTTTGCATATGTGGTTGTTGCTGAATTGTCAGATTTTTACTCCATTAAAAAGCCCAATGCAGGAGAAAGGAAGCATCAGTTGCTCTCAAAGGTCAGGCTAAGTGTGATTTCTAATGCAAATGAGTCAACAAACAAAGCGTTCATCAAAGGGCTGCTGCCTGCATTGTTAAGAGCCTTGTATCTCTCACATCTTATTTTAGTCTCTATTGATGGGGTTATTGTTCCATAACACCCTTCTGGAATACACACCTAGGCTTTCTGCGTGATTTCTATCTCTGGCACGAAAGTGACAACAAAGTGTGTCGTTGGCATGCAGCCTCTTCGGTAATCAACACATCGCTTACTTTCTGAAAGACGTCCTTCATGCCACTTGCCCTGATTTTCACTGCCTTCTGGGAAACTTGAAACTCCTGTGGGGAAAAGAGAGATGAGAAAAACGAAAGGAACAAGGCGCTGGCAATGTGTTTTCTTCTCAGGATCCACTGTAGCCAGTGTCTTTTTGGCACGAGTCCAATCTTTCTTCGTATCCTCAGTCTAGCTCCTCTGCTTGACAGAAGCAGTGGGACCCCTACTTCTATTTCTCTTCAATTCATTCAGTTATTTCCGTCTCTATCCATTCATTCACTTCATTATACACTTAGTAAGTGCTTAATAGGCACCCACGGGAGAGAGCTGAGGCTTTCTACTCCTGTAAAGATTTAGAGTCTCAGAAACGTACAGGGGCAGCTCTACTCTGTCCTAAAGGATCACTATGAGTCAGACTTGACTTCAGGGCAGTACATTTGGTTTTAGGGAATAGGTCTAAAGCTAAATTTACCATACTGAGGCTCCCCTGGGGTTCACCTTCACAAGTGTTTCTGTGTGGTGTATACAGACCCATCTTCTTAAGGACGTTTTCCATCATGCCTTTCCTAGACTCTAGATTCCGAAGCAATGTTTTTTCTGTCTCTTGGTGCTCTAGCGTCCCTGCCATCCCATCCCCATCCCCAACCCCAAGGTGAGCCCTAGCCTCTAGGTAGCCTGCTCTTTACCACTACTCTCCTAGCCATTTCAGTTTTGCATCTTTGCTCAGGCACGTCCCCTTCTCCAGACCACCTTTTACATCCTACCACACCTTGCCGTCCCTAGTCCCTTCTCCATAAGCTTGGATCCTGAGTCACTGTTCCCTACTCCAGGCACTTTGACCTTCCTGGGGCAACCTTCCTCGGCTCTTATAACATTGATTTTTTTTTTTTACTTCTCGCTATAGACTCAGTTATTCTCTCCTGACCAGTTAGTCTGATTTATTAACTAGAGGGAAGTACTGTGAGGTTGCAGACTAGATTCTGTGCCCTTTTAAATTTCATTCATTTGTGGGGTAGTGGAAAGAGCTCTACTGTCAGAGCCTGAGAATAGTGGTCAGACTAGGCTCTTTACTTACTAGCTGGGGTGACCCGGGCAAGTTATAAAAAGTGTCAGAACATCATTTTCTCTTCTGTAAAACAGAGCAGAAATAACCATCCCACAACCTCAGAAAACTATCAGTGAGTTCTTTCAAAGGACTTGGCACAAAGAAGGTGTTTACAGAATGCCATCCCGAGTCCCTACTATGTGCCCAGTTCTGTGCAGGCTCCACCACCTATCACCAGGAAGTCTGCAGCCACTTGGGGACATAGATGACATAGGGAAAAAGAAGAAATGAGGTATGGAACAGAAAGGGTTTTGCATGGTGTGTGCCTCTATTAAGTGCTCAGTAAATGGTGTTGTAATCTACTGATGTGCATTTCTTCCTGTATATCATTTAGCACCCAGCCTATGTGAGAAAATATGGCTCAGTTATGAGTCATAAATGATTGCTCTTTAATCATATAATGGTTTTGAGCTGGAGCTGATTTTGAAATGTAAAGCAGACTAATGAATATCCGTAGCTTTGTGCTATAGTCAGGCGAGAAGCTTTAGGACTCTGGGTCTTCTGTTCAGCTGAGTAATCTCGACTGAGGAGGCCTGGTGAGATGGTGTTTCATATGACTGGTGGTTAACTGAAAGGTTGGTTACAATCCCAAGTACACAGGGATCGGTGAACGGTAAGCGTGAGAGCCAAGGAAAATTTAGTACCGATATCTGAGTTGGATTTTGAAGGATCGAGTGTTTTGGAAGAAATGGCACGGTTACAATCAAAATGTTGTTGTTGTTGTTAGTTGCCATCGAGCCGGTTTCAGCCCGCAGCAACACTGCACAGTAGGATGAAACGCTACCCCTTCCTGCACTGCCCACACAGTTGTTCCTCTGCTTGAGCCCATGGGCCCAGCGACGGTGTCAGTCCATCTCCTTGAGGGCCTTTCTCACCTCTGCTGCCCCTCTACTTATGCAGGGGCTGGTCTCTCCTACCAAGGGGTCCAAAGGATGGAAGACAAAGTCTTGTCCACATTGCCTCTAAGGGGCACTCTGATTGGACTTCTTCCAAGACAGATTGGTTGCCTTTTTAGCAGTCCATGTCACTTCCAATATGCTTCTCCAGCACCCAAATTCAAATGCATCAATTCTTCTTCTGTATTCTTTATTCTGTGACCAACTTTCACATGCATATGAGGCAATCAAAAATATCATGATTTGAGTCAGGCACACCTTGCCCTAAGAGTAACATCTTTGCTCTTCAGTATTCTAAAGAGGTCGTGTGCAGCAGATTTATATAATGCACATTGTCTTTTGGTCGCTTGACCGCTACTTTTGTGAGCATTGATTGTGGATCCAAGCAAAATAAAATCCTTGACTATCTCGACCTTTTCTCCATTTATCATAATGTTACCAATTGGTCCAGTTGTGAGGATTTTGGTTTTCTTGGAATTGAGTCCTATTCCATACTGAAGTCTGCAATCCTTGATCTTCATCAGCAAGTGCTTCAAGTCTTCCTCTTTTTCAGCTAGCAAGGTTGTATCATCTGTGTATCACTGATATGCATGAGCCTTCCTCCAATCCTGATGCCAAACTCTTCTTCATATTAGCCAGCTTCTCAGATGATTTTCTCAGCACACAGATTGAATGAATATGGTGAGAGAATACACCCCTGTCACATACCTTTCTTGATTTTAAACCATGTAGTACTCCTTTGTTCCATATGTCTACCCCCTCTTGATCAATGTGCAACAAGAATAGCATATGTAAAGCTATGAAAAAGGACTATCCATGACAATTGAGCATGTTTGGTATTGCTAGAGTATGGATTAGATTGGAGGATGGGGCTTCGAACATGACTGTGGGAACCTTGTTCTGACATCATCCAGTAAGAAGGAGACTTATATGGCTTCAGTAAGACATCTTTGAGATTACTTACCAGACCTGTTAGTGCTTGTCTTAAACGTGCTTTTACTTTTAAAGCCTTGTGTTACCAAAGCCACATTACCTTTTATTGATCTTTAATGTTGAGATTTGGCACACATGACTGTATGTGGAAGAGCTACCCCCATTCATCCCTATCTCTCTTTCTTGGCCATTACTCAGAGAGAGAGGGTCTGCCAATTGGCTCAATCAGATTCTGAGATAGTAGGTGAACAATGTTTTACTTGTGGAAGAAGTAATCTACTGCAAACATGGGGAGAGCTACCCAGTCTATACATGTGCTAGAGATGTCTGGGAGAGGCCCTGGGGGCACCAAGGTTAAGCACTCATCTATTAACCCAAAGATTGACTGGTTAAACCCTCCTACTCATCAGGAGGAAGATATGATCATCTGCTTCTGCGAAGACTACAGCTCTGGAAACCCATGGGGCAGCACGACTCCCTGATAGGGTCACTATGAGTTGGAATTAACTTGGTGAAAATGTACTTTGGATTTAGGAATGTCTGGACTGACAGATGGCTTCCTGTCTCTATACTCTCCCGGTTGTATGATCTTAGATAAATCATTTGCCCTTGAGCCTTCACTAGTAAAATGGAGAGACTCCTATCAACCCATAGAATTGCTGAGGGACTTAAATGAGGTATAAGTAAAATAGTGCACAAAATGGGTAACATGAAATAGCCACTCAATACAACATCAGTGATTACTTTTCATATTTTCATTCTTACTGATGAAGAGGAGACCTTTGTAGAAGAGAGCACCATGAGTGGAATTCACATGGGCATGGAATCAAGATGGTTAGCCTTGTGTCTTACCAGTTGTTTGACTTTAGGTGAATTACTAACCTTTCCTGAGCCTCAGCTTCCTCATGTGAATAATATGACTGATAATAATTATGGAGGAAACTCCTTTTCCCCTTCCTAAGATCCAGTCTGCTCATTGTTTAATCATTGCAACCAGAGGGGTGATCTGTCTGCTGGTCAGAGGGACAGTCGCAGAATCAGGGCCTAAGGAATGAAGTTTCTCTCTTGGACTCTTCATTGAGTGTGAGTCTAAACAGTGAACTCTAGCAGGGTGATAGGTCAATGTACAGTTCTTCAGCCTGAGATACCCTATCAATCAGCCCCAGGTTCTGAACTTGGACAAAAGTGGTGGAAAGCCATTCTGACTACAGAACCGAGCTGTAGTTTCCAATTAAATCTTGCCTTTTTAACTAAAGGCACCATTTTATTCTCAGACATCTCAATCCTGCATCTATTACTCACATGACTCAGACTTCTCACAAAAAAGTATATAAGCCACCCTTGAGGGACAGGATCTACCATTTTGAAGATAGATGTGTTTTCAGAAAACCACTGGGTACTTTTCCTAAGAAAAGGAATCACTTTTCAAGTCATGCTTTTTAGGCAAAAGGCAATAGCGTTAATACATGTGGACTGGGGTATAGGAGTCACACTGATACAGAGAATCACAGAAAGGGAAAACTTTAAAAATAAAACAAAACTCGCTCACACTTCCTTTCTCTCAGTTTTTCATAATGTGCTGGCTTGCACTTGCATGTTGCTGTGATGTTGGAAGCGATGTCACCAGTATTTCTAACATCATAAATGTCGTGCATGGTAGATGGTTCCTGAGTGGCACTTCAGAACTAAGCCAGAATAGGAAGAAGGACTTGAGATCAACTTCTGAAAAGGACCAGCAAATAGATTTACCTACTTCTACTTTCTACAATAGATAAAATATTTAATCAAGATGCATTGATAACTACCAGTCACTGGATGCAAATGTTGGAACAGAGAGGTGAGAGCTGTGACTGGAAAATATGAAGTTGGTAATGGAAAAAAGGATGTATTCATCAGAAATATCTTTTTCAACAACCCAAACAATGACCATGCTGTGGAGCTTGCTAGATGGAATGCACAGAAATCAAACCAACTATATTTGTGGAAAGTGATGATAGAGAAGTTCAACATGATCAATGAGGATAACAAGATTGGGGGACAACTACAGAACAAACCATCAATGACTCACATGCAGATTTAAATTAAAGCTGAGAAATACTAAAACAAGCACACGAGAGTCAACGTATATCCTTGAGTAAATCCCACTGACATTTAGAGACCATCTATGTTAGGCAGGGTTCTCTAGAGAAACAAAACCAGGACACTTAGAATTACATATATATACAGTGAGGAATATAACACCTAATTAGTTCACACAGAAGTACAGAAGGCTCAGTTCAACTCACTTCCATGGAACAGTTAATATACTAGAAGTCCTTCAACTCACGAGTGCTGCTGGGTCCAAAATCAAGAAAGCAGATGGCAGAGTCCTCCCTTGGGCAATGCAGGCAGAGCCTGTCCACAGGCAGCAAACAGCAGGGCAGGTCAGCAATAGTCAGTAGCTTGGGAGGTTAGCGATGTGGGCCCTGAGGTGATATTGAACTCAAGTAATCCAAGGTGACAGGATCCACCAACCTCAAGTCCAAGTGATTTACACACCAACAACTTGTTGAAGCAGGTTTCAAAGGAGCTTAAAGCTCTAGTGACAGGATCCACTGGTTGGCTTAGTCCACGGGTAGTGCAGATCACAGGTTGAGGCAGAGAAGTAGCTAAAGCAGCTGCATCCTGGTTTGATCACCAGAGAGCAAGAGAGTGGGGGGTGGAGTGGACCTTGCAGAGCCATTTATCTCTTAGTCCTCCAATCAAATTGTGACAGGATTAATCCCACATATTTCTATTGGTCAGGTTGGCAAAATAAACCTAATTCTCACACCATCTCAAGAACAGATTTGACCCCTGAACATTGATGATTAAAGACAAGGGAGTTGTGGGATGACATCCAGGGTAGCATAAATGAAGAAAGTAGGACCCCCTTTAAAAGGCAGGAAGAAAGAAAAGGCCAACATGGATGTCAAAGACTGAAATTTGCTGTTATATGGACAGTAGCTAAAGCCAATGTAAAAAGCGATAAAGCAAAATGTTGAAGAGAAGATTTCAAAGTGTGTCTCAAGAAGACAAAGTATAGTATTATAATAAAATGTACCAAAACCTGGAGTTAAAACAAAGGAAAATGAAGGACACACTCAGCATTTCTAAAGTTGAAAGAACTGAAGAAACAATTCAAGCTTTGGATCGCAACATTGAAGGATTCGAGATGGCATCATGGTTACAGTTTGGCTGCTAAATGCCAGATCAGCAGTTCAAAACCAGCAGCTATTTCATGGGGAAAGATGAAGTTTTCTGCTCCTGTAAAGATTCACAGGGGGACAATTCTACTCTGTCCTATAGAGTCAAAGTCAACTTGAGAGCAGTAAGATAGAGAAAAAGATCAATAAAATATTGAATTCTGGGCCTAAAGGAAGTGGTCAAATTCAACTATTTCAAGTGGTAGCATATGATAAAAAAGCAATAGTAGTGATGGACGAAATCTAATCTGCTCTGAAAACAAATCAAAGTTTCCAGGACCTGGCATAATGCCAGTTGAGATGCTTCAACACAAAGGTGCCATTCTGAAGGCACTCACTCCGTTAGACAAAGATATTTGAATGACTTCTATCTTGAAAACTGACTGGAATAGATCTAAATATATGGTCCTTTCAAAGGACGGTGATCCGACATATGTAAAACTATTGAACATTGGTTTTACTATCAAATGCAAGTAGAATATTGCTGAAGATTGTTCAAAATAGTTTCAGCAGCACACCAATAGAGAACTGCTAGAAATTCAGGCCACATTCAGAAGAGGATGTGCAAATGAAGAGTACCATTGCTCACACTAATAGAGCTTGACTGAAAATAACGGCTATCTAAAAAGTTTGTTCCTGTTTTATTGACTATGCAAAGGTATTTGACCGTGTTGATAGCATTGTGAAAAATGGGGATTCTAGAACACTTCATTGTGCTCCTGTCAAACCTATACATAGACTAAGAGCAAGTGCTTTGAACAAAACAAGGGGATGCTATGTGGTTTAAAATCAGGATAGGACTATGTCAGGTTTGTATCTTCTTGCCATACTTGTTAAATCTTTGTGCTAAGCAAATAATCCCAGAAATGGGGCCATATGAAGAAGAATATTACAACAAAGTTGAAAGGAGACTCATTAACAACCAGCAATATGCAGATACACCTTTTTGTGCTGTAAAGAGAAATTACCGATGAAGATCACAGACTATAGCCTTCATTTTGGAATACTCTGGAGTCAAAATCAAACAAAAATCCTTACAACTTGACCAACCAGCACCACAACTGCATGATAAATAGAGAAGAGCTACAAGCTGTTAAAGATTTCATTTTAGTTGGATCCACAATCAATGTCCATGGAAGCCCCACCCAATGTCATTGAGTGGATTGCAACTCATAACAACTCTATACAGGATTTCTATATTGTAAATCTTTACAGGAGCAGACAGCCTAGTTTATTTTCTTGTAGCAACTGGTGGCTTTGAACTACCAACATTTAGGCTAGTAGATTGACACTTAAGGGTGTTAAGAAATCAAATGAAGTGTTGTATTAAACAAGTCTCATGGAAAAGACTTCCAGTCCTCTTTAAATTGTTAAAAAGCATAAATATCACTTTGAGGATGTGCATCTATCGCTAGCTTTGGTATTTTCAATAGCTTCATATATGCATGTTAAGGCTTGATATGCTTAAAGAAGGCCAAAGAAGGATGGATGCATTTGAAATATGGTGTTGGGGAAGCCTATTAATATACTGTGGACTAGCAGAAGAACAGAGGAGTCCTGGTGGCGTGGTCATTAAGAATTGGGCTGCTAATCAGTTAGGTCAACAGTTCAAAACCAACTGCCACTCCTGAGGATAAAGAAGGGCCTTTCTTTCATGTAAACAGTTTCAGTCTCAGAAAGTCAAAGGGGGCAGTTTTACCCCTGCCCCCCTGTCCTATAGGGTCACTATGAGTTGACATTGACTACATTCCAGTGAGTTTGGTGTTTTTAGTTATCAGAAGAACAACAAAAATCTGTGTTGAAAGGAGTACAACCAGAATGCTCCTTAGAGGTAGGATGACCTTGTCTCACATACTTTGGGCATGTGTTCAGGAGGGACCAGTCACTGGACAAGGACATCATGTTCAGTAGAGTCAGCGACAAAAGAGTACGATCTTCAGTGAGATGGACCGACACTGCTGCCACGATGGGCTCAAACAACAATAGCAAAGAAGATGGCAGACACAGAGGACCAGATGGAGTCTCTTTGAGTCGGAACCCAATGTCCAACATCTAACAACTATTTTCAAGAAGTCCCCAGGTGCTTCAAAGATTAGCACTCTTGGTTGCTAGTCAGAAAGTTGAAGGTTCACATCCTTCCTGGAAATTCTGAGAAGAAAGGTCTGGTGATCTACTTTCAAAAACTCAGTCATTGAAAACAGTTCTATCCTGAGCACAATTCATCTTTTGTGTGGGAGTTAACTTGACCAGTATCTCTTGGACTTGTCAGTCAGTACATTACTCTTCCATTAAAAAAAAAATGAAGTGGTTCCAGGAGATAAGCAAGTCTCTATAAGGGAAACCATGGGGGAATGCCTGCTTCCTCCACTCAGCTACAAGCCCATAGGTGAGGGATAATGGAATTTCAATCAGGTGGGGGTGGGGTGGGGGCCTAGAGGAGAGGGAAGCACTGATGGGCTGCATGGGTATAATTGTGTATTTTCGAGTTGGTGGGAAGTATAGCATGAGCTTTTCTTCCCACCCTCATTTAATATTCCACAAACACTCACTACATAAACAACATGTCTTTTCTCAACCCTTATTATCATTCCCAGAACCACTTGCAGGCTTTCAGAAACCCATTATTATAATTATAATCAAGAATCTTAGGACAGAGCCATTTGTGCCAAAAATACATTTACACTTGGAATTGTTTGCAAAGGAACAAGAGCGAGAGATGCTGTTTCACAGCGCTGGAATCTATTGGTAGAAACTCCTACTCTATTTAATTTCTTTTCCTCCATTTAATTTCTTAATTTAAATTTTTGTTGTCAAATTCCTAACTAATATTTGCTTTTGTCTCTCTCTCCCCTGCCAGACCGCCCCCCCCCCTTCTCTCTTGGGTCTTAATTTCCAAAGGCCTGAAGAATGTACTTGTTTTCTCTGTGATCATGCTTTTCCATCAGGGATAGCTATAGGCAAAGACAAAGTAGGGCTAATTTCAAAAGTGTCAGTGGGGTGTCCCATAACCCACACCCCAAATAAAAAATATCTGTTTATTCCTTTGATTCTTTTATAATAGAATAAAGGCTTTCATCCCTTAATTAGAGATAAATCAATATAGAAGTACTTTTATTCACTTCACATTTATTTAGGTCTTCATCCTCACCCAACTCCCTCAGTTTGGCAGAAATATGCAGATGAAGCAAGCACAATTCTTGTCCTCAAAAGAGCACGGTTCCTGAAGGGACACAGGGTGAGCAGGCCTGCAGGAGAGGAGACAGGAGGGCCCTAGAAAAGAATAAGACAAAACCAACCATCTATCTTAAAGATGAGAGGAACGTGTTGTAAGTCTGGGTTTGATGAGGAAGAGACTGTTCATGGATGGTTCACATTTTGGTCAGTGATGAAATCCAATCTTGGCGTCCTGCTTTTTGTGTGTTCAATGTGAACAAGTTAGAGAACCACTCTAAATGTCAGTGTCCTTGGGATCTCTAGTTATAATTTTCCCAAGCCAGCCAACCATCTAACCAACCAACCAACCAACCAACCATCCAACCAACTAACCAAACCAAATAAGAAGTGTGGAGTGAATTTCAACTCCCGATGACCCCAAGTATGCAGTTCAGTGCCATTGACTTGATTCTGGCACTTACCTATCCTGTGATAGTTGAGTTGCTCTAAATCTGGCTCATTGGGACCCCATGTGATGGAATAGATTCAATTCCAACTCATGCTGATCCTGTATAAGGTTTTCCATGCTGCGGCTCCTGAAGAGGGCAGAAAGCTTCATCTTTTTTTCTGCAGAGTGGCTGGTGGGTTTGAACCTTGCGGTTGGCAATCCCTCACTTGCTATACAGTATCACAAGTTCAAATTAGTTTATTTTGATTTAGTGAGACATGCACTGGGGGAGTTATATTCAGGGTGTGTGTGTGGGGAGGGCAGATGGAGTTGATGCTCCTTCTGCCTTCTATTATCTGAATTCTTGGGTCTAGTGTTATTCTGAAGATTAAATTATCCAAGTCATCCATTCATTTATCCCTTTTTCCATTCAGCAAAATTAAGTATCTACTGTTGCCAGCAATGATTGGGAGTACAATAGGGAGTAGGACAGATACATCCCTCCCCTTATGCAGATCTCATACGATTGCAGCATAGAGATGGTAAACAGGTAAACTGCTTAAGGAGTGAAACCCTGAAAAGTTTGTCTTCATAGTTTGACCGTGCATTTTTTAAATGAGTAAACGAAGACGCTATCCCAAATCCAGTGTTCTTTTGTTCTCAATAGAAAGGCAACAGGAAACAATAGTCAATATAGTTAACATTACCACCATAAATGCCGAAAGGGTAAGTCAGAGGGCTGGGTGGCAGGATGCTGACAATGGGAGCCACATGGAGGAGAAGGGGTTACTTCAGAAGGCATCGTTGTCAAGAGAGAATTTCTGAACCAGGTCTTGAAAGAAGTTTTTAGCAAAAGTTGGCTAAAAGAAGTCATGGATTTCAGGGTCGTTGCCATAATGAATCCTAAAGAGAGTGACACTGGGGTATTGAAAACATGATTGTAATGTTTCTGGGGGAAAAAAATTAACGGTCTAATCCCGTGGAGGATGGATATTGGTGATTCTGACTTATGTGCACACTGCAGAGCTTCCCTAATCAGCTTTTCCTCTTACTGCAGTTCAGGGTGAAGGCTGAGGGCTGAAAATAGTCCACTCCAAAATCTTTTGATTGCAAAGTGTTTCAAGAGGGAAGACGTGGGTGACAGACTAATAGGGCCCAGGATCAGCTTAAGTTTATGTTTTCCCACAAAGCCTCTTCCATCCCAAACTTCCCAAGGACCATTGTTATAGGCATCCTCATCCTTCAGACTCGCCGCTCGCTTCCATCAGTTCATCCCAATGGCATTTGTTGAACACCTACTGTGTGATCAGCATTATCTTCCTTGATTTTCCCTCTTAGATTAATGAAACCTTGAACACACAGTGAGGATAAAAAGTGACAGATTCTGACTCTCTGCAACTCCACGTGTGTTGCAGTGGAAATGCCCTTCAGAGTATTTTTGATAGTTGAGTTTTTAGCACACAATTGTCCAGTCTTTTGTGTTAGTCTGGGTAGATTAGAGAAATAAATTCATAGATACTCATATGTATATAAGAAAGAAGTTTATATACAAGAGCAATGGAATATTGAGAAAACATCTCGGCCCAGTCCAGATCAAGTCCAAAAGTCTGCTATTAGCCCACATGTCCGATACCAATATGTAAAATACTCTTCAGACTCACGAAGTAGATGCAATGACTCCAAATGCAGGAGGATCCCAGGATAGTGGGTTGGAAGACTTGTGGATCCAGTGGCATTGTAAGCATCTCAGCACTGACAGGGGTCTCAACTGACTTCTCTGGCTCCAAAGGTGTGGTTACATCAGCGTAGGTCCATCTGGCTTCTCCAACTCCCAGGGTGTCGCACAATGTGTTTAGTCAGTAGACCATCTCTCTGGGAGTGAGCAGAGAGAGAGAAGTGTCTTCTGCCTCCAAGGAGGAAAAATGAGATTCCTCATAATTCTCAGGAGAAGGCCATGCCCATACAGAGGCCTCATTGGCTATGATCCGATTGACAGACTACACTCCACCCCTTTACTCTTAATCCTCTCAAGTCCCCAAATGACACAAGATTATGTAACTACAACATCTTTAGTCTAAGGTGATGCTGGCTGGGATCAAACTTTCAATTAGCTGTCAAGTGAAGCAGCTCTTTGTATCCTCAAAGGACTCCTGTATGGGGTTTAACAGTGTATAAAACTATATGTACCATATTTGTTTCATTTTGCATCTGTATGTATGACATAGAAAAAAACCCGAGTAGATGGTTAGTAGTGTTAACTTTGCAACAGCAATGGTTTATTTTCTATGAACATATTTCCATTTATAAAGAAGCCCCATATACTACTTAAATAACAATGAACAGTTTTGGAGAAAAACAAACAAAAAAAAACAGAGTGTGAGTGCATATCCTGGATTCCAAAGATGTGCTTTAACATAGACACAGTGATTTCACTATCATAAGAAATGCCACTCATGTACATATATAAATATAACTATATATAAGGATAGGGAAATAGATCTATGTACATATATATTAAATGTTAAGTATTAAGGTAGCAGATGTGGACATTGGACTTCTACTCAAGTACTTCCTCAACCCAAGAACACTTTGTTCTAATAACCTGGGATTTTGTGATCCTCACCTTTCCGACACAATCACTGAAGACAAAAGGGGTGAATAAGCACATGTGACAAAGAAAGCTGATGGTGTCTGGCTACCAAGGGATATAGCATCTGGGGTTTTAAAGGCTTGAGGATAAACAAATGGCCATCTAGCTGAGAAGCAGCAAAGTCCACATGGAAAAAGCACACCAGCCCGTGTGATCAAAAGTTATTGATGAGATCAGGTATCAGATATCAAAGACCAAGAACAAAATATCATATCAATGTAAATGAGAACGAGTACCAAGTGGGGGAACCAAAGTCCATCTGTAGACAGTTGGACATCTCCTTACAGTCGAGTCACAAAGAAGTGATGAGCCAGGTAGGGTGTGTTATAGCACTGATGAATACAACTTGCCTCTAGTTATTTAATGCTTACTCCCCTCTACTATCATGACCCCAGTTCTACCTTAAAAATCCAGATAGACCTGAGCAAGTACACAGGTACAGATAAGAGCTAGAACATAGGGAATCCAGGACAGATAAACCCCTAAGGACCAATAATGAGAGTAATGATACTAGGAGGGCTAAGGTAAGGTAGGGAGAGAAAGGGGGAACCAATCACAATGATCTACATATAACCCCCTCCCAGGGGGACAGACAAAAGAAAAATGGGTGAAGAGAAGCAGTGGTTGGTGTAAGACATGAAAAAAATTATCAAGGGTTCATGATGGAGGGATGGTGGGCGATGGGGAAAATGAACTGATACCAAGGGCTCAAGTAGAAAGAACATTTGTTTAAAATGATGGTGGCAACATATGTACAAATATACTTGACACAATGGATTGTGATAAGAGCTGTATGAGGCCCCAATAAAATGATTTAATAAAAAAGAAACACCACTTATTTAAGGAGATATTATTTATTACTACTTTATGTGTATGTATTTACCATCTCTAGAGACAATCACATGTCTTGAAAGAGTGACATGATTTGAACCATAGATATTTAATTCAAAAGGGATGTTTTCTTTGCTACCTTGTGCTGCCTTCAGTAGGATTCCTATTCTTGGAGAAGTGAAAGGCCTTGTTCAATCATCAAGTTTAGCATGTGATCTTTATAATAGAAGTGCCATCATAAAAGTACCCTCTTAGTGTGGTAGATGGTGATGTAGGAGAGGGTTGTGCCACCGAGAGGACACTGTGCCTGAGGCTCTTTGCATATGCTGCTTCCTAGGAGTCAGGTCCATTCCATTTCTTCCTCTGAGGAGAATATGCCTTTCTACCAGATACTCCCTGCCATTGTGTTAATTGTGACTCATAGTGACCCTTTAGGATGGGGTCAAACTGTCCCTGCAGGTTTTTGAGATGTTAACTCTTTTGGGGAGTAGAAAGTCCTGCCTTTTTCCGGGGGAGCAGCTCGTGGCTTGGAACCACTGATCTTGTGATTAGCAGTCGAATGCATAAGGACTAGGGTACAAGGGCTCCTTGTGGTGTAGTGGGTTCATTGTAGGCATCGTTTGGGGGGACATTATTCAGCCAACCATAATTATTAAAATTTTTAATGAGCAATTTCCATGTGCCTGGCAACTGAGGACAAGGTGGTAAATAAAATAGACTAAATCCTTTTGCTGAGGCGACTCTCTGTGTAGCTGCAGTGATAGAATCCCAACAGGTAACGAAAATAGAGGAGAAAGAAGGCTACAAAAGGGGAAATAAAGAGCTCTATTGGACAAATCTGCTATGAAAGACCTGCTTCCAAGTGTTGAAGAGCAAATAATGCCACTTAAGGACTCAGGCACCTGACCCATACCATGGCATTTTCAATTGCATGTGAAAGATGGACCATAAACTAGGTAGACTTAAGAATTGATGCCCCTTTACACAATGGTGTTGGCAAAGAATACTGAGTATGCCATGGGCTTCCAGAAGAGTGGGATAAAATCTGTGTGGAAAAGTAGTCAGCATGTTCCCTGGGAGCAAGGATGTGTAAGCCTTTGTCTCACATTCCTTAAGTAAGCTCTCAAGAGGAATAAGCCCCAGAGAAGGACATCCTAGAAAGAGGTTGTCCTGGTCAAATAGAGAGTCAATGGAGGGGGGGGGGAAAGGCATCACTTTGGCAAGATGGATCGACACAATGGACTCAAATATAGAAATGATTTTGAGAGTTGGGCAAGACTGGTCACATTTTAGTCTGTCATACACAGGATTACTATGAGTTGGACCCAACTCTACAGCACCTTCCAATAACAACATTTTGGAACATAATTAGTACCAAATGGTCTTCTTCATGCTAACTGCCTGCCTAGACTTGAGTTATCCCTGGGTCTTCGTTTCCCTGGTGTGTACTCTGCTTGTATGGTCTGTACTCTGCTTGTATGGTCTGTACTCTGCTTGTATGGTCTGTACTCTGCTTGTATCCACTATTATGTACAAAAACCCGATGGCTGATCTGGGTTGCCATCTGTTTGCCAATCTGCCATTGGGACCCCGCATTCCATCTGACAGAATGTATAGGCAAGATCAAGGCCATATATATCTCTATGTATCTTAGTTTCTCTTTGGGATCTGCCCTCATCCCATGGTAGGAAGCTGGTTCATACCCAGTCTTGTCCTAACCCGTGGGGAAGAGAGAAAAAGAGATACCCAATGCAGGATAGTTTGAAAATGGAAACATAAATACAAAGGGCCTTTGTCATCCCACCCCTTACCTCCTCACTGTGGAATTTCATCTACTGTTAAGTCTTAGCTTCCTTCTAGGAAATGTAAGCCCCTTCATGATTGGTATCTACCTCTTTTCTGATTTTATTCTCTGCCACACACTTCTTCAAAATTAATGCTTTAAAAATGCATTAGCTGCTTATTGCTCCATAAAATGCCAGGCTCTTTCCTGCCTACCTCTCTTTGCCCACACGCTTTCCTCTTCTTGAAACAGCGCAACCCCATTCCCAGCTGTACCCATCTAATCTGTTGAATGAACAGTTGTGCATCTTTCTAAACCACCATCAGACACCACTACCTTAAGAAGTCTTCCCTGACCTTCCCAGAGCTGGTTAGCCACGTTTTTGGAGTGCTCCTCAACCCTGAATATGTCTCTGGTTTTACTCCTTCCCCAAGGATTGGGGACTTGTATGCTTATGGTGTGTCTTCCCTACTCCACTGCACCTCCTTGCAAAAAGGGATCTCTGTCCTTTCCACTGACTTGTTTACAGCACCTTCCCTCGTAAAACTGTCACCTCTGGTGGCTCGTGGTGAACTATCTTTCCCCACACTATTAAGCGAACGGTGACCTGGAAGTATAAGACAGAGGTGTTCAGTCCACATAGAGGGTGCTAAGTCACCATTCGTTGCATAGGCAGAAGAAAGAGAAGTGAAATTGGTACGCGACACCTGCAGTCCTGAAATGAACATATCTGTATAAAGATGAGAATGAAATATTCTCTCAGCACCAACATCAGCTCCATAATGATAATAAAAAGTCGATACCTTGTAGCTGCACTTCTAAACACCATGCACCTTGCCTGTGCCGTTCTGCACCACTTCCCAAGCAAACCGTCTTTGGAGAGGTACGCTTGTCTCTGCTGACACCTTTAGTGCAGACAAATAGGCACATAAAACAGTCATGTTGGATTCTGCTTCATTAGAAACTCCAGAGGAAGAGGGGGAAATCTATCAGGATTTGCCACTCAGGGATAACACGAAGAGAGGAAGAAATGATAACTTTGTGAGTTGCTGAGAGGTTATTAAAGTAGCTCAAGGTAAACATGAGGTTAGATGTCATGGAATGGCAATACCTGAATACTTCACCTGGGTCCTCATGAGTTGGGATAAGGCACCACCACCAGCAAACCCTGGGCTAGGACTCTCCCTTCTGACTATGGAAGGCTTCCGGTAGATGCATTCATCCATTAGCTATTCATTAGCACCTATGTAACTAACGCCGCATTCAGTGGACAGGGGATTCAAAGATAATTAGGACCAAATCCCAGATCTCAAGAAACGTGCATTTCAATGTGGGAGACAGGTAGAGCCCCATTATTAAGCTACAACCTTTCGAGTGCTGGATAATAACAAACACTGCTGAGCACTCCATCTGTGTCATGTAAGACATGACACACTCTGTGTACATTAACTCGTCTTGCCTCACAGCCATTCTCGGAGGGGCTGCTGTGGTTATCTCCATATTTCCAGGTGAGTTGCAGAGGAGGGAGTTGTACTCAGTCTGTCTGCAGAGCCTGTGTCCTTAACCATCATGCGCTACTGCTTGAATAAAGCATCTTACTCTGTGAGGCTCTCAATCTGGAGGGCTGTGGACAGCTTCTCAAAAGTGGTGACCCTGGGGACAGGTGCTGAAGATTAAGTAAGAGTCACTGGGTGGACAAGGGGCACAGGAAATCGCGAGTATAATGAAAGGCAAGGATGCCTATGTGCATAGGCTGTGCTCACCCAGTAGCTGATAATCCTGTAACCAAGCAGAAATGGTCAACAAAGTAGCCATGGCCCCATGCCACCTGCCATCATAGCTCCAGCAGACACTGTCAGTTGTGCACATTTGAAATGTTACTGAGCCCAAAGGGAAAGCTGCTCATTATGAATGCTCCATTAATATCAAGTGGGATGGAAGTCAGTGGGGAGTCAGTGCCCCAGTGCCATTTGCTCTTCCTGGTCTAGGCCCTTGGGTATATGAGAAGGGTCAGGGAAGGATGAAGCTATAGAAGTTGGCTAGCAGACGGTAACAGGTGTGAAGGGCTATGGTAAGAAATAAGGGGTTTCCAGGTAGGTGATGGGATTCAGCAAAGGTGGGCTGAGGAGTGGGGAGTTCAGAGGAGGATGGGTGTGTGTGCTCAGGGATTAGCGATATCAGTCATCATTCCCCTTTTGGCCTCATTCCACCATGAACTCTGGAAAGGAGCCATGTCAATGACCAAGGAAACCCACTGGAAGAGAGTCAGAGAAAGAATGCGAGGCCGTCGGTGAGAAATATCTCAAATTCACCAAAAGGCCACAGATTGTACTAAATACGGATCATTTCAGTGTGGGGAGACTTGGGGCCAGCAAGACGAGCTCCCCGCCTTATTCGGGAAAGGTGACAGAACGTTGGGACAGGAGAGTGAAGGGAAATCAAAGCAACAACAAAAGGCAAAGCTGTCACCATCACTTCCATTGGCTGTCACCTTTACAGAAAGACTGGCCACTGCTTTTTCCTGCCTACTGGCTGGTGGACTCAAACCACCATTCTTTCTAATGTGCCCAGGAGCCAGCTGCTTAGCCACCTTGCCCCCAGGGTTAGGAAAATCACTTCTTAAAATGGTGTAAGAGAGTTTGATTGGGGTGACTGGGGATTTTACGGGTTTCCATTTCCCTTTTACCTGGGGTGGGTGTTGTCTCTGCCTACTCCAGACCTCTAACTCCTGAATTCTGCCAAAGCATTTTTCCTCTCTTCTTCTAGCTTAGGAAGAGCACTGAATGTGGAGTCAAGACAAATAAGTTCTGCTGTCCACTCTGGTGCTAATGCATGGTGTGACCTCAGAAACGCCACACAATGGAGGAATCTGTATTATTGGCAGAGCTATAATTGTGGCAGAAACCCAGACGCTCTACCAACTAAGCCCACGGCAGACATTATTAAACACACACAGACTTCTTTCCCAGTGAGCTGGAGAGCTACCCTCAGACTTCTTCCTAACCCGCTGCTCCAAGCTGCCATCACCCGGTGCTCAGAGATGGCATATGATCCAAAATCTACTTGCCATCCCTGGCCAAAACAACAACACATTGCCAAAGAGTCCATTCTGAATCACAGAAACCTACACCATCTCAAAACCAAAATAAAACAAACCCCCCCAAACTCAAAGCCAAAACAAAACGCTTTCACTTCTGATATCCTTAGATTCTAAGTATGATCACACATGCAAATAGAGGAAGAAAGTTCCGGAGAAATTTGTTAGTGGCAGCTGTTTCCAGAAAGCAGACCTTGAGTGACAGACAGCGCATCAGCAGCTTTGCCGTTTCCAGCAGGGCTGCTGTTCAATATTCTCTGGGCAACATAACAAATGATAGTCCAGTGGCTTCATTTTAATCGGCCAGGGCAAAAGAGGCCATGTTCCTATTACAAGGAGATCTATAAGGAATCACACCCATTAATGGTTCCCATTAAATTCAGGACATGTGGGGAAAATTGTACTTTGATTTAGTTTAGCAACACGAAGATATTGGCAAGATAATCACATAAAAGCGACACCCTTTATGGCTGGGCTATTTGATTTTATGTCACCAGGTTTCAATTTCCCACATTTTTACGATGGCATATAGGTTCCACATCTAATGTATGCATTTGCCAGAATAAAGGTGAAACAGGTTGCTTTAACATTCAGAATTCTGAATCTGATAACAATCATAATAATAGCAGTAATACTATGCTACATTATGGAAGACCCTCCCTGACTGATAGCAAACGGCCCACCACCCCCTTCTTGTGGCGGGACAACAGGGCAGCGAGGAGTCACTGAGGCAGATAGAAAAGAACAGGGGCTGCTAGGATCAGAGGCCTGAGTTCAACTCAGGTACAGCATTTTACATGAAGGATTTTCTTTTCTGTAAAATGCCTTATGTATAAAATATAGATAGTAAGATTGACCATCTAGTTCCTCATAGTATTAAATAGCCCTGGTGCTGTCGTGGGCTCCATATTGGGCTGCAGACCTCAGGGTCAGCAGTTTGAAACCACCAGTTGCTCCAAGGGAGAAAGGCGAGGCTTTCTATGCCTGTAAAGTGTTCCCGTCTCAGAAACCCAAAGGGGCCGTTCTCCTGTCCAGCTGGGTCCCTTTGAGTGAGAATTGACTGGAGGACAGGGAGAGAGATGGACATAACATGTGCAGTCGTGTTTCGTTGGTAGAACGTTCGTTTCCACATGGCAGTCCCAGGGTTGATTCCTGCCCAGTGCACCTACCCCCGCTGTTCCCTGGAGGCAAAGCTGACAGACTGAGAGCGAACTGGAAGACAGACCTGGTGATTTATTTCCCCCAAACCCCAATGATCATAATGGTTTGATCCACAACCGATCACTGGGAAGGCACAAGACCAAACAGCGTCTGTTCCGTTATCCTCCCCAGGAGGCAGGGTCCCTAACATCAAAGGCAGCTAACATAGCAGTAGAGCGGGCGAGATACCAGCTGTGCTTGATAAAGTCACCACCACCCCAGCCTCTAAGATGGAGAGAGAAGTGCAAGTGAGAGACTCTCTTCTCAAATTAAACTTCCTATTTAGAAAACTAATAAAGGCACACTGTTTCACTCTCAGAACAGTTTTACAGGTCCTGACGCCATGCTGCCATGCATTAGGAGATAACAGCTGGGCCAGGTCACCTGACCTGGGGTGGGGGTGGGGGATGGGGACTAGAAATTAGCTTCTTGGGACGGAGACAGGGACATTGGAGCTTTCTAATGGGCATTGTTTGGGGACTGGAAAGGAGGGAGGGCCGAATTGAGGCCGAAGTCCGTGCTTCAGTACCCGCTGAGTCCTTGGGTGCCGTTAAGCCCTTAATTCATCTTCTTTATGTCTCTTACTTTCCTTGATAGGTTTTTGAGGAGTCTTTGAAAGAAAAACTAATATTGCTCAGGCCAAATGTAATTGGCAACTCCCTCCCCTGCGCTGCGCGGAAAACCTCTCCCTTTAGAAGCCTTGGTCGCATCGGGGCTGAATCTCTAGCAATTGTTGGGCGGGTTCCTTGAAGAGAATTCAAGCTGTCCCTTTAAATCTGCTCCTCCGACTTTCCTTTTGGCCCTATTTAAATATTCCAGACAATTTCAAGACTTAATAATGATGAATACGATTAAGATTAGGGTTTAATAAGAGTATTAAGAAAAGATTTTTCATTCCGATGGAGGTGGGCTGCTGTGAAAATTGAATTGGCACCAGGCCTCCTGGGCCACACTGACCAGTATTTTAACTCTCTCGAGCCAGAAGTCCAGATGGTTTCTTACACATCTACTCACACCGCTCACAGAGAAGCTCCTTGCTCTGCCTAGCTGTCCACAGGCCACTCTGACTGTCACCTCTCCAAGGTCACAGGGACAGTGATGTCTTCCCCAAGGCAAGCCTCGCCTTGCCGCTGTCTGGCTTCACATCTTTGTTACAATGCGCCTGGGAGCCTTAGGTAGAGATGCAATGAATGGAAACCTACAGGTTGATGTCAACTCAGGCTGCCCCTGTGTGTCAACTGCTCCGTAGATGGCTCGCTTGCTGGCTGCTCTTTTGCTAAAATAGATGGCCGGGACTTTCTTCCCACTGGGGACTGAGAAATCACTGATCTTCCCCGAAGCACATCTCCTGCTCCTTACAAGGTCCCTAGGAGAGCTGAATGAGTGAGCAATCACAAATGGGAAAGTAAAATCATTGAAATCATTAGAATTCTGGTACATTGAGCCCAACGCTGAATTAGAAGATTTTATGGGCAAATGGGATTGGAGAACGAAGGAAGAGGCAAGCCCTAAACTCAAGACCATAGGTCTAGACCAGGACTGGAAACATTGTTTGCTGAACAGACAGACAACCTGTCTTTGAGGATTGGCAGGCCTCAAAGGCTCTGCTGCAACCACGCTGCCCGGTCCTGGGCTGATAGCAGCCAGGGACAATAGATCATCCACGTGCTGGGGCTGTGTACCAACAAACCATTTACAGACACCAAAACGTTGACTGTCATAGATGTTTTAAGTGTCACAATATATTCTTTTTCTTTTACTTTTTTCAACCATGTGGTGTTCTAAAATTGTAGGGGGCAGGATTGAACCTGTGGGCTGGAGTGTCTTTAACAGGGTCTAATCTCTTTAATGCAATTGCCCCATTCATGGAAACATGTGTTGTCCTGAAATCTAACCGATGAAATTAGATTTGACTTTTTGATCTGATCTTTAGGAGGCCAGTAGTTTGAACTCACCAGTCACTCAGATGGGACAAGATGAGTCGTCGGTCTGCTGTCATATGTACAGGCTCAGAAATCCACAGGGCTAATTCTACTCTCTGCCTTAAAGGGTTGTTATGAGTCAGAATCGACTTTATGACAGTGGGTTTGTGGGTTTTCTTTTTTTTAAAGTTATAGTTGTTTTTCTGTGTCTTCCACTCCTTCCCCATACTAGCATAAGCCCAGCTCACTTTGACCCACTCTTCTTTTGGGAGGGGGTGTCGAATACTTTTTCCGCCTTTATATTCAACATATTTGTGTCTTAGAACCTACAGAGTTCCTCTTGTGCTGTGTTGTTCTGGTTAGATGCCACCACGTTGGTTCCGACTCATAGTGACCCCATGTACAAAAACAAATCGTTGCCTGGTCCTGGACCACCCTCACAATTATTCCTGTTTCAGTCTATCGATGCCTCGATAGTTCCTGCTGTAGACGTTACATTTTTAGAGGTTGCATTTTTAGTCAGTCTGACAACCTTGAATTTTTGGTTTAGTAACTCATAATTAATAAAATGTTTTATATGGCAGGGTTTATATCTCTCATTTTGCGATTTGTTTTTTAAATGTCTTATTTGACCTATTCTTGGGTCCCTGATTTCTATCTGAATGACAACAGTCACTGCTTGTGAGTGTCTCTCTTTTGTACTCTGCTTACCCAGCATCCTGTCCACTGCTAAAGGAAACCTGGTGTCCTTCCTGGCTCTCCCTTTCCCCAGAGCCTACTATCACTCCCCACTGTATTGTGTCTTTCTGTCTTTTAAGCATTCCCACACTCAAGAACTACCTTGTCTCTCCCACAGCGCCAGAACACATTTTCTCTATTCCTAGTGGCTTGATGATCCATACCAATCCATGACCTCTCCCTCCTCTGCACCTTTGCACATGCTATTCCCTCTGCCTGACACACTCTCTCCCTCTTGGCTCTCCTTTAAGTTTCCTCTCTTCATAAACAACGTCCTTGCTACTCTCTCTCTGCCTTGCTGTCCGTCCCTTTCCACTTCGGCATGTGCTGGGACCACTGTCAGATTCCAACATCTCCTGTTTTCATTCATGCACTGCTTACTGATTATGGCTCTGTGCTAAGCATTATACCAGACCCACTCTCTAGACATAATCAACTATGCCTCCTGGTTTCTAGGGTCCTGGAATCACTCATATTTCAAAGCCAAGGTTAAGAAATAGTCTTGTCCTGCACACAGACTAAGACAAATGAGGAAGGGAGGCTTGATGATCTTCTTCCAAAAATTAGCAAATGAAAACCCTGTAAATCACAACAGATTATTGTTAAACATAGTGATGAACTGTATATGTACAACGACGCTTGAAACACACAGTGGCTACAACAACCAACCTAAAGAACCAGATCCTGAGGATGATGCAGGATGAGGCACGCTCTGCTCTGTCCTTCATGGGGTTGCAGGGAGTTGGGCTAACTTTTTATTTTTTAATCGTGAATTAGGTGAAGATTTCCATATCAGATCCACTGTGAAATTTTGTTCCTTGCTTGGGGAAAAATGCTGCAGAAACTACTATGATGTTGAACACAGCTTACAAGGATGGGACTGTAGGAAGAGCTTAAGTATATGAGTGGCTTTCTCATTGCAAACACAGTGAAATGTCAGTTAATGACAAACTTCATTCCGATGTCCATCAACTTCCCAAGCAGATGAAAATATTGACTCACGGTGCATTGAGAACAATAGAGCAATGTTGACTTGTAGTGATTTGGAGTTCATTCCACCAGGTCAGACTGGTAATCACACTTTCCATTTGGAGATCCTGTAAAGATTGTGTAACTATGTGACAAAAAAAGGGCCTGATTTGTGGCAGACATGGGACTGGCTTTGCCACCAAGACAATGCACCTGCTCACGCAGCCATCTCAGTGCACCAGTTTTGGGCAGAAAACAGCATGCCTCTCTTGACCCACTTACCTGACTTACCTGACCTCGCTCCTTGCGACTTCTTTTTGTTTTTGAGAATAAAGAGGGACAAGAAAGGACAGGGATCTGTTGACATATAAGAAGTGAAGAAAACACTAAGTAGGTGCTGCCAGTCATCTAAACAGATGAGTTTGAAAAATGTTTCCAAGAATGGAACTACAGATTCAACAAATGTATTTAATGTAATGGAGAGTATGTTGAAGGTGCTAAGGTTGTTTCATTAAAAAAAGTTTTTAAATACAGAGGTTCAAAACATTTTCTGTTTTTAGGGGTACCCCCTTGTATACGGGGGTATATATACATAGGTATACTTCCATTCTCCTTCCCAAAGGGGTTTGACCTTGTGTGTCTGTCCTCCTACCATTACTGCAGCACAGTATCTGTGACAGTATTTATCTCTGTTGAGATGGTGCAGCTTACAGGAAACTAACAACAGTGCCCATGGGCATATCAGGAATCTTATGATACATTTGTACTTCTCCGTGGTATCCGCGGGAGGCTTGAAAACACAGAAATCCCTCCATAAGTAGATATTAACTTAGATAACTATTCCACACATAGGATGATGTGGCTTCCTGATGACGCTAAGAAAAAACAAAAACTCTTTAAAAACATGAATGATGAGAACTACGCTGGTCTGAGTCTGGTGTATTTTATACCTCTTGCCACTCATACTTCAGCTCTCCCTCTGTCCCCTCCAGCAAGCCCACTCTGCAATCCCTTTCCCTTGTTGGGGCATCTCTTACCTTGCAGGGTTTGATGTGCTGTTTCCTCTACGTGACGTCGTTCTCCAAATGGCAATCTAATTCCTGATCATCTGTGTGATCTCTTGTTAAGCCTTGGCTTTGTTTCTAGTACTCACCTATTTCTTCTATGTCTTGGTTAGGTGTTCGGTTGCTTTATCTATTTGTCTATTTAGTCCAGTTTTGTCTCCCAGGAGAAATTAACTGCTTCAGGCAAGGGCCTTCTTTGCCTGTTCATCTTATATTCTAAACATCTAGCATGGGGTCTACTCCCTTAGCAGCTTGCACTTTTTTGTTTATTTACTTATTTATTTTCTGAATCTGCTTGCAATTGGGAGGTAATAGACTGGGAGGTTTTCCTTGGTAATAACCCTTCTGGTGCCAGACAAAGGTATGTTAGGAATGTGGGCTATTACTTTGTGTGCCTATGGGTGCTTGGTAATCTGGAAAGTATAAATTGGGGGTTTGAAAGGGAGAAGGGCTATACAGCTGATGGCTAGCCAGGTGTACAGAAATTTGCAAATCAGTCCGGGGAAGTGGAGGAGGAGTCTGGCACAGAGGACCCCAGGGTCTGGGCCAGCTTCTTCTTAGTCATCTGTTGTAAAAAGTTGAGACAGGGGAGAAGCCTGGCCTGGCCAGTCTAACAAACACACACAGCAGTCCTCTGACCCGGATTTACTAAAACCGAGTGGTTGTGCAACATGTCACATCACGGTCCTGGGATGGCTTTCTTCATTAACTAAAGAATATAGGCTTATGTTTAACATTCCGGGAGCTTCTATCCCTTCCCAAGTCCAATCATGACTTATTCCCAAGACAGCAGTGAGCCCACTAGTCAAGATTCAGAAAGACCTTTTTCTGCTGGAGTCAATTTAGTAGATAGACTTGGGACTAATGAGGAAGAGGTTAATCCTGGAGGTAAAAGATGTCTCCAGGTGGAAGGATTTCTGCCATTCGTCGTCACATTTTGTTCAGCATCTCCCACTTACTGTGCACTGTGCTGAGCACTTTACATGCATAATCTCAAAGCCCTAGGAACGGGGACCCCAAGCTGCCTCTCCTTTCGGATCAGGAGACTCAAGCTCCCAGTGTTTGTCCCAGGCCACTGTGTTCATCGCTGTCTTTCTCCAGTGGCAGGCTCAGCTGGCCCATCACTGCTGTGTGGTTGCGGTGTGAGAGGGTCTTCCGGTTTCTCTGGATTGGTCTCCTGGGAGAGCCTGACAGCACAACGATCTGAGTTTCTAAACCAACAGGTTAGGGAGGGAGGAAGAGAGCCAGTCACCAGCTTGGTGTGTTTCAGCGCACAATGATTTTGCAAAGCACAGATGTTGTGGCAGCTTGATTTGGGGAAAGGAGATCCGTGAGGCTCAGGCAGAGACATGGCATCATCCGTGGTCTAGAAGTCTTGTGCAATTACAAACTTCTGGCTGTGGGATTCGGGAAAAGTTAATTCTGCCTATTTACTGGTTCTGAGAACAAGCATGAATCACATCCATTTCCAGGACCTTAGTATGGCCAGCTGGTCTTCAGAACAGGATCCTTGGCGTCTCTTCGTATTTGACCTTTGATGTACGTTGGTGATGGGGAAGCAGTTTGACACTGAAAAACCCATTGCTATTGAGTTGATTCCAGCTCAGAGGGACCTTATATAGGGTTCCCGAGGCTGTAAATATTTATATGCGCAGATAGCCTCAGTTTTCTCTCATGATGAAGCTGGTGGGCGTGAACCGCAGACCACACAGTTAGTCGTCCCACACTTATCTGACAGTGAGTCCACAGCTTCTTTTTAACTCCAGGAAACAAACAAAAAACAAACAAGCAAAAAGCTAAACTTACTTCCTTCGAGTTGATTCCACCTCAAAGCGAGCCCATAGCACAGCCTAGAACTGCCCCGGTGGGTTTCTGAGACGTACTCTCTACTGGAATAGAAAGTCTCGTCTTTCTCCTATGGAGCAGCTGGTGATTTTGAATGGTTACCCTTGAAGTCAGTAGCACAACGAGTAACCCACTGCACCTCCAGGGCGCCCTTGGCCTCTGAAGCCCTTCGTAAGTTCTCCTCACCTGGTTCTAATGCCCTGTTTCTCATGACTTCATGCACCAGAGGTGCTGTAAGGAGAGTGTGGGTTTTTCTACAGCTTGGAATTCTTCGACCTCAGCACGAATGGCATGTTCAGCTCAGCAATCACTGTAAGGGTGGCTGCCACACATTGTAAGATTGTTTCGTGGCATTCTGAATGACCCATATTCAATAAATACTAGTAACATCCCTCTTTCCCTGGTCCCACCCTTGTTCAACCCAAACTGTCTCCAGACATTGCCAAGTGGCCCCTGGAGGGCATGACCACCTTTGATCAGGAGGCACTGCTCTAGGGAGTCAATAGGCATTCTCTTCAACCCAACGATCCTCTAATTCCCAAGGGCATAATAAGGTTAATCCTAGAAGACAGGATTTGGCCAAGAATTCAGCCATTGTATAGCCTCCTTACTCAACATGATTCCATGTCTCCTGAGCTTGGGCCACACACAAATGGCATCTTTGCGTATTATGCCAGTTCCATCCCCCTGCTTTTCTCTCCCCCGGGGAAATCTCAGGGTACGGCTGTCTCTGTGTGCAGTCGTCTGTCAATGCAAGTATCTGGGTGCCTATGAAGTACTCACACATTTTCTCATTCCTCTCAATTGTGAGCTCTCAGAGAAGAGGGCTATGTCTTATTCCGCTTTGATTTTGATTTTTCACAGAGACTGGCACGTAGCAGACACTAGGTAACTATTTATTGATTAAACAAATTAAAGGTCATCTAGTTCAGTTGCTTTCGAGCTTTTGAAAGCCAGGCCATCATTTGTCCAAATGCATCTTGAATGGAAACATAAATGGATAAAGGAGATAAAAGCACAGTGCTCTGATTAAAATGGAGAGGTGGGGTCTAGACATTCCGCTCTCCTTCCCACCCCCCCTCCCCTCCAATGGCCCCGCCCCTTGCCCTCATACACATCACCCAGCCGTCCCAAAGGAGATCCAGGGAGGAGCTCAGTTTAAAAATCATTGGTTTGCTCCAACTTCAATTTAATGCTTGAATTCTTGGCAATTAAGCTTTTGATTATCAAACCTGGCAGTCCATCAGAATCACCTGGGAGGGTGAAAGATACAGATTCACAGAACACATGGCTAATGATTCTGATTGAATAGGGCTGAGGTGGACCTGAGATCATGCATTTTGCACAATGACGCCAGGGAACTCAGCAGTCAAGTTAAGTTTGAGAGACACTGCATACACACACGGGCAAAAGTACCTTGAGGGAATGCCAAGAAGCTGCTTCGTTTCTCTGTGCTTCAGGCTGCTTGTCTACAGCGTGGGGCCGTTACATCGTAGGAGCACTAATAACATCAAGCGTATAAAGCACATGCCCACAGACTGGCTTCACTGGAAGCATTCCATACACCTTTGAGGCTTTATCCCCATTTTCTCATGGTTAACATGTGTCCTGTGACAGAGCCCAAGACTTAAGTATAGATCTTTCCTAAAGCATACTCTCTGATGTGGTTTTCAACATTTTCCATAATTCTGTGTTGCTTTTGTTTGTTCATATTCAGGTATATCTGAGGTATGATGTCATTGAAGGTCACCCTCATGAAGTTATGCTTCTCTGTGTTTAGGACTATGAACTCCAGAATTGATGACCCTCCAGTGACAGCAAGCAGAATAAGGGTTTCGTGGTGGGGGTGGGGCGGGGCGCAGTACAGTGGTTGGGTGAGGGAGAGCTGGTATAAAGGAGATGATATCAAGGAGTCCAGGAAGAAAAATAATGTTTGGAAACTGTGGTATCAATTGTACAATTCTGGTTGATGTGATTGAACTGTAGAATGATATGATATATGTGTTAACTCCCAATTAATAATAAATTTAAACAAATTTTAAAAACCCTACCCTTAATCATCTTCATATAATGGACCATCTTCTGGTAAATGTCAGGCACTGGGCCTCGAAGTCATTGCCATCAAATCCATTTCAACTTATAGAGTTGTCCTGTCCTATAGCGTTTCCAAGACTAAATTTTTCTGGGTGCAGACTACCACAGCTTCCTCCCACAGACTGGCTAGTGGGCTCGAACCTCCAACCTCTTCTGATTAGCAGCCAGGTGCATTAGCCACTGCACCATCAGAGCCCCTAAGTAGCTTGTAATCAGGCTTTAATGGGAGGCCTTGCTGCTGTCGGCCAATTCTGACTCAGTCTCTGCAGGACAGAGAGGACAGCCTCATAGAGTTTCCATGGCTGTCTTCTTTCCACCAGCCGAGAAACACATCTTCCTCCTGCCGAGCAACAGGCTGGGTCAAAGCAGCGACGTTCCGTTAACAGCTGAGCACTTAGCCACTGTGCCAGCGGGGCCATTGGCTGTAAAGATAGGTGTCGTCGTTTTCTAGTTCTGCAGTAAATAAATGCCACAGAATATGGCTTTAAAGAACATCAATTTATTTTCTCACTGTTCAGGTGGCTTAAACTCCAAATCAAGGTCTTGGCCTTATCGATCCCTTCGTTGCCAGCACCACAGACATTCCTTGCTCCTGCGGCCTGTAGGTGATTCTCGCATGACAGCTTGTTTCTCCCACGTGCTCGTGCCTCTGTGTCTAATCTGCTTTTTTCATAACTCAGAAGTAGGTTAGCTTTAAGCCCAACCCACCTAGTGTATGACATGCTTAACAGAATGAAACCCCTATTCCCAAGTAGGTTCCCACCCATGGGCTTGGGACTCGGACGCACACTTTAGAGATACAGTAAAACTAAACCCAAACTCACAGCCCGTGAATCCATTATAACTCATAGTGCCCTACACAGGGGGGTAGAATAGCTCCCCAGAGTTTCTGAGCCTGTAAATCCTTTCAAGAGGAGGGAACAGCCTCATTCCCCCTTGCAGAGCCTCTGGTGGGTCTGAACCCCGGACCTTTCACGAACAATCCAACACTTACCCCATTATGCCACCAGCTTGGTGAGACTACATGGTGGATCGCAAGTGGGAATATGGTCAATGGAGCCTTTGGATGCTCGTGGAGTGAGGAAAGGCAGACTTTGAGTCTAGAAAGAAAGAAAAGAGTTTCCTTTATTGGAGGCTATTGACCAAGCCCAGCCTGACAGTGCTGGGATGCTCGGAGGAAGTATTTTTCTTGTCATCTGGTCCTTGCTTCTGCCTCTCAAATGCCCTTCTCGGGCAGGATGTGGAAGAGGTCCTGAAGCAGTCCCTTGAACGTGATTTGCTTCCATCTTGACTCTTTGCCAGAGCTCATGGAGCTTATAACCAACCCTGAAATCGGTCTTTTCACCCTCGTTTGGATGATCAGGTGTAAATATACATTTTAATTATTTACATAATTAAGTAAGTGATTTGCTGCTGATCTGATATGTTTGACAATATTTCGGTGCCATCTGTTTCCTAATTGGACTTAATCTCCAAAAGATGCTGCAGAAATAGCCACCAAATAATTAGAGGGGGAAAAATCAAGCCACAAAACACTCTGCTCTTCTGAACTGCATCCATGGATCCCATAAACACGCATGGCACAACTCACCGCCCGGTAAAAGGTAATATTAGTCTACGTGTCTTTACGTGACCACTAACTGAGTAGATGGAAGGTTTCTGAGCAACCCCAGAGAAGGTACACTGCCGCTGGGAAGCGGGGTGAAAAGCTGACTCCATCACTGACAATCCGGATCACCTCAGACAAGCCAATTCCTCTCTCTGAGCCTCAGCTTGGATACATTGAAGCTGAGCATATCTCAGCCTTGAAGAAGACCCACAGCGGCACACAGACCTGGTCCCTTTTCGGCTGCTCCCACTGGGACACAAATGCCACCCCATCGTTACTTGGGTGCCTTTTGTTACAGGTCAGACTGAAATAGAGTCTGGGGTCCTGAGTGAGGGCTGAATTTGCTCTGTGACTTTGGGCAGCCCCTTTCCCCTCTATGAGTTTAAGGGGTTTTTTTGTCAATAAGATGCACACAATGCTCCCTGTACATGATTGTGTCACCTTGCTCCAAGGCAGCATTTTTGGCCAAGGATATGGACTGTGATGACAACATGTCCGAGGTGAACACTCGTGTCAATATTTACTAGCCATCAGCCTCTGGGAAACCTCCCTAATCTCCTTAAGCCGCAGTTCCTCCATTTGCAAAATGAGGTTGACAGCAACACCTTCCTCCTGGGAATGCTGGAGATTTAAAGAAGATACTGTCTGAAAGGTCACGATCACACAGCAAGCCCGCAGTCAAGGTTCCTGGTCGTTATTTCAAGGCGGTTGTAAAGATTTCATGTGAGAACAAACTTTGAAGGCCTGGGACACATTGTGGGTTCCTTTGGCTTTCTTTCTCACAGTATGCCACACTTTCACGTGGATTTGGAACTATAGACTTTTAAAAATTGCCATTCGTACTTTATAGGTGAGCAAGGAGGCGGAGAGGTTTAAGTGCATTATATAGGAAGTGATTTTAGAAGCTATGCATTTTCTGCCAAAGAAGAGAAGGCCCTGGTTCTCAAAGCAAACTCCATTTCTGTTCCCCAGAAAATCTTGGCTATGGAGCGGCCCGGTTTCCACTTAACCTTTTCCAGTTCACATTGAGAATGATAAATTTACATGATTTTTTTTCTGTATCTTCACTCCTACCTCTTGGCTCCTCCAGAAAGAATCAAGTCATTCATTCATCAATTATTTTTGAGTATCTAGTACAGTGATTCTCAACCTTCCTCATGCCGCAGGCCTTTCATACAGTTCCTCATGTTGTGGTGACTCCCCAACCATATCATTATGTTCATTGCTACTTTATAATTGTAATTTTACTACTGTTATGAATCAGGTGACCCCTGTGAAAGGGTCGCTTGACACCCAAAGGGGTTGTTACCCACAGGTTGAGAACCGCTGATCTAGTAGATTCTAAGACCCATAGGATCCTGCAGAAGGTAAGTTGGTCCAAAGCCTCTTTCTCCAAGTTCAATTCTAAGGGTAAGATACACACACAGACACTGGCACACATTCACAAGCCATGTGACGTTCAATAGTGACTCATGATGGGGAGGGGGTTCAAAAAGAGTGATAAGGGGGGATTCTCTGAAGAGATGCTATTTGAGGGACTGACTGGAGTAAAGGGCACAGACATGTGGATATTGAAAAGAGGATTGTTGATGGTGGAGGTCACAGAAGATGCCAAATCTTTAAAATACAAGCAGGCTTCCTAAAAGAATCAGAAAGCTACCAAGGAGAGCACTGAGTGAGCAAGGGACAAGGGACATGGGGAGAAATGAGGTCAAAGTGGTGACCGGGCCATGTGGTCCATTATTCTGTTGGCGTGTGAAGCCTTTAGCAGTGGTTCTCCACCTGTGGGTCCTGACTCCTTTGGGGGTCAAACGACCCTTTCACAAGGGTTATCTGATTTGTAACAGTAGCACAATGACAGTTATGAAGTAACAAAGAAAGTACAAAAGTTGAAGGTTTGGGCTCCCCAGAGGTATTTCAGTCATCCCTGTGTGGCACAAACAGTTAAACGCTTGATTCCTAGCTAGCTAAAGGTTGGAAGTTCAAGCCCACAGAGAGATACCTCAGAAAACAGGCTTGGATAGCCAACTGCCAGAGGTCATATTCTAGAAAATCCCACAAAACACTCTACTCTGCACACATGCGGTCACCGTGAGTTCGAGTTGGCTTCACAGCCACTAACAATAAAGGAGGTGCCTCAGAAGACAGGCTTGGCGACCCACTTCTGACAAAGTGCCAGCACCGAGAGTTCTACGGAACACAGTTTGACACTGACGCACACCAACTTCGTTTTTAATACATCTCAGGCAGCCCATGCGGTTCCTCAGCACGTGGCGTGGAGGCCAACACACAGACTCTGATCACCTAGCAACTATGTGACAATCCAATTACCAGAGGGTCCTCATCTTCCACCTGGGGCTCTCCAGCATTTAAAGGTCAGAGAGATGAAGCAGAAACCAGGAAAGGGACTGAGAAGGAACAATCAGTAACGCTGAAGAGAATGTAGGCAGCCAAGCAAGGCGCGCGTTTCCAAAGGGAGAGCACGATTAGCTGTGCTTAACTCTGCGGAAAGATCAAGTCAGGTGAAGACGGATGGGGTAGCCTGGCAAGGGCCGTTTGGGTGGAGCAGTGGTGGTGACATCCTGCACCAGTGGGTCTAGGAGGGCCTTGGACGTGAACAGTGCCTGAGTGATACAAACAGTGAACATGCTCAGGGGTTGGACGTCACCAGAGGCATGTTGAAAGAAATGCCAGGCACTCTACTCCCCCACCCCTTACAGCCCGCTCCCCAAATGCTATTGAAAATATTCTGGATCACTCTTTTCCTACTCTAATGACATGGTGTCACCATGAGTCGCAATGGACTCCAGAGCAACTGGCCGTGGTCCCGGTGGAGGGCAGGACACGGAGATGGAGAGCGGCAGCACCTCAGAGTTGCTTTTGCAAGTGGAAGTAGCGCAGGGTGATCGTTGGGCAGGGGCTTGGGACCCCGGATTTTCTTCGTTAATTGTTTTTAAACCAAAATATTATCCCAGGATATTCATCTGCTTTAATATTTATATCAGGAGCACTGGTCTGAGGAAGTAATACGTCCCTGATGGACCCTGTGTTTCGGATGTTGGGTCAGCCCCGCTTGACCATCACAGTGAATATTCACACGTGAATTTCCTCTTTCGTGGTCATTGAAGAAATGCAACGTCAGAGCCTTTTGCAAACTCTGATCCGTCTGCCGGATGTGCAGAAGGTGATAACTGGAAAGAAAGGCTCCAACGTTGTGGAAAACACATACATGTTAACCTGCAGGACATCTCAGAGCCTTGATGCGGTGAATGTGTTTAGGGGGCGGGTCTCTAAGCAAAGGTACAGAGTTTACATCTTCTCCTTCAGTCCCCTTGACCTTCAGGCTTCCTGTCCAGTCTGGAAGGGAAAGCAGAGGTGACTGATATGGGATTCGGTGGGGGAGCAAAGACACTGAGCAATCAGAGCGATGGTTTTATAAATGACATATAAATAACCTTCAGCTGTTTATCCTCTGGAAAATGCGCCTATGCCTGTCGCACCATCTATTCAAAATCAGCACATTCCATTATGCAGATGAAATCCCGTGGAAACAAATCTGACATGAGGAGAGGGAGAGGAAAAAGTTTAATCTACCTCAGACATTTGATTCTATTTTAACCTTCTCATGAAAATGTTTCTTCTGTAATGTTTCCAATGGATTTGAGTTGATCCTATTATGCTCAGTATTCATTCAATCTTCCCTTACTAATATTTCAACACTGATCTAGAGGAAACTATTTAATCTTTTCCATATACTAAAGAACCCCACCCCCTCCCAGTTAAATATGGAAACGGGGGCTATAAGAGAGACACAACTTTCCCAGTATCACACAATACCAATAGCAGTGAGGGGATTCAACCCCCGCACTCACTCTCTGCCATCAGGTCGATGGTGACTCATCACAGCTATAGCACAGGGTAGAACTGCCCCCTTTGAGTTTCCAAGATTGTAACTCTCTGTGGGAGTAGAAAGTCCCATTTTTCTCCTACCCATGCCAGTGAGTGCCCTCTATGTTACGTGACTCTGGGGCTGTTTTCAGTTTATTCATTTATTCTTTGGAAGCAGAGAAGTTGTACAGAGAACATCAGTAAGGGGAAGCCAGCTATTGGCGCTGATGAAAGTAGCTAACACTGATTGTGTGCTTTTACTATTTAGCAGACTCTGGCCTAAATATATTCTGGTTGGAATTTCACAGTTGTCTTAAAAAGTAGGCCTTCTATTCCCCCTTTATAGAGAAGGAGACAGAAGTGCAGAGTGGTTCCCCAGCTACTCTGTGGTACAGTTTGGATTTCAATCCAGGGTTCAAGATTTCCGTGTCCTTAAATGGAGTTGTCTGTTTCAGTGCAATGGGCGGTAGTGAAGACAAACGGTGATCGTGTAAGGAGGATTCCGAGGAGCCATCTGGACCAGGCGAGAACGAATATTGCTCAGAGCTTCTGAAGCACCTGCTTGCTTTTCTCCCTTTTCTGCTTTCCTTCAACTTGTCAAGCATCGTTTGTAGAGGGAAGGCTCTAAACTCCAAACTCACTGCTGTGGATTCAATTCCAGCTCACAGAGAGTCTACAGGGCGACATAGAACTGCCCCTGTGGGCTTCTGAGTCTCACTCTTCATAGGAGTAGAAAGCCTCGTATTTTTCCTTCTGCGTGTCTGGTGATTTTGAACTGCTGACCTTCTGCTTAGCCGCTCAATGCATAGCCACTACACTGCCAGGGCTCCAAAGAGGGAAGACTAGGTTAGAATAAAGGTAAGAGGGGTGTTGTTGAAGAGTGTGTCTAAATGGGAGGAGTTATGGTCAAAGTGGGTTTCTGTGGTAATCGTCATGCTCCCCACACTGTCCTGCCGTTGCGTTACCATTTAACAGCGTCCACATATCCATTAGTTAGCGGGCCTGTGAGGAACATGGCTGGTTTAAATGGGTAAGCATTCCGCTGCTAACTGAAAGGCTGGTGGTTCAAACTCCACCAGTGGCTCCATGGGAGAAATACCTGGCAATCCAAGTCCATAAAACACAGCCAAGACAATCCCATGGGGCCAGTCTCCTTGTTTGCAAGGGGTCTCTCTGAGTCGGGACAAACTGCACAGCAACCAGGAGCAGCTGCCAGTGCTGATCCTGCATCCGGGGGCATGAAGGGGGCAGGAGGAGGAAAGGGGCTTGGAAGACTGGGTTGTAGGGAAGGTTGACCACTTCTCTGTGCCTTCCCTGACTCTCTAAGTGTCTCGGATGCACTTCTTTAGTCTTCAAGTGTCTCGATCTCCTTTCTGGTTTCGCCATTACTTGAGGTGTGATGGGTGGGGATAAGACAAAGAAAGAGGTGAAGTTAGAGGGGGTGGGGCAGGAATAATTCAAGTGGAAGAAATGACAAGCATGGTCAGTAAGGAGTAACGTTTGGCAATGAAACCATTCCAGTACCTTCTCTTCTCTTGTCAGTCCTCTATTATTTCTTTTCAGTTGAATAATAGTAATATGGAAATATTAATCCGCATTTATTGAGTGCTTACTATGAACCAGGAAGAATGCTAAAAACATCTAACAGCTCATGTTATTGGCATTAAAACAACATTGGTTTTCTCCTCTGACTCTGTTAGTTCCACTATCAGACTTGCTGGGAATCATGGATACCCTTTGGCATCTATTTTAAGACCCCCAAGCTGTTGTTTGCCTATAAACATCAGAGCTGCAGCTGATGGAACGCACAGCTCAGACGCACAGTGCATCCCTGAGCACTGGCTGCACCAGGTCAGGGCCAAGACCTAGCAGCGCATCACGCGCCTGCTATAAATATAGGCGTTCAGCTGCTGCAAGCTGAGATGTAGTCTCTCTAATCCTGAGTTCAGATTCATTTCCACCCCCAGCCCACCCCTCACCCCCCAAAAGGCTTTCTGTCTTTTCTCAAATATCCCTATAAATCTTCAAATTTGTTGTTACCTCTTTGGATTCCCACCCCCACCCCCCTTCTTTTGTATTATCTTTAAAAGGAAGAAAAACACTTTCTTAAACCCATTTAACACCCTATTTAGTAGTGTCTTGCCAATCAGAAAATGAAATACAATCACCACAGGCAAGGCTTTAAATTCAGTCCAGTCTTCATATTTGGCCACCTGAGTCCTGAAATTTACACAGCCTCATTCCCGCTCTAATTGATTCTTCTAAGCTGACCATGACTTTTACTGTCCTGTGGTTAGAACACTTGACTGGCCTTATTTCTCTGCTGTCAGGGCATATATCACCTTTAAAGGAAGCCACGCTGTCAGGTAGTTTATGTTTCAAATTTAAGATTTCTTAAATGAAAGGAGAACTTCTGGGCAGTTTAAAGAGCTTAATGTTAACAATAACACATTCAAACAGGAAAGGATTAAACTTTTTTTTTTCCCCGAAAAATTTATTTTAAACAAAAAAGACATTAGTGATCTGGATCATGGACGCACCAATTTCCTCCAGCACATGCGCCAGCCACAAATAGGACTTTTGCCTTATAAAAAGAGTAATAGCAGAATCTACTGAACTTGAACGATGGTATCATTAGACTTGGGTTTGCAAAAGATGACCCTTGCCCCACCGATGATAATAAAGGGAAATTGGCTCAGAGGATTGAAGCTCTAAGAGAATACAGTTGGTGTGCTTAGCCAGTTACAGAAACCACACGCCTTAGACTTGAGGGAACACTCGGCTGACTCATGTTAAGTCAACGTGGATGCAAACAGTACCAAGGATTGCAAACAGACCTGAGTGTCTTGCTGAAACACGTCAGCTGTAAGAGTAGAGTCCTGGACTCTGGGTTTTGTGGTCCCTAAAAGCAACTACCTACTACATGACAGACACTGTGGATTGGATGCTAAATCTTCAGAAAACCCTGCGGTGGTGTTACCCCTCCTCCATGGCAGTGAGCTAGTAGAGAATGTTAAGAATGTCTCTCAAGAACATGTAGCAGAGATAATAACATGCACAAAAGCAAGACGGAGCAAAACAAGCAACAACATAAAATAAAATAACAACAAAAACAAACCAATGACAAAAAAACAAAACACAACCAGAAAGAAAAGCTTGTAGTGTTATTATCTTTGCAGGTCTGTCTAAATAAGATAGACTGGATGGACAATCTGGAGGAGAAAACAATGGGACCGACAGTTCCGGGAGTCATGGGAGAGGGGAAGGTGTGGGGGAAAGGAAGTGGTGTTAACAAACCCAGGGACAAGGGAACAACAAGTGATCCAAACTGGTGGTGAGGTGGATGTGGGAGGGCTGGTAGGGCATGATCAAGGGTAATGTAACAAAGAGGAACTGCTGAAACCCAGGTGGGGACGGAGTATGATAGTGGGACAGGAAGGAGGAAAGTCAAGGGACATAGAAGAATGAGCTGGAAGGCAAAGGGAATTTATATAGGTCTAGATAAAGGCCTGCACATATGCAAATATACTTATATATGAGGATGGGGAAATAGATCTATGTGCATATATTTATAGCGTTATTATTAAGGTAGCAGAAGGACATTGGGCCTCCACTCATGTACACCCTCAATGCAAGAATACTTCTTTCTATTAAATTGGCATTCTATGATGCTCATCTTCCTGACCCAGTCGCTGAAGACAAAACAGGTGAATAAGCAAAGATGGTGAAGAAAGCTGATGGTGCCCGGCTATCAAAAGATATCGTGTTTGGGGTCTTAAAGGCTTGAAGATAAACAAGTGGCCATCTAGCTCAGAAGCAACAAAGCCCACATGGAAGAAGCACACCAGCCTATGCGATCATGAGGCACCGAAGGGATCAGTTATCAGGCATCAAAGAACAAAAGAATCATACCATTGTGTGCTCACAACCATGATACGATCGTTGAAGACAAATAGGTGCATAAGCAAATGTGGTAAGAAAGCTGATGGTGCTCGGCTATCAAAAGATATAGCATCTTGGGTCTTAAAGGCTTGAAGGTAAACAAGCAGCCATCTAGCTCAGAAGCAACAAAGCCCACATGGAAGAAGCACACCAGCCAGTGCAATCACAAGGTGTTGAAGGGATTAGGTATCAGTCATCATCAGAACAAGAAATCTTACAACAGCGAATGAGGGGGAGTGTGGAGTGGAGACCCAAAGCCCATTTGTGGGCCACTGGAAATCTCCTTGCAGAGGGGTCTCAGGAGGAGGTGAGCCAGTCAAGGTGCGATGTTGCAACGATGAAAAATACAACTTTCCTCTAGTTCCTAAATGCTTACTCTGCCCCCCCACTATCACAATCCAAAATCTACCTTGCAAGTCTGGCTAGACCAGAGGGTGTACACTGGCACAGATAGTAACTTGAAACACAGGGAATCCAGGGTGGTTGATTCCTTCAGGACCAGTGGTGTGAGTGGTGATACTGGGAGTGTAGAGGGAGAGTGGGTTGGAAAGGGGGAACCGATTAAAAGGATCTACATATGACCTCCTCCCTGGGGGATGGACAACAGAAAAATGGGTGAAGGGAGATGTCGGACAGGGAAAGATATGACAAAATAATAATTTATAAATTATCAAGGGTTCATGAGGGAGGGGGAGTGGGGAGGGAGGGGGATAAAAAGAAGACCCGATGCCAGGGGCTTAAGTGGAGAGCAAATGCTTTGAGAATGACAAGGGCAATGAATGTATAAGTGTGCTTTACACAATTGGTGTATGTATGGACTGTGATAAGAGTTGTATGAGCCCCGAATAAAACGATTAGAAAAAAGAACATGTAGCAAAGAAATGAGAAAATTGGATATTATACACTTAGCTAGGTATGAACTGAGCAGTGTGCTAAATTCCTGCTTGAGTCCCTGAGTCCCTCCTCTTTAACCAGAGGTTCTCAACCTTCCTAATGCCACAACCCTTTAATACAGTTCCTCATGCTGTGGTGACCCTCCAATCATAAAATCATTTTTATTGTTACTTTATAACTGTAATTTCGCTACTGTTGTGAATGGGGCAACCCCTGTGAAAGGGTCATTCAACCCCAAAGGGGTCGCAACCCAGAACTGCTGTCTTAAGCACTATACTGGATCATTTGAGTGTCTTCCGTGTAGTCCCTTCTGCTCTCTGGGGCTCAATTTTCTTGTAATGGAAACAGAAAGTTGACCTAGATGATCCTAATGATTCTTACAAACTTAAGATAGGCTTGAAGTCAGAAGATCTACTTTTGAGATCCTGACTCTATTGACAAATTATGGAGCCTTGGTCAAGTTGTCCATCTAAGGTTTTGCATCTGTGAAATGGGGGTGAATCCTCACCCAGAGACCAAGTTCATTAATGGAGAAAACAAATTCTAGACACATTAAAAATGCTTGCAATAAGACTTAATTCTGAACAGACTTACCATGTTAGTTAGCTAGCTTAAAATGTGTGTATGTACATATAAAGGTTGCCTATTTTCTGAAAGTCCTATCTAAGACCCAGCTGCCTGGTTTGGGAGGACTCCAGAGTGATTATAAGCAAAGGGTTCAGAATCATGTCTGTTTTATCACACTCTAACCCAGTGATATGCTCTCAGACAAGTGGTTAACTTCTCAAGGCTCTGGGTACTCTTCTCTGAGGGGGCTCAGAGTGGAGCAACCTCTTTCTGTGGATGTGACAGGTAAGTGGGGTGATGATACACTGAGGCCCAGTGAATGAGTGAGAGAGATTCTTTATGCACCTGCATCTGCTTCTCTGCTCTTTGCTAAGTCTGACCATGTGCATGATTTCATTTGATTTGCAAACAACCTCATGAGGAAAAAGATTGATCTTAGGGATAGAGGTCAGGACGAGGGGCTGTTCAAGAGCACTTGGATCACTGGTATTGGAACCAGGATGAAAATCCAAGTATTCAATTGAAAAAACAAAACAAAAACACAATTGAAAACAATGGTGACAACACCATTTCCATTTCTGTTTTCACTTGCTCTGAACGACAACTTCTCTCACCTTAAAGGAGGCTCATGTGCCATCAGGATACTTTTATTTTTTTATTTTATGCAAGGCGTGCTGAATCTTTTTGGAACAGACAATCTGGAAGAGCACACCGAATCTCTAGTACACAGAGGATGTACCTCTAGAGTACACTCCCAACGTACCCTTCCCAACTTCGTTGTGTTATCTGTGGTAGGCAGAATAATGGTCCCCCAAAGGTGCCATGTGAAATTCGTGGACTTTGTTCCTATGCTGTGCAGGCATGTATAAACAAAGGATAATGTGATGTGGAGATTAGTCTTGATTGGTGGGTCCAATATAAGTAAAGAGGGATCCAGGGGTGCCAAAGTCAGTGACATACAAAAATACTGGGCTGCTGGCTTTGAAGATACAGGAAGGAGACATGAAGATACAGGAAGGGGCCATGAGCAGGAAATAGTTAACGGCTGGGGAAACAACAACAACAAAGATGTGGATCCTCTTCTGGTGCCTCCAGAAGGCATGAGCTCTCCTGACATTTTGGCTCTAGCCCACTGAGATACATGTTGGAGATCTGAAGTGTGAGACACTCACTATGGTAATAAATAAAGTAATACATGCCTGGTTTCAACCACGATGGTTCGGGTAATCTGTAATAGCAGCAATAAGCAACCCGCATACCATCGTCATCTCTTGCCTTGACCACCTCAGCTAGGTCAAGACTGTTCTCGCTCCTGGTCCGCATCATCTCCGTGCAGCAGCTGAGATTATTAAACCCACATCTGATAAGCCTGGGGTATGCGGGACAACCTCAGCAGACGCAACTGAAGGCAAATGTTTAGTGGGTTTGCCTAATAACTCCCACAAATGGAGGGGGAAATGGAGCCTGGAACCCCAAGTTTGAATTCCTGCCTTCCATTCCTTTTTTCTAGGATATCCAAGTATTGAGCACAATTTTTTTTATCCGAATCTGTCTAAGAGTGAAGAACTGAAGAATTTCCCCAAAGCAATGTCAGGGCAGATGTACCAAGTGTCGGAGGTTTCCAGAAGGAGGGTCACAAGAAATTGGAACAATTATTTAGAAACTTCTCCTTCCTGTTCTCAAAATTTCCTGGCATGAGAAATATACAAGGTGGTAGAAAATCATTAACTCAGGAATTGCCCAGGACAAACAAGGATCATTTCCACAAAGTGTTTGGGTGCTTGTTCATACCATGCACAATCGGTTAACAAAACCCACACACGTGCTCATACACATATGGAGGGGCCCAGGTGGTGCAGTGGTTACATGTTGAACTGTGATCCCCATGGTTAGCAGTTTGGAACTACCAGCAGCAAAATGAGAGAAAGACTGGTTTTCTACTCCTGTCAATAGTTACAGCCTTGGAAACCCACAGGGGTCATTATGAGTCAGCCTTGACTTGATGGCAGTGATAGTGAGTTATACACACATATATATTTGGATTAAAATGCCTATAAGACAAGAGCAGACACATGGATAGAGATATAGGCCAAGTGTTGTTAGATCCATTGATATTTCCAGAGAAAATAGAAATCATGAGTTTTGTGTGAAAAATTCCCAAGTTTAGGACTGGTATCTGCTAGGGTTCATATGAGAAACAGAACTAGTAGGAATATAGAAGGGAGCTTCAAAACGTTCTTGAAGAAATAGAATTAAAAGATAATGGAATTTTCCCAGAAACTTTTGAAGTCTCCTCTTTTGTGCATGTGTACACACACACACACACACACACACACTCACATACATACACATGCGTATGATGACACATATTCATATATATTTACTAATTGTCATCGAGTCAGCTTACACTCCTAGTGGCCTGATGTATAGCAGAATGTAATGCTGGCCCAGGCTGTGCCATCAGCTCACTCCCTGGTAGATCTGAGCCACTCTTACGGGCATTTGCCCATTTCTTTGAGGCTTTCCTCTTTCCTCTTGAGCCTCGACTCTACTGAACACGATGCCCTTCTCTCGCAGTGGCCCTTACCTGATGACATGTTTAAAGCAAGCAAGGCTATGTCTTGCCACCATTGCTTTGTTAAACAGGGTTCTCTAGAGAAACAAAACCAGGACACTAATAATTTTGTGTATATGTATATAGATAGATAGATAACATCAGAAATCATTAACTATTCTATAAAGCAGTACAAATGACTCGGTGTAACTCACTTCCTTGAGACAGCCAGTACACCGGCAGTCCTTCTCTTGGCATGTAGACGTTGCTGGCTGTAGGGTGGACTGTCCCTTAAAACCGGTCACCCTTGTTCACTTTCCTCTGGAAACTTGAACCTTTCTCCCATGCCCTTTGTGTGTTTCACTCATCCCACTGCAGAGGGAAGATCTTTCCAGCCTCTTGTGGGTGATTGGTTTACACCCAAATCACAAAATCTGATTATAAGTTTGTAAATATCTTTGCTTGCAGAGAGAGAGAGAGACCCATCTTTTTAATGGTCATAAAATTAAATTACCCAGTGCATTTCAGTTCCAAAAGAAAAATGATCCATGTTCACTCATCAGTCTGCATAACGTAGATATATAAACAGGAAAAAAAAGAGGTGTGGGGGGGGGCCCGCCATGTTATTTATTCAGTTCCCAAACATTTTCCACACACCATATGGCAGGATTTCCCCCCCTTCTCTAGCCTTTTCACAGATGTAATTATAATTCTTTTCACCTTCCCCAGAGAGATCATCTCATGTTGTAAAGATAGTGTGAAACTTGAGACCTTACAAGGAACTTTATTATGGGAGCAATCAGTCTCCCCACCTTCGCAAAGTTCAGTCACTGGCTCAGGGGCAGCGGCAATTGTCTCACTGGATTTCAACCCGAGGTGCGCTCTGGAAACAAGTGATGATGGGTGGAGGTTGAAGGTCATCTCCGATCTTGTTTGTGTCTGCATCACTCTCTCTCTTCTATGGGTGCAGTTCAGCTGGACCAGTAGGCCTACACCATCCATCGGCAACATGCCCCTGCCCCTGTCTCTTTCTTTCTCTGGCTTCTGTTTCATCACTTGGCTGTCCTCTGACTCCATTGCAATGCAGATCTTAACAATGATTCCCTTCCATGTCTTAGCATGAGGGACCTTAGTGTCTGCCTCTCATTTATGTCACACAGAGCCAAGCATGGGGCTGAATGTAGGAGAGGTATTTGCTAAGCACACATTAGTTGTCATTTCCTGGGGGATACGAGTAGTAAGCATTGGTTGAACGCAGCCCAGAAAGCATGGGCAGGCAGGGCCAGCTACTCCTGCAAAGGAAAGGACTTCCTCCTTTATTACACACCTACTCTGTGCCGGGTTTTACACCCAGCGCTCAGTGTACACGATCTCCTTTGTGTTTACATCATCCTATGATGTAAACATTGTCATTTGATTTTACAGTGGGGGAAATTGAGGCTCGGAGTCCTTAGGTGCCATGGTGACGGTCACACGGGGTTGGTCTACCCTAATGTTAAAAAATGTTCATTGTCACTGCAGCCTCGTATTGGACCCTCTGTTCTGACACCATCTCACAGCAACCCCGGCACCCCTGGAAGGAAAACCCCTCAGGATCCCTTTGTAAAAGGAGGCTTTCAGAGGCATAAGGCACTGATCTGCAAGTTCTTCAGTGTGTTCCTATCCAGGTCACATCAAAAAATACACACCACGCCACACACCCTCTGAGTTTCAAAACATGAGCGTCTAACCTTCATTTCTATCCTTATTTCTATGGGGCAATATGTTCTAAACGCCAAACACCCAAGTTACAAAGGGACTTTTGGCAACATAACCTGTTTATGTGTTGAACACTGTCTGTAGCTTCCATACTGATGGGATGTGTCTGGCAAGGACAAAAAAAATCTTATGATTTACCAGATGGCAACTCTGTTCTCCAGCTGGATTGGGAATCCCAGAGGACCCATCTTTCCCCGTAGGATCCCAGCAGTATCTCCACTGCGATGCAGTTGCGCTAGTCCAGACTCAGGGCTTCTTGGGTCCCCAGACTGAGGCTGCATGGCCCAGGCAGCAAGGGAAGGGGAGAGTCCAATCTAGGATGCCCCACACTTGATAACGTGCTCCTTTGAAGTCATGCAAACAGACACTCAGCATCGGGAGACTAATCACAGCCCAGTGCAGCCTGCAGAGGCACGGATTCATTACTGTTTAACACATTGATGCTAAAAGGTGAAGAGAGAGAGAGAGTTCTGTGGAAATGATCTAGGGAAGAGCCGTGGTTCACAGCAGTGTTGTTCAAAGCTTTGGTCCACATCTTCCAATGAGAAATGCATTCTATACTGTGACCCACTATGTCACAGGTGTATGTGCAAGTAGCCTGCAATATAGACCTACATGTGTGGGTATGTGTTTATAAAACTGAAACTGCAGGGAGGAGACAAGTCAGTCAGCGTGCAGTGTAGCAATGATGAAACATATAACTTACCTTTAGTCCTTAAATGCTTCCACCCCCACCCCCACCCCCACTATCATGATCCCAATTCTACCTTACAAATCCGGCTAGACCAGAGGATGTACACTGGTACAGATAGGAACTGGAAACACAAGGAACTCAGGACAGATGAACCCCGTAGGACCGTGGTGAGCATGGCGATACTGGGAGGGTGGGGTGGAAAGGGGGAACTGATTACAAAGATCTACATATAAGCTCCTCCCTGGGGGACGGACAACAGAAAAGTGGGTGAAGGGAGACATCGGACAGTGTAAGATATGACAAATAATAATTTATAAATTATAAAGGGTTCATGAGGGAGGGGGGAGCAGAGAGGGAGGGGGAAATGAGGAGCTGAAATCAAGGTCTCAAATAAAAAGCAAATGTTTTAAGAATGGTGAAGGCAACAAATATACAAATGTGTCTGACACAATAGATGGATGTACGGATTATGATAAGAGTTGTACAAGCCCCCAATAAAATTATTTAAAAAGACACCCTGAAACTGAAATTCCTCAAGGCAATACTTACCCTTGCATTGTGCATCTCACTGTCCCATTCTTTATTCTAGTTATTCTTATTCTTATGGCATATTCTTGTTCTAGTTCATTGTAATTCATGATGACATTCCTTTCTCCTAGCAAAAATATGCTGGTTACAAACCACTAACTTGTTGATCAGGCTTGCAGTTTGAAACACATTGTTCTCACTTGGGTCCCAATGACAGGTCTGGGATGGCAGACCACTCTGAGCCTGTAACTTCATCTTTAAAATGGGTTTAATACCACTGTAATCCTCAGAGGAGTTCTTGGGTGGGGCAAATTTTAGCACCGAATGACTGGCTAGTCAAGAGGTGGACTTTCAAGGGTACACAGTGGTGCCTCAGGAGACAGGCCTGATGATCTGCTTCCAAAAGGGCTCAGCCTTGAAAACACTACAGAGCCATTCTCCTTTGCACACTTGGGGGGGGGGGGGCAGAATCAGTGGCAACCCAGGACAATCATAATACTCTTCTCATATACTTTTGTGGGGACTTCAGAAAATAATGCTTAATTGCAAATGCTCACAAATACCCAAGAAGTGATAGTCTTAGGGTGAAATATATGACACATTATCTAATCCGTATCCTTCACGTGTAAGATGGGAGAAGAAGACACACTGAGAGCAAAGAATTTCTGCAGAAGTCTCTTATCATGAGCAGAGTTGAGGACTAGAGCTCCAAACGCCTGCCATGTTGTATTTACTGCTCAGTCACTGTAAAAGTGTCCTACCATCTGACGCCGCATGGACTTCTCAATGTGACCAGCACATCTTTGAATACATGACTCTTTTATTGCCCCTACCAGCCTCTCTGGATTCCATCCTGTCCTGTTTTTTTGCTGAGACTTTTCAACATGCTAGAGCCCCAGGCATGTTTATGCATTGGCCGAGTGTAACAGCTACACGGCTCTTCCAGGCAGGGAACCCTGCCCTGGGGATGTTCAGATGGGAGAGAAAAGACTCCCAAAGGACCTTTTTACTCCTTCTAAGCCCCTCAGAGGGATTAGCACTGGGAAGATAAGATGGCAGGGTGTGCTTAACATCTGAGCTGGGTTATAAGAGCTGCAGAGGTTTATGTCCAGGTTTTGTGGGCGAGCTGGTTGTAGTGAGTAAGGAATGTGTTCACAAATGCCTGCATAGGTGTAGGAGGGAGAGCAAGGCCAGGACTTCCCTCCCCATCATCTTTTATGCTTATACAATGTTTTCCCATCTCCTTGCTCCTGCTCCAAGAGTCCTGGTAGCATAGTGGCTACTCATTGGGCTCCTAACTGCAAGGCCAGCAGTTCAAAACCAGCACCCATTCTGTGGGTGAAATATAGGGCTTTCTAGTCCCACCAAAAGGTTGTAGTCTTGGAAACTGACAGGACAGTTCTACCCTGTTCTGTTCATTTGCTATGAGTTGGCATCAACATCGCGGCAGTGAGTTAGTTTGGTTTGCTCCTGCTCAGATGGTTCTTCCCACCCAGAACACCCCTGCCAGTGCCTTCTTTATGGCACCTACTCTGCTCCAGAACTTGAAAGTACCTTGTGGTGGATGGTGTCTTTTGGAAGGAGCATGGCATTATGTCATAGATAAGTATACAAACTTGTTTCTCTTTTATTAATATATGAGCTTCCTAAGGTACATAAGGTCTGTATGGATTATTTTGATGTCTTTCTCAGAACCAAGCAAAACATTATGGACATAGAAGACACTTCATGTGTGCTGAATAAATAAATGAATGAATAAATAGGTGAACGTGTGAGGAGATATTATAAAACTGGTTAGTATCACCAGGATCAATTATTGAGGGCATTTTGTGAGTGTGTGTGCTTTCCAAAACTAGACAAAAAGCCAGAGATTCTCACTTTTTAAAAATAGTTTTATTAGGGGCTCAGACAACTCTTATCACAATCCATACATACATCAATTATGCAAAGCACATTTGTACATTCACTTCCCTCATTGCTCAAAACATTTGCTCTCCATTTAAGCCCCTGGCATCAGGTCCTTGAGTGCTCCTGAACATCACCTGGAAAGTTTACATAAGATGCTCCCCGTCCCTCTGTCACTGGGTTTATGCTTAAATTGGCCAGAGCCTTGGAAGGCATCCCTGGGGGTGCAATCAGGTCCGTGACTGCTAGTGATCTACTTTAGCAAGGTCATAGCCTTGAAAACCCTATGGAACAAGTCTGTGCACATGGAGCCATCCTGGGATCAGAGGGCTTGTAGGGTAATGAACCACGAGTGTCCCAGAAGAGGACGTAGGGTATGCCTATGTGTGCAAATCATTCTGTGTGGTTCCACCATGTAGCCACAGTCCAGGGCCACTGAGGCTTGTGCTTGGGCTAAGAGGACACGTGGAAGTGCCTAGCAGAGAATGGGGGACATCAATAAATCTAAGCACTTCTGCTCCACCTTCCTTCTGAGGGTTGGGACTGTCTACTGTCTATTGTCAGAGCTGAGCCCAAGGGGAAAGCTAAAGAGAGAGCAGCAGATGTCTGGGTGGGAGATGTGATTGAGTGTCCAATGAGCCAGTCAAGCGCCATAGTGCTACACACTGGCCGAATGACTGTGAAATCATACAGCAGGGCAATCGGGGAGAACATTGTGAGTAAGGTGGCTTTGAGTTGGGCCTCAGTGGATGGGAAGCATTGAATGAAGTGGTGAAAAGCACATTAAAGGACATTCTGGAATGGGAACATCAAAAGACAGAAAGATGGGAGGTTTTGCATGTGTGAAGTATGTCATGTGTATGATCTTATCTAAGACCCACCCATCGGTGGGTGCTCTTGCTTTTGCCACGTTACACATGATAGAACAAGAGAGGATAAGCAACTCACTCAAGGTAACATAAGTAATGAATGATCATGCAAATGCTTCAAGGGGGCAGGGAACAGAATATAGCCCAGTCTGTCTTACTCTATGGACTTGGAGAGGGAAGAGGTGGTAGCTAGATTAGAAAGGCATGTGCAGACTAGAAGCTTCTTCATTGTGGACACCATTGTACTTGAGATTTTGAGCTTTGCTTGAGGCCCATAGAGAGGTGTAATTTTTTAGTGCCATGATGCACGGGGGCAAAGTCCAGAGAATCAAGAGTAAGCACAGTTGACAGGAGCCTGGGGGTGAGTTATTTTCTCTGAAACTGGCCTAATGAGGAAATTGATTTCACTTTTCCTAAATTATTCTTCCCGGGGATTAAATCCAACAATTCAACCCTTTCTAGAAAAGACATTTGTAAGCGTTCGCAGGAGCAGGCTGAGCAATCCGAATTTTGTTGTTGCTGTTGTCGTTTTCTTCAGGGGTCATCCGGGAAAGCGTTTTTTATTGCACATCTACTATGTTCCAGGAGCTCTGGTGGCAGAGTGGCCAAATGTTGGGCGTGGTATGAAAGGTCAGCAGTTGGAAACCATGCGTCCCTCTGCTGGAGAAAGACTAGGCTGTCTATGTCCATAGATAGTGACAATCTTGGAAGCTCACAGGGGCAGTTCTACCCTGTCCGACAGAGTCCCTCCGAGTCGGCATGAACTCCATAGCAGCGAGTGAGTGACCACATACTAGACCCTGTGCCCTGTGAGCTGCAGAGAAGGAGCCAAGGAAGAGTCCATCCTTCCCTCCTCTCCATGAGACTAAGGAGAATGGACTATCAGACGCCTTCTATTAACTCCCAGGCATCGCTTTTGCTGAGATGAAAATGCGCAGAATTACCTCCACATTCCCAACCGGGTCTTACTTTCCATCGTCTTGCTTACTTTTGAACTACATCCAATTTATTACATTTTTTCTTTTCTTTCTAGAAACATGATGCTCAAAATTGAACACAGCCATCCAATTAAGACTTACCCACAGCCAACTAGGGCATGGTAATTGTCTAGCATGTTTTACATGGTGAAGTCTTATTAATAATAAGGGGAGGGAGCTGTGAGTTTACCTAGCCCATTTGAAAAAGCAAAAAAGCCATTTTTTTGGAAGAAGCGCTTTCAGAGGTGGGCAGCAGAAATTTGTCTGGGATAGTTTTGCATTCTTTTATTTGATTGCCTTGACATTTTTATAGCCCTGGTAACATTTACACACACACACACACACACACACACACACACACACACACACACACATATATATATATATATATATATATATACATATATTAAGCTTAGGTATAGTGTAAAGCTGTTCTGGAAATGAAAACTGTTATCTGATTCAGAATTTAATGTTTAAAAGTTCTCAAGCTGGTGAATCTAAAGACATTCCTCGCATAATTGTATACTTAGAATTCAGTGGCAGCGTAAAAGAGAGAGAGAGCTTCGTGTTCTATCTGGAATTACAAAAAAAGACCATTTATTTTTAAGTGAACTGGGGGAGAAGAGGGGAAAAGACTGTGGCAGAAGGTGTTCGGCTGAGTTACCGAAATACCATCTGGAGGCTTGGCTGGCAGAGAAGAGAAGCCCAGAAAGAACAAGAAACGGAACCCCGAAACTGAGGAGGGACTGGCATGCTTTGAGAGCTGCAGTGGCAACCAGGGCTGTGAAGTCATGCAGATTGGAGTGGGGTGAGCTCATTCGCCCCTTGTTATTATTTTCTGTTTCATTATGCTGTTTCTTTTTGGTCTTTTTTTTAAAAGTTGGTGGAACACAACCCTTGCCCATTCCACATTATCCACCTTTACAATTCAGATGGACATCAGTTTGACCATTCACGTTCTTCAAAGTGAATGGCCAAGCTTCTAAAGGGCAAGGAAACAGATCACACTAGTTTCATGACGACACGTCTTCTAAAGCCTTTATCCTCACTGTTTCCCGCCAGCCCCAGTTCAGCCCTGTCACTAAGAGTGGCTGTGGTGCTCCTGTGTCATTTGTCTATCGATGGGGAAGAGAGCATGGTAAGTCAGAAGTCTTAGCCATTGTTTTCTTGGTGCTCAGGTCTCCAAAAATACTGGATGGTTCATAGGCAGCTCTTACTGCTTACTGTCCAGCAGGCACTGAAGAACCACTTGACATCTTTTACCTTTTAGAAGCCTCCCAGCAATCCTGCCTATGAGGTAATGTTCAACCCATTTTACAGATGAAGAAACTGAGGCTCTGCAAATGTAAGTCATTTGCCCAATGACTTCTATATAAGTTCTCATTCTGCCAAGGCTTCCACTTCCAAAGATAGTTTTCATTTTCACCTTTTTCTTAGAAAGAGAGGAATTTCAGATACATTTAACCATTCCATGTGTGTAGTAGAAATTAATTTTTCCTCAGATTGTGTCCCATAACCCTTGGTCCACAGGGTGAGAAGTGGTGTCTCTTGAAATGGGGAAACTGCTGGGAGTGAAGTCTATTCTCGTGTGGTTCAATAGCTTTGGAATATATTGATTTAACCATGATTAAATAGGATCTTATTTTCCAGGCTCTAAAGAGCCTGGACTATCCATTTGAGTTGCAAACTTGTTTTTCTTCTTTTCTGATCTCGTTAATCCAGTATTTCATAGAAAAACTTTGGCAAATGCCAAGAGGTGACATTCAAAATGTTTAGCAACACACAGCCTGGCCACTGGCCAATCAGAATGGACAACAGCCCATGTGGGTTGGTGTGCACACACTGATGTGAAACCAGGGAAAGTACCACCTGCGGGGCATTGGAGCTCGCTCTACCCAATGCCCACTCTTAGACTATAAGGCATTGGGTAGGTGGGAAGAGTCAAGCGGCCATCCTGTCCTTCGGGGAAGAAGGCAATGGTTTCCTGGAAATGCTTTGGAACTGTCCGGGATGCTTGGACTGATGACAAACTTCTGCCTGTCTAATGAAACTCTATGCCTCAAGTCTGTTAGTGGTAGCCGTCTGGCAGGGTCTACATTATTTTGATCTGAGGCAGCATGGCTAATTAGAAGGAACACTGGACATGCCAGACAGGTCTGGACTCTGCTAGAGTGCATGGTGACTAGAGACCAGCTTTGTCTGGTTTCTAAAGTGAAAGGCAATGGGCTTGCTTATCAAAGTTCCCTTCTGGGTCTGCCATCTCACAATCTATCTTCTTTGTAACTCTTAGATTTGCTAATTTCTGTTTTCAGTGAACTAACTATACTCCAATCCACACCCCCTCTGCTGAAAATTGTATACGTTCTTCCCTGCCTGTCCGATGATGCTGTAACAAAGATAAAGGTCCCTGACTTGTGAATTCTATGTCTGTCTGATTCTCTTCCACGCTTGAGGTGCAGCCAGAAGTGGTGTGGGAGAATGCATCTTTAATATTTATTAAAGTGCTCCAAATCTCTGTAATCTTCCATCTTTGATCCTGTTAAATATTCTAAACTCCTTTTTTATTTAAACTTGTTTGACTGGCCTAATCACGAGCTGATGTGCTTCCCGGGCTCTCTCTGGGTCTTTGGCAGTGCGACAGCTGTGGAGCAACGGGGCTTACGGGAGGTGTTTAATGCTCACGTCAATCCTATTTCTCCTTTGGTCCAAGTTGCAGCTATTTAACTCAGAAAGTCTATCACTGTAACTGATGATCAGCAGGTTATCACAAAGAAGCCGAAGCCATTTGTTGGAAGATGTTCTTCGCCATGTCCTTGGTAAGCATCCAGTCCTGCAGAGAGAGACTCCCTGTGTAACACAAAGAGCATGCCCCCATCAACTGCCGAGCGATAACTTTATGCTGTCATTGGCATTTCAGTTCCGCTGACATCGGATTTTAAAGAAAACCATGGCCATCACTGTGTAAACTCCAACTGCCCAGGGGTGGAATGGAAAGAGAATATTGGTAAACAGTGGTGGCTTATGAAAAGAGGCCCAGTGCTGCAGTGATTGCGTATTGGGCTGGGATGCGCATGATTGCTAATTGGAAACCACCAGCAGCTCCTAGGGAGAAAGACTGGCCTTTCGATGACACAAACAGTTACAGTCTTTCTTTTTCATGGCCTCGCGGAGGTGATGGGCTGCTTCATGATGAATCGGAGCATCTCCTCCCCAGCCACTGGCTGCCACAAACTCACTGAGGTGGACGATGAATGCAAACTTCACACCTTTTATGAGAAGTGAATGGTTACAGAAGTTGCCGCCAGGTGCTGGGTGACGAATGGAAGGGTTAGGTTGTCTGCATCAGTGGTGGGGACAACAAGCAAGGTTTTCTATTGAAACAAGGTGTCTTGAGCCAAGGCCACCTCTGTCTCCTACTGAGTAAGGGGCACTCCCGTTACAGACCAAAGAGGACTGGGAAGAGGAAGCACCAATCTGTCCCAGGCTGCATTGCAGATCCCAAACTGGGTGTTCTCTACTTGGTTATTGCAAAAAAAGGGGGGGGGGAGAGAAAGATAGCCCAGGGATGACTGATACACTGTGCCTCATCTCCTGCGGCCCCAAAGAGCAAGGAGAATCCGCAGCTCTTCAGTCTCTCTAAAGAAGACGATGTCCACCAGTATGTTGTGAGAAAGCCCCTGAACAAGGAAGGTAGGAAACCCTTCTGGGAGTAGGAAAGCACCCAAGAGTAACCTTCTCATGACTCAGTTTGGCCTGCAGCACAAGAGACTGCACATCACCCTGAAGAAGCAGTGCACCAAGAGAAACAAGGAGGAGGCCGCCGAATCTGCCTAGCTTTTGGCCCAGTGAATGAAAGCGGGCAGAGAAAAACATCAGGAAGACATTACCAAGCGTCAGAGACTGTCCTCTCTGAGAGCACTACCTCTAAGTCTGAGTCTAGTCAAAAGTCAAACGGATTTCTCAGAGCCTTGGATAAATAAGCTCATCTATTATAAACAAACAAACAAATAAGCAAATAAAACAGTCTCGAAATCCCCCAGGCAAGCACTATACAACAGCATTGGCTCAATGGCAGTGAGTTTGGCTTTGGTTTTTTGGTTTTATGTACTTTGAGAGTAGGATTATGGATTATTATATTTATTTTCCTACTTCACTTTGTGTTATTTTGTTACATCATCATATGCACTCATTTCAGTCAATTGTAGCACATGAGGGTGTGTTAGTCCAGGTTGACCATACAAATTCATTGACACTCACATATATGTAAGAAAGAACATGATATCAAAGAGTAATTTTTTATTAAGAAAACATTCCAGCCCAGTCCAGATCAAGTGTGTAAGTCCAATATTAACCCCATTTGTCTGATGCCAGTCTGTAAATTTCTCTCCAAACTCACAGCCATGAAATAATGCCAAATGCAGGAAGATCACAAGCCAGTGAGTGGAAAGTCTTGTGGATCCAGTGGCGGTGGAAGCATCTCAGCACTGGCGTGGTTCTCCACATGGCTCCTCCAGCTCCAAGGCTCCATTAACTTAGTTCCATGCGGCTTGCCAACAGGAATGTGTAGCAGAGAGAGAGAGTGTATTTGGCCTCCAAATGAGGTTATCAAACTTTGACCCGATTGACAGGCTAAACTCCACTCCTTCTCAAGTTGATACCAGATTTTTTAACTACCCCAGTGGGAGTATCCCAACACATGAGAATGGAATTATTTTTCAATTATGCATTAAATTTTTTTTACAAAATAGCCTTATCTCCTTCAAAGTACTCTCTATTACACTTAATACATTTGTGAAATCTGCAATTCCATTCTTGGAAACATTTTTCAAGTTCATTTGTTTGGATGGCTAATGGCTCCTCCCTTATTTTTTTCTTCACCTCTTCTACATCATCAAATTGCTCTTCCTTCATGTCCTTCTTCATTACCAAAAACAAAAAGAAGTCACACGGACTCAAGTCAGGTGAGTAAGGTGCATGGGGAACTGGTACACTGAGATGGCTGCATGAGCAGGTGCATTGTCTTGGTGGCAAAATCAGTCCCCCATTTGCCACAAATCAGGCCTTTTTTTGGTCTCATCCTGTTATACTATCTTTCCAGAACCTCCAAATAGAAAGCTTGATTAACAGTCTGACCTGGTGGAACGAACTCCAAATGCACTACGAGTTGACATTCGGGAAGCTGACAGATGTCCAGAACGAGGCTTGTCATTATTCGACATTTCACCTTGTTTGAAATGAGAAAACCACGCGTAACTCAAGATTTTCCCATAATGATGTCCTTGTAACCTGTGTTCAACATTACCACAGTTTATGTGTCATTTTTCTAGAGCAGAAAACAAAATTTCACAGTCACACGCTCTTGCCTTAAATTGGCCATAACACAAATGAGGTTCAATTGAAACTACTTTTAAGAAAAAATATCACTGTGACCAAAGAGAACCTTATCAAGAGACACCACTGGGTGCACTAACTCAGAGTGAGCTGCTAGATACTCTCCTAGTGTGGAAAATGTGTACTATGACAACACCGCCCAGTGGAGCTCTTTACCATTTTGCAGGGAGTACCCACTCATATGGAGACCCTAAAGGGCAGAGTACAACTGTACATCCCTACAGAAACAGACTGAAGTGTCTTTCTCATGCCCAGTAAGTGGTGGCTGCAAAGAGCAGACTTTCCAGTTAGCAGCCCAGAACTTAGCCATGTTTACCACCAGGGCTCACATATATAATAGATAAGACATTAGGAACTTATACACTATTGAGGTAGCTAATTCATTGTGCCATCCTGGCTGATAAACACATGTGGAGTTAATTGAAGTGTGGAGATGTAAATGGCTTGGTGAGCCTCACCTTTCGAGTTCTCTGGTCTCTTACTTTGTGATGGTCAAACCAGGGTGCAGCTTCCTTAGCCAGTTCCCTGCTTCAGCTGGAAAGGCTCATTTCCTGAAACACATCCCCGAGGAGAAGCCACATTGACCTACCTTAATGCAGCCCTGGGCGTTTCTCTAAAGTACCCAGACTAACACATTACATTACTAACACATTACATTACTAACACATTCTCTAAAGTACCCAGACTAACACATTACACCCAGACTAACACTAACACTAACACATTTGACCTATCCCTCATGGTAGTTTTTCTTCTTTGTCTAGCCAGAGGTCAGATAAAGCCACACTGTTTACTGGGTTGTTTTCTGGGGAAAATAGGGAAATATAAAAATAGAAAGCGCGTAAGCCCACTTGATTTCAGCCATTAAAATCTGGTATTTAGATGGGTTTAGGCCATGCCTATAAAGAAAGCTTTGAAAATATATGCCTCATCCAATGCTTTGGAGTACTCAGGAACCAATGCTCTTTGTCAGAGCTGGAAAAAATCTGGAACCATGAAGAAAAGTCCTCTCTGGGACTGAATGTTAAAGGGAGCCTGTGAGCAGGCTGAAATGCTTGCTGGGTGACCACCTGGATCTACTTGTTGAGTGGAAGTGGGAGAAATGCAGCAATAAAGAGACGGGTTGAGTTTAGCCACTGACACCTGTGGACTTGGTTTACAGGAAAAAGAGAAGATGAGAGTGGGTTGACTGGTCTAAGGTTCATGACTTCACACGAGGGGGTCTAGGCTTGTTGAGTATTGGTGAGAGCCCATGGTCTAAAGTCAAGGCGACCATTAGGCACCCAGAGGAGGCTGAGTGAGGCAGCCCACATTGTGTTGACCAGAACCCGACCAGTGGAGATTTTTGAGTCTGTGAACTGGTGCATATTGTTGCTGACTTTATGGACGTCCTGTCCAGATTTGACTTTGCTTATGGATGCAGATTTCACAAGGTTCCAACTGGAATGAAGACTCTTCATGTCAAAAAATATGATTGTCTTCTCAGAGAACTGGGTTGATGTAAGTGGGCAGTATACATATTGGATACTCAAAATTGGGGGATAAAGGCATGAAGTGGTTGGCTTACAAACTTTCATATGTGGGGGATATATTCAGAGGATTATAGGATTAAGCTGCAAGGGTCCTCAAACCCCGGCCTGTGGGCCACATGCGGCCTACCGAGGACATTTATCTGTCCCATCGGGTGTTTTGCCCCGTTTGTTTTTTTACTTCAAAATAAGATATGTGCAGTGTGCATAGGAATTTGTTCATAGTTTTTTAAATAACCGTAATCCATCCCTCCAAAGGGTCGGGTGACAGTGAACTGGCCCCAGTTTAAATAGTTTGAGGACCCCTGGATTAACGTGTAGGTGTTACTTCATTGCAATTGTGAGGCTAAAGATGGGGTGGATTGAGGTATTTAGTTTATTGTGCCAACCTGGCCGATAAACACATGTGGGGTTAATTAAAGGGTGGAGCAATAAATAGCTTGGTGAAGTTTGCCTTTCGAGTTCTTGGGTCTCTTGCTTTGTGATGGTCGGACCAATGGGAAGCTAGCTGCCTTAGCCAGTTCCTTGCTTCAGCTGGAAAGGCTCATTTCCTGCAAGACATCCCCAAGGAGCAGCTGCATGGACCTACCCTGATGCAGTCCTGGGTGCTGGAGCAGCCGTGTGGAGACCCCTGCCAGCGCTGAGGTGTTTACACGTTCACTGATTCTACTTTCCTGCTGCAGTAGGTGTCATTGCATGTGTTTTGTGAGATGGAGGAGGACTTTGTGGATTGGTGTCAGACACATGGGCTAGTGTTGCACTTGTGAGTTTTGGCAGCACTGGGTTGCTTTAACTACTCTATGATGAAGAGAAAGTTCCAGAGTCTCTTCCGTCATACACTTTGGTATTTTCTCCCTTTCCTGTCTTTTTAATGACCGTTTGCTTTCTTCCTGAATGCGTTCTTGGTATCCTCCCACAGTTCATCAGGAATTCTCTCACTAGGGTTCAGTATGTTAAATCTGTTCTTGTGATAATCTTGAGATTCAGGTAGGGTATATTTAAGCTCATATTTTGACTCTAGTGGACCTTTTTTAAATTTTCTGAGCTTTTCCTGAACTTACCTATGAACAGTTTGTGATCTGTTCCACAGTCAGCCCCTAGTCTGGTTTTAGTTTCTGATAATGAGCTTCTCCATCATCTCTTCCCACAGATGAAGTCAATTTGATTTCTGTGCATACATCTAGAGAAATCCACATGTGTAGTATGTTGTTGAAATATATATTTGGTTTGATCAAGTTCTTGATCTTGTAAAATTCTGTCATGTGATGTCCAACTTCATTTCTATCACTGAGCCCATAATTTCCAAGTACTATTCCTTCCTCTTAGCTTCCAACTTTTGCATTCCAACCTCAAATAAGTACCAATGCACCTTCATTGCATGTTTGATCAATTTAAGTCTGAAGTCATTGGTAGAAATCTCCAATTTGTTAATCACTAACTTTTGTGCTCAGTGCATAAATTTGAACAATAGTTTTTTTATTGGATTTCTTTGAAGGTGAATAGATATAATCCTATCACACGCAGCAAAGTACTTCACGATTGATTTTGCAGTGTTCTGTTCTTTCAGACAACAAATGCCATCCCATTCCTCTTGATTGTGTCATTTCCGGTGCAGTAAATCACATAGCTTTCTGATCCAAAATTGGCAATAACAGTCCATTTCAGTTCATGATTGCCTGGGATGTCCATCTTTATGTGTTCCATTTCATTTTCTACCACTTCCAATTTTCCTAGATTCATGCTCCACACATTCCAAGTTCTAATCACTAGCAGAATGTGGAAGCATCTCCTTACCTTAGCCATTTCCCACAGCAAATGTAGATCTCCAGGGCTTCATTTCCACAGGACTTTCCCAACTGATGGCCCTGTGGTCTACTCTACGCCTAGAACTCGGCTTCTCCGCAGTCACAGTGCAAGTGCCTTCTGACCCAGAAGGCTCCGTCGTCTGGCACTATCTCCAACAATGCTCTGCTTTCATTTGCTAGGCCTTCACTTTCTGAAAATGTTTCCAGGCCAATTATAAAATTCAAATACGATGAAAAGTATCAGAGCTAAAATTACCAACGCTCAATTTGTAAAAGGTTATGAAGGACAGTGCAAGCCGAAACCATCTTCAAAGTCCAACTGAGCAGCCGGCAGATCCGCTAAGGCAAGAGCCCTGACCAGCCCTACTAGCAGGCAGAGACCTTTGCAACCTTGATGATGCTGGATAGAACTCAACACTTGGCTCCCCTAAACATGTTCTGAATTTGTTCTGGGGCAAGTATCTCTTAGATGTTCCATGATAAAATCTTCCTATCTGGCTTCTTGAATGTTGATGGGAGGTCTACACCGTCTCATATTTTACTTGTATGTCTGTCTTTATACTAATGTGATTTATTCTGACCACCTTAGTGTGATTTGTTTCTCATTGTTTTCTGTTGGGTTTCCCAGCTGTGAAGTTCAGGAGGAGTGGATGTACAATGATAATAACTGATACAAAGTGTTACAGAGAATGCAGGGGTGCGGGTGGTTACTAGGGAGGGAAAGGGGAGTTTGGGAGTTAGTAATGAAGGGAGGAGGGGGAAAGGAGCACTGAAGCTGAACTTGTTTGCACAGCACATTTTGGGGGCAGTTCAGCCATAAGGGGAGGGAATGATCTAGGATGGATGTGGTAGTGATTGCACCAACACCCCCCCCTTAATGTATTTGAACGATTGAACGATTCAGTTCTATGATATGTGGAATGGATGTCAATAAAACTATTGGGGAAATAAACCCAAACAAACGTTTTCAGGGGCTTTTTCATCTGAAGTGGGGAGCTGAGTTCCTTATTGTTCTTAGTCCAGAAGCTCCACTGGAATCTGCTAACGTTGGGTGTCCCTGGTGGCATCTGAGACACCAGCGGCACAGCACCGCACAGAGCACCACAGGGGGAGAAACTGACAAGCAAGTGGTGGCAGAGATTAGCAAGTGAGCACAAATAGTCCCGGGCTTCCTTACTTGTTGTGTAATCTGACTCTTTCGTGCTTCTGTAAAATTACAGGTGTGGAAACTCAAAGGTGCCATTCTACTCTGGCCTATAGTGTGGCCATGAGGTGACCAAAAATAAAATTTAAGAAACCCTCACTGTCATTGAGGCAATGTCACTTCATAGCAACTCTACAGGACACAGGGTGGAACCGCCACTGTGGGTTTTGAGACGAAGCCTTTCTGGGACTAGAAAGCTGCTCCTTTCTCCCCAGGAGTGGCTGGTGGTTTCAAACTGCTGACCTTGTAGCTACATCCATCCCATAACTGCTACACCACCTGGCTCCTCTTAGGAGTTGACAGTAATGGGTAATCTTTAAGGAAGTCATATCTATCTCTGGTCGAATTGCTGGTGGTGCCAATGTTTTGGTTTGAAGCCAAGAACTCCTCTGACAATCCTTTTAAAAACAACCACAAAAACAGTCATTAGAGGGAAGTGGCTCATGTTCATTCGGTCCTGTAAGAGGTGCACACGGTCCGCATGCATCTTCTGAAAGTTGGTAGTTTCAACACACCCAGTGGGGCTGGTGTAGACAGGCCTGCACAAGTACCTGCATGAGGATTACAGCCACGGAACAATTTAGCTCGGGGGTAGTCTGCTCAGCCAGGATGCAGGCTGTTGTCCACTCCCCTGTGCCCCAGTTGAAATTCTATCCTGAGCATCTTTGTGGAGGACTTGCCCAGCCACGGGTGCCGCATGAGGCGAGGCAGTGTGGCTCAGGAAGTCAAGAGTAAGGACTCTGAAGTCACATGGTTTGGGTTCAAATTCAGCACTAACCCTTCCTGCCTGTGTCACCTCAGACAATTTTCCCAACCTCTGTGTGTCTTCATTTCTCCATCTGAAAAATGGGGATAGGAGTTGTACCTACTTTAGAATCCTCATGGGGATTATACAAGTTCATATTTGTAAAGCCCTTAGAACAGTCCCTGGCACATAGCAAAAATGTTTGCTCAATATAAATAAGTAATGAAGATCTAAATGTTAATTATAGGGCTTCCCTACTCTGCATGCTCAGTGGATTCAGGGCACAATGGTGACATGTGGGGCCATCCCTATTAAGGAGTATTAGAGATGTCTCATCCCTACAAAAATCTCTATTAAGCATTGGAGTATGTCTCATCCCTACAAAATCTTCCATCCCTTTAATGTTTGCTGGAAATTAAAAAAATGTGTATATATATATATATATATATATATATATATATACACACACACATACACATACACACACACACACATATACATATATATTACACCATGGTGGGCAGCAGGAATGGTTCTAAATTAAACTTCCTTCTTTTAAGAAATGCTGGATTTTTACACTTTGAGTCCCAAGCCTTCTTCATCCCTCTTGCCACCCTCCATTTCCTAGTTAAATTCCCAGCAAGATAAAGATTATTTATAATTTGGCCCTAACTGCAGCCCAGCAGGGGAACATGTTAATGAGTTCATTAATTAATTAGCTTGCATTTGCATAGTCCTTTAGCATTTGCAAAATCCTTTCAGATTCATTATTTCATTTTATGGTCACAACACCCTAGAGAGGAGCAAAGCAGGGGTTATCCAGATATTCAGACAAGGAGGCCAAGGTTATGTGAGGTTAGCTGGTCTGTCTCAGGTCACTTGTTCAGTGGCAGAGCTGGGGTTAAATCCAGCCTTCAGTCGATTTAGGGCAGGTTTTTGTAGTCCACCAGATCCTCATTTCTGTCTTACCTCCAATCTATGTTACCTGTGAAAGCCCCATCAAGTTACTCCACATCTATGATGGTTAGGTTCCTCTCTGTCAAATAAAGATAAAAATAGTCTCAACTTCATTAGGATTAATATGAGAAATAACCAAGATAATTCAGAGAGTGTACACATCATAATTGCTTGGTCAATTGTAGTTGCTGTTATTAGTATGAACAGTAACAATAAGCGCCTACTAATGATAATGTGCAAGCTTCAGAGCACTGTGTGCAAAATCCATCAGGGTCAGGAACCAGGAATATGCTGGATCCACTTTATTACAGAAAGAGATCATGTAAAACTTCTCTCAAGCATGGCAGACAAATCTGGCTGGGTGAATGTAAATATTTTCAGGTAAAGAAGATAAAAGAAATTTCCAGACAGCAAAACTCTTTGCCTCAAACCATGGTAAAATAAACCTATTTGGTGTTTTTTTGGGGAAAGATTGCAATATAGTTGGAGTGTTGATAGAGGGTGCTTTGTGGTAAAACTGAAAGGATGGACATGGAGATATCATAGCTTACCCTGTGTTGTGGCAATGGTGCTTATATGGGCATAATGATCACATCTCTAATTGCCATCAAGCCAGTGCTGACTCACCGCAATCTCGTGGGTTTCCAAGATTGTAACAGTTTATAAGAGAAGTGTGTTAGTCCAGGTAGACTAGAGAAACAAATCCGGGGGAATCGTATGTGTATAAGAAAAAGCTTTATATCAGAGTAATTGCTTATTAAGACAACATGCCAGCCCTGTCCAGTTCATGTCCATAAGTCTGATATTAGCCCACCTGTCCTATACCAGTATATACGTTCCTCTTCAGACTCATGCAGCATACTCAATGACACCAAATGTAGGAAGATCACAGGCTAGTGGGTGGAAAGTCTTGTGGATCCAGTGGCTGTGGAAGCATCTCAGAGCTGGCATGGGTCTCCACGTGGTTTCTCCAGATCCAGGGTTCTGGTTCTATCAGCATGGTTCCTTCGGTGTAGTTCCATGTGGCTTGTCAACAGGAATGTGTAGCAGGGAGTGTGGGTCTGGCCGCCAGTGAGCTATTTATCTCCATAGTACCTCCAAATCAGATCAAACTGTGACCTGATTGACAGGCTAAACTCCACCCTTTCACTCTTAATAGTCTCAAGTTGACAGCAGATTATGTAACCACCACAAGTAGAAAGCACAGTCTTTCTCCTGGGGATCTACTGGTAGTTTTGAACTGCCCACCATGCAGATCACAGCATAGCTCTAGAGACCTAATGATTGAGTGGTATTGGGCATAGAGATATCTAGTGTCTTCTGAGGAGATGAGTCAACATGGCAAGGATTAAACTGTGAGGGGCTTAGAGTTCATTCCAATAGGTTTATACTTTTATGGGGAATCAAATATAATGTTTGTTTTTAATTTTTAAGGAAAAGGGCTGAAGTTTTCTGATCTGTGTTTCTGAAAGATTACACTGATTGGAAGCACATGGGATGGATTAAAGATGAATCTATCAGAGGAGCAATCTCACAAGCTTATCCTTGAATGTCTTCTAAAGAAAAGCACATTTTCCCTTTGCTCACTTTCAACATTTGCTCTGCCTTTTCTGAGGGTCTATTTGATTCTAAGTGTTCAGGGAAAGCTTTGCAAGTACAGACATGAAAACACACACAGTGTCTTTTGATCACCAAAGGGATTAGATTCATAAATTCATAGACGTTTAGGCTTGCAGGGCACCTTAGGGATTTGAAATTCCAAATCTCCATAGTGAACCTTGGTGAAGAGTCTCTGCACATTTCCCCCAGGTCTTGGATGCTGTATCGATGTGAATGGGAAGTTTTGATATGTCTGGGGGTCTTTCAAATACTCTGGGTGAACCCCACTCACAGACCACGCATTGCCTAATACATAAATGGGGTCAGAGTGTATAGCCCAACATCTCTCCTGCTGTTAATGAGCATCTGGTCCACTAAGTTTGGGGGGGGGGGATATGGTGAAGTAGAATTACTTAATTTGACTCTTCCATCCATAGTCTTTGTAACTCCCACCAAATGACTGAGGAAGAGCATGCAAATAAGGTACAGAGGATTGTAGCTCAGTGATTGGTCAGGCTTTCTAGGTATAAAGTGAACCATGTCAGAAGTAGGAACAGGGGTGCTGATCACCGGCAAGAAAGAAGAGCTGTTAGAGGAGTGATTGTGAGGTCCTCTTGCCGGGAGGCAGCCGGGACACGAGGAAGAGCACACCAAGTGGACGATTCGTGCTCCAGGGAAGGGGTAAACCTTGGTGAGGGCAGGCGCTAACTTGCAGAGTAGGGGCCTTTTTACCCGTGCTAAAGGAACTTTGTAGGGCTACTAGGAGGCTACGGGACCTTGTGGCTGAACTGAAGACCAGCCATGGCTGCTTGTGTGGCTGAGAAAAAGCACTGTGGACAAAAGAACCATAACCGTGAGGTTTTTCTAATCTTGACACATCGGAGTGAGTACTGTCTGTGAGCTCTTTGTGGTTCTTGCAACAGGTTGTATAACCCAGCAGAGAAGTAGAGTGATGCTTGGTGTCAGAGTAGGGTAAGGAAGGTTGGAGGTTGGAGTCATACCTGACCCTTGCCTCAGAGGGATCATCTTCGGAGAGATGTGGAGTTGGATTCTACTTCTCCTTTCTGTTGCAGAAGGAGGTCAGATGTGGCCCCTGTGTTGTTTCCTTGGGGATACTACATCCAAAATCCTCAACTCTTTCTAATTTTCCACATGCACACATGATTTTGCTTTGAGCATTCACACCACACTGAGGTATTAAAGTCTACACTGGGAAAATGAAAAATAAAACCAGAACTTTAATTTGTTTTTCAAATCACGAAAGTGAATTATTTGCTATGGATTCAAATTAGATATTAGAGTACAGACAGAATCGATTCTGATTCATGGTAGAGTAGACCCGTGCATTAGAGTAGACCAGTGCTCCCTAGCATTTTTAATTACTGATTTTTCAGAAACAGATTGCTAAGCCATTCCTCCATGGAGCCTCTGGGAGCCTTTCAGCTAGTAGTCAAGTACCAAGTATTTAACTGGCTGTGTAACCCAAAGTCTCCTAATTGATCATGGAACCTTCCTATACCTCATTTTATTAAACAGAATGCCTACTTTGGGGTATCTTCAATGGACCTCTCTAGTAATCAGATAAGAAACCTGAGATCTAAAAATTCTCTTTTAAAAGAGTCAGGTCACTGAAACATAGAAATAGTTATGACTAGAGCGCTCAATAAAACCCAAGATCAGTGCTGAGATGATCCAATTTCTATAAACATATTCCAAGCTTTGTATCTCTTGCTGCTATTGTTGGGTTTTGTGTCAACTTAACCGGGCCAGAATCCCCAATGGTTTGATAGTGAAGGCCTAGTTATCTCCCCTGAAGTGACTTACCACCACACAATCACCTCCATAACAGAATCTTCCATGAATAGCCAAGGAGCCCTGGTAGCAGAGTGGTGTGGTATGCGTTGGGCTGGGATCTGCAAGGTCTGCAATTCTAAAGCACCAGCTGCCTCAAGGATGAAAGACATGACTTTCTAATCCTGTGAAGAGTTCTGGATTTGGAAACCTGCATACAAACACTGGGCGGTTCTACCTGTCCTATAGGGTCACTATGAGTTGGCACTTGATGTCAATGAGATGATTAGCCAATCGGTTGCAAGAAGATTAGGGTGTGATGCAACATCCATACTCAGGTCACAGCCTGATAGAACCAATTAAATGGAAATTTCCTCAGGAGTGTGGCCTGCTTCCAAGACAACTGGATGCTGAGGGAAAGCTTGCTTGCTTGCCTTTTTTTTTTTTTTCTGGGTCTGGATCCCACATCTTTCTCATTAACCACTGGATCTTTTGGACTTGAGCCAATGACTTGCCATAGTGCCGGCCAATACTAGGAATCATCAGTGGCCTTTCATTTGACTTGCCAATCTTGGATTCTTTTACCTCTAAAGCCACAAGCCTGATCACCTGACCTTGGATTCATTTGCCTCTGCAATCATCAGCCTGGCATCTTTCGACAAGTCAGGAGAAGCCTCCATCCTAACATTTGGCCTAAGGACTTAGAAAGTGCCCAGACTTTGGCTTGCCCACTTCTGAATGTGAGCCATTTTCTTGCTATATAAACACAGGTGTGTACACATCTGGCTTTGCCTCCCTAGAGAACGCATTTTAAGACCCCTGGCTTCGGCCTCTGTTGTGAAAATGGATTATTTATTTATTTATTTTGAAAATGGATTTTTAAGACCATCAGAACATGTATAAATACAGCTATTTATGAGTTATGACTGTCTGAGTCACTGGAGTGATCTCTAATCAGTCTACACTGAGACTATATGGTTTAAAAATGGGCTTGAGAAATGAGGGCTTTATTTCGGTCTCATCTATTTATTTATCTGCATCTTGTATTTGTTCTGAATTCATAGGAGTTTTTGTTTTGTTCAAACAAGTATTCCTTTAGAGACTATTGCTGATCTAATTCTTTTGGAGCGATGTGCTGCTTAACATGTGTTAATAACTTATCATTGATGAAAGTAAAAGGATAAGAAAAAACACCACCATCTTCTCCAATTCCAAGTATACTCTGATGGACACAACTTGGACATTAATAATTTGACAGGTCTAGGCTTAATGTTAATAAATTTCACTTATTCCTGGATATAAAGGAAGACTACTTTTTCCCATCTCCCTTGAAGGTGCTTTGTGGCAAAGTGACGTGGTTCTGGATAATATGATGTGGGTGGAAGTGCTTGTATTCAACTCCCAATCTTTTCTTTGTTTGAATCTTGATTTTAAAATCTACCATGTAATTACCTTCTCTCTCTTCTCTTCTGCTTGGTGATTTTGATCGTTAAGGTTGCATGCCAGTTTGGCTGGACCAGGATTCCCAGTGGCTTTGCAGCTAAGAAGTAGTCAGCACAGATGATGAGATGTAATGTAATCACTTCCATGATGAAATCTGCTATAAGCAACCAATCCACTGAAAAGAGCATTTCCTCCAGAATGTGGCCTGCTTGTGGGATATGTGGAAACTTGCTTGCTTTTGGTTAAAAAAATCCTACTTGCTTTTTTTTTGGATCTGAATCCTGCACTTGACTTGACATTTTACTTCCGGTTCTTTGGACTTGAGCTAGTGACCTGCTGATCTTTGAATGTGTCAGCCGTTTGTCAATTTACCTGTTATCCTGAATTCATTTGTTTCTGCAGCCAGTTGCCTTGATGTGACCTCCCAATCTTGGATTCATCAGTCCTTGCAGCTACATGAGTCAGGAGCCCTCTCTAATCATCTGAGATGTTTTCTTCAGATGACTCCTCTATCCCTTTTCTCTTTATGGTAGACTTTCTTTTCTCCTCTGATCTCCTAACTTCCCTTCAAAAGACCGGGAAAGTGTCATGATGCTCAAGGTATAGATGCAGCAGTTCTAGCTCAAAGAAGATTGTCCAAAATGACTCATAAGACCAGTGTCTCTTCTGAATCCAAAATCAGACTTTCTGTCTCTGACATCAGTGCTCTTCCATCATATTCTCTTTGTGGAGTGACATGAAGTTAGCAGGACAGCAAAACTACACCCAGACATCAAGAGAACTCCTTTCCAATGATCTGCATTCTAAGACCAGGGGCTAATGTAATCAATCAGGATCAGAGGAAGAGTCATAAATGATCTTCGATAAGCTGATGATTCAACCTTTCTTGCTAAAAATGAAGAAGATATGGCATGCTTACCGAAGCAGATGAAAAACTACAGTCCTAAGTCTAGGTTACCCCTGAACATAATGAAAACACACCTATTCACAATTGGACCAATGAACACATTATAGAGAGATTGAAGTTGTCAACTATTTCATTTCACTTGGATCCACAATTGACCCCAATGAAAGCTGCGGTCAAGAAATCAAAAGAGCTATTGCATTGGACACATCTATTGAGAAAGACCTCTTTAAAGAGTTAAAGAGCAAAGATGTCCCTTTGGGGAATAAGGTTCAACTTGCCCAAGCACTGGCATTTTCCATGGTCTCATGTGCAAGCCACACAATGAATAAGAAAGGCTGGAGAACATTGAAAGTGTCATGGAGGGATGAACAAATCCATGTTGGAAAAAGCTCAGCCAGAATGCCCTAAGAAGTGAGGGCACTAGACTTCATCTCTCATACTTTGACCAAGGTATCAGGAGGGACCAGTCCTTAGAGAGGGACATTATGTTCAGTGAAGTATATTGTCACTGAAAAAGAGGAAGAGCCTTAATGAGATGGACTGACATAGTGGCTACAACTGTGTGCCTAATTAGAACAAAGACAGAAAGTATGACCCTAGACCAGGCAGCAGTTCATTCTGTGGTCCATAGGATGGCTATGAGTTGGCATCAACTCCACAATTTCCAACAATGATAGTATTCGAGTTCCGCATCACCGTGGCTGACACTGATATACTTTTCTTTTAGTCTGAATAATACTTTTCATATGTTGTGTAGTTGGGATGTGTTTGTCGGCAATGGTCTTTATTTTGTTTTCATTTTGATTTCCTTTCATGATTCACTGGGTACAGAATTTTAGGTTGGCAGAGTCCTTTGGATCCAGCCTTTGAATACAATACCGCATTTCTCTTGGCCTCTATTACCTCTATGGTTAGGTTAGCTACAAGTCTTAGCCATTATCTCTTCAGATTTTATTCCTTAAAGAGTTTCTCTTTCCTCTCCTCCCGGTATTCTAAATACGTATCATTTGTCAGCTGTGTTCACAATGCCCCTCACTCTCTTGTCTGTGTTTCCTTTTTATCTGCTTTCTTCATCTCTTCAAATCCCAGGATGGACTTTATTTTTCTTATCTTTCAATTGGTTGATCGTCTCTTCTGCTTTATCTAATCTCCTGTTTATCCATCTTTTATGTTCAAATTTTGGTTATTATGTTTTCCCATTCTAGAATTTTCATTTGATTCTCTTTTAGGGTTTGCAGTCTCCTTCGGAAATTATTCATCTTGACATTAAATTTCTCGAATAGACTGGTCCTCCAGAGAGGATTTACATTTGCTTCTGATACAGTCAGGGCAGATTTAAAACATTGCATCTGAGTTCATTCTAGTTTGAAGCTGGCCTTTGTCTTCTGAAGGGCTGATTTAGTTCTTCTGGCCCCTGTCCAATAAAGCACCGGACTGGTCAGTGGTTCAAACCTGCCAACCACTCTGTAGAAGAAAGAGGAATCTGCCGCCCCCAGAAAGATGACCGTTTCAGAAACCCTGGGTTTCTGTGACTCAGAACGAACTTGATGGCGGTGTGCTCGGTGTTTAGTTGGGAGTTTTATTCTTTACTCTTAGGGCAACAGCTGAACAAACCCAGTGCCGTGTAGTCGAGGCCAGATTCCAACTAGGCACAGGGTTCCCAAGGCTCTCATTTGTATGGATGCAGGCCGCCACCTATTTCACCCTCTTGTTTCAGACTTTTCTGTTAACAGATGATTGCTCAGGGTATAGTCTTGCAAATATTCTAACAGAAGACCCCTCGTCCTTGTCAGGATATGAACTACAATGCAACTTTTATTACTGCGATCGCATAAGACTGCTATATCCTCTGTTCAACTTCTCACACCCTTTAAAATAAACTGCCTCTAGGAGGAAAACAGTATCCATGGATAGGCTCATCTGTCTGCAGTTTTGTCCTCTCTCATCTTGATAGCTCTCAGAAGTCTTCAAAATTATTATTATTTTTATAATTGATGCAACTGTTCAAATGGATTGTTATGTTATGGGACTGTGGGTCTAAAACAAGCTAGTCCACCATAGCCAGAAGTAGAATTCTTCTCCTAAACACTCAGGGGTAAAATCTTTAGGGTTGGCTCATTCAGACATTTTGTTTTTGCAGAGTATCTAACTGCATTTAAATGCAAATGTGTCGCTTCACACAGAATTGGGTAGTTAGGGCCCAGAATAGAATTTCTGAGGATTTCTTGTCTTTAAGCATACAGGAAGAGACCAAGGTTCTGATAAAGGTTTCAAATCTGGGAAAGCAAAATGAAGTTAGGAATAGGAGAGATGAATCATGAGCTTAACATTGGAATACTTTTCTAGCCAACATCTGTTAGGTACACTTCCATTTCCTAATTAGAAACTATCCCCCTATCTAGTTAGGAGAAGATGTGGCTGCCATTTTGTTTCATGAAAGAGCTCTGGAAACTATTCAAGAAATGCCCTGTTGGGATTTAAAGGATTGGGGATGGTAGAGCACTAGAAGAAGGGAATTTTTGCCTGAATTGCTTTCCTCCAACATCAAAATGAAAGAATGTCACATGCGCCACTTTAATACAAATCAAAGGCAACAACATTTTAAAAACTCTAGGAAGGGGGGTGTGGGGGAAAGGAGGTGGCGTTAATAAACCCAGGGACAAGGGAACAACAAGTGATTCAAATTGGTGGTAAAGTGGATGTGGGAGGCCTGGTAGGGCATGATCAAGGGTAATGTAACCAAGAGGAATTGCTGAAACCCAGGTGGGGACTAAGCATGATAGTGGGACAGGAGGAAAGTCAAAGAAAATAGAGGAAAGAGCTGGGAGGCAGAGGGCATTTATAGAGGTCTAGATAAAGACATGTACATATGCAAATATATTTATATATGAGGATGGGGAAATAGATCTATGTGCCTATGTGCCTCCACTCAAGTACTCCTTCAATGCAAGAACACTTTCTTCTATTAAATTGGCATTCTATGATACTCACCTTCCCAACACAACAGCTAAAGACAAAGCTGGTGAATAAGCAAATGTGGTGAAGAAAGCTGATGGTACCCAGCTATCAAAATATATAGCATCTGGGTTCTTAAAAACTTGAAGATAAACAAGCAGCCATCTAGCTCAGAAGCAACAAAGCCCACATGGAAGAACACACCAATTTGTGTGATCATGAGGTGCTGAAGGGATCAGTTATCAGGCATCAAAGAACAAAAAAACCCATATCATTAGGTACATATCTCCATGATACAATCACTGAAGACAAATGGGTTCATAAGCAAATGTGGTGAAGAAAGGTGATGGTGCCCGGCTATCAAAAGGTATAGCATCTGGGGTCTTAAAGGCTTGAGGGTAAACATGTGGCCATCTAGCTCAGAAGCAACAAAGCCCACATGGAATAAGCACATCAACCTGTGTGATCACGCGGTGTCGAAGGGATCAGGTATAAGGCATCATCAGAACAAAAAAACATTACTATAGTGAATGAAGGGGGCAGTGCAGAGTGGATATCCAAAGCCCATTTGGCCACTAGAGATCCCCTTGGGAAGGGGTCTAGGGGAGGAAGATGAGCCAGTCAAGGTGCAATGTAGCAACAATGAGAAATACAACTTTCCTCTAGTTCTTAAATGCTTCCCTTTACCCTCACCCCAGCCCCCCACTATCATGATCTGAATTCTACTTTGCATGTCTGGCTAGACCAGAGGATGTACACTGGTACAGATAGGAACTGGAAACACAGGGAGGATGATTCTTTCAGGACCAGGGGTGTGAGTGGCAATACTGGGAGGGTAGAGGAAGAGTGGTTGGAAGGAGGGAACCGATTACAAGGATCTACATGTGACCTCCTCCCTGGGGGACAGACAACAGAAAAGTGGGTAAAGGAAGATGCTTTACAGGGCAAGATATGACAAAATAATAATTTATAAATTATCAAGGGCTCATGTGGGAGGGGGAGCGGGGAGGGAGGGGATAAAATGAGGACCTGATGCCAAGGGCTTAAGTGGAGAGCAAATATTTTGAAAATGTTGAGGGCAATGAATGTACAGATGCGCTTTACACAATAGATGTATGTGTGGATTGTGATGAGAGTTGTATGAGCCCCTAATAAAATTATTTTAAAAGAACTCTAGAAAATATGAAAGAAATAAAGTTTAGTCTATGAGAGCATCAGATTTGGTTACAACGTTCACAACTTATAAACAGTATAACCATAGGACGTGGGACATCGATACTATTCATCAAATATTTGTTTTCTCTAAGCAACAAGAGTGGAAATTTAGTATTTTACTTGTTACCAATTAAAATAAGTACTCTGTCGATGACCCAGTTTAATTCTCCGATGACACAGAGGAGGGAAAGGCTCTCATTTGTTGAGTTATTGCTATAGGTGGATTATAACAATAGTAAGCAAAGGAACCAGAACTTGAAAAAAGAAGTCTGGAAGTTAACCTGATAAAATCTTTAAACAAAACAAAACAATGAAGCCATTGCTATCAAGTTGGTTTCAATTCAGAACAGCCTTGCAGACAGAGAAGACCTGCCCAAGACTACAGGTCTCTTATTGAAGTAGAGCATCATTCTTCTCAGTTGGCGGGTTCAAACTGCCGTGCTTTCAAGGAGCAGCTGAACACTTACTCAGGGTGCCATCAGGGCTCCCCTGTGATACAACCAGAAATGTAACATTATGTGCACATCCATGGTGTGTACCTAGACAGCAATGCAAGTCCACGTGCCAATGATCTGACCTCCCCGGAAGAAGCTCTGAGTAAATCATAGAGAGAGATGGAGCTAGACCTCTTAATGTGTCCCCTGGCGACAGATCCCTAGAGCGACTCTCCTATCTTTTCGCAGTAGGTTTGAGTGCATTGAGGGAAGTGACACAGTACAGGTAAGCCCTTAGGCTTCCCTGCCAGAGTGCTCAGTTTTCAGTTGTTCTGATAAAATTGTCCCTACTTCAAACTTTCAAAGAAGAATCAGCTGCTATCGATATTTGGCCGTTGACATTTAAGTGCCTGTGAGCTTAGGCTCAAAAGAGAAGTCTGTGTTTAAGTTAAATGCCACTGTTAATTTTTGAAGTGGAAGATCCCATTGCTATGTGAGGGATCTGAACAAACTAATTTTATTTGAGGCAGTGTTCTATAGCTTCCGATCAGGAAGTGGGTTAAGAGTGACTTTTATGTTCCACATTAGATTCTCCATGGAGAGAAAATAATAAAAGCCCTCGTTTTTAATTTCTATCAAATGATACTTTGCTGACATGCCATTCTGCTGCAATCAGTGCAGCGCCCTGGCTAATTTGGACCGGAGTTGTTTTGCGACAATTTAGAACATAGCTCAGAAATTAGCTATTCAGCAAGCCTACATTAAAATTAATTTGATAAAGTATACATTAACATATTTGACACTCTGAGAGCATAGATTTTAATAGATCAGTGTATGGAGGATAGTGGGTGGGTGGCTTGGCCAGTAAAATAACAATCTCTTGCATGAGATGGAGAGAGAGACAGACAGACAGACATTCACCATCTCACCCTCCCACACTGAGGGATTAAACTCCTCAGCTCCTGGCGCAGTCCCTCACATTTAAGAGTCTTTAAATATTAAATATCAGTGTGCACCATGGAATGTAATAAACCCACTTTTCAAATAATGTTTCATTCCCCGACATCAAAATGTGTGAGGAGTTTTCTTTTAAATATACTGTAGAAGTTAATTAAGTTCACTCAAGTTTATTGCAGGGATTCACTAAGACTACATTGGGATATTTACGACCTACCCAGAATGCAACTCAGTGAAACTTTTGATATGTTGATAAGTGATAAGGATGTCATTTGAGGTTTATTTTTTTAATAATAATTTAATTGTCATTGTAAAATGCCTCATAGTTAGGACAGATTAAATTGCCACCAAAACCATTACTGAAATTCATAACCTCTATAAATGTAAAGTGTTTGCTGCTGTGTCATAAATAACAGCACTTGTTCCAGGAAAATGAGGTGCCTGAAATAAATTAAGAAAACCAAAACATATAAATGCATTAGACTTCAGCAATTTTTCCCTGTTGATGGGAACACAGCTGAGTGGGGAGGTAGTTTTTTTTTTTTTAACTGAGAAAGGGTTACTTAAGATCCCAATCAATCTTGCACCCTAGAGAATTTCTACCAAATGTTTTTTGTTTATTTTTTTATTTTTACTTTATTGGCATATTCGGAAGGTGCTGCTTCTTTTGAGTATGGAAATGCTTTCAATCATTGGCCAGGTCACTGTGACCAAGTTGCATGACCTTCTTTGGCTTCGAGTTCTTTATCTGCAAAATGGGATCGTGCTTTCAAAGTGTTTAAAACACTGAAAGCCAAACTGGGTTTCCATGTGAGGCTCAGTCTAAGTCTCATACCCACTAGTCACCTTTCTTGGTATATATAATTTTCTGGCCTCTCAAGTCAACCTAAACCTTTCGTCTTTGCTATTTATCTAATGCTATGTATCATGCAATCATTATATGAAGGGGCTTTGAAAGGTCCATGGAAATTTTCGATTATCTTTAAATCCAATATATCCCACAGGGTTCTGGAAACCTTGTGTGTCCTGTCAGGGCATGGACCACTCGCAGTTAGAGGCTCTGTGCTGTTTCTCTGTGTCCTCGCATTCTAGCCGACGCTTTCTTATTATTTTCTAATACTGCTACCGAGTTGACTCTGACACATGAAAACCTTATAACAACCCAAACATTGTCAAATCCTGCTTCATCCTCGTTATCGACAGATTGAGTCTCTCTGCAGCAGTTATACCAGCCTCTTTCAGGGAGTCTCCCACCCCAGCTTGGTCCTCATTCACTAGATATGATGTCCTTCTCTAGTGACTGAGACTTCCTGTTTGCATGTCTAAAGGAAGCAAGTCAGATAAGAGATGTTAATTAGATAACAATACAACTCTACTAATCTATCACTCTGTATTTTTTTATAATGAATGTTCTCAAATCATTAACGGTAATGCACAGGTTAGGTAAAGTCTTTCTTGGATCTCTTATTTGAACTTTTGACATTTGGCAGTTCAATTTTAGGGGCAATGTGGTGTTTGAATGGGTTGGTTTGGATTAAGTAGGGTAGACGATTGAAGAAAAGAACTGACCGTTTCATCCACAGAATTAGCATCTGTGTTAAGTATGCCGAACTGATAAGCAGTGCAGTTGCTATGAAACTCACACAAGGAAGTAAACAAGGAGACCATATGCAATTCATTATGCTAGTTAGAGATGAGTATATATTAATATAGGAATACAACATACACATGCACATGTATATGTATACACATATCCATGTAGAGAGGAAGTTGTAAGTGTTTCAGGAATCTGGTCTCTGTTGGCATGAATGAGTAGACAGAAATAGCACTTGGTTTGGCGAAGAAATATTGCCTGGGTTGATCTCAGCTCCTGAAAGAATTCTGCGGACTGACAAACAGGAAAGAAAAATCAACATTCGTTTGCTTGAAAAATAATTGAATCGCGTTCTTGACTCAGTCACATCCTTTCTCTGTGTCTTGAATAAATAATGTTTTCCCCTCAGCCTCAGTTACCTCACGTGTAAAATGAAGGGGGTGTGTGACACATAAGTGTTCTTCTCTCACATAGACCATGACTCATCTCTGGATTCACAGCTGGCTCTACGCAATGGGATGTGCTGCTGTATCTATTTCTGGGAAAATGGAGCATGAGGTCATCAAAGTTGGGAGACATGGATGACCCAGCATTTCCACTTCCTCGGAGCTGATTTCTCATTGTCCTTCTGAAGTCAGAGCCAAAGTAGGGGATGATTATAAGCCTGCAAGACACTTAGGATAAAAGGAAATTGAGCAAGAATAAGACAGTTCGACATCCTGGCCCTATCAGCCAATTACAGTATGAGCCCTCTAAGTTGGGTGTCCTTACGCATTTAACAACTCAGCAGGGAGTAGTCTTGAAGCGACTCATTCCTCTCCCAGATGTGAAATAAAACAAAAGATTACTTATTAATGGTTTGAAAACTAGGGACAGTTACCAAGAAGAAAAGAATGTTATGAAAGTGCTTTCCTTTTTAATAGAATTTTGTGTCAGTGCTGTAAATTAATGTAAATGGCATTTTAAAATTGAATACAGAATAACATCCTAATAAAGTTGCATGAGACCGCAGGGGTGGTGAGTAAATTAAGAGAATATCTGATTAGATTTCAAATGCTGTTTCTCAATTTGGGGACCTCTTTTTCTCCCACTTTATAAGATGTGCTGGTTCAAAGTGAGCTTCGTGGTTCGAGAAGGTCTGCATCACTTCTAGGCCATATTATCCAGTGGATCACAGTGATGCTCTTTAGTGTTTGTACAGGGTTTGATTTTGCAATTTTTAGCTAATCTCTCTGAAAAAACGCCCAAGTAAAAATTTGAGCAACATTTGACAACACAAAACCTATAGTCTGGGGACGTTAGGTCAGTTGAGGTTAGACAGAAAATTGAAGGTTGGCCCAGTTTCTAGGGTGTGCCTATCAGTGCGGGCATGGCTTCCGATGGTAGCGCAGGCCCTCCTCATCTTTGTGCTACCTGGGACGGTATACGTGCATCTTGGTCAAATAATGGATATTAACTGGGTTGCCTTGGGAACGCTTTAGTAGCATAGAATTACGGATACAGCTTATTAGCACCTTCCAACAACCAAGAGTGTTGGGAGGGAACATTGCTCATAATGAAGTTGTAGATCCGTGGCCAGCTGTGTGATAGATTTGCAATGGCACACACCTACAAAAGTGTAGCTGCTGAGGCGGCTTATGCACAACCTACCTTCTCATGGAATTTGGCCTCTTGGTTTGGAGGCTTGGGGCCACGCTTTCATGAGCCAGCCCAGTTAATTGGACAGTGGAAGGAAAGTTCCTGGGAGTTAGAAAGAAAACAGGAAGGCACGTGTAGTGCGTCTGCTCGACCTTCTACTTCGATGTGTGGTGCCCGGAGTCTTACCACCTTCCAAGTGACCTTCCGACACAGCAGCCGGACTCTATTCCATTGAAAGACAGGAGAAAGCAGGAAGGGGAGTCAGGGATAAGATGAAGATATGGAATGTGGATTCATTGCCTCCCTGAACAACTAATCCCTTTGCCATGAGACAAGAAGAACTGGTGGATGCCCTGTTACCGTCACTGAACATTTCAATCCAAACTTCCACAAAAGAATCCACATCAAAAGGGGGATAATACAGAACAGAATTTAAAATCATCATGGGCTCCAGAATTTCTATGAACTATAGAGAAACTAAGGAATCATATCTTGGGATCATCTTTAAACCATTAACCAAAAATATCCCTTAAATGCCGCTATGAATATTTGTGTAAAATTAGTGTTACAATGTCTGTTTTGAAATTTTAGGGTATCATGTGTACATATTAATACATGTCTCCAGCTCCTGAATCCTCTTCAGGACTGGGTATTCCTAGTGCCTGGTTCACAGTTGGTGCTCAGCATCATCTTGAGACTCAGTGCATTAATCAATAGTGGAATGAATGGAATGAAACCAACTTCTAATTGAAACCTTAAATATATTTTTATTAAAATTTTTATTGTTTTTATTAGGGGCTCATACAACCCTTATCACAATCCATGAATACATCAATTGTATAAAGCACATTTGTACATTCATTGCCCTCAGCATTCTCAAAATATTTGGTTTCCACCTAAGTCCCTGGCATCAGCTCCTCATTTTTCCCCCTCCTTCCCCGTTCCCCACTCCCTCATGAACCCTTAATAATTTATAAATTATTATTTTGTCATATCTTGCTCTGTCCGACATCTCCCTTCACCCACCTTCTGTTGTCCATTCCCCAGGGAGGAGGTCACATGTAGATCCCTGTAATCAGTTCCCCCTTTCTACTCTACCATCCCTCTACCCTCCCAGTATCGCCACTCATATTACTGGTCCCGAAGGGATCATCCACCCTGGATTCCCTGTATTTCCAGTTCCTATCTGTACCAGTGTACAGCTTCTGTTCAAGCCAGATTTGTAAGGGGGAATTGGGATCATGATATTGGGGGGGGGGTGAGAAAGCCTTTAGGAACTAGAGGAAAGTTGTATGTTTCATCGTTGTTACATCGCACACTGACTGGCTCATCTCCTCCTGGAGACCCTTGTTTAAGGGGATGTCCAGTGACCTACAAAGGGGCATTGGGTCTCCATTCTGTACTCCCCCCTCATTCACTGTGATACGATTTTTTGTTCTGATGATGCCTGATACCTGATCTCTTCGACACCTCGTAATCGCACAGGCTGGTGTGTTTCTTCCACGTGGGCTTTGTTGCGTCTGAGCTAGATGGCCACTTGTTTACCCTCAAGCCTTTAAGACCCCAGGTGTTATATCTTTTGATAGCCGGGCACCATCAGTTTTCTTCACCACATTTGCTTATTCACCCACTTTGTCTTCAGGGGTTGTGTCAGGAAGAAGAGCATCAAAGAATGCTAATTTAATAGAAGAAAGTGTTCTTTCATTGAAGGAGTACTTGAGTGGAGGCCCAGTGTCCTTCTGCTACCTTACTACTAAACCTATAAATATGTGCAGATACATCTATTTCCCCATCCTCATATATAAATATATTTGCATATGCCCATGTCTTTATCTAGACTTCTATAAATGCCCTTTGCCTCCCAGATCTTTCCTCTATTTCCTTTGACTTTCCTCCTGTGCCCTGCATGTTAAAGCCACATGTCTGCTGCCTCTACTGCAACAGCGAGCACTGCAGCAGACTTGCCAGAGAGGAAGCTGAGCGGACTACTTTCATCTCAGCGTAAGTTGTGTGTCTCTAGATCCTAGCCCTCAGTTATTTTCTCGGTTTTGTTTTCACTTTTACCTGGGTCCACATTTTGCCCTGGAAATCTTTTCCATGATCTCAATACATGCTTTGTCAGGGCATCTATGATCTTTCTTAAAAAAGAGTTGCTTGTATTTTTAAGAAATAGAAGTCTTTCTATATATTTCTTGTGGTGCTGTGGTTGCAATGGAGGTGGGGTGGGGTAGGGGGAAGAGGTGAAGGCAAGACAATGCCCAAGCAACCTACCCAGGGACTTTTTACCATCACAGAGGAGGTGGATTTAACCTCTACTAGAGGAGTAACATTGAGAATAAAAACACTGTTTGGTTTTGAGAGGTTCTTCAGGTAGTTGAATCAACAGAACTTGATGATTAATTATAAGTGAGAGCTGAATGAGGGAGATGAATTAAATATGACTCCCAATTTTCTGGCTTGACAACCATGTGAAAATTGCTATTTATCACTTTAAAAAAACATTTTATTGGGGGCTTATACATCTCTTATTACAATCCATACATATATCAATTCTATAAAGCATATTTTTACATCCGCTACCCTCATCACTCTCAAAACATTTGCTCTCCATATAAGGACCTGGCATCAGCTCCTATTTCCCCCCTCCCTCCCCACTCCCCCTCCCTCATGAACTCTTGATAATTTATAAATTATTCTTTGGTCATATCTTACACTGTCTGATGTCTCCCTTATCCCACTTTTATTACTATCGGGAAAACAAGAGGAAGAGCAGGATTTTTAAGTTGGGGGTTTCATAAGTCTGGATCTAAGTCATATTAATATATAAACTTTCTGCCTCAAAACTGTTTCTCAGAGATGAACTCATAACCATGGGGTAAATTCTGGGTCAGAGTGACCCTATAGGAAGAGGTAGAACTGCCGCTGTGGGTTTCCATGATTTTAACTGTTTTTTTCTTCAAAACCGTTTTATTGGGAGCTAATGCAGTTCCATAGTTCAATCGCAACAAGCAGTGTTGTGCAATTGCCACCCGATCAGTTTCAAAACAGTCCTTTCTGGAACTCCTGGTATCAGCTCCCCTTTGCCCCCCTCAGCCCCTCCTTCTTGTGCCCTCTCAGGAAACCATATTCTACTTGCTACCTTGATAGCTTGATCAATCCTGGGTTTCACATATCGAAAAACATGTAACAGAAATTCAAGCGGGTTAATCCCAATGACAAAGTACTTCTGAGATTCGCCCTGATGTGAAAAAAAAAAAAAAGTGAAAAACACAGAAAATGTTGAAAACTGGATCAGGCCCAAAGTGAATCAGAGGGGGTACCAAGTGACAAGGTTTTAGCTGTTCAAGTCTGGTTTGTCATTTTGGTCTCCTTTTTTTCATGGTAGTAGAAATCCTCATCTTTCTCTTGTGGGGAAGCTGGCAATTTCGAACTGCTGACCTTGCAGTTTACAGCCCAACCCCTAACCATTAGGTGACCAGGTCTCTCTTTCTCGGGAACAATGACACTTCTTTGTTCAATGAATTTACAGCCAATATCCAAAGGCTGTCTGCCTTCCCTAAATAATTACATCTACTCGGCTTCCCCGATCTCTTTCAAGGGTCAACATTTGTGCACAATTCCTAATCTACCACTTTCCCCTTCCGCCTCTTTTTCCCCTATAACTTGCTTTCCTTGATTTCCAAATACAGATAACAGTATCCTTAAGTTCCTAACCTTCATTAAGGATTAAATGAGATAAGCCATGCAAAATTCCAAGCCCAAATGAGCACAGAATAAATCCCTACTTCGACTATGATTTCCAATTCTCAAGTTCTGTAACTGATGATCTTCTAAACTCAGAGTCAACATTCATGAGGAATAGCCTTGAAAAGCGGCCCCTCAGAGTGATTTAGAATACAGACTGCAAGAACTGCATGGCTTTCTGGTGCAGGTAGAAATGACCTGTGATACTTTTCGTAAAAGCAATCTGAGGGAAAGCGGACTCTAGCTGAATGACCAGGCGATTGTGATCTTGAAGAAGAGCAACAATAACGACATCTCTAAGGAAGAGTTGACCGTAATGCACATCATTGAGATACTCCATTACTGTCCTTAGTCCTGGTGGTCTAGTGGGTTTTTGGGTGGGCTGCAACCTCAAGGTCTGCAGATGGAAACCACCGACTGCTGCTCAGGAGAACGACGAGGCTCTCTGTTCCTGGGAAGAGTTATAGGCTCCGAAACGTCCAGGGGCTCTTCTACGCTGTCCTAGACGGTCACTGTGAGTCCAAAATGACTTGATGGTAGTGAATTTGTCTTTTCAAAGCACTGTCGCTGAAATGATATAGATCCCTAGCCATTTGTTCCCTAAGCACCATGACTCATGTGTTCCTCGCTCTTCAAATCCGACACTTAAAAATCATTATGTAGGCAAAGGATGCCGTACTTACCAATTGCCTTGGAGTTGAGTTTATTTGCTTTCCCAAAAGTTTGGGGATGCTTAGCTAGCCGGTTGCTCTATGGATTGTAAACAACTCAGTTGCTATGTTGTCATGAAAAGCCTTTGGCATTAGACCAACTTGTCTGGAATTTGAAATTGAGCCATTTACTTCACCTCATTCAGCCTTGGTGTTGCTTCTGATAAAGGGCGCAAGTAGAAAGGCAATGTTTTGAAATGATAGTGGCAACATATGTACAAGTTTGATTGATATAATTGATTTATGGATTGTTAAAATACTGCAAGAGGCCCCAATACAATGATTTAATGTAAAAAATAAAAGAATACATGAGAATCCAAATGAAAAAGGTGGGGGGATGATATACATCCTCCTAGATTTGTGTAAGAAGTTGGATAATTAATAAAAAGTTACTGACACCACCTGATAGAGACTCAGTTAATAAAACCTAGCTCACTGTCTTGAGTTAATTCTAACTTACAGTGACCCTACAGGACTGGGTAGTACTGCCCTGTGCATTTCCAAGACTGTAACTCGTTATGGAAGCAGAGAGTCTCGTCTTTCTCTCACAGAGTGACTGGTGGTTTTGAACTTCAGATCTTTTTGTTCACCGACCAACCTGTAGCCACTATACCCTACACCACCTGGGCTCCTCCCTCAGTTACTAATAAGTTTAAAGAGTTCTCTCATTTAGATCCTATAAAGAGGAATACTTAGATAGCTAAAACTTATAAGCTTTACACCACAAGCAAATACATAGACATTTTCTTACAACATCTTTAAAATATTTTAAGATAATACTCTGTATTAAATGCTTCAGTAATAATCCCAGCACATAGTCCACTTCACACGTCTTCATCTCTTTATCCCACAAGGAAAACAGACTGTGTTGATTTGTGTATGAAGCAAGACTTGAATTTAGCTATCAGTAACAGATATCCCCAAATTAGTGATGTATTGTTTAGTCTCTTTCATGCTAAATAATTCTGGGAATTATTATTTTTCATGACTGATATGATGGCTTTCCAATATCATCTAGCATATAGTTTTCTTTCTTCTTCTCCTTCTCCTTCTAAGGTATTGTTTTTATCCTCAGGCCATTCCGTGGTCAAAGAGGGTGCCTGGATCTTCAGTCACTGGATCTGCAATGCTAGTTGTGAGAAAGACATGATGAAGGGCTTGAAAGGGAAACCCTGAGGGCGAGTCAGCACACTTCAAGCAGCCCTCCTGGGAGCCCCAGCGGGGCTAGCCCGTGAGCTGTAACATTGTCACATGTCTACAACTCTATGTGTGGGAGTCTGAGAAATATTTATTTTCATTCTGAGTGTCAATTTACTGAACTGAAAAAGTTGGATTTCAGGGTTAGGGGGGAAAAAGTTAGGTTTCTTTTACTAAAAAGAAAAGGAACAAGTGGGATAGGCTACAATGGCATACACAACTGGGAGATACACTTTAATTCAACAATTACTAAGAGATCTTAAACCAACACTAATGATTTATAAAAGCCATCTGAAGAAGAGAGTTGAGAAGGCTACTAGAGCCACAAATGAAGGCCACCAGTCAAGGAAAATCAGCATTGGCTCAGTGGCTAGCATGGGTGCAAGGTCATGGTGACAGGGAGCATGCAGACCAGGGTCCAAGCTTGGTGAGAGATGTGATTTCAATTGGAGAACTAAGAGGAGTCAGTCTTTTCAGACTGTAATGATAGTAAATATTTATGCTTTCCTCTGCACTCTGCAAATGCTTTCCAAATCATTTTCTTATTTGGTTCTTCAGAGAAAGTATGAAAGGGGACGAGATTGTCATCATCTGCATTTGGCAGTTGAGAAAATAAACTTGGATGGTGAAGCCAAATATATAAGGTCATCAAGTGGCAGGGCTAGGATGTAAACTTTGATCTCCTGACTCTAAGTGTTGAGCTATTTGCATTGGACTTGACAAGCACTCAGGTAGCAGGGTGGCCTTGGGTCAGGAAAATCTAGGCTTGAATTCATGCTCCACCCATGTGCGATTTTCCCGCCTGTGAAATAAAGCATTTTCTGTTTCATTCTGTAGTGTAGAATTCTATGATATGTTAATGCACACATACAAATTCTTATAAATATTGGCACAATCAGCATATAATATAATCCAAACATCTCAAATGGTTCCCTTTGTCCTGGTTCTTGTTAAGCTCTACTGTGAAACTAGTGGAAAGCCTTTGCTTTCTTGGTTATTGAAAATTAGAGTTTAAAATGATTAATGAGCGCACTCATTAAGGTCATGCGGTGGTCTATTGGTTTGTAAGGTTGGGATTACAAGTCCTGGACAGCACAGAGAGAAATGGCATGAACTTATTTCAAATGGTGAGAAGTCCAGTGACGGGGTGGGTAGTAGGGGCCATGTGTCAGTGCTCCAAAAAGACTTCTCTAGGATTCGTTTGGGTCCGTTTATAGGTTTCATTCTTAGGATGCAAGCAAATGCCAATGATGTTCCAGTCAGTTGTCACATTCGGACAAGCCATATCCAGGGGCCTAAAGGTACCACCCTCGACTATTTCTTTCTGAGGGGTAAGTATCCTATGCTAGGAGGCAGGGCACAGAACATTCTTCTCATCTATCATAATACTATTGTTACCCAATCAAGAGCAAGGGAAATGCTAAACTTAAGCTAAATAGGTAACCACTAAGATTGGGGTGAAGTCAACTTGGTGAAACCCATGGTTGTCTGGTGGATTTGGTTACGTGGTTGGAAGAGGTGATAGGGGTAATTGCTTGGTAATCAACAGGGATTCTACAGGTGTATTCCCGCTGACAGCTGACCAATGGCTGGGTCCCTGTCTGAATCAACCCAGGAATAAATCACTCTTTCCAGTCTTCCCTATAGGAGCCCTTCAGTCTTGTTGCTGTGTGTGTGTGTGTGTGTGTATGTGTGTATGTGACAGAGACAACACTGCTGCTGGAAATATTAAATGAAACATACTCAAGCCATACAGTGACAACGGCATATTGTTACCTATTGAAAAATGCAATGGAAGTCCCACCAGAACATCATTAGTCACAAATCCCTCGATCTCTCCATTCTGTAGCTTCAATAGGACAGTTACTTCAAATTCAAGCAAGGTCAACAAGAAGAAATTAGTTGATTTTATATCTAATAATACAATTTTTCAAGTATTTCCTTTTCATTATGTAAGCTGCAGAATGAAGTTACTATGTAATTAGTGCCTACGTGGCTCATCTGAGAAGTAGAATGCGGCTTCTTTCTTTCTTGTTTGCCCTTAGTTGGTGGTTGGCAAACATTGCCAACAAGTCTTACGATAATGGTTTATTGGTTTTCATTTGATGTCAACAAGACTGTACATAAGCAGTGCAGTGTCTGACCAAAGGTCAAGTGCAAGTCAGTGGCAGTGCTGGGAGTGGGGCCATTATCTTTGATTCACAGTCCATTTAATCTAGGCCATTCTCTCTATTGCTTTCAAGCCCGTGGACTCCTTGGGGGCAGAGGCTAGGATGCCTTCATCTCTGTGCTTCTAGGAATTGCCTACCATAAAGTTTGGTGCCTAGTAGGGGCTTAGTTAATACCAGCTGGACTGGCTTAAATATGTCACGTGGGTGTGGCTGTCTCTGGTCTTTGAGATGCCTTCCATTCTCTCTACTGCATCATAGCATAGGTCTAAATAAATCTACTTTTGATACATGTTCTTTCTACTGGATCTACTTCAGGTCATACAGACATTTCCAGCAATGGAGACACTTGCTACTTAATCTCACTGAACAGGGAAATATGTATATATGGCAGAATTAAAAGAAGATTACGGAGGATTACTACCCATTTAAGTTAATAGGGTAAAGTAAAACAAGTAATTAAATGATCTTGTCCACAGTCCCTGAAAGAGCCCTGTGGCACTGCTGGGCAAGCAGTCGACTACTGGGCTACTATTTGCAAACCCAGTGGTTCAAACCCACCAGTCCTTCTGAGGGAGAAAGATGAGGTTGTCTGTTTCCATAAAGACTTACAGCCTTGCAACCCTACTGAGTGTCAAAATGAGGCCGAATCTATTGGACAGCAGTGAGTTTGGTTGGTTTTGAGGTCACCAAGATTATAGTAGTGATCATAGCGGTGCTGAAAGGGACTTTCAACTAACTGGAGCATGACGTTCTGTTAGCAATGTTGCTTGCTATGGTTTGAGATTCCAAGAAAAGTTTTCAACTAAAAGTTGCACCCCTTCCTCAAGTCCTGAAATTCCAACATTAAAGTTTGATCCTTCTCGCATCAGATTTCTAATTTAACATTACAGTTGCATTTACTGTCCGTGTGCAGGCTTCTTGAAGCATCATCTCATGTAATCCTCACAGCAGCAACCTTGAGAGTTGGACAGGGCAAGAATAATTAACCCTGTTGGAGATTAGGAGACTGAAGCTCGGAAATGTTAAATGACTGGGAAGCTAAGAGGGCCCAGAAAGCCATGAGTATTTGGCTTCAAATAACCACCGCTTTGTTCACTGGACCCCGAACCCATCCACACGCACACACCCATGCCCTGTGAACCCTCATGGACTTCCACTAGTTGGAATGAATTCTTTCATAACTTGGGTTCCAGTATATGCAAGAGACTCCATTAATTATAATGTTTGACTCATTCTATTTTATTTTTACAGAAGTTCAACACTTTTAGAGAATTTAAAATTAATCTGGTCCCAGTAGACCTGTTGGAGGTAGTGACAAGAGTTGATGAGTCAATTCTGACTCATAGGTGCCCTATTGGATAAAATAGAACTGACACATAGTCTGATATCTTTATGGCAGCCAATCGCCAAGTCTTCCCTCCTGCAGAGCCATTGGTGGGTTTGAACCACTGATCTTTCAGTTAGCAGCTGCACATTTAACTGAAGTGCTGCCAACACTCCTTTAAAGAGACATCTGACGTTTGAATTTAATCTGTACTAAAAAAACAAAACAAAACAAACTCATTGTCATTGAGTCAAATACAAATCATAATCTCTACTACACTTTACAAATAGGATCCCTGGAGGTATAGTAGGCTGCTAACCACAAGGTCAGCAGTTCAAAACCACCAGTTGCTCCAAGGGGAAAAGATAAGGCTCTCTGAACCTGTAAAGACTTCTAGCCTGGACAACACTCAGGGCAGTTCTGCTCTGTCCTACAGGGTAGATAGGCGCGAGAACCAACTAGATGGCAGAGTAAAAAATCCTTTTACAAAGGAGACTTGGTGGAACTACTAGGTAAGTACTGGGCTGCTTACTGCAAGGCTGTTGCTTCAATGCTACCAGTCCCCGCGAGGGAGAAAGAAGCTGCCTGCTCCCGAGAGTCAGGATAAAGCCGCGGAAAGCCCGTACAGAGCAGCGAAGAGTTGGCATCAACTTGGTGCCATCGAGATTCTTCTTCTTGGAATCTTTTCCAAAGGATCACCTCAACTCCGCAAACACGTCCGTTGACAGAGACCTCACTTCCTCATGAGGCAGCTCATTTCTGAGAAAATTCTCCATTTTAGACAGGCTTCTGTCTTTGCTAGGACAGTGGGAACACATTCAGGGCAAAACCGTGTGTGCTTATCATTCCTGCATCTCATTGGCTGCCTCTCCTCAGGGCAGAAGCTCAATAAACGTTTGTTGAATGAATAAATCAACATGGATGAGTCCCTAATAAAAGCTGCAAAGGGCCGTGTTTAGTATCTTTCAGAAGCTATTGACCTGCACCTAAGGTGTTTGGGTTGCTAATTTATTTTCCTCTGGTTGGAGTTTTGGAATCCCTAACGCAAATATTTTTGAAATACAAAGCACAAGCCATCGGGCTGGCGCCTCATGAACTGGACGCATATCATAACTGAGTGTAAGGAGATGTGAGATAAGAAAGTGTAATAATATATGAACAGCCAGCAGCAGGGAGATATAAACGGATAACCGCTGCAAGGAGATAACAGCTAAGTCGGGAGAAAACAGGGATGCTGTTTTATATTGGCAAGGAAACGAGCGAAAGAATGATGAGTTGGAGGCAGAAAATATGGTAGACAGACAGGGGTGGAGCTCCCTGGTGGTTAAACTCATGAGCGCTGGGCAGACAACGTGCTTTGGAATCCTCCTTCTAGAACTTACTAGCTGCATGCCCCAGGGCAAGCCACTTAGCTGCTCTATGCTCCCATCCAGTTTTCTCAGACAGAAAATAGAGGCAAAATAAGTCAGGTCATAAGTCAACACACTTAAAACAGTGTGTGGCATATATGAAATTTTTTTTATGGTAAGATTGGTTGTAACACAGTCTAGCTTCTCACCCTGAGTCTGCCTTTAATGAGCTGGGTGACTTCCACTCATGTTTTGTCCACACCCCCTGCTTCTCATTAAGAGGAAGATGACAATAGAGGGTCTGATGACGCTAGTTGGAGCCTTACCCTGTTCCAAGATATCTGGGAGTCCCAGAATATTCACTTCCCCAACATGACTAGGACCTCTGGGCTCCTGCGTCCTTGAGAACTGACCCTCTTTGTGTCACGTTGGCTTTAGTGTGCTGCTTGGCTTCTTCCATGATTTTCTAAACAACCACAACACGCCTCCCTGAAGGCACTTGTGAGATGTTTCCCATGACTTAAGGAGAGTTCAGGTGTCTCTGCACGTGTAGGGGGCGTTGGGTGGATGTTCAAGGGGAACTTTTAGCTTCCTACCAGGGAGAAGGCCTCTCTGTGCTATCTTTCTACCCTGTTTTTATTTTACTCTTCATTTTTTAACACCCGTGTCTTCATAGAAATTCATATTTTCTCTGTTTTATAAGGAAGCATTTATGTCCTCAGAGGTTGTGGCACCAGCTGATAATCATACCTGTGGAATCTTATTGGCCATCTTAAGCATTTATTATGGGATTTTTTCCAAGTGCAGTTCCCCTACCTACATGTCTAGAATCAATGGATACATCTGTAGGTTTGGCTGGGCCTTCAGTGAATGGCAATTCACCCAAACTCACTTTAAATTTAATAACCCTTGTTTCTCCTGCCTCGTTCCTGTTCGTTCCTCAATCCGTGGTGAGGTGCTGTCACATCTATGGATTCTATTCCCTGAAGTCCAAAGAGACAGCACTCTGCGCACTGAAAACACAGCACAATCCAGCCATTCCCACAGAAGGCCAGGATTAAGCGTTTCCCCAAACTTGGACCAAGCACTGACTCAGGCCCAGCTGACATTGATACCAACGAGGCCTTGGTCTGAACTGAGGATCTAAAAATGTTCAGGGAACAAAGAAACCAATCAGGCAATAAATATGTGAAGAGAAGCTACCCAAGTGCAGAGGGAAAAGAAAGAACAAAACATGTCTGAACATTTCTCTCCAGACTTTGACACCCCACCTGATCACGCTCTGATAACTCCCCAAAGGCCCGGCTCCCCATGCTTGCAGGGAAGAAAACACCAGCCAACACTTTCCCCCCTTTTCTTCTAAAAAGGAAACAAGATTTCCCCAATCTGTTTCATAGAATTTTTGCAAGGCAATGAGCAAGTTATTTTTTTTAAGTTTTAGAATAAGCACCTCCTGCATGTATTGCTAAGAGGCTACCACCTCCCGTACAGAACGTGTCGTGCATTTAGTCAAACGTGTATCCACCCTGAGGGCCAGGCACTGGGTTAGGCTCCATGAGTGCTGAAGCAGTTCCTATCTACACCTTAAGCAAGTAAGAATGGAGATCATCATATGATGAATATGTTAATACACGTTAAGGTGGAGAATGTTGGCTGTCATGGAAATACAACAGGAGGTCTTGAGCTAGTACGTTTAGGGAAGGATAGCTGAGCGCACAGCTAAAGGATTCCTGGTGGTTAGCAGGTCTGAAGAAGTTGAGGAAAGTGGTTCCAGGAAGAAAGGGGAATAGCCTGAGTCAAAACCCAGCTCACTATTTCCCAGCTCATTACATGCTCCCTCTCATGGTTCTTGGTTCTGTTCTGGGAATTCCCCAAAGCACTTTCTCTACTATCATCCTGACAGCTCTCTCCAGCCACGAGCGAACCACTGGGGAAGGAATGTGGGGAGACCCCAGTGTAGGCAGAAAGGCCCATGGGTAGCTTGGAGTCCAGTGTTGTGGGCCCATACCTCTTGTTGGGCAAGTAGTTAATGCATTTTTAGGCTGGGGGCTTTTTAGTCTATAAATTGAGAATGATAATAATTATAACCCAAACCAAACCCTACTGAGTTGATTTTTATTTTAAACTCTATACGGAACTTCTGTGGCTATACTCCTTTGTAGGACCAGATACCCTCATTTTTCTGCAAAGGAGCAACTGGTAGGTTTAAACTTCCAACCTCATAGTCAGGAGTCCAGGACTTAACCTCATAGTTAGCAACCCAGTCCAATAGTACCACCAGGACTCCTCTGATAATAAGAATGGTTACTATTCATGTAGCTCTTAAATATATTTAATAGACTCTTCTATGTTTATACTATTAATTCCATTAATTCCTCAGAAATCTTTTTTTTAATCATTCTATTAAGGGCTCATATAACTTATCACCATCTATACATGCATCAATTGTGTAAAGCACATTTGTACATCCATTGCCCTCACCATTCTCAAAACATTTGCTTTCCACCTAAGCCCCAGGTATTAGTTCCTCATTTTTTCACTTCCCTCTCTACTTTCCCCTCCCTCATGAAACCCTTGATAATTTATAAATGATTATTTTGTCATATTTTGTCCTGTCTGACATCTCCCTTCACCCAATTTTCTGTTGTCCATCTCCCAGAGAGGTGGTCACATGTAGATACTTGTAATTGGTTCCCCTTTTCCAACCCACCCTCCTGCTGCCCTCCCAGTATTGCCACTCATATCACTGGTCCTAAGGGATTATCCGCTCTGAATTCCCCACATTTTCAGTTCCCATCTGTATCAGTGTCCATCCTCTGGTCTAGTCAGACTTGCAAGGTAGAATTGGGGGTGATGGTGGAAGCATTTAGGAACTAGAGGAAAGTTGTATGTTTCATTGTTGCTACATCGCACCCTGACTGACTCTTCTCCTCCCCGAGACCCTTGTGTAAGGGGATGTCCAGTGGCCTACAAAGGGGTTTTGGGTCTCCATTCTGTACTCCCCCTTCATTCACTACGATACAATTTTTTTGTTCTGATGATGCCTGATAACTGATCCCTTTGACACCTCATGATCACACAGGCTGGTGTGCTTCATCCATGTGGGCTTTGTTGCTTCTGAGCTAGATTGCTGCTAATTTACCTTCAAGTCTTTAAGGACCCAAGACACAATATCTTTGATAGTCTGGCACCATCAATTTTCTTTGCCACATTTGCTTATGGACCCATTTGTCTCTAGAGATCAGATCATGGAGGTGAGCACACAATGATATGACTTTTTGTTCTTTGATGCCTGACACCTGATCCCTTTAACACCTCGTGATTGTAGAGGCTGGCGTGTTTCTTCCATGTGGGCTTTGTTGCTTCTGAGCTAGATGGCCGCTTGTTTACCTTCAAACCTTTAAGACCCCAGACGCTATATCTTTTGATAGCCGGGCACCATCAGCTTTCTTCACCACATTTGCTGATGTTCCTGCTTTGTCTTCAGCGGAAGATTAGCATCATAGAATGCCGATTTAATAGAAGAAAGTATTCTTGCATTGAGGGAGTACTTGAATGGAGGCTCAATGTCCTTATGCTACCTTAATACTAACCCTATAAATATATGCACATAGATCTATTTTCCCATCCTCATATATAAATATATTTGCATGTGTGAATTCTTTTATCTAGACCTCTATAAATGTCCTTTGTCTCCCAGATCTTTCCTCTATTTCCTTTGACTTTCCTCCTGTCCCACTATCATGCCCCGTCCCCCCCTGGGTTTCAGGAGTTCCTCTTGGTTACATTACCCTTGATCATGCCCTACCAGGCCTCCCACACCCTCCTTACCACCGATTTGGATCACTTGTTGTTCCCTTGTCCTTGGGTTTGTTAACACCACTACATTGCCCCCAACTTCTCCTTCTCCCATGTCCCCCCAGAACTGTCAGTCCCATTGTTTTCGCCTCCAGATTGTTCATCCAATCTATCATATTTAGACAGATCTGTGGAGATAAGAACATGCACAAAAATAAGACAGAGTACAACCAAGCAACAACATACAACAAAACAACAACAAACCAATGACACAAACAAAACAAAACACAAGAAACAAAAGCTTGTAGTTAATTTAAGGACTGCTTTTTGGCCTTTAGGAGTATTTTCCAGCCCAGTCAATTAGAGCACCACACCCTAGCCCCAAAGTCCACCTTCAGCGTTCCCTGGGGACCTTGCTGCTCCGTTCCCTTCTGTTCTGTTGTACCCCCTTAGTGTTTTGCCTTGGTGTGGCGGCATCAGATCAGGTGCAATTCCCACATGGTGTCTTCGGTGTTGTCTCTGTAGGGCTATTGGTCAGTGAGGGACATTGAGTCTCATAGCGGAGCCGCCCATGTGGTCCTCTCTGTGGACTGGCTGCTTTAATTGGGATCATTGTCCTCACGGCCTGGTGGGCCAGGCTGTGGTCCACTCTCTCCTCCTCCCCCTTCATCTGCTCCAGTGTGTTCATATCAGATATGTCCCTCTCCTGGAGCTGCAGATTCAATATCTTCCTTTGAAATAAATTCTTCTGGAGGGAGGTGCAGGTGTCCATGTAGTAGTTGGGATTGGGGCCGACCCCCCAGACCTCTCCACTGTTACCCTCCTCCATGCTGGCATCTTGAATTCACATCTTGGAGCACTGGGTTGAAGTCTGGTCCCTCTTTCCCTGTGGAGATATTAACAATACCCTCCCCTTAGGTGGGTTAGTGCCATGTGCCCCTGCTACCCATTGCTTTGTTATGTTTTTTCCCTTTCCCCACCTCCTTTGTAATTGTCTCCCATATGTATCCCTGTATTTGGTCTGGTCCCTGCCATAGTGCCTGGGCCTCACCTCAGGAATATTTGTATATAGTAGCTTTTTCCCTATGCCCCCCACTTTTTAAAGTTACCTCAGTGGACTCACGTTGTACTTGTCCTTAGTGCCTGACTTACTTCACTTAGCATGATTTCCTCCAGTGCTTCCCATGCAATGGTGTGCTTCATATGTTCATCACTGCTTTTAAGCGATGCATACTACTCCATTGTATGTATATACCACAGCTTTTTAATCCACTTGCCAGTTGATCGAAATTTGGGTTGTTTCTAACTCCTTGCGATTGTGAACTGTGCCACAATGAACACTGGAGCACAGATGTCTGGCCTTGGTTTGTTTCTTGCCTCTTCTGGGTATATGCCCAGTAGGGGGATTGCTGGGTCGTATGGTAACTCGATTTCCATCTGTTTTAGATATTGTCAGATCAATTTCCATGGTGGTTGTACATATTTACAGGTCCACCAGCAGTGGATGAGAGTTCCTGTCTCCCCACAGCTCCTCCAACACTTGTTGCTTTCTGATTTTTTTAATTGGGCTATCTTTCAGGGTGTTAGGTGGTATCTCCTTGTTGTTTAAATTTGCATTTTTCTTATGATTAAAGATGGGGAAACTTTTCTTTTCTTTTTTTTACATTTTATTAGGGGCTCATACAACTGTTATCACAATCCATACATGTACATACATCAATTGTATAAAGAGCATCCGTACATTCTTTGCCCTAATCATTTCCAAAGCATTTGCTCTCCACTTAAGCCCTTTGCATCAGGTCCTCTTTTTCCCCCCTCCCTCCCTGCTACCCACTCCCTCATGAGCCCTTGATAATTTATAGATTGTTATTTTGTCATATCTTGCTCTATCCGGAGTCTCCCTTCCCCGCCTTCTCTGTTGTCCGTCTCCCAGAAGGAGGTCACATGTGGATCCTTGTAATCAGTTCCCCCTTTCCAACCCACTCACCCTTTTCTCATATGTTTGTTGGCCATTTGGATTTCTGCCCCTGTGAAACTTCTGTTAAGGTCTTTTGTGTACCTTCTCAAAGGGCAATTAGTTTTTTTTTTCTTTTTGGAAGCTAGCAGAGTATTGTAGAGTTTAGTAATAAGTCTGATGTGTCATTGCTAAAGATGTTTTCCCATTCTGTGGACTCTCTTATTACGCTCTTGGTGAATTATTTTGTTATACACAGGCGTTTTATCTTCAGTATATCCCATATGTCAATTTGTGCGTCCTCTGTGTTTGTGTCCTTCCATATTTCTGATAGCCTATGTATTCCCTGTGCCAAAGTTCTCAAGTTGGCCCCAATTCCCTCATTGATGGTCCTAATATTTTGGGATTTAACTTCATGGTCTGTGATCCACCTTGAGTTTCTTCTTGTGCATGGAGTGAGATAAGGGTCTTGCTTCATTTTTCTGCAGGTAAATAACCATTTTTCCCAGTACCACTTGTTAAAGAGGGCATCTGCTTCCCACTGGATATTTTTTGGACCCTTATCAAAGATCAGTTGTCTGTGTGCTGATGATATTATTTCTGGGTTTTCAGTTCTTTTCCATTGGTCTGAGTATCTGTCATTATACTAACACCATGTGGTTTTAACCACTGTGGGTGTATAGTATGTGCTAAAGTCAGGTAAAGCAAGCCCTCCCACTGTGTCCTTATTCTCGAGGAGATCTCTGCCAATTCCCGGCTTCTTTCCTCTCCATATGAAGTTGGTCATCAGTTTTTCATTTCCTTGAAGAAAGATGAGAGTCCCCCAAAGATCTTATGCAGTGGGAACTCCTGTGACCCACACTTGCCCTCCGAGGGACCGAACGGTTGGAGAGTTTCATCAAAGTCCCACAGTTTGAAGGCATCAAGTGTGGGCTTTGAGCTCTAGCCACAGACAAACTTTGAACCCTTGCACATAACTTCCATGATAATATGGGCCTCAGTATCTGTGTACAAGGCTGGGATAAGGACTAAATATCAGGGAGCTCTTGAAAACTCACGCAGCTGCATAAATGGAGATTATCATTATATTAGTCTCCTCAGCTCTGTAAAACACCCTGAGATGTTTTAAGATCAACATCGGCCCCCACCCTTTAAGGTCTTATTGTTTATTTTTTGAGCGTCTGGCTATGCGAAATCTCATATAAGGTTGGCATCTATTCTCAGAGGTAGACGTGCTATCTTTGTTTTAGTGCTGGGGGAACTGAGGCAGGTGGGTTAAGGGAAACCTCACTGTGGCTTTGCTCCAGGTCTGTATGGCAGAACAGCAGACAGAGCTGGCCCCCATGCCCATCAACTTTGACTGCCAGGTTGTGCCAACATTAGAGGTAGACTTCTCTGGAATTTCTCCTTCTAACAGAAGAAACCGTTTCATCGGTCTTTTAAACACAATCATATTAATCACGTTTGAGCACAAGCTCTCCAAGTTGTAATTTTGATTTATGTATTTGCGCTGCCTTCTTTCCTTCCCAACCTCTGTTGCCTGCTCAGATGTAGGAACCCAGGGAGCCTCATCTCTTTCCATCTTCCTGCATAATCCCTGGTCTCTTCTTCCTCTCATGTTACCTCCCACCCACCTCCACCCTAGATCTGGTTTCTTCCTCTCGTCTGCCTGTTCTTTATCTTGCAGCAGAAGCCTCTGGTGCAGTGGATTCTAAAACTATTTTGATGTTATATGGGTCGTGGAAATAAACTTCCCTGCCCACACTCCTGCACAGCTTGTGTTCTCCTAAGCGAGTACGTGGCATGTGTTTGTATGTAGTTGTGGCCCGAAAGGACTGAGGAGTCCAGGGGAGACCCAGGCAGATGTTGCAAGAGCAGAGCTGTTTTTGTGACGAGGGCAAATCTTTCAGTTTAGCTTCAGCCCCATACCAGTTGATTGCATGTTCAGAGCATATTATTTTTATTTCGATTTTCAGAAGAGAAGAAAGCATACATAGTACATAGATATTTTCTTATAATAATTAATATAGATACATAGGGAAGCATGGATAAATCAAGTTAGTGTCACATCTTGATCTACTTTCTGGGAGTATGTGTGTTATTATTGGACTAAGGCATTTGAAAGAGGAGATGAAAGTGGGGTGCTTAGCTTCATGGGGGCCCCTGGAAAAATTCTGTGTATATGTATGTGTGTCTGAAGATATTGCCGTGGCTTCAGGGAGGTCACAAATGAGTAGAAAAGAGATGCAAAAAATAGATTTTTTGAAATACATTCAAGGTAAGGGGAAGGTGGGGTAGAAAGGGGGGGACCGATCTCAAGGATCTACATATAACCTCCTCCCTTGGGGACAGACAACAGAAAAGTAGATGAAGGAAGATGTCAGACAGTGTAAGACATGACAAAATAACAATAATTTATAAATGATGAGAAAGGGGAAAAAAAGAGAAGCTGATACCAAGGGCTCAAGTAGAAAGAAAATGTTTTGAGAATGATTTTGGCAACAGATGTACAAATGTGCTAGACGCAATGAATGTATGGATGGATTGTGATAAGAGTTGTATGAGCCCCTCCAAAATTATTTAAAAGAATGAAAAACAGAGGCCAGAGGCCCAGAAAACCCAGACCATCCATACAAGTCCCAGGGAGTATGGAAAGAAGATTGGTAGTATCATAAGATCTATCGAGCACCATAAAATTGAACATTCAGGAGAAGGGTTGAAAAATGGAAATAGGACACTTTGATGTGACCATTATGATGTTATGAGTTTGCAGGCATTTTGTTGCGGCCTAAAACAGAAACCTCTAAACCTTAAGCTCTTATTTCCATTGTACAGTAACGTTAGCAGAAGACATCTGTCACCTCTCCTTGACCCTGAGCTAGTCCTCAAGCCTCAGTCTGCACCTGAAACCTCCCCTGCTTTCCATTCTGTCTTCAGGCCTCCCCATATCCTTGTGTCTTGGTTCATCCCTAAGTCTGTGGCTGCCAAACCCTTTACTGGTCATGCCAAAAAGTTCCATGTAGGAAGTTAACACCTGTGTAAGCAGAGGGAGTTTTCTGATAGCCCTGTTGGGCTGAATCTGTTCAATAAAAAAATTCTCATTGCCTTTTTCTCTCCAATTCAACCAAGTCGTCCTTTCTGTGAGCATGCAGTAACCCTTGGAAGGAAAGTATCAACAAGAAAGCCACATGTCACATTGCAGTGTGTGTGTAGGGGTGTGTGTGTGTGTGTGTGTAGGGGTGGTGGTGGGGGTGGTGGTGTGTGTGTGTGTAGGGGTGTGTGTGTAGGGGTGGTGGTGGGGGTGGTGGTGTGTGTGTGTGTAGGGGTGGTGGTAGGGGTGGTGGTGTGTGTGTGTGTAGGGGTGGTGGTGGTGGTGATTTTTGTGTGTGCAGGGGTGTCTGTGTCTAGGGGTGGTGGTGGTGGTGGTGGTGGTGGTGTGTGTGTGTGTGTGTGTGTGTGTGTGTGTGGTGGTGGTGGTGGTGGTGGTGGTGGTGGAGGGAGCTTGCTCTAATGCAAAACCAGAAAACTAAACTCACTGCCATTGAGTTGACTCCGACTCATAGCAACCCTGTGGGACAGAGTACGTCTGTCCCTGTAGGCTTTCAGGACTGTGTCTACAAGGAAGCCTGTGTTTCCTTTGAAGCAGCTGATGGTTTGGACTGCTGACCTTGCAGTTAGCAACTCAAGGCTCCCGCAGTATGCCACCTGCCTCGCTAAAATGCAGATTGTCTAAAGCAGCGGTTCTCAACCTGTGGGTCGTGACCCCTTTGAATGACCCTTTCACAGGGGTCGCCCAATTCATAACAGTAGCAAAATGACAGTCATGAAGTAGCAACGAAAATGATTTTATGGTGGGGGGGGGTCACCACAGCCTGAGGAACTGTGAAAGTTCGCAGCATTAGAAAGGTCGAGAACCACTGCTCTGAAAGCATTCAGAATGTGTGAGTATAAGTTTCAGTTTTGCTTCTTGCTAATTCTGGAGCCATATAAGAAGAATTTTGTCTATCTGACCTTCAGTTTTGTCCAAACTTTAGAATAGGTCGTCTATGTCACAGGTTTATTCAAATCCCTATAGCCTCCCTCATTTAATTTGGTTCAGATATTATCTTGCCTACTGTCCCCATGAATATTGTAAGACTCGGCGGAGTTCACTGACATGCTCAAGGTCACACCCCTAGAAAATCATGAAGCTGGAAGTAGAACCCATGTCTTTTGGTCCCTGAGTGAGTGCTTTTCCTGACAGAGAGTGTCTGCGTGCTATACTTTTAAGAAATGCATTGTTGTTTAAAAATTTTTTTTTTCATTCTGCCCTTAGTTTGCACATTTTGGGGGTATTTTTTTTGACATTTCTAAAGTTAGTGCTCCATCTTGGTCAACTTTCTAGGGACATGTACATTCTAATCACATGAAGGCAATTTAGACAGAATCAAAGTTAGGTGACGGCTGAGTAGGGTCTTTGAAAATCTGTCTGTACAAGCTTGTGGTGTGTGTGTGTGCGCGTGGGTCTGTGATGTTCTCATTTAATCGGAGAATACAAGAGAAGAGGGGGCTTTTGGTTTTTATTTTGTTTTTCATCACAATCTTCTTCAAGGAACATACAAAGAGCTTGAGAGCCATTCCACAGAGACTTGGACAGGGTCTTCTAAGGAGTCCTGGTAGTGTTGTGGGTTGAGTATTGAGCAGCTAAGTGAAGGGTCCGTGATGCAAACCCACAATCTCAGAAACCTAGATCAGGTTTATGTGAGTTGGAACTGGCAAGAGGGCAGTGGGTTTGGGGTCTTCTAAGTAGTCTTTATCTCTGAAACTCAAGGAGAACCTACTTGCAGGTGGTCTCAAGTTATATCTTCATTGGGGGTGGGAAATGATACCTCTAGGCCACCTTGAATTCATTGTTCAGATTTTTTTTATGGGGTGCTCTCAGAAGTAGGATCTTCTGGGCTCAGACCCAATGTCTCTCTGGTATCAAAAAAAGTCTCCATTCCTATAAAGATAACATCTGATCAAGAAACAGTCCATTTGTTCCATCTCTCCTCACCTGGAAAATCCTACAGAATTCACAACTACCCATTTGTAAAAATCTCAACAATATTCTTAGCAGTTTGTGCCATGAGCTAATCCTACTTAGGCTTACATCTTTGCCTTCAGCTCCTAGCATTACTCGTAAAGTCTGAAGCCACAGCATAGGTGGGAGTGAATACAAAAATACAGTTATCTTCTTAGAGACTTTGGGGAAGCTGGTGGGACATCCAAAAGCTTTTAGAGAAAAGTGTACAAATGACTTCAGAATAAATGAGTCCTTTAAAACGTGCAGGGTGTAAAATATTAATGGAACCAGTGCCTGACTCCAAAAGCATTTTAGATTTTTATCGATGCCAAAACATTTGAAAAATAGTTAAGCAATGTTTAACGACCCGGAAAAGCTGAGCTGTTCACCCAATATTGCGTTATTTGTGAAGTGCTAGGGAGAGCCCCGAGAGAATGGCCCATCTGCAGGGGCGCCATTAAGGAAGACCCCTTGGAGGTTCTTATAATGGGCACAGGGGTTGGAGAGGAAAAGCCGAGTAAGAGTCTCATCAGTGAAATGAGAAAATTGCGGAAGTGTTTCCATATTGCATTGAGTTACATTAGTCACTCTCCTGGAAAAGACTCACAGTGTTGTCAGCACCACAATGGAAGAGACTGTTTAAAACAGAAAGATTAGGGTCTGCAGCAGAAGGATTAGAAAAGAGAGAAAATGGCCCGTGAATCTTGATAAAGGGAGAGCAGTATAAACGTAGAATAGTATGGACAATGGTTAAAGTTAGGCTAGCATGAGCCCCGCACCCTAAAAATTATCAATGGGATGGTTTAGTAAGGATAAAGGAAGGGAAGAGAGACAAATTTTGAAAACCTATAGTGTATCATGTTAATATTAAGTATAAGGCTAAGTAAAAAAATAGAGCTCCTAGGTTTCCAATTCATATATGCATGGGTTTATAAAAGAGGCTAGCCCATCATAAAAGAACAAATGTCATATGAGACTGCTGCTATAAGGATGAAAAACCAAGGTAAAAACTTACAGACAGAACAGATTTTGGAGATTGTCAAGGTGGGGAGGGCAGGAAAGGAGAGGTAAAGCAATGGGCTAGACGTTTGGCACGTGTTAATGGGTGAAATGGAAGTGAACCCACAAGACAGAGAAGGGAAATGAAGGAGCTGGAGATGGGCAAACTACTAGGGGCCTTGATTAGTAGTTTAACCTGTTGAATACAAAGTTGACGATCTGAAATGGAACCCCACCTAATTTACAATAAACATTGTTAAATAAATGAAGGTGAGGTTTTCCAAAGTTTAACAAATAAATAAAGGCCAGAGAAGGTTCTAAGAATTTGGAACTCTCAAAAAATACTGCTGAGCCTGGAAGCTAAATTCATTTTCTCAGTTATGAGGATAAAGGACAAATATTTAAGGGCATCATTATATGAAATGAACAGTATATGCAAATGTATAAAAAACAAAGTTTATGATTCATCACCAGGAGTGGTAGAGAAGAGATCAGTGGAGCCATTATTTGGAATGAAGTGAGTTACTGCTTTATGTGATGAGGAAATTGGCCATCAATTATGGACAATAATTGTACAAGTTGTATATCCTATGATATAGCTAAAGTTTATTGTGCCAACCTGGCCAATAAACACATGTGGGGTTAATTGAAGGGTGAAGAGATAAATGGCTCGGTGAGTCTCACCTTTTTAGTTCTTGGGTCTCCTGCTTTGTGATGGTTGGACCAGGGTGCAGCTGCCTTAACCAGTTCCCTGCTTCAGCTGGAAAGGCTCACTTCCTGCAAGACATTCCCATGGAGAAGCTGCATGGACCTACCCTGATGCAGCCCTGGGTGCTGGAACAACCATGTGGAGACCCCTGCCGGCGCTGAGATGCTTACACACTCACTGATTCAGCTTTCCTCCTGCAGTCGGCATCACTGTGTGTGTTTTGTGAGATGGAGGAGGACTTTGTAGATTGGTGTTGGATATATGGGCTAATGTTGGACTTGTGGGCTTGGACAGCAATGGGTTGGGATGCATAACATACACTTACCTTTGTATAAAACTCTCTCTTATATGCATATGAGTTTCTGTGGATTTGTTTCCCTAGTTTACACAGACTAACACAGGTTCCAAAGGCATGATCCTAATAGAGTTTTCTTCAAGGACTCAAAGTGACTCTAGGGGTGTCTATGAAGATATTTTATGGAAACAAATAAACAGCATCGGTGAGAAAAAGACTAAGGAAGTTGTGCCATCTTCCTAAAGGTTTCTTAATGATCTATGTCTTCCAGGTCAAGTGTTATTACTGAAGTGACTTATTAAGGCATGAGGCGATCTTGCCATCAATCTGTTTATTTTAACCCAGGGTGTTCCTATGAAGCTTGAGTACAGAAGGTATTTCAAGTGTCCAGGTGCTCCTGACCCAAGCAGGATATTTTCCTTATATGCATGTGAAATTTCAACATTGAATAAGAAAACCATACACAGATGTATTTTAATTGTGGTGCTGGAGAAGAACTTTAAAAACACCATAGTCTGCCAAAAGGACAGCTGAGCTGTCTTGGAAGAAGGATGTCCAGAGTGCTCCTTAGAGGGAAGGACAGTGAGACGTAGTCTTTCATGCTGTGGACATGCTATCAGGGGGGTCCAGTGCCTGGCAAAGGACGTGAAACTTGGGAAAGCAGAGGAGCAGCGGGAAAGAGGAAGGCCCTCAACAAGATGGATGGGCACAATGGCTGCAACAATGGGCAGGGACATAGGAACAATTGTGAGAAGACACTAGACTGAGAGTGTTTGGTTCTGTTGTGCGTGGGGTTGCTATGGATTATAACTGGCTCAAGGACATCTAATGACAACAAGTAACACATAGTCAAGAAGAAGATGCAAGATTACAATTTTCTTAGGAAGAGAAAAACGTCATTTACATTCAAGATGATGCTAAATAATAAGTAATTTTTTTCTTAGAATACTCAGAAAAATGAACCATGGGAGGAGATATGATGGTGACATATCCTACTTTTTTGCATATAGTTCACTCATGTAAACAACATGTACATGCATATGGCCAATATAGGATATATAGTAAATGAGTGTTTAAGTTACATTGTTTTCAGAAGATCTTACGGTACATGTTATTTATCTGTGTAAAAATATGGTGTGTGGCTATAGGTCCAAGTACCTGGTATGGACAGCTATCACTGGACTCAATCAGACTCTTCCCAGCTTCTGATAGGTGTTCTAAACATTGCATTCTTTTAGGTAGGCCTGTTTTTCCAGGTCAACTGTGGATGTCCTTTGTTGGAAGAATGTCAGTTACCTTGAAGGCCAAAACAGTGAAGTAAGTAGGTAAGTGTGAGCCATTCTTAGGGGAGAATCCAGCAGATGGAATCATGTGGCTAAGAGAGCAATAGCACCAGATGGAGCTCTCCCTGGTGCTGACATTTATAGCCCATAGGAGTCCAGGGGCTCTTGGTCCTTACACTGCCTTGTTGATTTCCTAGTTTCTACCTTAAATCTCCCTACTCTGGGCAGCTTGCCATTATCTTCCTCTGGATGCTTAGTCTTTATATTGAACTTTATTAATAATAAAAACAAAGATTATAAGGTGTTTACACTTTTTAAAAGGCTTTTAGCATCTATTAGCATATTTAATCACCACAGTAAGCCAGGGAAGTTGGAACTGTTGATTTTGCTTTCTAGTTTACAGGTAAGGAAATAGAGGCTTTGAGGGTAATTGCTATACTTAAATATGTCATTTGTAAATCCTCTTCAGGGACTTGAATCTAGGCCTTGTAACTCCAGAAGCCTGTGATATTTCAACATTTTATGTGGCTACTTTAGGGACTAACATACTAACAACTTATGATTGTCTCAGTCATTACTAGTAGTCATAGTTACACGCTTACATTGAAAAGATAATACCTGTATACTTCAAATGTACTTGGAAAATTGAATACCATATCCCCATTTGTGAAATTAATAATATATATTAGAATATTAAGGACTTATAGGAGGAGAAATACCTAGTTCTTTGTTGGACCAGAATTTTTTTCATTATTTGACTATGGATCACTTGTTAGTATGAAGCACCAACTAACATGAAAATAGTGTTTTACCAAAAACTGGGCAAATATGTACCTTATCCATTATTCTGGCCCTTGGCCTTTCAGAATAAAAATTAATTGTCTCCACAGATTGTGATATCTGTTGAGATGCCTCAGTAAAGACCTATTTGCATAATGGGAAGGGTTTCCCAATATTGGCTGCATTTTGTCGTGCCAGTTCTATGTCTTACTTGCTGCCCACAGGGACTTGGAGAAATCATTTTAGTATTCACAAAATGATCTTGTAGGAAGATAACCAGGGATGATCATCCAAAGTGATTCTATTTCCTTGTTGTCCCCTCCACTCATTAATGAACACCTAGTAAATGCCTGTGGTCATTTATTATTTATTCCATCTCAGGACATTCTATTGCTCCCTCTTGTAAAATGGCCATCTTTGAATTACGTTTTCGTGGTATGGTGGCTATTAGTAAATTCTCAGAGAGATGCGAATATGAAATTATTTAGGCAACACAACCAGAGAGAAAAATGGACAAGTGGTAACTACGATAAGAAAACAGGGGATACATTTCACCATTGAAATTGGCAAAAACGCTGATGTGCACTCTTTTCAGAAATGTCCTTTCTAAGTTCTAAGGCACTTTTCACATTGTATTTCAAAGAGAAGTGTGGCAGCCCTTCCTTGAGCAGTCATTGTATTCTGGGCATTGTGCAAGAGGGAGTGGAGGAGGCAGAGCTGAATAAGATGAATCCCTTGCCTTAACTTTCTTACGGTTTATGAAGGAGAAGCAGACATGTACAAAAGTGACTTCACTCATATACTCTAGAAAACAAATAAAACTGAGATATGAACCACAGAAGAGCGATGATAAATTCTTCAGGGGTGGTGGCCTGGGAATGCTTCACCAGGGAAGTGGCATTCCAACTGCATGTTGAAGGTGAAAAAGAAATCTCCCATCCTTCTCCTCAGTATTGCTTTTGCTGTCGTGCCTGCTATTCAGGGGTGCCTACCCTTGGTGGTCTATACTCTCCTTCCCTCCTCAGGGACTTGGCATGCGCTCTTCCACCTGCCTGACCCTTGTCTCCTATACTTGACGTGGCTGAATCTATTTCCATGCAGGTTTCAACTTAAATGTCACTGCGTTTCTGGTATGCTCTCTCACCCAGTTTAGAATATCTTGATAGTGTATCACCTTGTCTTTCTCTTTATATGAGAATTCTTTATCTATACCATCTATCCACCATTTTTTGTTTTGGAGTTGACATCACTTACAAATTGACATTTCTGGCTCTCTCATCAGTTTTTCAGTTGTTGTCAGTGTACTTTTGAGAATACTTTCTCTTGATTGGTACCTGGATGCTGCTGTTGTGTGTCTTCTTCTCAGGTGGTTGTCAGATACTCTTTGTTCTTTGTCTGAAGAACAAAGATTCCCTTTAATATTTCTTATATTCACGGACTCCATTTAATATTTCTTATAAGGTTGGACTTGTTTTTACACATTCCCTTAATATCTGTTCATCTAGGGAAGTCCTAATTTGACTATCGTACAGGAAAGACATTTTTTTTGCTAGATATTTGATTTTTGGTTGGCAAATCTTTTCTTGCAGGGTTTCTGTATATGTTATCCCACGGTCTTCTTGCCTGCATTATTTCTGCTGAGAGAACAAAGCTTAGTCTTACTGGTAACCTTTATCTGTGATCCTTCATTTGTTTGCTGAGCTGCTCTCAGGACTCTCCCTGTGTCTTGGTTTTAGAAAGTTTGACTATGATCTGTCTCAGTGATGTCTATGGTTGAACTTCTTGGACAAAAACCAACATCTCTTTCAGTGTGGTAGGAAATTTTCTATCACTAAATCTTCAAATTTTTCTCAGTACTTTTTTCCTTCTCCTCCTCTGGAATGTAAATTCTCCTACATTGTTCTTTCCTACATTCCTTTGATAATTTTACCTACAGAAGATACTATTATTGTGCATGTGTGTTTATCTTTCTTCTACCTTGTGGTGAAACCAGTAACAGGGTTCGCCTTGTTTCGTGCTCAAATTCCATGTCTCAGCCAGCATCTTGCACTTAAAAGAGGCACAATAATAATTTTTTAAGTAAATTAAGAAAGAAATAAGTGCATTTTAAGTGGACTGAAAACCTTGATCAAAGGCTTATTACCATACACCTGAGTGGTATGTATGTTAGTAGTAGTTCAAGTCCCTTCCTCACACAGGAAGGGGAGAAAGTCAATGTGGGCAAGATTAAAGGCATTATTAGGTTGCACTCACAGGGAGGCAAGTAGAGATAATAAACTCTTAGATTTTACAAAACATTTGATATTTTTTGGCTATTCAATCTTATTTATTTATTTATTTTACAGTACATTACTATATTTTCTTTTTAGATATTTTTTCGTTTCTCAAATGTCATGATTAAAAATTTTTTTCCAGTCTAGCCAGATTTATTTATTTTTAAAATTTTTAAATCGTTTTATTTTTGCTTTAAAGAGTTTAACTTATATATACATCATCATAATCAATTCTAATGCTCTCTCCCCCCTCCCGGCTTCATTTTTTAAATTGTTTTTATTAGGGGCTCATACAACTCTTATCACAATCCATACATACATCAATTGTGTAAAGCACATCTGTACATTCACTGCCCTCATCATTCTCAAAACATTTGTTCTCCACTTATGACCCTGACATCAGGTCCTCATTTTTCCCCTCCCTCCCCAAATCCCCCCTCCCTCATGAACACTTGGTAATTTATACATTTTTATTTTGTCATATATTGCCCTGTCCGACGTCTCCGTTCACCCACTTTTCTGTTGTTCATCCCCCAGGGAGGAGGTCACAAGTAGAACCTTGTAATTGGCTCCCCCTTTCCAACCTTCTCTCCCTCTATTCTCCCAGTATCACCACTCACACCACTGGTCCTGAAGGGATCATCCATGCTGGATTCCCTGTGTTTCCGGTTCCTATCTGTACCAGTGTCCATCCTCTGGTCTAGTCAGACTTGCAAAGTAGAATTCGAATCATGATAGTGGTGGGGGTGGGGGCGGAAGCACTTAGGAACTAGAGGAAAGTTGTATTTTTATTTTTTTTGTATAATTTAAGGAGAATATTTATTAAGTCTTAAAAGAGTCCAAGAGAATACGAAGTCACAAACATGTCACCCAGATGAAGGAGACCGTTAGCTCAGGTCAAGAAAACATTCAAGTCAGCAATCTCATTAAATAATATTGGAACAAAGGAAATTTTCACAAGGTCATGATTGGTAGAAGATCAATACATCATTGCTATAAGGGAGGCCAGAGAAGCACGGACAGGACCATAATTAGGGCACCTATATTGTCAGAAGATTTTACAAGATTGATCAAAGACAGTCGCCTGACCACCTGAGCAAGACAGTCAGGACTCAGCTGATAAGACATAGATCATAACTATAGGACCCCTGGATTAGCTCGAGAAGGCTGAGGTTGTCTGCGTTCCAAGATCATGTATCTCAGGGAAAATTTAATCGAAATCCTTCCTTAATCAGAAAGAATCCAATGGAGGCTTAATCTACTGGGAGACCCTTCAAATGGACTTTAGGCAGCCACTGCCATCCATAGCCCTTTACAACTTGGGGTGCTAAGACTTCAATCTCTAATGCAGCACCCTAGATTCATCCCTGAATCTCTGCTGAGGCTGCACATTTCCACTTGGACTGTGAAGAGCCCCACTTGGTGATTTCTCCCCAAATAAACCTGACCTCATAGATTGATTCTATTATTGACTCATCTCTTTAACACTGTGTTCTTCCAGCTCCTGACACCACCCCTATTACTGGCCCAGATTATATGGCCACTCAATATTTTATAGGGAATTTTGGTTGCTTTTTACATCCTCTTGATTTTCAGAATCCAGAAATTATTTAATTTGTTTTCAGGTCCTTTTATGTATTAATCTGGAGACAATAGGTGTTCTTCACCTGTAAAGACTTTCAATTTTGAAAATCCACAGTGTAGTTGTCCTATGCCCTATTGGGTCACTGTTAGAATTGAATTGAGGGCAGTGAGGTTTTGGTTTTGTGCATTAATATTATATTTTAGTGACACATGCCCTCACGCTCAGCATTTTTTATTCCTTTGAGTTATTTTCACAGTGACATAGTATTTTTAAAATCATTTTATTGGGGCTCATATAACTCTTATCACAATCCATACATACATCAATTGAGTAAAGCATCCTTATACATTCATTGCCCTCGTCGTTCTCAAAATTCACCTTCTTGGTTTCCTGGAATCAGCTCATTTTCATTTTTTCCCTCCCCCCTCCCCCCTCCCTGATGAACCCTTAACAATTTATAAATTATTATTTTATCTTATCTTACACTTCCCAGCATCTCCCTTCATCTACTTTCCTGTTGCCCAACCCCCAGAGAGGAGGTTATATGTAGATCCCCAAGATCAGTTCCCCCTTTCTATACCCCCTTCCCTCCCGATATCACCACTCTCACCGTTGGTCCTGAGGGGTTCATCTGTCACAGATTCCCTGGATTTCCAGATCCCAACTATACCACTGTGCATCCTCTGGTCTAACCAGGCTTGCAAGGTAGAATTGGGATCATGATAGTTGGCGGGGAGGAAGCGTTTAAGAACTAGAGGAAGGTTGTGAGTTTCATTATTGTTACACTGAACCCTGAGTGACTCATCTCCCCCTCACTACCCCTCTGCAAAGGATGTCCAGCTATCTACAGATGGGCATTTGGTCCCCATCACGCACTCCCCTCATTCACGGTGATGTGATTTCCCCCATTCCCCCGCCTTTGTTGCTTGAAACCTGGTCCCCTCGGCCCTTCATGATCACACATGTTGGTGTGCCGCTTCCATGTGGGCTTTATTGCTTCTGGGCTAGATGGCTACTTATTTACTTTCAAGCCCTTAAGTCCCCAGATGCTATATCTCTCAATAGCCGGGCACCATCAGCCTTCTTCACCACACTTACTTATGCACACATTCATCTTCAGTGATGATGGTTTTTGTTCTTTGGTATCTGCTACCAGATCCTTTCAACACCTTGTGTTCACTTAGGCTTGTGGGCTTCTTCTCTGTGGGCTTTGATGCTTCTGAGCTAGATGGCTGCTTGTTTTCCTTCAAGCCTTTAAGACCCCACACACTATATATTTTTGATAGCTGGGCACGATCAGGTTTCTTCACCACGTTTGCTTATGCACGTGTCTGTCTTCAGTGATCAGGTCAGGAAGGTGTGTATCATGGAATGACCATTTAGCTGAGCAAGGTGCTATTGTATCGAGGGAGTGTGCGTGAGGAGGCCCAATGTCCACCTGCTACCCTACTACTGAACCTATAAATATATGTACATAGGTCTATTTTCCCATAATCATAAATATATTTACATATGTACATGTCTGTATTTAGGCTTCTCTGCATGCCCTTTGCCTCCTACTCCTTTCCTCTATTTCCTTACGCTTTCCTCCTATCCCACTACCATGTTTGGCCTTCATTCTGGTTTCAGTAATTCCTCTCATTTACCTTGCCCTTGGTCATTCCTAACCAGTCCTCTCATCCTCTCCCTCCACTTGTTTTGAACCACTCATTGTTCCCTTGTCCCTGGGTTGGCCAACACCTCCTCCGTTCCCCTACCTCCCATGCTCTCATGTCCCTCAGAGACTGTTGGTCCTGGTATTTTCTTCTCACATTGTTTGTCCAGCCTATCTTATCTGGGTGGACCTGCAGATATAGTAATATGTGTATAAAAATGCGGATGGCTTTGACAGCACCAAAGTGGCACATAAGAACATGGCATCAACAGCAGTAACACCCACACGCTAACAAAAAGTCACTGACATACAAAATTTTAAAGAAGAGAAAAAATAAAACAAAAAGACAGCAAAACAACCAAAAAACCCAACAATAAACCTGTTAGTAGTTCAAGGTCTGTTTGTTGACTTCTAGGAGTGCTTTCCAGACTAGTCTGATACAGTGCCACACCTGGCCCCAAAGTCCATCCTTTATACTCCCTTGGAACCTCCTTGATCCGCTTCCCCCGTCCCTCCATTGCATGGCCCCAGTGATTTGCCTCAGTGTGGTGGGATCAACTCAGTCGCACATCCCCCACAGTGTCTCAAGTGCTGTCCTGGGTATGGCCATGGATCAGTGCAGGATGTTGCATCTCGCCATGGGGTCGGCTATATGGTCCTCTCTGTCCATTGGGCCCTTCGAGCCGGGCTATCTTCCTCTGAGTTTGGTGGACCCAGGTGTGCTCTGCTCCATTCTTCCTCCTTCCTTTGTTTCAGCTTCCTTCTGAGTGTGGGGTGGTATGTCAGTTCCTTTCCCACACCAGAGGTCTATTTCCATTTTCTGTGGTACTCCCTTTGATTGTGGGGGTTGGGCTAATTCTGGTTGGGGCTGGTGTATGGTCCAGTCTCTTTGTGTAGTCCTCCATACTTTACGTTGCCTTCCTTGTTTGGTGTGTCATGGTGGGGTCCATATGCATGTTCCAGTTCTGTGGGGACATAACCAATACTCTGCCCCGGGTGGGTTAGTTCCCCGTTCCCCCCATGCTATCCACTTGGTTTCTCCCTACCCCGCTTCTCCCTCCACCTGCCCCACTTCTCCTTCTTTATGCTGGGCTCTCATGTTCCTCCCTAGGTGTGGCCTGCCCTCCCTCCAACTATCTATGCTTCCACCTGTTAATTGCGAGATAAGTGTCTATTCTTCTATCCCTGGCATGCTGATGGTACTTACCTCAGGGGTCTCATGTTATACCTGTCCTTTTGAGTTTGACTTATCTCGCTTAACATAATTCCTTCCAGTCCTTCCCATGAAACAACGTGTTTCATGTGATCACCCGTGCTTTTCAGTGCTGCATGATACTCCATTGTGTATATGTGCCAAAGTTTACTAATCCACTCATCTATCAGTGGAAACTTAGACTCTTTCCAAGTCTTTGTGATTGTGAATTGTGCTGCAATAAACACTGGAGCACATATGACTGGTCATGTTTTATTTGCTGCTTCCACCGGGTATATGCCCAGTAGAGGGATGGCTGGGTCATAAGGTAGATCAATTTCCATTTTCTTTAAGTATCGCCAGATTGTTTTCCACAGTGGCTGTACAAATCTACATGACCACCAGCAGTAGAGGAGGGTTCCTATTTCATCACAGCCCCTCTAACACTTGTTGCTCTCTGATTTGCTGATCTGGGCTAGCCTCAGGGGTGTTAGGTGGTATCTCATGGTTGTTTTCATTTGCATTTCTCTTATGGCTAAGGACCTGAAACACTTTCTCATATGCTTATTGGCCATATGGGTCTCCTCTCTAGTGAAAGTTCTTTTAAGTTCTTTTGCCCACTTCTTTAGGGGGTTAACTGATTTCCTCTTTTTTCAGGTCATGATGGTGTTATAGATTTTAGTAATGAGCCCTTTGTCCAATGTGTCATTACTAAAAATCCTCTCCCAGTCTGTGGGTTGTCTTGTCACCCTCTTGGTGAATTCTTTTGAGGTGCACAGGTGTTTCATTCTTATTAAATCCTATTTGTCAATTTCCAGTTCACCTGTGTGTGTAGCCTTTCCTATTGCAATGAGCCTATGAGTTCCCTGGGCCAGTGCTCTGAGGTTAGTCCCAATTCCCTCCTTGATGATCCTGATAGTTTGGGGTTTTACTTCTAGGTCTGTGATGCACCTTGAGTTTATTCTAGTGCATGGGGTGAGGTAAATATCTTGTTTCATCTTTCTACATGTGTATATCCATTGTTCCCAGCACCACTTGTTCAAAAGGGCATCCATTTCCCACTTGATGGTTTTGGGACCCTTGTGGAAGATCAGTTGTCTATATGCTGATGATTTTACTCTTGGGCTTTCTATTCCTTTCCACTGGTCTGACTATCTGTCGTTGTGCCAGTACCACAGTGTTTTGACAACTGTAGCTGTGTAACAGGCATTAAAATCAGAGAGGCGAGTCCTCCAACTGTGTCCTTCTTGAGGAGTTCTCTGCTAATTCTGGGTTTCTTCCTTCTCTGTATGAAATTGGTGCTCAGTTTTTCCATTCTTTCAAGAAGGTTGATGGTACTTGAATTGGTATAGCATCGAACTTGTAAAGTGCTTTAGGTAGGACTGTTATCTTTACTATGTTGAGACTTCCAATCCTTGAGCAGGAGATGTTCTTCCATTTGTGGAGGTCACATTTGGTTTTGTGGAGGTCACTTATAGTTTTCCTTATATAGGTCTTTAGTATTTTTTGTTAAATATATTCCTAGGTATTTCAATTTGTTCTTAGCTACTGTGAAGGGTACTTCCTTCTTAATCCCCTCTTCTATGGCCCTGTCCCATGTGTACAGAAAACCTACCGACTTCTGTTTATTGATCTTGTATTCTGCTACTCTTCCGTATTCCTCTATCGCTATAAGTACTCCAGCTGTGGAGCTTTTGGGGTTTTCAATGTACATGATCATGTCATCTGCAAATAATGGTAGTTTCACCTCTTTCTCTCCCATTTGTATCCCTTTGATGTCCTTCCGCTGTCTTATGTTGTTAGCCAGAACCTCCAAAAGGATACTGAATAAAAGTGGGGACAGGGGGCATCCTTGTCTTGTGCCCTTTTTCAGTGGTATTGTTCTTGTCTTTTCTCCATTGATTATGATGTTGGCTATTGGTCTTTCATAGATAGCTTGTATAAGCTTGAGGAACTTAGCTTCCAATCCTATCTTCATGTGTCTTGATTAGGAATGAGTGCTGGATGTTGTCAAATGCTTTTTCTGCATCTATGGATATTATCATATGGTTTTATCCTTTTTATTCTTAATGTGATGTATAATATTGATGGATTTTCAGATGTTAAACCATCCCTGCATCCCTGGGATGAATCCTACCTGGTTGTGGTGGATGATATGTTTTATATACTTGTATATTCTATTGGCCAATATTTTGTTAAGGATTTTTTGCATTTATGTTCATTAGAGATATTGGTCTGTAATTCTCTATACCTGTGGAGTCTTTGCCCTGTTTGGGTATCAAAGTAATGCTGGCTTTGTAAAATGAGTTTGGGAGTTTGCCATCCTCTTCTATGTTATGGAATACTTTGTGGAGGATTGGTGTCAACTCTTCCCTGAATGCTTGGTATAATTCTGCTGTGAAACCATCTGGCCCTGGGGCCTTTTTTGTTGGTAGGTTTTGTATGACCCTCTCTATTTCTTCTTTTGCAGTGGGTTTGTTGAGGTTCTTGATATCTGTCTGAAATAATCTAGGGAGACACTGTTTATCCAAATATTTATCCATGTCTTCCAGGTTTCGGAATTCATTAGAATACAAACCTTCATAGTACTTCATGATTATCCTTTTAATCTCATTGGGGTATGTTGTTGTTGCCCCTGATTCATCCCTCATCCTGGCTATTGATGTTTGCTCCTTTCTATTTTTGGTAACCTTTGCCAGAGGACTGTCCATTTTGTTAATTATTTCACAGAACCAGCTTTTAGCTTCATTTATCTTTTGCATTGTTCTCTTCTTTTCCCACTGGTTTAATTCCACCCTGATTTTTATTATTTCTTTTCACTTGCTATTGTAGGGGTTGTTCTGCTGACTCTGTTCTAGTTTTTGGAGGTTTTGTGTTAACATATCGGTCATATGCCTTTCTTCTTTTTTCATATATGCATTTAATTATATCAAGCTACCTCTGATAACTGCCTTCACAGTGTCCCATACGTTTTGATACGTTATATTCTCATTCTCGTTAGTTTCTAGAAACTTCCTAATATCCTCTTTGATCTGGGCCTGTACCCATTCATGTCGCAGGAGATCGTTGTTCATTCTCCAATTTGTTGCCCTTGTTTTTCTGGACATCCTCTTATTAATCTCCAGCTTTATGGCATGGTGATCTGAAAAAATATGTCTTGATAATATCTATGCATTTGAATTTACTCAGGCTGGACTTGTGTCCCAGCATGTGCTCTATTCTTGAAAAACATCCATGTGGATTTGAAAAGAATGTGAAACCCTTCAGGCCCTGTGGCCTAATTACATTGTTTAGCTCTCTGGCCTCTTTGCTGAGCTTCTATACCAGTGATCTGTCTTTCTCTGATAGTGGAGTGTTAAAGTCACCTACTATGATTGTTGATACCGTGATTTCTTGTGTCATATTTTTAATAGCCTGTTTGACGAAATTCACCGCACCATTATTAGGAGGGTAAATATTCAATATGCTAAGTACTTCCTGGTTTACTGAACTTTGAGCATTATGTAGTGTCCCTCTTTGTCTCTTTTTATGGTTTGGACCTTGAGGACCATTTCTTCAGATGTTAAGATAGCAACCCCTGCCTTTTTGGAGTTACCATTGGATTGGTAAACTTTCTGCCAACTCTTTATTCTTAGCATATTCTTGTCTGTGCACTTAAGATGTGTCTCTTGCAGGCAACAGATTGGAGGATTATGTTTTCTGAGCCAGTCCTCAGGCTTTTTTCTTTTAATATACAAATTGAGTCCATTGGATTTCAGAGTTATTATCACTATCTGTGGATTCATAGTTGCCATACCTTGTTTTGTGTTTTTGGGGCTTTACCTATCTCACTTCATATCAGTGTGATGTTGTGATGTATTTGACTGGAGAGCTTCTATCTTGTCCTCTTTTCCATCTGAGACCCTGTTGTTCTGGTAATTATTGCTGGCATGTTGGATTCTAGATGGAGATGGGCTATATGGTGGTCTCCTGTTTGTTCTTGGTGGAGGTTGATCCTCTGGCCATAGTGAGCCAGCCAGTATCTTCCGCAGGGTTGGGTGACTTGCATCATATTCTTTGATTCTTTCTTTGTCCTGGAAGACCCTTATCTCACCATCTATCTTAATTAATAACTTGGCCGGGTACAGGATTCTGGGTGAGGCATTTTTTTTTCTTTCAGCTTTTGGAAGACGTTGCTCCATTCTCTCCTCCTCTTCATGGTATCTGTTGATAGGTCAGAGCATATTCTTACCTGCGCTCCTTTGTATGTGACTGTCTTCCTTTCTCTTACTGCTCATAAAATTTTCTCTTTTTCCTATAAGTTGGATATTTTTACTACTATATGTCTTGGTGTATTCTTCTTGGGATTTAGTCTCACTGCATCCTTTCTGCTTCCTGTATGAGTGTCTGGTTCTCCCTTGTTAGGATGGTAAAATTTTCTTCCAGAAATTCCTTTGCTATCTTGCCTGTTGACTTGTGTGTTGTATTGTGCTCTGGTAGACCGATTATTCGAATATTATTCCTCTTCATAGCATCTGTCATTGATGTCAGGCTATCTTCTGTTTCTTTAATTTTCCTATCTGACGGTTTTTCTCACTTGCTTAGGTCTATTTGAATGTCCTCGAGATCACTGATACGGTTCTCTGCCTTCTCAAGCCTAATCGTAACTTCTGTGACCTTGTGTGTGGTTTTTGCTACCTCTTCTGTTATCTCCTGCAGTTCCATTTGGTGGGTGGATTTCATCCCCTCTATTGTGGACTTCTTCTCCTCTATTATTGCATCTTTATTCTGGGTTGCTTCCCTTAGCTCCTGTATTACTGCGAGCAGACTTCTGAAGATTTCCTTCTGTGGCAGATCTGTGTCTGTTTCTTAGATGAGAGATGTTAGCTCTGCTACTATGTTTCGTCTCTCTGGGTTTTGTTGTTGTTGTTGTTGGGAGTGATGTGATCGGTTGATTTTCCCTCGATCCTTTCATAGGCCCCATGTTTCTGGGGGGCCAGGGTAACCTTAGCTGTGTTACTGTTAAGGATTCTTTCGGGCAACTGCCTATGACCTACTATAAGGATGTGGCAGACTGCTGTGTAGGCAGAGTTCCCTGACGGTTAGTGACCCGCAGTGGTGAGATGTTTCAGCAACTAGAGTGGGGGCTGGAGCCTCAGTGAGTGCCATCATGCTGCTTTGACCTGGTTTGACAGGGTATCCTTAGCTGCCCTTTTTATTGTTTAGGAATAAAAAAAGAATTTAAACGTTTAAAAATTTAAAAAGTAATTCTTAACAAAATTTTGGGCAGAAAGAGAAAAAATGGAGAGAGTGGAAGAAGGAGAAGCTATAAACGAGTTGAGAAAAGAAGTGATAATAGTAGAAGTGAAAGGAGAAAAAAGAGATAGAAGGAAAACCTATAGAAAGGGGGCAGAAGAGAAATACTAATAATTATTAAAAGCGAGGAAGAAAGAAGAGAGAAAAGGCAACACTGAAAGTAAAAGAAAGAAAAGAGAAAAACCAGAGCGAGATAAAAGATATATATATCTACCCCTTCATTTCCCTCTAAGTTCTAGTGATGCCTAACAGAACATGGAGGTGGGGGAGGCCTTGATGTCATGGGACGTGGTGCTCATCTGGGCTCCGGTGCCGGGCTATGTGTGGGGATGCTCTTCAGATCAGCAAGCCCTCCCAGGTCTCTGCAGTCCTGTAGAGTTGAGCCTGTGGGTAGAGGCTACACAGGCAAGAGCAGCTCCCCAAGAGTGGGCCTACTGCACTGGCTGGAAAATACTGGGGCCGTTAAGGGTGCTGAGAGAGGCACAGGCCACATAGCTGGGGCAGGCTTAGGAGCTGGCACTGAGGACCCCACAGGGCCCCTTGTTGGTGAGAGCAGGTTGGAGCACACAGACGGCTCTGGCGAGGACCACAAAGCTGTGTAGTAGGCTCCCTGGCAGGTGGGGACGTTTATTGCTTAATCCGCTGGCCCTGTGAGCAGTTCAGGATCCCCAGCAAATTGGTCCGAACTGGATCAGACAGCAGTGGCTCTGGCAAGAAACTGTGGGCAATGGCACTTGTCCTGTGCCCAGACTCAGAGCTCAGACCAACGGCCACTGGAATCCTCGCAGTGCACCGGGGAGGGTAATGCCAATCCTGCTGGAGTGCAGAACCCTGTCGCTCATGCTCTCAGTAGGCAGGGGCACCCACTGTTGCACCTGGCGCTGTGGATGCTGGAAGGGGCGCCCTCAGCAGGCAGACTCAGTGCCCACGGCTGAGGCTATAGGTCTCCGCAGGCCAGCCTGAATTGCTCTGGCGGAAACGTAGTGTGGGGGTAGCAGTGGATGGGCTATGGCGCAGTTTGCGCAGGTGGGAAGTGCTCAGCGCAGGTTCCCGGGTCGGGAGTTTTGTGGCCGCTAAGCTGACAGGGGTGGGCGGCTGGGCAAATGAAGTGCCTGGGAGAGGTCCAAGGCAGCGGTAAGGGTGGTTGGTCCCCTGTGGGGGTCGCCAGGCAGTCCCCAATGGCCTGCAGGTCAGTTAACCGGGACTTGGATGAATGGAGGGAGGGAGGTGGGCCCAAGGGCAGATCGCTGCCACGTGGGAGAGGTGAACCACGGGAAAGGGAAGCTTCTCTCCTAATGGGGTTCCATGTCGACAGCTGCTTTAGTGGGTACCACGACTTTTGCGCATGTTTTGGCTGGGCAGGCAAGTGACTCTGGCCTCTGAGTCCTGGTCTGGGGATGGAGTGGGGCTTTAGCTAGTCATGGCTGTGAATGACCAGAGATGTCCCACGAATCGGATCCTGGATCGCCAAGGCCCCTGCTCAGGACAAATGCGTGGGGTGGGGGTGGAGTGCTGTCCCGTGAGATATTTCACTCACCAGACTCCTACCACTCAGCTCCCTGGACACCAAACCTGCTTTGTTTGAAAGAGCTCTTACAGTATGCGGCTCCTCTGGTCCACCATCTTCCTGGATATCCTCTAGAAAGTTGTATTTTTCATCGTTGCTACATCGCACCTGGACTGGCTCATCTCCTCCCCTAGATCCCTCTGCAAGAGGATCTCCATTGGCCAACAAATTGGCTTTGGGCCTCTACTCTGCACCACCTCCCCACCCTTCATTCACTATGTTAAAATTTTTTTTCTGATGATGCCTTATACCTGATCCCTTCCAGACCTTGTGGTCGCCCAGGCTGGTGTGCTTCTTCCATGTGGGCTGTGTTGCTTCTGAGCTGGATGGCCGCTTGTTTACCTTCAAGCCTTTAAGATCCCAGACACTATTCCTTTTGATAGCTGGCCACCATCAGCTTTCTTCACCACATTTGTATATGCACCCATTTGTCTTCAGCGATGTTATCATGGAGGAGTGCACCCAATGATATGCTTTTATGTTCTTTGATGCCTGATAACTGATCCCTTTGGCACCTCTTCATCACACAGGCTGGTGTCTTCTTCCATGTGGGCTTTGTTGTTTCTGAGCTAGATGACCGCTTGTTTGCCTTCAAGCTTTTAAGACCCCAGACGCTATATCTTTTGATAGCCGGGCACCATTAGCTTTCTTCACCACATTTGCTTATTCACCCGCTATGTCTTCAGCAGTTGTGTTGGTAAGGTGAACAGCATAGAATGTCAATTTAATAGAAGAAAGTATTCTTGCATTGAGAGAGTACATGAGTGGAAGCCCAATGCCCTTCTGCTACCTTAATACTAAACCTACAAATATAGGCACATAGATCTATTTCCCCATCCTCATATATAAATATATTTGCATATGTACATGTCTTTATCTAGACCTCTATAAATTCCCTTTGACTTCTAGCTCTTTCCTCTATTTCTCTTGACTTTCCTCCTGTTCCCCGATAATGCTCAGTCCCCACCTGGGTTTCAGCAATTCCTCTTGGTTACATTACCTTTGATCATGCCCTACCAGGCCACCTACACTCTCCTCACCACCATTTTGCATCACTTGTTGTTCCCTTGCCCCTAGGTTTGTTAATGCCACTTCCTTTCCCCCACCTCCCCCTATCCCATGTCACCCCGGAATTGTCTGTCCTGTTGTTTTCTCCTCCAGATTGTTCATCCAGCCTATCTTATTTAGGCAGACCTGCAGAGAGAATACCATGCATAAAAACAAGACAGAGCAAAACCAAGCACCAATATACAATAAAACAACAACAACAACAAACCACTGACAAACAAATCAAAACAAAACACAACAAGAAAGAAAACTTGTAGTTAGTTCAAGGATCATTTGTTGGCCTTTAGGAGTGTTTTCCAGTCCAGTCTGTTGGGGCACCATGTCCTGGCCCCACAGTCCACCTTCAGCATTCCCTGGGAACCTTGCCGCTTCATTCCCTTGCTGTTCCACTGCACTCCCGCAGTGCTTTGACTCAGTGTGCCGGAATCAGATCGGGCTCAATTCCCACACTGTGTCTCCAGTGCTGTCTTTGCAGGGCCATGGGTCAGTGAGGGGTGTCATGTCTCATAGTGGGTCTGGCCATGTGGTCCTCTCTGTGGACTGACTGCTCTAATTGGGATCATCCTCCTCAAGGCCTGGTGGGCCAGGATGTGCTCTACTCTCTTCTCCTCCCCCTTCATCTGCTCCCATGTGCTCTGATCAGATATGTCCCTCCCCTGGAGCTGCAGATTCAATGCCGTCCTTTGAAATAAATTCTTCTGGGGGAGTGGCAGTTGTCCACTTAATATTTGGGACTGGGGCCAGACCCCCAGATCTCTCCACTGGTTCCCTACTCCATGCTGGGATGTTGCATTCACACCTTGGGGCACTGGGTTAAAGCCTGATCCCTCTTTCCCTGTAGAGATATAAACAAACCCTCCCCTTGGATGGGTTAGTGCTCTGTGCCCCCGCTACCCATTTTTCCTTATTTTCATAAATTTTTCCTCTTTCCCCACCTCCTCTCCAGTTGTCTACCATGTGTCTCCCTTCATTTGATCTGGTCTCTGCCACACTACACGGTCCTCAGCCCAAGAATGTTTGTATACAGTAGCTTTTTCCCTATGCCCCTTTTGAATTTTTATCTTTTTAATGCTTAACTCAGTGGACTCATTTTTCACTTGTCCTTTTGTGCCTGACTTACTTCTCTTAGCATGATTTCCTCCTCCAGTTCTTCCCATGCAGCGATGCGCTTCATATGTTCACTCTATTTGGTTCAAGCAACTGATATGGAAAGTCTGACATGATGCTTCTCCTTGCTGAGATGTGTTTTTGTTCTAAAATCTTAAGAGTAACTCCTTCTGGCCCTTTACTGCTGGCATGACATTTTTTCTGGGTTTACTTTTATGCTTCTAGTGTCATCAAAGTGGTAGGACCACAAGAGCAATTGTTAAGGTGTAGCCTGGGGATGGGGACCAGGGATGGGCTTGAACCTGCTCTGAGACTGTATCATAAGCTCAATATAACTAGACATTGTCATGGTGCACATAGAGTCAAGCACACTTCAGTAGGACTAGGAATCCACATACAATCCAGGAACAAATTATTACAAACGAAAGATAATCCTAGCTGACATGCATTGATGTCTAGCCAAGTATCACTCACAATACTAAGCATTTCTCTACATTTTCTAATTTAATTCTTCCAAAAATGCCCTGTGAGTTAAGCTCTAGTATGATTTCCATTTTATTACAGAGGAAATAGAGATTCTGAGAGGTGAGTCAGCTTAAGACTTACCCAGCATGAGGATAGTAAAACTCTTGGATGCTGCAGTCTGAATGCTAACCTATTGTGTATCTTTCCCTGAAATCATAAGCACCACGAGGCAGCTGCTAGAAGTCTGGGCTTGAGAATCCCAGCCATATCTTCTCTCTCTCGACCTGAGAAACAGGACCACTACCTGACCCACAAAGAATAGGTGGGTTGAAGCAGAGTCAACTGGTTTGTTCTGACCTTGGGGGATTTTGATCACTAAACTAAAAAAAATCTGGATTTCATTATTTGGAAAATGCAGCCTAAGGGTTGTTGGAGGAAGGGGAGGGTATGAAAGGCACCACAGGGCAGAGCTTGGCATCATGGAAGAGGAAACTGCAGTAAACAGGTACAGGAGGCTGCAGTACCAGTTCAGGGGGCCAGACTGATGTTGTGGTGATGGAGATGAAATGATTGGAGAATCAACCACGGCAGAATTGATAGGATTTGGCAAACACAAAAATGGATTGGACTACCTATTAGCACCTAGGGATGAAATATACATTCTCAGCCACAAACTGAATCTCAGCAAATATACTTTTAATGATTGGCAGTTAATTACTTAACATTCTCACTTTACTGGGAAATAGGAATGACTCCATCTCTTGGACAGCATAAGACGGCTCTTGAGAATGATTCTTGGGGTAAAATAAAACCACCTACTTAGTGCTATCCACACAGCAATTTGAGGTCTAACTAATTTTAATTTAACTTTCATTATTTTATCCATTTAAGATTTATGTTACAACTACTTCTCAAAATAGTTTAGGGGCTTTTTTTTAAAAAGAAATAAAGGACATGTAAATTAAATGTAAAAGCATCATTGAAGAAATGACTCTGAGCAGAGAATACATGTTTGCCAGACTTCTGAGTTGGGCTACTTTGATTAAACAGTGCCTAGCAGTTGTCTGTAGTTTAAATGTACATTTATATCTTCACCTATATTTGAAGGTGCTTCAAATATTTATGGAGAAATTTCATTATTTCTTCATTGTATTTTTCTATTAACTTTTCGAAGCATACTCATAAGACTGATTTTATGTTTTTTTTGTTATTGTTGTTAAAGAAATACAAGATTTAATAAATACATCTACGAGGATAAGCTATTGAATTTATTCATGAGCTCCCTGGTAGCTAAGGGGAAAAGTGAAAGAAATGTGGTACACATTGTAGTTCATTTTATATGACTAAAGAAAACAAGATTACACTATTGCAAAACATTGAGGAATTTATCTCAATTTATGGATTGTTATATAAGAAATGTGAAGTAAATAACAGTAATCAGGGTTTCTGCCTTTTCCTAAGGTAAACGTGTCTGATTGATATATGTGTGTATGTAACAGTCTTATGGTAGCCAAAGACACAGACGTTGAGTGAGGGTAGACCGGGGGAGGATCTCAGTGAGGTAGGAGAAGCAGTGCTGACTAATGAAAAAGAGAAGGACTTTAGCAGCGAGAAGCTTCCTTCTTCATCTTCAAAATGTAGACACTGCGAGGATTAAGATAAATGTAAATGCTTAGCAGAGCAATTTTTCCATAAGGGTCAGTCCCAAAACAGGAGGGCTCCGACTCCCTGTTTGTAAAAAGGGTGAACTTGTTGGTTCTTCTGAGTCAGAATGAACTCCACGCCAGAGGGCGAAGTCTCCTGTCTTCTTTCCCCTTCCTCCTCCTCCTCCTCCTCCTCTTCTTACATGCCGTTAAAGAGCAAGGTTTGCACAGCCCCACCTACTAGAAGGGTCTTTGTCTTTCTTTGAGCCTTCGTCTTTCTGACACAAACATTCTGGGTGGCTACGGCAGCTCTGCAAGATCAAAACGCTCAGGCAAACGTGAGCCCTGAGCTACTGCAGTGGGCCGGCTTCAGTTTGAGGACACCCTAGTAACAGCCAGAGGTCCTCAAAGGAGGGCCCGCGGGCCACATGCAGCCCACTGAGGATATTTATCCGGTCTGCCGGGTATGTTTGCCCTATTTTTTTTAACTTCAAAATAAGATATGTGCAGTGTGCATAGGAATTTGTTCATAGTCTTTTTTAAACTATAGTCCGGTCCTCCAATGGTCTGAGGGACAGTGCACTGGCCCCCTGTTTAAACACTTTGAGGACCCCTGCCAGGGACTAGTTTACGTGGAGATTCCAAGATTCAGCTGTAAAAGGATACTGGCTTCTCATCTGTGTCCTTTTGTGCCCAACTTCATCTCTTCAGCATCCACATTTGGATCATCCGGTCTGACCTAGGAATTGAGCAGGAGCAGACAAGACATTGCCCTCAAGAAGCGTAACTTTCAAGGGTGAGGAGACATGAACTAATGAACCAAATGAAGAGGCAAGGCAGCTTCATAGAATAAGCAGTATGCAGAGAATTGGTAAAAGCTAGATGACAGAAAATCATCCAGGAGCTCACTGATTTGGGGACTTCATGAGTTGAATTATGTTTCCCTAAATATGCTGTGCATCGTAATCCCTATCCTTGTGGTCACAATCCCATAGGATAGGGTAGGGTTGTCTTTATTATGTTAATTGGACCTTATTAATGTTGGGTTTACTTAGCTCAATATCTTTTGACACTTTAAACAACATTTTGAGCAAGAAACAAAGGAAACAGAGATGGGAGAGACAGATGCCATGCTGCATGAATATCTCTAAGGAATCAAGGAACAGAAACTGAATCCACAAAGGGATGCAATCCTTTCCCTAAAGCAGGTCCCTTGCATTCGGACTTCTAACCTCCTCACATGTGAGGGAGAGACATTTCTGGTAGCTAAAACCATCTGCTTGGGTCATTTCTGTTACATCAGCACTAGATTGCCAAGCCAATGACCTTGAGGAGGGTAGATGGAGCAATCTCGCTTATGGAGCGGAGTTTTTTGGATCCCTCTTTGTTGGCACAGCCCTCTCAGGTGAACTGAGCATAGAGCTTGGTCCTGCTCGACAGCTCAGCAAGTTAGCATCTGTGTCGAGGAAGGCAGGCGTCCAGGAGAAGCTGGGTGGGAGGAAGCCCTCCAGCACAACAGATCAGTACCAGTATCTTGGGCGGGAGAAGGTGAGAAAGCCTGCGAGCAGTTAAGAGCCTCCACGCTGCCCTGGGAGATAAGTGGAAATTCTGATTTCCATAGACCAGAATATTGAACCACAACCCAGGCTGCGGTTATTTATATTCCCCTTACAGCCTTGTTTACACAACCTGCCTGGATGCAAATCAGTGTATGGAACCGGTGGAGGCAGCGAGGTGTGCAACAGGAAGAGACTAGGGGATTGGTTTTAGTCATGTAGTGTTAATATAGCCACACTTGACTGCTCACACTTCTGCGGTTGAGGGAGAAAATGAGAACAAGCAGTCCCCAGGACACTTGCCCACTCCTTCTGCCTGAGCGAGAGATAACAAAGGCACTGGAGTGGACTTTGATTAGTCCAATCCCTTCCTTCACAATCTGCCTCTGACCTTTTCTTCCAGCCCCAGCATTCGCATCCCCACTCTGTCCTCCTGTAAGCAACCGGCGCTCTAGTCGCCCATGACTCAGAAGGGATCATGCCCCTTCAAGTTGTTGTACCCTAGTTCAGGCACTTCCCTGTGCCAAGGGTACTGCTGGTCTCTGCTCTTTTTTAAACAAAGCGTGTCATGTGTACTAATGCTGAGGCACCAGACAGTTTTCGGTAGTACACAGGCAGAATTTCTATTTTAGGCAAATATTTGTTTATTATGTTTGACCTGAATCAACTTAAACAGAGATGATGGCTATGTGATATTACAGGTAAAATATACATAAGCCAGGACTCTGGTGCCAGGGTAGCAATGACTATTATTTGGAATGTACTGCTCCTCCCTGTCTCTCATGGCAATGGATGCAGGCTATAGAGTTTTAGCCCATTCTAAGGGAATTTCCTCACCCTTTGGAATTCCCACCATCAGCTTAGATGACCCCTGTCCTTTCTCATGGCTGCCATAGGCCGCCTTCCAGGGTATGATCCAGCTGGCCCTTGCAACTCTTCTTTCTCTCAAGTTCCCATCTGGCCACCACTAGTGGAACCAACCCCCCAAGGGAAAACCCTACCAGCAATCCACCTTCCTTTCCTCTCTTTTCCTTCCATCCACAAGTATACAGACATACAAATATGTAGTCGTTGAGCACCCGCTGGGGTGAAGAATTTTGCTAGACACTAGAGTGAGTTTAACTGTTTATGAAACATAGGGGAACTGAGTGCCCCCCTGGGCCCTGATCGGAGGGATTTTTGCAGCACACAACAGTGTAAAGATATATGAGACAAGTACCCAGTCACTCTAGGTCCCCATTCTAGCTAGTCCTCTGACATTATGTGCCCCGGGCTTCAGGTTCTTCCTCTAGAAGATAAAGGGTGTAGGACAATAGTGGGATTTCACAAATTTAATCATTCATTTTACAATCACTTTAACTGCACCTACAGTTATAGGAACTGTACAAGACGACTTCAGATACCATTCGGTTGGTTTTCCTAATAGTAACACTAGAGTATAACTATGCCACAGTGTCACACTCAGGGAAACAGCATGGGTGCTGTCTACCAACCTTACTGAGATCTCACTAGTTTTACACGCACAAATGTGTGTGTGTGTGTGTGTGTGTGCATGCTTGGTATTTATTGTTTTTGCTATGTTGTTACCCACTGCCATCAAGTTGACCCCTACTGAAGACCCAGGGTGTTTCAGAGTAGAACTTCTCCACAGGGTTAACTTAGCAGCTACAGTCTGTATGGAAGCGGCTCACCACGCCTTTCTTTAGCAAAGTTGCTGGGTGAGTTTGAAGTGCCAACTTTTTGATCATGAACCACTTCGATCACCCAGATCCTGAAATGTGTCTTTCTTGCATTCTAAACCCAACCAGAACCTGGGATGATGCTGAATCCATATTATCATAAACCATGCATGTATGCTTTTATCGATCCTTTAGAATATGGTAGATTCTCATCAGCATTGAATCCTGGCTGTGAACTGGGGCTCTTCCCAGATCTTGATAGAGTTACAGAACCAAAAATGGGGTGACAAGGTGGGTTTGCGCATCATTCACCCTACTCGCATCTGTTTCTCTCTCACCTGTCTCTTCTCTCTCCCCTTCCATAATAGAAGGACCAGAGGGCTAACTTCTGGCAGTCAGGCCTGTGGCTGGGACTTATTTATAGTTGATGCATCTCATCACTGTCCACCAGGTCTGTGAACCTGCCACTGTGACTAATCCTGCATCCTCTAACCCAGGGAAAGCTGCTCCGCAGAAACCAGAGCGGGGAACTGGCATTGAGGCTCAGCTTGGCTTTCCCTCCATTCTTCAGGCCCACCATTGTTCCTGAGCTACAAATTCAATGCGAACCTTTCTTCTTACATAGCCTAGTTTTCCCAAAGGAGAGAAAAATGCAAAGCGGTACAAATTTACAAGTGGCATTTGAATAATGAATTGAGACCATGGTGACATCCAGAGCAACATGGTGAGCTATATAGTCTTCATTTTAGCCAGCAATTTTCTATAGCATTCTTCACAGAGAAGCAGTTACTCTTGACATTCCTTACTATTTACTCTGAGCTCTCTTTAGCATAAAGCATCCCACAGCCTACCTGCGATTCAGTAAATAGGCAGAAGAAAAGGGTCTATCTCATTCAGCAAGCCTATTCTCTGCGGCATATTGCTCCCCCCAGTCAACCCATAGAAAAGAAAACATGCATTGTGGCATTGGTGTCAATTGGACCAGAAGGCTTTGGGAATGTTGCTGTTTTGTGTGGGTCTTATGAACATTCATGCATTTATCTCTGAGCAAGCCTGATACACATTGTGCTGCGTTAGCTAAACGTTAGTCACCCCTGAGTCACCCCAACAAGAGTGGTATTTTTGAGGCAACTTGAACTTAGAATAAGCTGTGTAAAAAAAAAAATCCAACGAGGCGGAGCCCTGCTTCTTGGCAAAGGGAGGAGAGTGGGCTTATCAGAGCAGCTCCCCCTGAGAGGTGCTGCTGCTGCTTTCTCTATCTCCTACTCTCCCCTGGGACTGATTACCAGGTAAGGAAGGGCTTGATGCACACTGTATGTTCCATGGAATCCTGGAGGGCCAAGTGTGAAGAGAGCTTCAGCCCACACTAAAGCCCACAACGCTGTAGATGAAAAACTGGAGGCACTGGGAAGGGTCTGGCTTCGTGAAGGTTACACCTACGTGGTTCCTGGACAGTCATTTGTGATTTATGGTAACCCCCTATGTGTCAGAGTAGAACTCAGAGGGTATTTGTGGATGCAATCACACACAAACAGGCTGCCAGATCTTGGCTCCATGACACCTCTAGGGGTCTTCAAGCTGTCACCTGTAAAAGTCAAGCATAAGTGTTTGTACCACCTAGGGACGCTGACAGTCACACGCACTAAAACTCACTGCCATCCAGCTGATTCCGCTGTAGGACAGATGAAAAGGCCTTTATAGGGGGGGGGGGGACTATAGAACTTTGCAGAAGCACACGGCCCAAGCTTTCTCTCTTAGGACAACTGGTGGGTTTGAACTGCCAACCTTCCACTTAGCAGTCCAGCGCTTAACCCACAGTGCTTCCAGTGCTGCTCTCAAAAACGACCTCCCAAAGAGAAGGGCTCCACACAGGCACTGCCTTTCCAAGTTTGTCGGAAAGCCTGTCTCTCTCCACCCCACAAAGGGACCTGACCCATCGCACTAGCTAGGCAAAAAGCCTGTCTCTCTCCACCCCACAAAGGGACCTGACCCATCGCACTAGCTAGGCAAAGTCTCAATAGTGGTGCCCAGGAAGCCACTGCTAGAGCTGAACATGGGAAAACACTCAGGTTCAGAAAAGAATGAAGAATTTCCCCTGGTTTATAAAGGGGGAAGAAGTAAAAAAAAAAATCAAATTGGTCTTGGAGCCCTTTGATGCCTTTGAGAAAAGCGCTGGGCCAGAGAGGACCAGGTACGAGCCTTGCCTTTTCAATGGGAATAAAGGAAGCACCAGGATGTCATGTGGGTGTGCAGGAGACTGGATGCCCCACACCCTCTTGTCTTCCTGGCGCAGGAGAAGATTGCTCCTGCATTCATAAAAAGACCGTGCAAGGACAGGTGCTTTGGTGGCCGGGGAAGCAGGTTGGAAGCAGCACGTAAACACACTTGGAGAAATTCTTCATTCCAGGCGTGTTTGTTTTGAAAATGTCGCAGCACCGGGTCATGGGATTCATGAATAAAACCCCTTCCTTATTTTGACTCAGGAGGAATAAAGATTTATTACCATCCTAACTAGGGAAACAGTATTGACCCACTGGCTATTCGAGGATTTTAGCATTGTGGGAAAGAATATTTATTGCTTTTAATTACCATAAAATCGCAAGGATCTGGTTTTAATAGGTTTTTCTCCCATTCCCCTGCTTTTGGTTTGCCATTCTGGGTGTAGACATGAGCAGGCGGGTGGGGGGAGTGGGGTTATTTCAATGTTAAGTAAAAACTCTCAAAGATGATAAATTAAAAATGACCAAGGCTTGTTTTCCATCTCCCTCGCCTTTCTCTCCAACCCAAATCAAACTAGTATTAGAGGGGGCTGGGCAAAATCCCTGGCCCTGGCTTTCTGCAAGGACTGTCGCCATTCAGTTTACCTCCCTCGATTCCACAGTCGGGACTCAAAGCGTGACAAGGGCACACAGAGAATGAGGCGTGGTGATAAGGAGGGTGCTCCCACGCTGCTGAGGGCCACTGAGGCACAGGAGAAGACAGGCACCAGAGGCTTGCGCTGCAACTTCCTGGTGACCTATTTCACCTGAGGAGAAGTTCTCCATCTCTCAAGCTCGGTTTCATCATTGATAAAATGGGGAGAAGGATGTAATGATGCTTACTAGATTATACAATGTGACAATGGAATTGTGTATCATTGAATAAGGGGTATCCAGTTGGATCATTGAAAGTCCGGAAAGCCAGGAAATATATTAAGCAGGTTTTCTTTCTCTTTACTGCCCCCCCCAGCAGCTCGCACCCCACCCCCACATGCCACGCAGAAGGAAAGGATTGGGTGGTGGTCAACTAGGGTACGCATGCCCAGCTGTCAAGCCAAAGAAGGGACCGCTTGCAATCTAAGGCCATGTGCAGCAGCTAGCAGTTCCAGCTCTTGCTTATCGAGCTGTCTGTTGAAGGGAGCGTGGGATCAACTCTCTTTGCGCCAGGTTGCTAATGAAAAATAGTGACTTGGCCCAACATGAGAGACTAGAGCCGTGTAAAAGTATACAACTATATAGATACATAGGATGTAGGATTCATGGGGAAGCGGGGTATTGGACTCCATTTAAATACTGCTCTACGTTTCCTGGGGCCGGTCTCCGTGTTGTTTCCTTTGCTACTTGCTCCCTGAGAGCCCCCCGTGACACCCCTTGTCCTCATCTTCCTGTACTAGGCGCTGTCTTGCCTTCTCCTGGCGTGGGCTCCAAGGGACCTGCTTTGGTGGGGACCGTAGTGCTGTGACCGAGCCTGTGACCACGTTTCCTCGGGGGGGAGGCTGTGACCCACAGGGTAACATTCCGCATGTGCTCTTTTACCTTTTCTAAGTCAACTTCTCTTTTCCCAAATTGTGGAGAGAAAACAACAACCAGCGCAGAGAGGAAACAGCAGACACCCTTTATGGGCTGCTCAACGCCAAGGGCAGGAGCAACTCTACTTACACAGAGGCGGAGCCAATTACCAATCCAAGAGGCTCCCTCTTACAGACAGGGATGCAACACTGCTTCCTCCAGGGAATGGCACTCAGACAGAGCAGTTTCCGCTGAGGGGGGTTGGTTCAGGGGGATTATTTTATAGCAGGGTTTCCCAAAGTGGGAGAAGCCTTCGGGACCATGGGGGTTTTGCACTGGAGGGCTAAATACAAGGTCAGCAGTTCGGAACCACCAGCTGGCCTCCAAAGAGAGATGAGGCTTTCTACCTCTGTAAAGATTGGCCGTCTTGGAGTAAAGATGTACTTCGACAGGAGGACTAGCTCGGCTTCGTCTACGAGGGTTGCCATGAGCAGGACTTCACTCTATGGCAGTGACGCAGTTCTCGCCATAGGGCAGACCACCCCCGAGGGCTCCTGGGATAATTAAGACATTAGAGAAACAAATGAACAAACAAAAAACCTAACTGACTGCCATGGAGTCCATTTTGACTCATGGCAACCTTTCAGGACGAGGTAGAACGTCCCCCCCATCCCCCCACCCCCCGGCTTCTGAACCGCTCACTCTGTACTGGAGTAGAAAGCCGATTCACAGCTGGTTTCGAATCCCAGTCTGACACACAACCACTATGCCACCAGGGTGCCTTGAAACGACCCAAGGGGCTACAGAAGCAGACAGCTACCCTTTGTTCTGGGTTATAGGCTATAGTGTGACATGTTTGTGAGGACTTATGCATCATATAGTGAGTGAGCTGGGCTACCAGAAACCATGCGCTTACTAGCACCAGAAAGCGGCCATTCTGAAAACTCCAGAAGCTCACATCCAGGGAGGCAGTGGGAAGTATTTACAAAGACTTGGATTGTGCTGTGCTCCTGGCTCTGCGCTGAAAGGCTGCCGTCCAGGTGGGCCCCGCGGCTGCAGCCGCCATGTGTGGAGCATGAACTCTTGTCCCGACACACTCACACATGCCTTTGCAGGCCAAAGGCCGGGGTCACAGTCGTCAGCATACATCGGGTTAATCGTTCCGGAGCTGGGCCCACCTGGACTTGTCCCTGGTCTGATGAGGTTCACTGTGGCCATTTCGGAAGGTGTGCTTGCATCATCCCGCCTGCCAGGCTCCTACAAAACGCCAGAGAAATGATTTGTAAGACAGTGAGAGGCTCTTGGCTTCTAGAATTTTGATCTTGTGGCCTTGCTTTCACTCCCAGAACGAGTTACAGTGCGGAAAGCCTCAGAGCCCACTCCGCCCTGTCCAATGACTGTGAGAGTGAAAGGACCGATCAAAAAGGAGCAATTTCGGATGGATTCCATGTTAATGCACCGATGGCCATCGCTGACATCACTGGCAGAAGCGCAAAATATAACAGAGAGCGGCAACTCTAGTCAGGGAGAGAAGGACCATCAGGGAGGGGAGAGAAGCACAGTCAGAATGGTCAACAGAACATGAGATGAGCCAGAGCTAAAGGGAGAAAGAATGGAGAAGGAAATTGAGAGAGAGAAAAGAGCAAAGGACAGGCGGAAAACGGAGAAACACTAAAGAGGAGGAATAAAACGGAGAAGGAGAAACGGGAAGAAAGTGAGGGATGGCGGGAAGGGAACCAATAGAAACAGGCAGAGCAGGGAGTTGAAGGAGACAATGGTAAAGAAGGGCAGTAGGCAGAGGTAGAAAGGAGGGTCAGGACTTTGTTGGGTCGGCGTGTGGTCTGCAGGCTCAACCCCGACTGATGATTCAGCAATGATTTTTCAAAGCCAGAGGGTCCAGCTGTGCTCTGCTCACCTGCCTGCATCCCCCGGTGCCTGCTGGGAGGACAGCAATGTTGGAACAAACAGGAGCTCTGTCTTTCTTCTTTCTTTCTTGCCTTACAACTCGCCCCTGGAAATATTGGTTCTTGTTCTGACCTTAAAATGCTTTGGAAAAAAAATAATAAGAGAGAAGATGAATTGAGTTCTTTTATATTTTTACTGAAATGACCATGAACAAGAAACTTTTCCAAGTCAATGGCTCTCTTGTGGGGCTTTATAATCCTTCTGCACCACCAATCAGCACAGCTCAACACTGCCTTCTTTATCTTGGGGACCCCTTCTGAGCCTGGCATGGTGGCTGTTTTGCAGTGGTGACAAATTGAAGTGTGTTAAATGAGCGTGACGGCCTGCCTGCTACTTTTTCTGGCAAAGTGGAGAGCAGCAGCATGAGCTGGGGTGTTTGGTGGAACTTCCGTTTGCACAGACCTGAGCAAGCATTTAACCTACAATGAAGAGTGAGGTTTGGGAGGCAAAGACTTTGCTCCATGTCACTTAGCTAGTGGGGCCAGAATCAGTGCAAACCTTTGGTCTGGGGGCCTGTCATGCTGCCGCCTCTCCTCTGCACCTTCCTAATTAGTTTCATAACCAAGGAAAGCACAAAGCTTCCCTTAATGCCATCACGGTTCACTTATACATTGGGGATTTTTCTGTGAGTTTAAGACCTTTATTTCCTAATACCCTAGAGTACCTTCTATTCCTCCTGAAACCCTTACCCACAGTCTTTCAAGCACATTATAGCAAAGCCCCTGAAAGGATTTTATAATTTATCCTTAAAATGTGCACGCATACGCGGACAGGAGCTTCCACACATCCATCTTTTTCAGTGTGGATGTGACCATCAATGTCATAGTACGATGTCAATAATTAGCAAAACATTTAATCTATTATAAACGTTTCTTCATCCGTGGTCCCATTTTTACCCTCAGTACCCACAGAAGAGATGACGTGACTAAGGTGCCGAGAAGTGGTTGAGGCATAGACACGGACTAGAATGGCTTGTTAGAAACAGGACTGATGGCTACAAGAGGAATGGGGGCATGCCTGGCAATCTCGATGCGGCGCAAACTGCTGGGGCTTTCGAATTCATATCAACTTGATTCTTGATTCTCTCCTTCCCTCCAACAGCTCTGTAGTTTGGGTCAAGTTTCTCAGCCTTTTGGTCTTCTCTGTGAAATGGGAATATCAAGGATGCGGGGTGAGCTGTGAGAACTAAAGTCCCCGGATGCAGAGGTCGTTCCTAGCCCCTAGTAGATGCGCCATACCATAGCTACAATCACATGGCACTGCCCTCCCTCTCCGCTCCACTCAGTTACCGATGAATCCGCCGTATTTCTCCACTTCATCCTAAGCAAGCAGACAAGGCAAAGTTTCTGCAGTCACAGAGGAAATGTGTTTTTCCATTTGATAACAGTTAACCTGCCATTTCGTTCTGCAGAGCACAAACCCATCCACTTCTCAGTTTAAAAATGATCATTGCTGATTCATGCCTTTGCCTCATCACTTGTTTAATCCCATTTCCCCTTCAGGGGGATGAAATTTCTGCCAGATAGTCTTCTTTATAAAAGCTGTTATATTTGTGATTTTTTAATTTTTATGTTTCAGCAAGTTGAGCTATCTCTTTTAAAGAAACAGAAAACATCAGCATCTCTTACTCCGTCCTGAGGACAGTCGGGACACCAAAAATAGTCCAGGCCTCAGCTGAAGTTCTGACCCGAATGCCGGCCAAAGTTTCTCTCTGCTCCTGGGAACCTCAGAGCCTCAGGAAAATTGTTTGGTCAGGAGGATACTCGCCAGACAGAATTCCCAGGGATGAGATGCATAGACAGGGCTCTGTCCTAATTCAGCGTTTGACCTTAGAGAGTAGAGAGTGTCCTCCTGTGGGGCGTCAGTTCATATCTTCCTTGGACAGCCCAGAAATAGTTCATAATTTTCCTCGCTCACTGTTGAACATTAAGTAACGTGGTGTCTCCTTTCCTCTCACAAGTTTTCTGTCACAGAAACCCTCTGATCAAGGTCCTTAGGAACTAATTTTAATGGTTGGATTCCAGGCACTATGTGGCTGTGGGAAGGATAATTGGGAGGCATGGCCAGTGCCATTCAAATCAGTCTCTACTGTGACCTCCAACTCTGCCTAATTGTTAAGAAAGATCCTTCAGCCGGCCTTCAGATTGACTGAATCCTACATTAGACATGTCCATATGCAGACGTACACATCAAGTGGAGTTGTTTTATAGACCATAATTGCATAGGAGCAATACAGTGAAAGCCAGCTTGCCTGCCACTCCACAGCCCAAACCTTTTATTACCTGGCAAGTCCGCATTTGCACAGTGTGTTATTATGTAACACTGAGGGAAAGGGGAGGGGATACATTATAAACTGATATCTTGGATTTCTCTTGAGAAAATAGATCTCAAGCTCTGCCCTGGGGTTTCAAGCCAATTGTGCACCATAGTATCGCTAGAGAGGGGAAGAAACCCCTCACTTCTGGAAAGCTTGCTCACTCTTCAAAAGAAATCTGAGGATACACACTTCCAGAATTTACTGCCAAAATAACATCATGGCAATTCTATAAGGGCTAACCTCTCGTTATTCCTTTAAAATTTACCAAAGGTTTCACACACGTTCACTTTTATGACCCTCAGGGGCATTCCCTGATGTAGGAAAAGCATTGCCCTCTCCAGGATCCGATGAGAAGTGAAAGCTTCCCAGAAGCATCGCTGCTAACGCTGCGTTGCGGTGCCTCAGCCCTGGACGAGGGTGCGCTTCCTTACTTGCGTGATGAGCATGCAACAGACTCATCCGATGTCTAGTTCATGGATGTATAACTGAAGCGCAAGAGGTTAGGGAACCGGCTCCAGCTCCCACGCTGTATAAATGGCAAGGCTGGATTCTTTAGCTCCAGGGAATTTGTACTCTCTTTTTATTCCCGGTAATAAAGGAGTTTACTTTTCATCCTATGAAAATCTGGAAAGGCAAAGGGAAATGGGAAGTAAATTCTTATTCAGTGTGCGGGGTGTCTGCCTCCTGGTGTGCTGTGGTTCCAGAAATTCAGGATAACTAGGAGAAAAACAGACTTGGGTAAATGTCATTAATATGCTGCACGTAGCCCAAATTCAAAGGAAACTGTTTTGCATATTCCTGTAAGAAGGACTCTTAGCCGGAGGTGGGATTTTCACATCGCATTCCTTAGCACTGGAAGCCTGGTGGTTCAGTGGTCGGTCTCTCACATACTAATTCAAGGTTGGGGGTTCATACTTGTCAGGCTACCTGCAGGAGAAATATGTGGCCATCTGGTTCTTTAAAGATGTAAAACCTTGAAGACCTGTGGGGCAGTTGTGCTCTGTCTTGTAGGCTTGCTCTGAGTGGGAATCCACTCAACAGCAATGACTTGTGTCTGCCTTGGTTCCAATTATTCCTAAATCTCTCAATCTCTCCATTCCCACATCACTTTCCTTGTCTCTCTCCTGAACCATGCACCGATTTCCTAAAGGACTTTCTTGTACCAACTATCGCCCCCTCCAATTCATCACTAATTCCATTCATTACTAATTGATGCTGTGAAAAGTACTAAAAGAGTATTTTCATGACACAGATATGATTGTGTCGCTCTCTGGCTTAAACCCCTCCAAATGTTCCTGTTCCTATCCCTGACCTAAATCCTCTTCCCGATTGACCAATAGCATCTGGCGTTCATAGGCTCCACTTCCTGGTCAAATCCAATCTTTAGCTCCCTCTCCTCCCTTCACTCTCATTCTTCTACCCACTGGACCTCCTTTCTCTAGAGTCTTCCGACTCTTCCTTTTCTACCCACTGGACCTCCTTTCTCTAGAGGCTTCCGACTCTTCCTTTTCCCTCAAAATATTCCACTCTCACTGCCCTGCAATGCATCCACTCTCCTGGTCTCATCTAAGAACACGTGAATCTCAAATTAGGTACCCATCTCCAAGGTCAAGTGAGGCTACTTGTCTACATTCTCATAAGGCATCTTCCCTCCTCTGCAGCATTCCTTGTCATTGTGATGATTGCCTTGTGTTTGACGGTTTCATTTCCAATTTCTCATTAAACTATAAACTGTAATGGGATGAGAGATGGTATTTGTCTTCCTCAGCTAAGTATCCCTCGTGTTTGGCTCAGAACTTAGTATATAAAACTGCTCAGTGATGCTGTATTTATTTATTTGCTGGCTGAATTAAATGACTTAAGGTGATGTAACTTTATCCTTACCTTTGTTAACTCCATCCTAGAACAGAGATCCAGGGACTTGACTCCATCATCCATCTCCTCTTAGCAGAACATCTTATCTTTCAATATATACATATTTAATTCTAAGATGCTACTGATCTGGACTTGATTATAGCACAAAAGATTTAGCATGAAAACCAAATCTTTTTATTACTTCATCCTTTTACTTTTCTTCTCCCTTCTAAGCCTCCAATATTTTCTCTGGCCCAATATTATGAGCACACTGTATCTGGTCTATTAGGAAAACACATGCAATTAAAAAGAAATTGTGCTTTAAAAGTTTTTAGACTACCAGACATTTTGTACTACTTGTCTGTGGTATTTGCTTGTTCCTGTGATGCTGGAAGCTGTGACCACTGGTATTTCAAATTCTAAATACAACCCATGGTGAACAGGCTTTAAAGGAGCTTCCAGACTCAGGCAGACTAGGAAGAAAGAACTAATGGACCACTTCTGAAAGGCTGGTCCCGAATATCTTGTGAACAGCAGTAGAACATTGTCAGATACTGTGCCAGGAGATGAGCACCGCAGGTTGGAAGGTATTCGCAGTATGACTACTAGGTAAGGACTATTTCTGCAAAGTGAAGTTGACCTTGATAATGCAGATGGAGCAAAGCTTTGGTGATTTTTAATTACTGACAGGGTGGAACTCAACATGAGAAGAAATAGTTGTAAACATCAATTAATAATCAGAACATGGAGTACAAAACATGGCTCCAGGGACATTGGAAGACATGAAGAATAAAAATGAGTACTTAAAAGTCAGCACCTTGGATATTAGTGAGCAGAAATGGCCTCGTATTGGCATGTTTGAACCAGAGAACCACAGGAGTTGCTAGGCCAGGAAGGACAAATTCAAGAGGCACGATACCACACTTATTGTCAATAAGAGCATTTCAAGCATTTCTGTTTTGAAGTACAATGCTGTTCATTATAGGATAATTTTTATATCCCTTCTAGGAAGACCAGTTAGTAAAACTATTATTTAAATTTGCACATTGTCCACTAAAGAAAATGATGAAGAAATTGAAGAATTCTATATTGTTCATTCTGAAATTTATCAAGCATGCCATCAAAATGCTTTGGTGTTTGGAATATAAAGCTTGAAAAAAACTAGGAAAGATTTGTGGTTGGGAAATATGGTTGTGGTGATAGAAATGACACTGGAGATCACATTTTAAAGTTTTCCAACACTAACAATTTATTCAGTGTGAACACCATTTTTCTTTCTATCTTTTTAAAATTGTTTTAATAGGGGTTCATACAACAACTCTTATCACAATCCATACATACATCAATTGTGTAAAGCACATTTGTACATTCATTGCCCTCATCATGGTCAAAGTAATTGCTCTCCACCTAAGCCCCTGGCATCAGCTCCTCATTTTCCCCTCCCTCCCCGCTCCCCCTCCCTAATTAACCCTTGATAATGTAAAAATTACTATTTGGTCATATCTTGCCCTGTCCGACATCCCCCTTCACTCACTTTTCTGTTGTTTGTCCCCCAGGGAGGAAGTCACATGTAGAGCCTTGTAATAGGTTCCCCCTTTCCAACCCACCCTCCATCTGCCCTCCCAGTATCACGGGTCCCGAAGAGATCATCTGCCCTGGATTCCCTGTGTTTCCAGTTCCTATTTGTACCAGTGTACATCCTCTGGTCTAGCCAGATTTGTAAGGTAGAATTGGGATCATGATTAGTGGGGGAGGAGGAAGCATTTAGGGACTAGAGGAAAGTTGTATGCTTCATTCTTGCTACATCACACCCTGACTGGCTCATCTCCTCCCTGACACCCTTCTGTAAGGGGATGTCCAGTGGCTTACAAATGGGCTTAGGGTCTCTACTCCACACTCCCCTCCTCATTCACTATGATAAATTTTTTTTTTCTGATGATGCCTGATACCTGATCCCTTCGAGACTTCATGATCAGACAGGCTGGTGTGCTTCTTCCATGTGGGCTTTGTTGCTTCTGAGCTAGAAGGCTGTTTGTTTACCTTCAAGCCTTTAAGACCCCAGATGCTGTATCTTTTGATAGCCGGGTACTATCAGCTTTCTTTACCACATTCGCCTATTCAACCGCTTTGTCTTCAGTGGTTGTGTCGGGAAGGTGAGCATCATAGAATGCCAATTTAATAGAAGAAAGTATTCTTGCATTGAGGGGGTAATTTAGTGGAGGCCTAATGCCCTTCTGCTACCTTAATACTAAACCTATAAAGATATGCACATAGATCTAGTAACCCATCCTCATATATAAATATATTTGCATATGTACATGCCTTTATTTAGACCTTTATAATATTCTTTGCTTCCTACTTCTTTCTCTATTTCCTTTTACTTTCCTCCTGTCCAACTATCATGCTCAGTCTTCATTTGGGTTTCAGTAATTCCTCTTGGTTACATTACCCTTGATCATATCCTACCAGGCCTCCTACACCTTCCTCACCACTGGTTTGGATCACTTGTTCTTCCTTTGTTCCTGGATTTGTTAACACCACTACCTTTCCCCCCATTTCCCCCACTCCCATATCCCCCAAGATCTGTTGGTCCCATTTATTTCTCCTCCAGATTTTTCATCCAGCATTTCTTATTTAGATAGACCTACGGATATAATAACACACACAAAAACAAGACAGAGCAAAACCAAGCAACAATGTACAACAAAACAACAACAGCAAACCAATGACAAAAAACAAACAAAACACAACACAACACAACAACAAGAAAGAAAATCTTGTAGTTAGTTCAAGGACTGTTCGTTGGCCTTTAGGACTGTTTTCCAGTCCAGTCTGTTGGGGCGCCACACCCTGGCCCCAAAGTCTACCTTCAGGATTCCCTGGGGACCTCACTCCTCCATTCCCTTGCTGTTCTTTTGCACCCCCTTAGTGATTTGCCTCGGTGTGTTGGGATCAGGTCGGGTGTAGTTCCCACACTGTGTCTCTGGTGTTGTCCCCTGTAGGGCTATGGGTCATTGAGGGACGTCGTGTCTCATAGTGGGGCCGGCCATGAGATCTTCTCTAATCGGGAACATCATCCTCACGGCCTAGTGGGCCAGGATGTGCTCCACTCTCACTTCCCCTCCCTTCATCTGCTCCTGTGTGCTCTGATCAGATATGTCCCTCTCCTGGAGCTGCAGATTCAATGCCGTCCTTTGAAATAAATTTTTCTGGGGGGAGGGGCAGGGTGACACCATTTTTCAATAACACAAATTCAACAACATTCACATGGATTTTGAAAAGTGTAATACACAGGAATCAAATACTCTATGTTGATGTGAAGATAAATGGAGAAACTCAGTACAATTAGTCAAACCTAGGTCAAGTAGTAACTGTGAAACTCGCATCAATTGCTTACATGTAAGTACAGGTTTAAACTGTAGAAAACAAGAGCAAATCCATGAGAGCCGAAATATGACCTTCCATATACCCACCTCAATTTAGAAACCATCTCAGGAACGAACTTGACAATTGAACACTGACAACTAGGCAAGCTCTATAATACCATCACAAACGCTATATGTAAATAAATCTAAAAAGTTATTAATAAGATATGAAATTAAGAAAAGATCAAAATGGATGTCAGAAGGCACTGTGAAACTTGCTCTTTAATGTATAGGCGCTCAAGCAAATGGAAGAGATGATGACAAAAAAGAGCTGCATGGAAAATTTCAAAGGGTAGCTAAGAAGACAAAGTAAAGTATTTAAAGAAATGTGAGAAGACATAGAGCTAGAAAACAAAAAAGGAATATTAGACATTTTATAAGCTGAAAAAAATGAAAGTCACAAGTTACAATATTGAACACCAAATGATTCTGTAGGTAAAATATCGAATGATACAAGGAAATGGAAAGAATATAGAGTCATTGCCTCAAAAGAATCTGTCGGCCATTTCTAGGGGTAGCATATGACCAAGAACCATTGCTATTGAGGGAAGAAGTTTGGTTTTGTTCACACAACACTCTTCTTTTATTGCTAGGTTCTAGAATTCATTGCAAGGAATGTACAAAACTCACAGGCAATATTCATCAATAATGGGTTTATTAAGAATATTCATAGGCTACAATGCAGGTGAGAAATGCTCAGGATGTAATTGTTCAGTCAACATATTACAAAGTTTCTTTAGGACTTCCAGTATGCCCAAGGGACATGCTTCATGTCTGTAGGCCTCAATTTAAGGGATTCAGCTCAGTCCCCATGGGTCAGTGAATCCACCACTCCAAATTAAGTGCCCAGAGGCACCCCACTCCCAAGCCCACACCTTGCCCACAGCTATCACCTTTACTTGCTGTGAAGTCCACCACTTGGACTCACTCTCTGGCTCCTTGTTCTGCCACTCCTCTGCTGTTACAGTTGTCTTCTGGATCAAGAAGGCTGACTGTGCAGGGATCTCATGGTCCAGAGGATGCACTCCCCTCCTTGTTCTTGCTGGTAGTGAAATCACCCTATCCTATCTGAGATGAGTAATTTCATACCCAGCCTTGGTGGCATAGTGGTTACAAGGCCCACAGTACAATACCATCGGTCCCTCTGCAGGAGAAACATGAGATATTCCACTCCTGTAAAGAGTTACAGTCTCTGAAATCCACAGGGGCAGTTCTATCTTGTCCTATAGGGTGGCCACGAGTCAGAATCAACTCAATGGCAGTGGATTTCATCTTTGTTTTAAGGCTGGCCCCCTTAATGAATCCTGTTAACAAGTACTCCTAACTAAGTTCCATCAGCATCTTCTCCCACCACATTCTCCTCAATTCCATCATGGAAAATCCATTTGGTGTGAGTTACAGGGAGTGTGGGTAAAGGATCCATACTAAATAATTCACTGCTTGCAGATTTCAAGCTGCACAGAAGGCATTGGCACAAAAACAGAAACAAAACAAACGCTCCAAGAATTAGCAGGTGATCAACTGAAATGTTTCAATCAATTGATGCAGGCTGGATATACTGACTTCTCTCCACTTGATTTAGCCAAAAGTCCGAGAAGCGATGTATACTGACTTCTCTATGCAAAGAAATTGAAAAGATGTAGTCAACTAACTGCTAGGTATCCATATTTGTATCTATCCTAAAGAAAAAAGACCCAACAAAATCCAGAACTTATTGAAGAATATCATTCATATCACATGGAAGTACATTTTTGCTGAAGATAAGCCCAAAACAGTTACAGCAACACATTGACAGGGAGATACCAGAAATTCAAATAAGATTCAGAGAAAAACATTATTGAGGAATATAGCTGTTGAGATCAGATGGATTTTGGCTAAAGTCAGAGAAACCAGAAATATGTTTATTTTTGTTCTATTGACTATGCAAAAAATCAATTATGTGTATCACAATAACTATGGATTACATTGTGAAGAATGGGAATTCCAGAATACTTGCCAGTGTTTACAAGGAAACTATACATAGTCCAATGGGTAGTTAGTTGAATAGAATCAAGATGATACTGAACAGTTTAAATCAGGAAAGACGTGTGTCAGGGTTGAATCCTTTCATCATACTTACTGAATATGTGTAATGAGGAAATAATCTAAGAAACTGGAGTTTATGAGAAAGAATGAGACACCAGAATTCAAGAATTAAAATCCTATCAGAATTAAAATTCTATGACATTACTTTTCTCATTGAAAGTCAAGGATTTGAAGCACTTACTGATGAAGAACCTTCTATATGGACCACAACACAAATTGACACTGTGGCTGCAACAATGGGCTCACACAGAGCAATAATTGTGAGAGCCCTGCAGGACTGGCAGTGTTCTGTTGTATCTAAGGTGGCCGTGAGGAGGAAATCCCTCTAAAGCACCTTACCAACAACAATCAGGCAATTTTTGCTCAGATAGTGAACAGACCAAATAGACCACATCTACAGAAAATGTGCGTTTTGGATTTGTGAAAAAATGTACAAAAATCTCTGGAAGACAGAATATTCCCTGCTTGAATAGTTTTTTTTTCATTTCTGTTTTTTCTTTACAAAGAAAAATATTTTCAAAATATTTTTACCTTCCGAACAGCCACAAGGTTGTTAAGCAGCTTCACACATTTTTCCCTCTGGGGTGTTCATATCCACCAAAGTTAATGGATGGAAAATTAATGTTTCTCTCCAAATGTTTCCACAATCACAAAGCAAATACTGGATTCTGCCAAAATGAGAGTGTAAATCTGCCCTCAGGAAAAGACTTCCTCACCATTACCCACATCATTTCGCCTAAATCCAGAGACTGGCCTTCATTATCATGATAATTAAGGAAATGTGGATTTAGGTATCTCAAAGGTGTTACTAAATGGTAAAACTAACCACCCCCTTGGTTCAATTGTCCACCCCTCTGTTGCTTTATGGCAGGTAAACTTGGATTCACAGGAACACAGCATGGCTTGTTTTTTAAGTGGTACTTTCCAAATATTGCGTCCCACATCAGCACCAGCTGAAATACATCCTAGGCAATTTAAAATGGTTTTAATTATAATCACTTTCCAAGAAATAGATTGCAACTAAAGTCCATATGTCCACAGAATGGATGGGCTGTTTTCGTTCTACGTGGGAGGGTTCTGCTTATAGGTCTCTTTTCAAGGATCCCTTTTAATGGGTGTTGGTTACAAGTGAGCTTATACAACATGTCCCTCATCTTGTATTGAGTAAAATGCAAAATACATAGAAAAGCCTAAAACAATTGCAAATACATCCTGATTTAATAAACCTGCAGGCAAGGAGCCCTGGTACATTGGTATAGTGGGTCAGGAAGGTGGGCAACTTGAGACCATCAGCCCCTCCGAGGGAGAAATATGAGGTTTCATTTCTGCTGTCATCTGTGAAAAGTTACTGTCATGGAAACCTACGGCGGCAGTTCTACTCTGTCTTGAAAAGTCACCATGAGGCAGAATTCACTCCACTCCACGGCCGTGAGTCTGGGTTGTTTGTTTTCAACAGGAGAGCCATGCTCCATCAAACAAAGAAGAGTAAAGATAATTCAAGTGTAATGAGGATTTCTACTGCAGCATTGTTTTAGACTGTGATTTTTCTGAATCCTAACCAATAACCATCAAGGAATCCTAAGCAAGGAAATAGCTAACAAAATGAAACACTTTCATGGAATTTACTAAGGACCAGACATTGCCCCAAATGCTTTAAATGTTTTAACTTAATCTTCCTGGTAAGTTACAGAATTTGGTTGTAATTTCCATTTTATAGCGGAGGATACCAAAGCACAGAGAGAATAAATGATGACAAAAGCCACCCAGAAAATTAGTGACAGATTCATAACTCAACTTTTAGTAGATTGTCTCAGAAACTCATTTTTTAATCATGAAGTTGCACTGTCAGTCAAGATACAGAAAAGCATATAGTCTCAGAAATATAACCTTGTTGGAGCACTTTCCTTGAACGTTGGCTTCTTTTCTTATAACTGTAGGACTGGGTCACCCGGAAGGAACTTGAAAGCACCTTACTCATTCTCTTTGGTCACAGGAAGCTCGGCAGTGTCTCTGTAGTGTCGGGAGTGCATTCCTTGCACTGCCTTGCTTGCTATGAGACGACAGTGCGAGTAACTGATTCTGCAATCAGGGAGAAGAGTTGAGGTGGGACACGGAACTTCCTCCCTTACATGGACATGCTCCTGGATCTTGAAGCCAGAAACTACCTCCAGTGATCGCTGCCATTTGGTAAAGGGGAAGTATGCTTGCGTTCCTCTCTGGATATTAAAACCTAGGTAAGTCATGAATTGTTCATGGAAGCAGTGGTCAAGCCACCAATGGACACATTGCATTGTGTAAACTGGCTGCACAAGATTATTTTCAAGTTTTACAAACCAAAAATGTTACTTTGAGGACTAAGGAATGTCTGACCCAAGTCATAGTATTTTAAATTCCTCCATCCATATGTGAAAGTTGGGCATTGAATAAGAAACACAAAATAAGAATTGATACACTGGATTATGGTTCTGGCACAGAATATGGAATGTAGCATGGATTGCCCAAACAGCAAACATGTCTGTCTTGGAAGTAGTACAGCCACAATCCTACTTAGCAACAAGAACTATATCTCGCATATTTTGGACATGTGATCAGGAGAGATGAGTCCCGAGCAAAGGACATCAAGCTTTGTAAATTAGAAGGTCCATAAAAAGGAAGACCTCCAACAATATAGATTGACCAGTGACTGTAATATCACAACATTGGTGATGCTGGTACAGAACCGCACAGTGTTTGGACAGGGGGTTGCTCCCATTAAAACCAACTCAATGGCATCTAACAACAACAACAAAACCATGAACTGTTTTGTGAAGATGTACAATCTTATTATAGAGTCACATGAGACGGACACAGCACTCGGGATGTGACATTAGGATGTAATGTAAACTTTTAGTTAACTTACAAAAGAAAAGCACAACAAAAAATTTAACTGGATACAGATAAAGAGGTACAGTTTATTTTGGAGAAAAGATTGTTATAAGCTCCACTTTAGAAATAATTGAGGTACCATCTACACCTAATCAAACAGATCGAGGAGGTTGTTGGAAATGTCACAATGAAGCTTGGGAGGATGGTTCGAGATTATAAAAGATTCCCAGGTTATTGGGACAGACGTGATTACAGAAACTATGAAAATGGAAGTGAGTTATCAATAAAAGTATGTGTACAGTGAGAATAATAAGGAATGTAATCTATTGTAGGGGTAATACATGCAATAAGGGGCAAAAGAGATGATCAGTTATTGAACGAGGTGAAGTCGTGGGAAAGAGATTTTCGATTAACCGTGGTATAGGCTGGCTGTCCAGGGAAAGAGTCAAAGAAGAAGTATTCTACTATCAGAGGCAGAATCGTTGGTGTCAAAGTGTCAGAGACACTTTTAGAGAAGCCACAAAGAGAAAGATGGGAAGACTGATTTGTGATGTAATTGGATAACTCTTTAAGGGACTCTTGTAGTTGTCAAGGGTGTCCTGTAGCCATCCAAATTTCTGGAGGGTAAGTACAATAAAACCCCTTACAAAAATTCTTATTAAAAATCACCAATTGCTTAGCATGGATATGAGGAGTGTATCACGCAATGGACTTCAAATACTAGCCAAATTTCTATTGGAAAGGGATCACACTGCATTCATTTGTAGACATTCCTGATGGAAGGCCAGCTGTTGTCCATGGTGCTGAAAAAGTCACTGGCATTATAATATTTCAGCAATATGACCATCATAGTTGGAGTGAATTAGGTGCGCCATTATATGCTTACATTTGGAGGATTTTTTTCACTGGTAGGAGATTGTTCGTATATGTTTCCCATCTGGATGGTGTTTTCAAAACTCCCCAATGGCTAAGATCTAGAAAGCAATTGCTTTTTTAGTTTTTTTAGCACCCCCCCAAATCCCTTGAAACGTGGGTAGAAGAAGTCGAGGTGAGGAAAAAACAGGAAATGGAAGACATGTGGAAAAGGTTATACACTCCATCCTCTTTCAAAAGGTCCGCAGCCAAAAACATTCTCTTCACTTCTACTTCTCCAGTAGTGAAATAATTTGAACTATATGAAATTCGGGCATTCTATTGAAGATCTTAATTAAAACATAAAATAGAAGAAGCATAAATTCATTGTTATGAATAATCATAAGCTATTTAAATGGTTGCTAATGAAGTAAAAGTCCTATTTCTTACATACTGTCCTATAAAGGCATTTTTGAATCACCAGAAATGTAGGCAATGCAATAATATTATTACTACAACATTCCTGCTGAAATCAGTTACTGTGCAAGGTCACATAAGTAGAATTGTAAGTATTTTGATTCTGCTGGGCAGAGTGGCCAATGGATTTTAAGTTTAGATTAAGTTAAACACACACATACACACACACCCTCATTGACATTGAGACTACACCACCTCACAGCACCCTTTAGGCCAGGGTAGAACTGCCCGTAAATTGTAACTCTTTACAGGAGTAGAAAGCTCATCTTTCTCTTAAGGACCAGGCTAGATTGAATTACTTACCAAAATGTTTCCTGGTAAGCAAAAAAAAAAAAAAAATCAGCAAATTGATAAGAAGACAAAATTAATGCAAACAAGGCCAATTATCATAGGGATATTGTGACTTGAGAATATATAATTAATAAGTCCATGATTGGGCCCATGATACAAAAAATGGGAGGCATATTTGTAGAAATTTTTATAAATAGTTGAAAAACCTACTTTTGGTTTATGCAAGAAAGAACACTCAAGAGGAATACTATAGTCAGTCAACCAGTACTGAGGACTGGGTGTTTAGGATACTATGAGGAACTACACTAGGAAAAAGCAGACCTGATTATTTAGGACGATAGCACTTTTAAATCATTAGAAATAGTTACATAATTACCACAAGAGGAAGAAGACACGATATGGTTCTATGAGGGCACATGGAGTCTTAGTGGTGTCGTGGGTGACTTGGGCAGGTAATCACAGGATTGATGGTTCAAACCCACCAACCCTCTTTGAGAGAACAGTGAATCTTTTCTCATGAAGATTCCCAGCCTTGGAATCCCGCTGTGCCTTACAGGGTTGCTATGAGTTGGAATTGCGTCCATGGCAGTGTGTTTGGGTTTGGTTTACGCGGGCACATAAAGAGGTCCTTTCCTAGCCTATAGCTTCCTGGGATAATTCTCTGGGACGTGTGTGAACCTGAAGGGTACAGGCAGAGACCAAATAAGAAATATTTCAGTTGCAAAAACCAGAATGTAAGGAAACATGGAAGCCACAGAGCAGTTTCATTTAAGCAACAGGAAAATCAAAGGCCAATGTGGTGAACAAGTGGAAGGTAGAACGTGAATGGAAGAAATGTGTGAAATGATGCAAGAAACGAAAGGAACAACACACAGGCCTTTCTCTAGACCACATTGAGGTTATTAGCATTTATGAATTGAGGAAAATAATTAAGGGGTTTATCAATCAGAGTTTGATGAGGGAAGCAGAATGCTTATAGGCACTTGAGTTTAAACTATGATGGGAGTTGGTTAAATAGTCCACGGAAGGCTATCATGACTGTGTCAGTTGAAGAAGCCTGAAGTCTAAAGGCAGGCAGATAGATGAGAAAGGAAGAGGAACATGAAATGGGAAGCAAAGATGAACTGAAACCTGGGAGGTGATGCGGAATCCATGATAGTAGACAAGGATCCATGTCAGTTTCTCACTACCTGTAGCCTTCTACTTTGAAGATGAGGATGTCCAGTAGAAGAATCGGCTGGTGTCTTGTATTGTCTTGTTTCTATCAGCTAAACACCTGATCCATGAAAAAGAAAAGCAAATGATATTTAGCCAGGTAAGAGAAGCAGGTGAGCCTAGTTATGACCTCCACACCAATGAGCAAAACCAATTTGCATGAGCTACCAGGGCACCTTGTGCCCTGCAATGATCTTGCAAACATGAAAAAGAGTATGGGTGTTTCTCCACTTCTCTCTTCCAAGCCATATACAATGTGTCCTCTGACCCATGTTCATCCTGAAATATTTAAGGAAAGGGATTCTGAGAAATGTAATGCCAGTTTGTTTACTTGTTGGTAAAATACAACTCTACCACAGAAGGGTTAAAAAGAGGTGTTTCATGATCAGAACTGAATATAGGAAATATCAGACAACCAGCAGTACAGAGAAAGAATGAGAGTGGATCCAATTAGATATCTCCAATCTTTCAGTGTAATAAAACTACAAGTGAAGTATTTTTAGTCAGAGATAACAGGTAGGAAGTGCCCCATCACCAAGAAGCATTCAAGCAGAGAAAGAATGATCTCTTCTCATAAATGCTTCAAAGTCATTCCCGAATTTCATGGATATATGGACTAGGTGATTGCTAGGTTGTTTTCTAACTCAAAGAATCTCTGGTTCCTTTACTTAGGAAATTTTATATCCCATCAAAGAGGCAGGGATGTTACACTGAAAATTAACACAGTGGAAGGTATTATTTTAAACAGTTGAGCTGTGGGCTGCAAAGGGGAGAAGTCGGTGTCCTGGAGGGTGAGGACGTGTAAAGATGAGTGTGAGAAGAATGGATTTCAGGGCTTCAGCATTGAGGTGGCCCATTCCAGTTGCACAGGGGAATGTAGGAAGGACATTGTCAGATGGATGGTCCTTCGATTACTTGTTTGAAGTGCCCTAAGAGTGAAGTCTAAAGTCACTCACTTAGTTCATAAAATCTCTTTGAACTTGGTCTCTACTCAGCACCTGCTGCTATTACTGTACTGACTTTCTCTCCTTTCTTCAGGTTGTCAAACTCCTTCCTGTTTCAGGGCTGTTTTACTCGTCACTTCAATGGCCTAGAATCCTGTCTGCCCTATCCTTTCCATGAATTGTCTACTTATGATTTAATTTTGGGTTCAATCTAACTTACAGACTGTCGTTGTTTACTCTCTCCTCACCTCTTCATTAGGTTGATTCCCTACACACAGCGATATATTATTGCCCCATGTTTCTCTCTTTCATCACCCTGATGACAATTGCAGTTCCTGGTTATTTTTGAGGAGCCCTTGTGGCATAGTGGGTGGGTTACTTGTTGGGCAGCTAATCACGAAGTCAGAAGTTCAAAAACCACTAGCCACTCCATGGGAGAAAGAGGAGGCTTTCTGCTCCCATAAAGAGTTACAGTCACAGAAATCCACAGGGGTTCTGTCCCATCCCATAGGATCGCCTTGAGTCAGAATTGACTCCGTAAGTCTGACTCACTTTTGCGAGCATCAGTTTTATGTCTGTCCCTGCCCCTAGACTGTATGTTCTGAGAAGACAAATGCTCCATCCCCATCTCCTTACCAGAGAGTAGGTGTTAAATAACTGTCATATGGAAGAAGGAGTGACAGTGGACACTTTTCTTTAATAGTCTGGGGATTAGAGTTTGTGTAAATTAGACATTTAATTGAAGGGCAAGGTGATACCAGTATTTTTGGGGGAGAACAGCATCACCTTGTCCTGTTTTCAGCAATCCTTTTAAGACAGAGAATTTAATTTTTTTTTAAATTTGGGGTCTACTAAACATGGCCCCACTGCCAACAGCACCTTCCTCAGCACCTTCCTCAGCAGTTCATATCTTCTTTGGATTACCTAGCAATAGTTAATCCTTTTCCTGCTCTCATAGTTGAACATTGCTTTACAAACATCTGCTTTGAGTCCAAATTCCTAGGGAAACAGGGTTTAAGTTAACATTGTGTCTCTATTTCTGTGTTTACCTCGTTTCCTCTCTGAGGACTTTTCCCTTGGGTTCCTATGGAGCTAAGAACATTCTGCAAACCCTCATGTGGGAGTTGATTGCAGGAGTTCAGGGACAATTTTCCTGTTTGGGGTCTTGAGAGTTTGGCTTCCTTCCAAATACTGACACCATCTTTGAGGAAAATAGAAGATGAATTCTGAATCTCTGCTTTAATCTGAAGAAGGAATGTTAGAGTAAATCAAGCCATTAGTTGGTGAATAAAACAAGATCCTTTGTGGTAATTTTTGGTCTCTAATTTCTCAGAGAAGTACAAATATAAAATGGAACAGGAACAATAGAAAAACCCGGTGTAAGCTACATGAGGGGTCCAGGGAAGCCCGCACTGAGGAGGGGCCATGTGGGACAGAGCTCACAAGCCGGAAGTGACCAGTGCTTCCTTTCAGAGGAATGCAATCACACTAAGGAGGACGTGGGAGCCTGCATGAGGAATTCGGTGGGATGCAGAGATAGGGAAAGCAGTTGGGCGAGGAATGCATGTTGGTGATCATGATTCTTGCCTGGAGGAAGGTAAGGGCAATTCTGGTCACAGATATACTGCTATGAGTTGAATTGCATCCCTCAAAATAGGTGTTGGAATTCAAACTCTTTTACCTGTCGATGGGAGCCTTCCTGGGGTAGTCAGTGTCATGTTAATTTCCTTCAAACACGATCAGCCATTGGAAATGACAGCCTCCCTTCCGGGAAAAAGATGAGGCTTTCTACTCCTGTAAAGAGATATAGGCCAGTTTGACTCTGTTCTATAGGGTTTCTATGAGTCGTTATTAACTTGATGGCAGAGTTTGGTTTTTGGTTCTGTAGATGCAATTCTGTTTGGAAATAGGGTAATTTTTGGTGTGCCGTAACAAGGCTACAGCAGTGTAGGGTGTGTCCTAAGCCTAATCATTTCTGCGTGGCAAGGAGCAGCCTCATCGGAGAGAAGAGTAAGCATCTATGGGGCTGTAGACAGGGGCCAGGCATGATCTGATGGGGGAAAAAAGCAGATAAATCTACCAGCCAGGATTCCAAAGGTTGCTGGCAACTGGCTACTAGCAACTGAAATAGAAAAGTAGGGCCTTCCTCCAGCACCACACTCAGATTCCAGACGTCTAGCTCTCAGAACTTTGAGAAAATACATAAGCTCACTGGGCTCCGGAGCTTTGCTGGCCTACAAACAGCTTGGGAAGAGGATGCAGTCTGAGATCATCGGACTTCTGCCTCACAATAAATAGATGTGCTCACAATAAATAGATGTGCTCACAATAAATAGACATGCTCCCAATAAATGGACATGCTCACAATAAATAGATGTGCTCACAATAAATAGACGTGCTCCCAATAAATAAACATGCTCACAATAAATAGACGTGCTCACAATAAATAGACGTGCTCCCAATAAATAAACATGCTCACAATAAATAGACATGGAACACCCAGCTTTGGGATCATCCTTCCCTTCTCCTTATTCCTGAGTTTAATTTCTTCTGGGGACGTTCAGAAGCAGATTCTTCCAGGATCTTTCCAGGATGGACAGGTCAATTTATCTTCTTTTGTCCTTTCTGCTATGTGATTGCATTAATTATTGCAAGTGTAAAGAAACACTATTGATCCTCTTATGTTGATTTTGTATCAAGCTACTCTGATGGGTTCCCTCATTAGTTCTAGTAACTAGACTGTTGCATCCTGCACATTTTTCAGGTAAGTTAAGGAGATAACCACATTGTCAGGGTAACAGCAAACAGAGAACTAGCATGTATAGGATTTTATAGATATTAACTCACTTAATTTTCACACTAATTCCATAAGTGGGTCCTGTCATAATCAACTGAGACAGAAAGATTAAGTAACTTACATGGGGTTATTCAGATAGTAAGTGAGAGAGTTAGATTTAAACCCACATAGGAGAATGGAGAGCTTCATCAACCATTTCTTTACCGCTGGGCCACACTGCTTCTGTGTTACTGTACTTTCTCTTCCTTTCCAATGTTTGACTGATTTTTTCTTGTATTATTGCATTGATTATTATCTTTAAGGACAGTGTTGCATATCAAGCGTGTCCCTCAATTTAAGGCTAATTTTTAAGCTGATTAATCATTAACTATAATGTTAGCTATCCTAATAGGGCTTGCATTCATATCGAGACTTTCACTGAATCTAAACAGTGTAATTAGCGCTTTTAGCCTGGTTACTGAAAGATGATCCGCATGCAGGGACTGCTGTGATTAAATCTCCTTCTGATGTAGGTCATGCCGTTTTTGTTTCTGTATTCCATCTTTACTGCTTTCTTTTGCATTAAGTGTTTTTATTCCTAATGTTTTACAGTCATCCCTCTGTAGCTACCAGTTGCATGCCCATGGATTCAACTAACTATACATCACAACTGTTTAGGAAAAAATGTCCTGCAAGTTCCAACAAGCAAAAAACTTGAATCTCCTGCATGCCAAGTACTTCTCTGAAACCACACAAGTGAAATGATGTGTAGACCTAGCCTCCTGTTGCCCCCCCCCCGCCACTTCACAAATCTCCCGTTTCTCCCCAGCACTTGTTGTTTGACCACTGTTCACCATGCTTCTCATTTGTTTCCTACTGTGTTATGGGAGTGCTTTGTTTCGGGGTGTGGTGGGTAAGGGGTTGTTGGATTCCTAGAAAGCAATGAAATGGTCAAAGCCATCCCTCAAAGGCACAGAAAATATTAAGTGCTATTTACATGCATCAGTAATCTAAAGTAGAGGTAGGGTGTGTGTAGTTTATGTGCAGCCATTATGTCATGTTATATAAGGGGCTTGAGTATCAGAGGAGTCTCCATTGGGGGTTCTGGAACCAATTAACCATGGGTCTCTTGGACTGCTGGCTCCAAGGTCAGTGGTTCAAAGTCACTAGCCACTCCACTGGAGAAAGACGAGGCTACCTGTTCCCACAAAGATTTAAGCTCTCAGAATCCCTATGGAGTAGTTCTGCTCTGTCCTATGAAGTGGAAAAGACTGAAAAATCATTCCTAATTTTTAATTTTAGTAACCCAAAGATTGTAATTTTTCACTTGCGAATGCATAAAACAGGTCACAAGGAAAACAGTTCACCTACTTATGGTGATATGTATTTACTTATGGTTGTTGGTTACATCACCTAGAATTGCCGTTTTCCTGCTGGATGCTGCAGGTCCAGGACTAGGGATGTAATTGTGAGTGATAAAAGCAGGAGTGACCCCTCATCAGGAGGCTACAACTCCAGCCTGGAACCTGCATGTCAGAATTCCAAAAGACCTGATGAGATGGGTTGTACTTTCTCCCTATCGCACAGTTGTCTTGTGCCTGTGTACTCTCACCCAAAGCGCATGGGAATGGACTAAGGGCAAAGCACTTGCTGGATTGGTCATGCTACCAAGCAATATGACCTGGCACCGTAGCTGAACCTGATGTCCCTTTCCAAGGTGGGGGAAAATGTGGGTAAAAATAAATTACAATAGAAAGGAATGCAAAATAGTAACCGAAAGTACAAGATTGATGAGATGGGTTATGTAGTAAGGAAAGCTGACATTATGCTTGAACACTTGAAAGAGACTCAGGGTAGAGGAACACCATATACACTCGTGTATATAAGCCGCATTCTTCAGCACCTTTTTGTGGTAAAATTAGATGTCTCAGCTGATATTTGGGGCGGCTTATACTCGAGTATATACGTGATCTTTTTAAAGTTAAACTCTAGCAGGTACTCAAAGCTTGAAGTGCGACAATGTTTGAAGAACATTGACCAGCTCAGATGGACACCTACACTAGACCGGAATGGCTAATACCTAAGTAACCTCACCCTTAAGAATCTTTGCCACACTGAGGGACTAATTGTGAATGACTGTTTTGGAATAGTAAAATGTTTGGGGGCCAGAATGTATTGCTTCAAGCATGAAAGAACCAATAGCTAAAAGAGCTAGAAGGCAGCAGATGTGGTTAATTACTCCAGATGGCCTTCTAGACATCGTCTCTACGGTAAGTTCTGGCCTCTACACAGGGGATTGTGATCCCACTTTTGGAGAGAGTTGTTCTCTTGTGCTGTTGAAACAGGATTACAATGGGTTATATTTTGAGTCTTCATCTTACTGGAGGGTGTTAGTCAAGTCACTACCCTTTTTTTCCTAGGTGGTACAGAAAGCAGTAGGCAAAAGCATCCCTTTATTGATGCCGTGTGTGTGTGTGTGTGTGTGTGTGTGATCTCTCCTTTCTCACTGTGCACACAAAGAAACAGGAAGACATGATTTGACTTATGATATTCTTGCTTCTTGCTCTGTACTCCATAGCTGTTTTACCTCTGCCTGACATCCCGTTCTTGGGACTTGGGTTGTGGCTTCTCACTTGAGTTGATTTCGCTAGCATCTGTAGCTGTGTAAATGAGGAAGATCCTCCAGATGGACTGTGAATTTGGAATTTGGGATTTACCAACACCCACAATCAAGGGAACCATTTCCTTAATGGTTCTTGAGTTCTGTGAAACCTCACATCAATTTTGGATGCCTGGGATGTGAAGAATATAGTAAGGGGAGGAGTGATGGTTGGCATCAGGATAATGAAGTGGTATTTGGAAAAGCAGTGCAACATGGGCTTAAATCCTGACTTTGTTTCTTGGTCCCTGGGTAAGTTTGGGTAAGCCACTTAAGTCCTTGCTGCTCCACAGGTGTTCCTCAGGCCAGCAGGAACACCTGAAAATTTATTTAAAATGTTGAACTTTGGGTCCCATCTTGTATTTGAATGGGTTGCTTAGACGATTCATTTTCACACCGACTTAAAGTCTTATATTCATATTCTTATAAATTAGTTGGAAAGATTAAAGGACACTACAATGTAAAAAAGTCTCTAACAGAGGTTGATACATGGAGAGATTTTCATGCACAGTGGTTATTATAATTAGCATTTACTATTGATGTTTCTGTTTTGGTCCCTATTGTTTGTCCTGGTCTTCCCAGCGCCAATCACCCGGAGGCATGTTGAACTTTGTCTGCGGAAAAGAACTTCATCCAAACCCTGGCTAGGGAACTTATAAACCTTTCTCTGAGTCTGCTTCCTGGCCTCTAAAATGGAAATGAACCTTCCCACTGAGAGGGCTGCTGGGAGGACGAAACAAAGCAATGCACAACCTCATTCCTAGATGCTCGATGCTGCACTCAACACTTTACATCCATTACCCCATTGGTAGCACACCGGCATCTGTGTGTGCAGTGGGAACACCGAGAGAGGTGCCAGCTTGTGCCTACGCACTGCTGGCAAGTGCAGACCTTATGCTCGAGTCCGGCGCAATCTTAGTCCAAAGCCTCTAACGCCATGATTCTGGAAGTCTGCCTGCTGAATGAAAAATGTGATGCCCATCATTACACGTCTTCTACATCATCAGGCATCCCTGGGATTATCAACAATAACTGAGAGAAGGGCTTTGATTTTCCACCCTGTTGTGCTGATCGCTGCTGGAAGCAGTGATTTTCCTTCTCTGTCCACTTGGCTAATACACTCTGACCAACCAAATTCCTTCAATCCTAACCTTTTATTTATTTTTTTTCTCCAAAGATTCAGATGGCCAGACTTAGAATTAGTTACTGAGGAGAATCAGGTGTGATCACTCTTGTGAAAGAGCCAGAGCCTGAGCTAATTATAGTAATTAAAGCTTCCTATTTACATAACACCTTCCAGGCAGGAGGAATATAGAGTTCCTTGCCAGGGCTGAGGAGTAGGAGCTGCCCAGCTCCCACTGTCCTAGGCTCCCTCTTCTTGCAGACTGGAGCGGAAGGTTGGATGCCAGCGTAGTCCCTGCCACCTGCGTCACCTGAAATGCAGCGAGGAAGGAAACATTTTTGGCCGACATGAGCAACAGCCAGGCTTCCATGGAATCTAGAAAATAGGTTCCTCCCAAACTAAAGACTCCAATTGTTGAGTTGATTCTCTGACTCATGGCAACCCCAAGTGTTACAGTGTAGATTTTTTCCATGGAGTATTTTTTGGCTGTAAATCTTTATTCAATTTGATGGCAAGAGGTTATTCTTCATGGAAGTGAATTACCAGGCTTCTCTTCTGTGAAGCCGCTGAGTCTAACAAATCTAAAACGGGTTAGGATTAAGAGAGAATAAAAACAATATAAAATATGAAGCAACTGATTTTCAGATTATTTAGCATTGTTTGTGGAATGAGCACTTACAGTAAAGTGGAAACCCTCTGTCTAGTGTCCTTTCATGTTTTATGTCCACAAACTTCAACTCTTCTGATAAGATAATGATTGTTATTCCCATTTTATAGGTAAAGAGTAAGAGTCAGAGTCAGAGAAGTTATATACCTTATACAGTGTCACACAGGGAGTAGTGTGGTTGAGTTTTACACACAGTATTTGGAATTACAAGATCCATGAACTATTCACAGAGGTGTAGTGCTTACGAAAACCATACCTTCACCCCACCTTCAACGTTATTTGTTGTTTATAATGCTCATGGATGTGTTTACACACACACACCAGACTCCTAGGAGTTTCATTTATTTTTCCTGGTTACACTACTAGAAAGTGGTTGACTCTGCTTCCAAGTCAGATTTTCTTTCCACGTGACTTGTTCCTTCCTTTAGTGTAAACTTTTCATTCAATTAGTATGGTCTTTTAAAAAAGCAATAAATGGTTAGTGATGCCTTTAATAGATATTGAATAAATTACAAATCAGGTATTTTTTTTATCACAGGGGTGATATTGTGTTTGCTCCCTTCAGAGTAACACTTGATTTATCCAAGTTGCTTGATTTTCCTAATTGGAACCACATTACCGGATTCATGAGGAAAAGCCAATCCATGATCATGTACTCATCAGAGAAGTTACTTCCACTCTTTGACCAGAACATCACTATCCATTGGCATAAATCTGCTTATTCAGAATCACACAGCTAGTACATGGCAAAGCTGGGTCTCTGAGTCCCTGATCTTTACACTTATCTATAACTGGAATAAATGTTGCCGTTGATTCCAACCTTCAGCTCATAAAAAAAGAATTATTGAGCACCTATTGTGCTTCAGACACTGAGCCAGAATTTGATATATAATGACAAATAAATTTTACAGTGTACACTTAAATGGGAAAGAAAGTAACCAATTATATACACAATCCTACTTGAAATAGACTAAGCAAACAAGCGGGGGGCGGGGGGAGTAACAGAATCAAGGGGGAGGAATGGGCTATTTGGTGTGGTTAGAGAGGTATTTCTAAATATAGAGTGTGTAAGAGAATCCACTAAGAGTGGAAGTATAGAATACCACATACTTAGCTGAATCTGTGAAGAACCCCCAGAAAATGCATCTGGAAAGTCTACGGGACTGAAATGAGGCCACGGTGGCTGAGGCGGGGCTCAAGAAGAGCAGAGTAGGGAAAGGTATGGGAGAAATAAAGAAAGAAAACTGGTGTGGGGCCCTAGAGAATCTGGCAAGAATTTTGCATTCCAATTAAAAATAAATGTAAAATTAAATTTTGAAAAAAAGGAAGGGTAACTTCTTTGTTCTACATCATATTACTGTAGAAGATAGAGGTGAAATCACCATACATTTAAAACTAGGGGTTGGAAAACTATATCCTGGAAGCTAAATTGAACTGAAGTTTGCTTTTGAAGCTAACCACGTTCTCTAACCATACCCCATGACGATACAGTTTATTATAGAATCCACAATACCAAATGTTTTATTTTACAAATTTCAAAGTGGAGAAGAAACAAGATTTTGGAGTCAAAAATATTTGCCTTCATCTCTTATTACTATATATTATGGCTAAATTGCTCAACTCTTCAATGGTCTCATCAAGCAGGTTGGGCTAGGTTGTACTACAGTAACAAAAATTCCCAAAAGAGCAATGGCTTTAAATGACAAACATTTATTTCTTACTCATCAAAGTTCTTGGCTGACTTTGGGGAAGTGTTTGGATTTCTGGATACTCCATGAATTTAATCCAGAATTTAGATTATTTTTCAAAGGCTTCCTCCTGTAACTCATGCTCATATTCCATTGGGTGAAGTAAATCACATGGCCATTCTTAACCTAGAAGCAGGGTAATGGCTTCTTGTTTATTAGAAGCCAAGGGGAACCAGAGCAGTAAATACAAGTAATATGCTCATAAAATGGCATATGGGAGAAGTTTATACATATGAGGGGGACCCCTCCCCCCCAGGAAAACCTGGAAAAAAGTTGCGCTGGGCAGAACTTTTGTAGTATGCATTTTTCCTGCTAGGCAGCCATCTAGCAATTTATTCTGAGTTAGTGCACCCGGTGGCATCACCTGGGAAGGTTCTCTCTGGTCACAGTGAATTTTTTCAAAAAGCAGTTTCACTTGAACCTTTTTTTTTTTTTTTTGTAATGGCCAATTTCAGAGAACAGAGTGCAGCTGTGAAATTTTGTTTCAGGGTAGGGAAAAATGCCACAGAAACTGTTGTGATGTTGAATACCGCTTCCAAGGACAGCACTATGGGAAAAACTCAAGTGGTTGGGTGGTTTTCTCATTTCAAAGGAAGGTGAAATATTGATTGATAACAAACCTCTTCTGAACATGGGTCAACCTCCTGAACAGACAAAAATGTTGACAACAGTTATGCATTTGTGCTCAAAGAACGACGACAGCCCATTGAAGCGTTGGGGGAAGTTATCTGAGCTATCTCGGAGCTCCGTTTAACAAATTTTATTGGAAGATTTGGGCATGAGAAGGGTCACTGTGAAATTTGTGCCTTGTATTCTGACCAGCCAGGAAAAAGAGCTTCAAATGGAAACATGCTCTTCTTTGAAAGAACATCTCCAAAGCGGCCCAGACTTTCCCCCATAGTCATTATTGGTGATGAGACATAGGGATATTCTTACAACCCCAAAAGCAAACATCAATCAAGCCAGTGGAAGATGTCATTGTCACCTCGCCCCCAAAACCTTGTCAGGTGAAATAAAAAAAAAACAAACCAAGAAGTTGCTCTTGTTTGGGTTTTGGCTTTTTGATGTGAGGGGGATAGTGCATTTGGAGTTCATTCTACCACGTCAGACTGTTGATCAAACTTTCGATTTAGAGGTTCTGAAAAGATTGTATAATAGTGTGTGACAGATGGGGGAATGGATTTGCCACCACAAAATGCACCTGCTCATGCAGGCGTCTCGGTGAATCAGTTTTTGGGCCAAAAACAGCATGCCCCAGGGACCTTACTTACCTGACTTCACTCCGTGTGACTTCTTGTTTCTGTGAAGAATAGGGTCATCAAAGGACAGCAATTTGATGATGTGGAAGAGGTAGGGGAAAAAAACAACCAAAAAACGAGGGAGGTGCTGTCAGCCATCCAAACATATGAGTTTGAAAAATGTTTTTAAGAATGGAATCACAGATTTGACAAATGTATTAAGCGTAAAAGAGAGTTCTTTGAAGGTGATAAGATTGTTTGGTAAAAACATTAAATACATTAATTTGAAAAAATTTCCAGTTTGGAGGGGAGGGTACCCCCTCATGTATATATATGTATATGTGCATATATGTATATATATATACTCATGTGTATATATGTGTGTGTGTGTGTATAGTAAACTGGGCCTGGCACACATAATACAAGTTCAGGGAACATTATGGTCATTAGATTTCTCTTTAGAATTCCTGGGTTTCTCCTCAGGGAGAATCTTCTTGAAAGAACTACATGCTGGATATTGTGATGGTCTAAATGCCATAAAACTTTCTAGTACTGCAGAAGAGAAATATGGAATTGTCACATATTTTGGACTAAGGGTTAAAAAACTATAGCCTGCAGGCCAAATCTAGCTTTGGCCTATTTTTTAAACTAGAGGTTCAGTGGACACAGACATGCTCACTTATTTAGAGACTATCTGCGAATGCTTTGGCACTATAATTGTGGAATAAATGTAATAGCGATTGTTTGGTCTTAAAACTAACCCCCAACATCCAAACCCACTGCCATTGAGTTGATTCCGACTCATAGTGAGATTATATAGATTGGATACTGTATATCTTACAGGAGCAATCAGCCTCATCAAAGGGGTTGGTAGATTTGAACAGCTGACCTTGCAGTTATCAGCCCAACTCCCACCCTGCAGCTACCCCAGGGTTCTTGATTTGGACCACATGACCTAAAATACTTGCTCTCTGGGCCTTTGGAACAAGGTTACAGGCACCAGCTACATGCCATCTTTCGAATTACCTATTCCTCTTTAGTTTTTCCATCTCCTTCTCTAGAATGGTCCCAACCCTGTCTTTCTTTAACAGCAATATAACTTTTTGCCACCCCCTTATTCCAATCCTGATTATATCTTCATGTTGACTCTACACCTAATTAAAGAAAGAAGTCAGTAGGGGAATTGACTTGGGCCTGTGCTTCTGATGTCTCTTCTCTTTCCAATGGAGCTGCCTGTGATGCAAAGAAGACATGAATAATCAAGCCACACTGCAAATGGCCTCCAGAGCCAATTCTCTGGTCCCTCGGGGGAAGGACTGACGCTGGCTGTCACTCACTCCCCCATCTCTGTCTTTGACACAGGTTTCATAGCACCAGTAGGCCATCACTTTCTTTCCTTCTTAACCTCTTGACAGAAGTGCTGGCTGGTGGGAAGCGTCTCCTGTAAAGATCAGGGCTGTTTGTCAGCCACCATGTTATTTTTTATTTATTTATTTTTTTGCTATGTTAGGGGGGAAACCTGCCATAAATCCTGTCCAAAAAATACTTTATAGAGTCCACCTGTCCACCATGGATAAATCAATTGCTCTAAATTAAATTTTCAAAACCTGAAAGGCCTGAATCTGGTACTGGATTTATTCAGACTCTAGGAAAACAGTAATTTTCTAAGTCAACATCCTGACCCTACTTGAATCAGCTACTGATCATGATAAAGCCTGTCTTTGCCACTGTGTGCGTGAGACACAATTCCTGGGAGAAAAGTACCCGTGTTCAAGGGACAGAAACAAATACAGATGTGTCTCCTGAGGATGCTGACTCTCCTGCCGGCCTCACCTTGCCACCCCAACCCGAGTGAGGACAGCAAAGCCCGGGTGCTACAGTGATGGAAGATCAAGTCACTCAAAGGAAAGTTCGAGACCATCTGAGGCCATACTCTTCCAGCAGGAGATGTGCTCACAGTGGAAATCCATCTTTGTGGTGTCCCAGGATATAAATGAGGAGCCCATACAATGCCTGTCCAATTGCTGAGGTTCCTGGAATTTCCCTGAGACCTGAGACTTTGTTGTAGTTTGGAGACCCTTGCACTTGAGGTCATTCTAGCTTCACCGTCTCGGAGTCAGCAAGTACTCCAGGTGGGCCCATCTCTTTTATGAAGTGGTCTTGTGATGAGGTCTCGCTTATTTTCATGCACAGTTGCTTGGACACAGCACCTAAAAGTGAGCCTCTCTGGAACGTCCATCCTCAGGGAAGATGGTCCTGCTGGTTTCTCCTCTCTTTCCTTCATAGGTCTGGGCCACCGTTCCCGAAGCCTCAGGTTTACTCAGTGCTCTCTGCTACTCTTAAGTAATTTAACTTACGTAGAATGTTCAATATTTGTATATCCAAACAGGGATTACTATAGAAATGATTGAAAGAATATCTGGAATTTCAAATACAAATACAACATGAGACTTCAAAGAAGTGTTTATGACAGGCCATTTTGTTTACAAGCAGCCACCACAAGCCTTCATTATTCTCTGCAGCTTAAGGGCACTTTAGGACAAAAGTTACAACCTTTTACCAATTTAATCTAATTTATAGAGGAGGCGACAGCACCTTGGCATTCAGGTGAAAAGTGGAGGGAGAGGTTTTAGTGGAATGCCAGGGGTTTGAGATCTGAAGGTTTACTTTTGATTTTCATGCCTCTGGTTCTGGGCAAAGTTTTGAACCTCTTACAGTTTCTCCAACTGTAAAATGGCTTAAGACAAGGTTGAGTGAAGATTGAATAAGATGTTTCCTGTAAAAATACTCAACATTGAGAAGTTACTCAGTAAATATGAGTTACCTTTTCCAGGTGGCCAATATAGGACTAAAGCCAAGTTCTTGAACTTCTGTTTCTTTTCAATCAGCCAATTCACTGAAGACATATTTTTGTACTTTTATATTCTCTTTTCTATCCTCACATTTAGCACTTATCGATTAATAGAAATGGAGACATTCTACTTTTATTTACCATAAAAACTAATTTCCTCCTTCCTCCTCAGAGTTCTGGCATTAGTAAATTTCCGTTCTCTTCTCCTCTAATTCCTTCAGGAAATGTGTCTCATCCTCCTTTCTTGCCTCGGTTCCCTATTTTTACCACTTTCATGGGGTATCTTATGTCTGTCTACTTTAACACTTAGTGTGTTGTGTTATAATGGTCTCTTTATGAACCTGTCTCTTCAGTTAATAGCTCATTCAGAACAGGGATTGGCCCTATTTCCTTTCTGAAACTCTGCCAGTGGCATAGGGTTCAGCACGATTAGTTACTTAGTAGACAGATGAATGCATGAGTGAATGAATGAATGTCATACGAAGGAAAACATTACCGTTTTACCTACCTTCAGAGGCTGAGAGGAAGTGGACCAATGAAAGTAGTGGGGAACGTTGGGGGAGCGGGGAGTGGATGTGCCTACCACTAGCCTGCCTTTCATCTTCATAGGAAACAGCTCCATTTCCATGACACATCCAGGCCCTCGTTCATTTCTATTCCGCAATGCACTGACCTTCAATGTTAGGGCTCATGGTCTGTCTCCCCTCTGTGTAACCTGCTACCCGCCAGTTCACCTCCCCTGCAATTAGCACCACCAGCTCTGTCTCAGGAATGCCAGGCCAGGACCTGGAGTAATTGCTGCTCGAGATTCCTCCTGACACAAATGTTGACATTCTGTTGGCATAACTTGCAATAATGTATGCAGATTGCATCCTTCCAGGGCCATAATTATTACTTCTCGGCAAGAAGAAGTCAGGTTATTCCCTGGCTTGATGTCTAGGAGCCAATTTCACTTTCAGAGTGGTTGTTTAGAGAAATGAGAAGGCAAAGGAGAGGAGAGCTGTTTGGGGTTGGTGTGGGGGGAAGGGGTCCTGGATAGAGCAGCAGTGGCCAGGTCTAGGCAGGAGGATGTGGCTGGAACAGCAGTGGACTGGAGAGCCAGGAGGCCTGGGGGATGACTACTAGACTAATGTATCATGCTGCTTTATAATGTCTTCGGCTGGGTCTGAGAGATTGGCATTTTAGAAGACCACCAGATTATTTATTAAATACAACAGAGGATCCAGGAATGCATTGAAAGAATGATAAAATCTATAGGGACACCTAGTTGATCCCAGGGCTGTGGTAGAGATAATCATCGAAATATATTTTTTGTTTGTTTCTCAGAAAAGAAACTATAGGTTTCTATTGCTTGCTCTATATTCTTAGCAGGAAAAATATATCGTATGTTGGGAAATGTTTTCACTTTTTGATCTTTCTTTGTTTCGTTAACATCACCAACTTTGCATTTTTAGAATAGAGGTATTTAAGTCCTGTATTTACTTTGTAATTAAAAATAGACTCAGGTGCCATATTTAAAATTTCTTAAATATTCAAACAGTTCCCAACACTGCAATGATATCTATTAGCATGTAAAATTGTTTTCAGTCTTTTGAAACATTTTCTACTGGCATATGCTAACATTAGAACTTTATTTGATTTATTCTATTTGAGCAGTTGAATAAATCCATTTCCTCAACTTGAGCTCCTTGAGATCCACAAGTCATTTCCCAATTTCCTTGTTTTGGCTAAAATTTCATTATATCTTTGTCTCTATGTGAGATGAGGTATCTTACAGCTTCTAGCTTAGTCCCTGGCATATTAAAGTGCTTGAAAATAAAACTACTAGTTGAAATTGAGTGGAACTTTAGCAGGGTGGGGTAACCGGTCCCTTAAAGAACAGGACTGCTTTGCATACATGAATTTGCATATCCTTTTGAGGCCTCAGAGAAAACAATCAGTGTTGAGGTAATGGTGGTCAAACTCTGTATTAGTCCCAGAGAAAGGGCTCATTTGTCACCTATTTGCGCTCCCCCTCCACTTGGGTCTTTGGAGAGAGAACTGGAGCCAGAGAAGTGAGAATGATAAACAGCACCTGCCTTGGCTTCCCATTCTGGGGGAAATTGCTCCAAGATGAATGTTCGGGCTACTCTCACCCAATAAAGACTTCATGGTTCCACCCTTAATGTGTGTGGTTTCTCACAAATGGGGGTGAGAGATGGGAGTACATCACGTGTTCCTTTCCCTTCCTGCGTCTTCTCCTTTGACAGAAACCTCACCACATCATAAACTCTGCAGGGTGTCTCCCTTAGGGCCTCTTCTCCACTTCTGGCCTCCACCTTCACTTCTCACCCCTGGCTTCTGACGGCCTCACAGCAGATCTGTTGTCCCAAAGGTTAGTCAGCCAGGCTGGAAACCTTTGCTAAAGCTGTTCATTAATTTACTTGACAGAATAGCTCCAGATTCAGGCAGACCTACGAGGGTATCAGGGTTCATTTGGTGCAGCCGCCATTCTGTAGAGAAGCCAGAACCCACCGAATCGCTGGGAAAACCACGACTGCCTGAACAAAGAGCAGACAGTGGATGGCATCACCCCTTCTAAGTCTTGACTCTCTCAATGATCCAGGGCTGAAATCAGAGTCGGAATTTCAGGGCACCTAAAGTTCCAAAGAGTGGGTTATGTTACCATCTCATCCTCTAACTATGCTGTCCCATACTCGGAGCTACCTGATGTTACCTGTTAGCCAAACAGTAAAATTTGAAATCCTAAACAGGAGCTAAACAAATCTCAGTGTCTGACTGCAAGCTTTCCTTCCACCATCATTTGCCTTTCAGTTCAATTTTCATTCCCTACATTACAGTCAAATCAGACTCCCCCCCCCCTCTACTAACATGAACCCTGGGCATTATCTCACTGATACAGTTAAAGTTTATTGTGCCAACCTGGTCGATAAACACACGTGGGATTAATTGCAGGGCAGAGAGATAAATGGTGCAGTGAGCCTCGCCTTTTGGGTTCTCAGGTCTCTTGCTTTGTGATGGTCAGACCAGGGGGTAGCTGCCTTAGTCAGTTCCCTGCTTCAGCTTCCCAGGCTCACTTCCTGCAAGACATCCCTGAGGAGAAGCCACATGGACCTATCCCGATGCAGCCCTGGGTGCTGGAGCACCTGTGTGGAGACCCCTGCCAGTGCTGAGATATTTACACATTCACTGACTCAGCTTTCCTCCTGCAATTGGCATCATTGCGTCTGTTTTGTGAGATGGAGAGGACTTTGTGGATTGGTGTTGGACATAAGGGTTAATGTTGGACTTGTGGGCTTGGGCAATGCTGGGTTGGGATGTTTTCTTGATGTGCACTTAACCTTTATATAAAAGTCTCTCTTATGCATGAGTTTCTGTGCATTTGTTTCTTTAAAATACCCAGACTAACACACTCACTAACATTATCCCTTTGCAAACCTAATTTTCTTAGCCCCAAATGCTCTCTCTCAACTTCACAATTCACTCTATCAAAATCTTACATGATAGACCTAAGAAAATGTCACATCTTTGCTATAAACATAATTATTCCTTCTAATAGAAAATAATTTCTCATTGCCATTTTCCTTTTTATCCTATTAAATCTGGATCTGCCATTATATGATTATAAACCCATTGAACAGAGTCACTTCTTATCATTCTTGTCTTTTTCTTCCATGGGGGCCTAACATGGAACCTTGAATATTCATGGTGCTCAGGAAATATTTAAATTGAAGGCCATCCCATGCTATTCTCAGGTTTTATTCCATATGACATGCTATCCTAGGATTATTCAAACAACTGAGTATGAAAGAATATTTAAGTTTTCCATGTTATTGCTAACTTGGAGATTGGATGTGAGTTCAAAACCATTCTAAGTTGCCCCGTGTGTACTTGTTTTTATCTACTAGTAGGATCAAAATATTCCTTAGGCTATGGATCATGTTTTGTTTGTACTGATATTCTTAGACTATCATATGATATCTGCAAATAGTAAATGCTTAAAATATTTCAGATGCGTGATAGTTCGGTGATGCTTTAGTGAAACAATGATAGCAAGTTATATCCCCTGTCTCCGGAAGTTTACATATAGTGGAAGAGACATAAATCAAGCAGACCAATTATTTTAAAATACATTACAATAATTGCTACATGGGATCTCACTGGAGGGCAGGCTAGTTTGTACATGGCAACTTTTCAGTGGGAGGAGTGTGGAGATGGTGAGTAGGTTGTATTCTAGCCCAGGGTGATGATTCAGCACCACGGATAGCAACACTGCATTCTTTTACATGGGCCTGCAGTAGACTCCTAAAGCAGTTTATGCACTGATCCATATCAAATACCCAACACTCCTTATGAAGTTATGCACTTTTATAATATTCTTACACCCAACTATGGAGTTGTTGTTCCTTAATTATAATATAAGTGCTATGACCTTGTGAATGGACCTCTAACTTGCCTGCTTTCTACTAGTCTTCTGAACGTTCTCCCTCCGTCAATATCCAGACATCTAGAGAAAGTTATTCTATTTCATCTTGGGCCCCGAGATTTTTGTGGTATTTTTGTATTATGTTTTCTTCTAACATGATTTTATCTCCACTTCTTCCAATCCCCGGGTGGCCCTAGGAGAAGGTCGATCAACTTCTAATGTAATGGTCAGGCTTTTTGAACCATGGTTTGATTTTATGGCACCATAGTTATCTATTCCCAATAGGTAGATGGATCCTCAAAGAGCTTTCTGATCTCAAGGGTTGTGAAAAATATGCTTTTGTTTGACAGTGATTAAAATACTCAGTCTAACATACATTTAGCATCTCTAGACAATATTCAGCTTCAAGACCTACACAGGAAACTCAAAAGTCCAAAATTTGTGTGTGTGTACATATATGTATATGTGCGTATACATATACACAAATATGCATGTATATATGTTTGTGTATGTGTGTGTGTATCTCTTAGAGCAGGAGAGAACTAACAAAATATAATTCATTAAAACAGCATATATTTTATAACTTTGAGTTGTGCATGGGATTTTGTGTAGTACTTGTTCTATTTAGATGGAGGAGTTAATATTTTCAGTGAGGTCTTGCTGGAAAATGCAAGCAGAGTTGAGTATTGCAGGTACAGAACACGTATTCAGGTGAAGAGGAACAAGTATTCAGGTGACGAAGGAAAGGCACAGAAGTAGGAAACAATACTCTGTGTGTGCAAAATGTAAGCAGTTCTTCATTATAAAGGGTAAGGTATGAACAAGGAAAGGAAATGAATGAGACTGAAGAGGAATCCCATTAGTAATGGGAAGTCTCTAATATCAAGCTGATTCGGTGCTAAGGATGATGAAGAGTCACTGAATGGTTGTAAGAACAGGAGTACCCTAACCTGATTTTTATAGGAAGGTAACTATAAGGAGAGCCTAATCCTGAGCCCTTACACCTTTTTTTGTTCTTTACCTTTTACCAATGGTGACTTTCCGCAATGAGCACAATCTCGCCCACACCTCTCCCCTAGATCTTCGTGGCAGCCCCCCCCCCCTCCTCCGTGGAGAGGAAGAACAGCTGGTCCCCATCCCACTTGAAAACTATTCTTGAGATGCTTCCCAAAATGTGCTATATGTCTCATTCAAATTGGATTTATTCTGGTTTCCACAGCAGCGCCCTAGTTAGCTGCTCCATCAGAGGTTCCTTGATAGATGCAGCGCAGTCTCAAGAGCTTAGGGGGAATTGGATTTTGAAATATACAGGATCACTTCCCCTTAGGAGCTGAATGTAATCACCCCTTTACTTAATCAATAAAGTTATCCCTGTCGTTGTCTCCTTAAATCCTCACAAACCACCTGTATTTGTTTACTTTACAAAAGATTTCTCAATGTCTACACAATATAACTCCTTGGGGCAGGCAGGCAGGTAGGTATATTATAGCGATTTAATAAATAAAAAAAGAAACTCATACATTGGGGCAATTGAGTGAACACTGGATTGGGCAATGAGGTACATAAGTATTTGTGTTGATCTAATGATCAGTTAGCTGTGAAATATTTGTACAAAATGAATATAAGTTTATTCTAAGAAAAATGGTTTTATTTATTCTTTTAATATCTTTTTTAGTATGTAGTTTATGTTAACAATATTTCTAAAGAGAAGTAAACTAAACAGAATTTTTCTCATGGAGCAAGAAGTTTAGGAAGTGAGTTAATTAATGAGTATATAAACAAGTATATAAACAAGTATATATGTGACATAATATCAGACATAAGTAAAATTAAATCACAATGCATGGTGATGGAGATAATGCTAGAAAGTGCTATTTTAGAGAGAGACAATTGAATCAAAACCAAGGATGAACCATGTGAATACCTGGCATGGTTGAGCAAACAGTAAGTTCAAAGGTCCTTAATTGGGAATGTGCTTAAATGGTTTAAGATGAGCAGGGATATGAGAGTGGCAGAGACCAGCTCCTGCAGGTCTTGCAGGCCAAGGTGAGACTTTGGACTCGACAATAGGGTGTGGGCAGTCACTGGTGGAAAATAAGGATGGAGTGTCATAAGCAGATTCAGTTTTTATAATCACCACTCTGGCTGCTGCTGGAAATAGAGCGAAAGGGGACCAAAAGCAGCAGCAAAAACGCACTTCAAAGGGCATTGCAGTAGTTTATGTGAAAGACGAGGGGCCCTTTAAGCCTCAAATATCCCTTTCTTGTTTCAGGCCAGGTATGGCCTAGGCAGGACCTGAAGTCAGCCTTTGCGTGTTAATGTGATTTCCCTTTCAATGTACTAAGTGGGCTGGTTTTATTTGTTTTGCTTGGCTGTTTAGGAGTTCTTGTTACTCAGCAATAGCCCAGAATTTTAGAAATAATCTGTGCGCATATTCTGGCATCCTCGTGTGTATTTTCTGAAAGTAACAGTATAAGGGAAGGAGAGAATCATTATTCTTATTTCTACACCTTTGCTGAGGCTGTTTTCTGTGCCCCAAATGCCTGTTCTAGTCCTTCCAATTTTTGAAAGCCCTGATAAAATAAATGCCATCTCATTAAGGAGATCTTTTTCAATCACCCTTACCTAGTAGGGGTAACCACAGTGGTACAGTAGGTTATGTGTTTGAGTCACTAACCACGAGGTTAGCAGTTCAAACCCACCAGCTATTCCATGGGTGAAGAGGAGGCTTCTTTGCTCCCATAAAGATGTACAGCCTCAGAAACCCTAGGAAAGAGGTCTGCTCTATCCTATAGTGTTGCTATAAGTTAGGATTGACTCAGTGGAAAATTTGGATTTTCCAGTCTTCAGAGCCCAATGCCTCCACTCTGTTTTTTTGTTAAATGTATTTTTGATATGGATGTTGTTAGAAAGTATTTATTTACTTGGATGGAAACACACCGATCGAACAGTTTCTATATATACAGTGCATTGAGGACGTTTTGGAGTTGTGCAACCATTCACATTCTCCTTTCCCGAGTTATTCTACCTCCAGTTACAGAAACCCACACTCCCAAAGTTCTTATCTAATCTGTTAAGTTGCTTTTGTGAATTTGAGCCCATGTAGAGACAGTAGGGTGTTCAAATGTTGAAGGCAGACATTTTTCACTCGTTAAGCTCAACTTTAAGGGAAATGGTCTTAAGATTTAAAGATTACCTCAGAGCAAGAGTTTTAATGGTCCATCCAGCCTCCCTGGCCCCACAAAGTGAGTAATCCTGGTGAATTTGAAATGACATTCTGAACACCCCTGCTTTTTCATCAGGATTCCAGAGAATCTTGGATTAAATGTTCTGTAATGATAGCTTGTTATCAATGACCTCTTCTGGCCTCATGACAAAGGCGGTAGTTCTTCAGAGAGGGAAGTGGTCAAACCATCCACATCACCCTTCTGTTCCTAACTGCCCGTCCTTTGTCTCTTCAGGCAAGGAGAGACCGTGGATGGCCACGTGCAAGCTTTTTAGATCTCTGACACTTACCTTGGAGGTAAAACAAAATCACCGAACATGATCTTAGGCTAATGCATCACAGCCCTCTTCTGATATTTCAAGTACATGCTCTGCACCAGAGACCATTGTAGGGGCTAGAAATTCAGTATCAAGGGAGAGAGGGATTGCCCCTACTTCCAAAGAATTTGCTTTCTTATAACAATACTGATGATGAATGAATAAACAATAAGTAAAATGATATCAAACTGTCACCAGTGGAATGTCCAGAAATGAGGAGTTTATCATAACAAGAAGTGCTTATAAGAATACTTGGGAAATAAAAAAGAATACTGGGGATAGAAAGATCAGAAAGGTCAAGTCTGCCCAGGTTTCTTATCTACTTAATGGCGATGAGAACCACAGGGTTGCATCAAAATGAGAAAATCCTTGCACATCGTACACCCTTGATAATTGTTAGGAGGAAAAGAGTAAAAGAGGAAGAACACAAGTACTACTGAAGCAAAGAAGAAGGAAAGAGAAGAGGAAAGAAAGAAATTTGTTAAATTGATGCCAAAGGTATTTAAGCGAGGACATATTGTGAAGCAAATGCCTTCTATTTCTGCCTCGACAAAATGTGCTCCTGTCGCAGAGTGACAATGGGATGCAGAACGTGCACCTGTGCAGGGGCTGGGGAACAGGTTTTCGGTGTGTCCCCACAGAAGGGGTCCTCCTACATACCATAGGGCACACAGACCACCCCCGGTGGTGGGATGCCCAAGGGTAATGCTGAGTTGGATGGAAAGTTTCAAATATTGTTCTCTATTCCATGGGGGAAATGGTGGGCATGGAGATCATCGTTTCCTCTAACAACAATTCCAGTTTCCAATTAATATTCTAGAAAGAGAGAACAGACAGAGGCCTCTGGGGAAACTGTCACTACTTGGTGGCATTTGTTAAAATTAGCTGATGGGCAGCTTTCTTTTTCCTAGCAGAGAGGGTAAGAAGCTCACATCCACATTCATCCATCTGATTCTCCACTGCCCCCGCCCCTCCCAGTCATGTTCCTTGACTGAATAAAATGTGACTTTCCTCCAAAGTAATTGATGTTCTGTCTCATTCTCTGAAGCAGCACTGGCTAGCAGAGGAGGCACTGTCTCATCTTCCTTGTTATTGTCTCTAATGAAATATTCCCTGGTTGATGACTTTAAAAAAGGAGGGGACTGTAGATGGCGCCTTGGTGTATGTTGTGCTTACCCAGCAGACCCCTAGTGGTGGTAACTCAGCGTTCGTAAGATAAATAAGGAAAAGAGGGTGTGGATGGGAGGGAGAAACTAGAGTTATTGTCACATACTCACTTACCTAACATCTAACTATCCACTTACTATAACAATCTACCCATCGACTCTTAAAACAAAAAAGCTATACTCTTTCATCTATTTAATCATTACTCATCCCCCCCACTTTATCTGTCAAGGTTCTAGGGGCAGAGCAACAATAGTACTGAGTTGCCACTGATTTCAGTCCTACTCTGGCAAGTCTCTGTGTGTTAGAGCAAATCAGTGCACCCTAGATTATTCAGAAGAACATCACTAAGACTTTCCTTAAAGGTGAATCTGTTTTTCTCAACTCTTTAACTCACCCCCAAATAATCATTGGTATGATCAAGCAAACAAAAAGGGGCAAGGTATTGGAATGATACCAAGTCAGTTGACAGACTACAAAAGCTATAGTGAAGGTAGGTATAAGAAACGCAAACTCTCTGTCATCAAGTGGATTCGGACTCACTACAGAGGAGAACTGCCCTTGTTGGTTTCTGAGAACATCACTCTTTATGGGAACAGAATGCCTCAATCTTTTTCTGCAGAGCATCCTGGTGGTTTGAACCTACTCACCCGGTGTTTCACAGTCCAGTGTGCAACACACTCTGCCACCTGAAGGCAGGTGTAGCTATAGAAACACAACAAAATAAAAGGCACCAAGTGAACAAAATCCAGGACGGTTTCAGGGATGTCAGGAATTAGCCCCTGTGATCTTATTGTGGCACCTGTTATGAGGAGCCTGAGAGCCAGTTGAAAGAATCTGATTGGTCAGTGTACTAGTTGTCTAGTGCTGCTATAAGAAGAATATCACAAATGGATACTGTTAACAATCAGAAACACATTTTCCTGAGAATTTAGAATGCTAGAAATCTAAATTCAAGGTGTTGGCTCCAGTGAAAGGCTTTCTCTATCAGTTCTGACGGATTCAAACCTCCTGAACTGCTCTTGGGAGAGCGTCATGCAACTTTCTCCTAGGTGATTTCACATGACTAGGTATCTCCTCCTATGTTTAAGTTTCTTGTTTAATCTTTTTGATGTTGCAAAAGAGACCGGTTCAAGACACATGCTACATAAATCTTGCTTCATTAATGTGAGATAGTCAACCCATTCCCAAGTGCAATTATAACAAGCATAGAGGTTAGGGGTTACAGCATATATTCTGTGGGGGCACAATTCAAACCATTACAGGTATTCAATATTTGCTCTTTTGTTATTTACTTATTTCACTGAGCTTAGTGTCTTCAAGCTCCATCTATTTTATAGTATCCACTTCTACTAGCTGAGTAGTACTCCATTGTATGTATGTACCAAATTTTGTTAATCCACTTTTTATACATATTTGGTTATTTTTCACCCTTGGGTTATTGTGTGTACTGCTGTTCTGAGCAATTTTCACTGACTCTCTATTTTTTAAACAGTTTTATTGCAATTAATCCACATATATCACAATTCAATAGTTCAATCATATCAAGAGGAGTTGTACAATCATTATCAAAATCAAAATTAAAACATCATCTCCTACTGAAACCTGAAGGAAGGCGGAACATGATAGTGGGACAAGACAAAAGTAAATGGAAACAGGGGAAAGAATTAGGAGGCAAAAGACATTTATAGAGGTCTAAATACAGGCATGCACACATATAGATATGTTTATATATAGTAATATGGAAATGGATATAGGTACATTATCTAGGTAATATGTTAAGTATTAAGGTAGCAGACAGACATTGGGCCTCTACTTAAGTACTTCCTCAATGCAAGAACACTTTGTTCTAATAACGTGGCATTTTGTGATGCTCACCTTCCCGATGCAATCACTGAAGACAAAGCGGGTGCATAAGCAAATGTGATAAAGAAAGCTGATGGTACCTGGCTATCAAAAGATATAGAGTCTGGGTTTTTAAAGGCTTGAAGATAAACAAGTAGCTATCTAGCTGAGAAGCAAGAAGCCCACATGGAAGAAGCATACCAGCCTGTGTGATCATAAGGAGTTGATGAGATCAGGTATCAGGCATCAAAGAACCAGAACAAAATATCATATCATTGTGAATGAGGGGGAGTTCAGATTGGGGACTCAAGACTCATCTGTAGACAATTGTACATCCATTAAGAATGATCACAGGAAGAGATGAGCCAGTCAGGGTGCAGTATAGCATCAATGAAACATACCACATTCCTCTAGTTCTTGAATGCTTCCTCCCCCACCCCCCAGTACCATGACCCCAATTCTAACTTACAAATCTGGCTAGACCAGAGCATGTACACTGGTATAGGTAAGAGCTCAAAACACAGGGAATCCAGGACAGATAAACCCCTCAGGACCAATAATGAGAGTAGCAATACCAGGAGAGTAAGGGGAAGGTGGTGGGGGATAAAAGGGGAACCAACCACAATGATCTATATATAACCCCTCCCACGGGGGATGGGCAACAGAAAAATGGATGAAGGGAGACAGCGGGTAGTGTAAGACATGAAAAAAATGTAAAAGTTATCAAGGATTCATGAGGGAGGGGGGTGGGAGAGGGGGTGAAATGAGCTGGCACCAAGGGCTCAAGTAGAAAGACAATATTTTGAAAATGATGATGGAAACATATGTACACATGTGTTTGACACAGTGGATGTATGTATAGATTGTGATAAAAGCTATACAAGCCTCCAATAAAATGATTTAAAACAACCACAACCATTTTCTCCACCTTCCTGTGCTTAAACCACTGTTAAAGTGAGGTGTGTAATCACCATCAGTTCTAGTGTGTGCTTCTGCCCTCCTCCACATACATTGTGTACACCCCCAGCCTGCTCCTGACTCTTTATTTTATCAAGCATGATGTCCTTTTCCAGGGACTGGGAACTCTTGCCAAGATGTCCAGGATATGTGAGACAAAGTCTCACCATCCTAGATTCTAAATAGAGTTCTGGCTGTGTTTCTTCTCAGACAGATTTGTTTGCTCTTTTAGCAATCTACTGCACTTTCACTATTCTTCACTGACATCGTGACCCAAATGCATCGATTCTTCTTCAGTCTTCTTTATTCATTGGTCAACTTTCACATGCATACAAGACAATAGAGAAAGGCATTTCGCAAGCTATCACTCTGAGGGCTAAGATATACCTAACCCCCGCAATGGAATTTTGGTGTACTGTACTTGAAATATAAGTGTGCTAATTTATTTTAGTGAGTTATTGTGAGTCTGTCAATGAATTGCACACCCGTAAAAAGTTTACTTGGCAAAAGTTGCATGATAGAGTTACTTAAAAACAAAACAAAACATAACAAAACAATAGTTTGACTTAACTAGCTGCTGAGGCTGCTTATATACAACCATAGGATTTGGTTCTTAGGTTTAAAAGATTGGGGTCATGATTTCATGGGACATTCCAATTAATTGGCCTACAAACATGTTCAGTGTTTAGTTCCCTAAGTAGATTCTTGGTGGGTTTAAAAAGCTCACAAACAGACATCCAAAGCATAACAACTGGTCCTATTCTTCTGGAGCAAAGAAGGAGAATCAGGAATAAGGTTATTGGTAATGCCATTGCATAGGTTCCAGCACACAGAGACCCTACGTTCCATAGAATGAACCACTACACCATCTTCTCAGTCACTGTGTCTTGGAGCCCAGTGTTTCAGCCACTATGTCAATCCATCTTGTTGAGGATCTTACTTTTTCTTGATGATCCCCTATTTTAATGAGCACAATGCCCTTCCCCAGGAACTGAGCTCTCCTGATAGCCTGTCCAAATCACGGGAGACAAATTCTTGACAGCCTCACTTCTAAAGAACATTCTAACTGTACTTCTTTCAAGACAGATTTGCTTTCTCTTCTTTCAGTCCGTAGTATGTTCAATATCATTCACCAGCACCATAATTCTAACACACCGCTCTCCTGTAGCCATTTTTATCCATTGTACAGGACACATACTCACATGAGTTGGTGGAGAGCACCATGGATTGCTACAGGCAACTAATCTTTGACAAAGGACGTAGAAGTATCCAATGCGAGAAAGACGGGATAAACTGGATTTCCATATGCAGAAGAATGAAACAAGACCCATACCATTCCCCATACGCAAAAATGAACACGAGGTGGATTAAAGACCTAAATGTAAACCCCAGTGATCTCAGAATCATCAAGGAAAAGGCTGGAGCAAACTTAACATCCCTATTGCTGGGCACACATAGACTACTGAGCATAACAGAGAAGGCACACACAGCAGAAGACAAGATAGAAGACGGGACATGCTGAAATTTCATCACTGATGCACATTAAAATACTTCATCAGGGAGTGAGACGAGAACCCACAGATTAAGGGGAAATTTTTTACCAATGACACATTGGATAAAGGACTAATTACCAAAATATACAGAACTCCACAACAGTTCAATAATTGTATCAGCCCCAATAAATTGTTAAAAAAAAAAAAAAGAAAATAACAAAAGATCCAATTAAGAAATGGGGAAAAACATGAACAGATAATTCACAAAAATGAAGTACTAAGACACACGTGAAAAAAATTCTCATGATCACTATCCATCAGGGAGATGTAAACAATTGAGTTATTCAATTGTGTGATATGTAACTTGTGTGCCAATAAAAATGTTGCAAAGATGATAGAAGACAATGAAACCACAATGAGTTACCACTGTACACGCACAATGCTAACCCAAATAATAATAATAAAAACAAACAGAAAACAACAAATGCTGAAGGGGATATGGAGAGACTGGAACTCCTATGCAGTGTTGATAGACTTGTAAATGCAGACAGCAGCTGTGGAAAATGATAGGTTGATGCTTAAAACAACTGGACCTGTGGAAGTGGTGGTCATTGGACCTTTGGGGGAACCCCTGGCTTAGTGGGTGTTCAATGGAAAAGGACCCAGAATCACCATATACTTAGTGCCTTGATACCCCCCTCGCAGTGACATGAAAGGCTTTGGTCTGTTAGGCAGGGATCTGAACTGGGAAGAATTGACCCAGAAAGTTTCCTCTTGGCACCAATCCCCATGCTTAGGGTATAAAGAGCTCAATCAAATTGGGAGATCTGTGTGCATCAATATCTCATAGCTGGGAGCTCACGGTGCAACTGTATTTGCATAGTCTCCTCAGACCAACAGTGTCTGCAGTGCTGTGTCGTTGGAAAATTTGATGATGTAACCAGTGAAAGCACCCTATACCCTAGGGGCATGATTGACCCTAGGGGCATGATTTTCTGTTTCTGTGGGGTTTTGTTTTCCTGCCTTTAGTTTGTTTTGCTTGTTTTTGTTGTTGTCTGCTAGTTGGTTTGTTGCTGTTGTTGGGGTAGTTGGTCTTACAGTGTTTTGATTTGTTGTAATACGACCGCCACAGTAAACCTGAGTTGTGCATATCCCAGGGACAAGCAGATGGATCCTGGGCCCCCACTTAACTCTAACCCCAACCCAAGAACAGTTAGTTCTGATAACATGCTCAATGCTCACCTTCATGAAATTGTCACTGAAGATAAGGTGCTATAGCAGAGTGTGGTGAAGAAAGTAGGTGGTGCCCTCTATCAATTTGAAGAGTACCTGGGGCCTTAAAGACTTGTTTTCAAACAAGCAACCATCTAAGTAAAGAGTCTACTAAGTCCACATGGAAGAAACACACCAGCTTGTGTGATCCAAAGATGACAATAACGAAACTCAAATAGGACAAAGAAAAACGTGCCAGAGCCTAAATTGAGAACATCTAATATATAGAAGGCTATGGAGGACAGCGAGAGCCCCAAACCAATTTGCAGAGTGTCTGGTGAGATTAAGCCACTGGAAGATGCCCTCTAGTCACAGCCAAAGGTCTCAAATGACCTGCTTTACTATCAGATTGAGATCATTGTAATTGTGATTATACTGGCTTGAACTTGATACTTGGTCAGTTGACCTCCCTCTTGACCCAACCTGAAATTATTCAAGGCACAAGTATTTCTTGCTTTTCCATGACAAAAAGTTCTTCCCTGGCCTTTTAAATACTGAGGATTTTTTTTCTTTCTTCCTCACTATTTGTATTTTATTTTTATACTATTATTTTATCCTTACCCCTTCCTTTTGTTTCTGTTTTTTAGAATTTCTGTTGGGTTTCCCACTTTATGAAGCACAGAAGGAGTAGATGCATAGAGATAATAAATGAGGCAAGGGTTTATAGAAGTGTCGGGGGGAGTGGGAGTTAGGGAGGGGGAAAGGGACAGACAATGTGTGTAGGATGGGGGAGGCAGCACTGGAACTGATAGTGATTGTACAATACATTTTGAAAGCGATTTAACCATGAAAAAAAGTTCTAAAATTGATTGAGGGTAATGATTTTACACTGATTGTGTAATGATTGTGTAATTCTTCATATGATTGAACTATTGAATTGTATGATATGTGGTTTATGGGCCAATAACACTGAAAAGAAGAAGAAGAAGAAGAAGAAGAAGAAGAAGAAGAAGAAGAAGAAGAAGAAGAAGAAGAAGAAGAAGAAGAAGAAGAAGTAGTAGTAGTAGTAGTAGTAGTAGTAGTAGTAGTAGTAGTAGTAGTAGTAGTAGTAGTAGTAGTAGTAGTAGAAGGAGAAAATACCATGGCTTGGACCAGGAAAATCTTGGTCCTGAAAGTGACGTCTTAGCTTTTTTTATAATTAAAGTGGTCTTTTAAAACAGACTTGTGGAGTAAAATACCCCATTTGATTTTTTGATTACTGTTTTAATGGACATTGATTGTGAACCCACGTAAAATGAAATCTTGGACCATTTTCATATTTTATCTGTTGGGATTGAGCTATGCGTTGAAGGAGAGAGTGAAACGTGCAGCTAACTGCCTCCATGAGCAACTGCCCTCCTTTGCTGAGAGCAGAAGGACGGGATGGGGCCTGGTTTCCAGGACTGGACATTGTGATCAAAGGTCCCATAGAAGAATCCTGGTCCAAATCAGGGGCATGCAGCAAAGAATTTCAAAATCTCACAGACTCTAGACTATTGCCTTGAAATAATCTTTCAAAATGTATACCAAAATATCCATCCCCCAAATCTTAAAAGCATGCAATAATTTAGCTTAACTAGCAAAAAAAAAAAAAAAAAAAAACCAAAAAGTCTTCCTTGAGCCTTATGCTCTTTTAAGAGTTCTGGATAAGTAAAGGACATTGAAAAAGAGGAAGACCCTGAAGGAGATGGGAGGATTGACCCAGGGGCTTCAACAGAGGGCTCATGCGGGAATGGTGGTGCAGATGGTGCAGGAGCAGGCAGGGTTTCATGTCGTGCACAAAGACGCCATGGGTGGGCACCGACTGAATGACACCTAACAACTGGCATCAAGAGCGTATGGGATCCAATGGGCAAAAGTAAACGTCTAGAAAATAATCACGATGACACATGCACAAATGTGCTTGATACAATTGATGTAGGGATTCTTATAAGAGCTGGAAGAGCTTGCAATAAATTGATCTTTTAATTAAAAAAACGTTAAAGAACTTATTCACTGAACAATTCATGAATGCTGACTGTGCTGGGAGTTCTGGTGAAGTAGAGCGCTTGGTTGCTAAGTGCAAGGTAAGTAGTTCAAACCCACCAGGTGCTTCCTGGGAAAAAAGATGAAAATCTCTACTCCCAGAGAGAGTTACAGTTTTAGAAACCCAAGGGGCAGCTCTACGTTGTCCTATAAGGTCACTATGAGTTGGAATTAACTCAATGGCAGTGCGTTTTTGTCCTTCGCTCTTTGTTTTGTGACTGTGGCAGACACTGTACGAGGTAGGTGCTAGTGCTCCAGAGTTGAGAGGCTCGGCCCTTGTGTACGTACAGCTCATTTTAAGCCGCCCCATCCTCAGCCACAAGTCAAGAAGATGTTTCAAGAGAAAGATCTCTCTCCCTTCTGTGACCCACCATGCCCAGGGCCCTAGTCACAGTGCCGACTCTCTCAATGAAAATATATTAGATTCTTGACTGATAGCAACATCTTGAGCTTCATTTGAGGTCTTTATTTCACGTTAAGTAGACAAATCCCCAAATATATACTCTATGACCTTGAGCACAGCCACTTGCCACTTGCTTGAGTTGAGCTTATAAAAAAAGAAAAGGTAGGCTGATTGATTCTTTATCTTAATTACAAATCTTTTTATGATTTTCTATGCCTATAATATTATATTATGTACCTGAAATGTCTGCGTACAAGTACCTCTCGATGGTGATTGAACATTCAACACTGAGCTCAGAGGAGCGACAAATGGCCTCATTATTCCTTATAGCATCTTGGAGAGGCAGCTTAGAGACTGACATCATTTTCTGTGCTTTGTAAGGGAAGAAATGGATGCCTTGGCAGGTCAGTGAGAGGCTGAGTTCACAGGCTGAGAACCCAGGCCCATGGCATGATATATAGAGAAAGGTCCTCAGAGAACGCCAAGCTTAGGCCCCTCTTTACAGATCCTGAGAAACAAATCCCTAGGGTGAGAAGATAACTCCAGGTCCACAGTGAGTTAGCAGAAAACTTAGACTGGAAACTTCTTTTCTTTCCTGGTTATCAGTGATTAAATCTTACTGCATGCTGACCATCGATGCAACCAAACAAAGCCAAAACTCATTGCTACTGAGTTGATTCCAATTCATAATAATTTGGGTTCCTTCAAAATAAACATCTTGCCAAAAACGATGTTTGCTTCATTTTCCTACACCTCTGCTCTCTGTACCTATTTTTAACCTTGCGTGTGCCTGCACTTCACCAAACCCCGAGGTTCCCAGGGGTTTCTGACTAGTCCAGCTCCCAGGGTCAAGGAAAGACATAGATCAACTAATTTACACTGATGTGTGAATGACTCAACATTTCAAACCCCCTCCACATCCCACCCCCTTGTTTCTTCAGAGGAGAGTCTTTGTGGCATCTTTACCAGTTGCTTATCAAGACTCTGCTTGCATCTTTCTAAGAAGGGGAATTCACTACCTCTGAAGTCAGCCCATTGTACTGATGGGCAAATGTTTCCTTTTGAAAAACTGGAAAGCTGAGGTTTGCTACCTGTACCTTTGATCTATTGGCCTGGCCCTCCAGAGACCCATGGTTTAGGTCAGCTAACTAATCTACATGGAAACTTTTAAAGATATTTGAGGACAGATGTCAAACTAGCTTTCTTGTTTTCAGACAAAATATTCCAAGTTCTTCCCATTAAATGAGTTTCTGTATTCTCAAACTCAAACCTCATGGCCATCACATCAATGCTGACGCATAGTGCCCGCTGTGGATTTCCAAGACTGCAACTATTTACAGGAGTAGAAGGCCCAGTTTGTCTCCTGTGGAGCTACTGGTAGTTTGGAACTGCCGACAATGAGGATCTCATCCCAAGGATTAACCACTACACTACATCCTACAGTTTCTGTCTTAATCTAATCCAACTAATTTGTCAATTCACTCCAGCCTCTCAACATTCCTCTCACAATATGACCTCGAGAGCTAATCTACAACTCTAGGTGAGGCATGTCTATGCTTTCATCTCCTTTCCTCTGGTTCTTATGCCTATATTATTACGACTCAATGGATGTTGCAATGGTTAATGATCTTGGTTACTAACCAAAAGGATAACAGTTCAAGTCTACCCAATGGTACTTCAAAATAAAATCCTGATGATCTACTTCTGAAAAACCAGCTATTGGAACCCCTATGGTGCACTGCTCGGCTGTGACCCACAGGGGGCTCTCATGAGTCAGAATCCAGATGGCAGTAAGCAGTTTGATATTTTAATGCCTACTTAGTTTTTTTCACCCGTGTAGCCAGAATGCTTCCTAGAGGCATGGATGACAAGACTTTGTCGCATGCATTTTGGAAACGTTATCAGGAGAGACCAGTTCATGGAGGACATCATACTTGGTGAAATGGAGGGGCAGCAACAAAAGAGGAAGGCCCTCACTGAGATGAGTTGGCACAGTGGCTGGGCCAGTGGGCTCAAACAACAATTTCAAGAAGGGTGCAGGGCCAGGCGCTGTTTTATTAGCACTTAGCAATAATGCACCCATAATGAAATAATTATTCACAATAGCTATCAGCTCCTTTTCACAAGGTTTGTTACAAAACGACACTTTTCCACTTGAGTAAAAGATCATCCTCTGCCCCCCTCCGGAGTATTTGTTTCCTACAGATCTCTACATATAAGGTTTAGATACTTTTATAAGCCAAGGAGTGACTTTCTAATGTCAGGTACCCAGACCCTGATAACCCGTGGAGGAGCGGTGACTTGGGACAAGAGCAGTCCTTTTGTACTTTCTTCTATTTCTTCCTGCTTCTAGTTCTTCCCGGTCACCAGAGGAATTATAGGAAAGTTCATAGCTTTTCTATTCACGTCTTCTGCTCAAACACAGCAAAACTGATTCAAAATATATAATTAGCCATAAATCCATGTAACTGTCTCCCTAGTGGCCTCAAGTTCTGCATCGCTCCCGGTCATGGATTTTTATGGATATTTCTTCAACACTGGAAGATGGCATTTCCTTGCTAATGATTGCCTAACATTTAATAAACACAGCCCAAGAGTTTTACAACCCGTTAACTTGCAAGTGGCAGTAATTAACCAAAAATGATAAATAATTAAGGTCTAATTACATGGTATCAGTCATTTCATTTTCCTGCCTGTGGTTGTAAGTAGTTTTGAACTATGGAACAGAGTTCTCGCTCCATCCCTCTGTCATTGTCTGCGTAGGGCTTTGGGGAGCAATGAAGTTCCACAGGGTTTTATGTTTGTTTGCTTGTTTATGTGGGTTTTGTTGGGGGGTGGGAGGTAAAGGGAAGGGGAGGGTGGGAGGAAAACAGGCTTTTTAGATCAGCAATTAGACTGTTTCCTTCTCCAAAACACATTCCCATGGAATTGGTTGTGTGCTCCGGGCTTGGAACAAGCGCAAATGACCATTTATGAGACTCCTGGCTTTAGACGGACACTGATGAAGGCGAGGGCTATTGGGAAAATACAGTTGTGTCACGGAGAACAAAGAGTGGGCAATGAGAAGCAGCCTAGCTGACCTTTTCTACAACCGATAGTAGCACTGCCAGCAAGTTACCTGGCCTGTCTGGACCTTTTAGTATACACACGTGTGCATGAATGCGCTTGTATGTATTTGAAATAAGATGATTTGGGGGGCTTGTGAATAGAAAAGGCTGGAAAATAAATATTTTATGTGGCTGGATATAGGGGCTCAAAGAACACAATTGATATCTTTCTTTTCTCTTTCTCCCTCAAGTATGCTAATTTTGTGTTGACCCTAGTCACAGATTAATAATCTTTTACCTTCTGCTTCCAATACATTCTGGGACTACATTTTTTAGGTTCATGTCAAAAATGGAAGAGGAACCTAGATTGGTTTTCTCAGAAACAATAATAGTGATGGTGATGATGATGATGGTGGTGATGATGATGATGGTGGTGGTGGTGGTGATGGTGGTGATGATGGTGGTGATGATGATGATGGTGATGATGATGGTGGTGATGATGATGATGATGGTGATGATAATGATGATGATGATAACGATGATGATGATGGTGGTGGTGGTGATGGTGATGATGATGATGGTGATTATGATGATGATGGTGATGCTGAAGATGATGGTGATGGTGGTGATGGTGATGGTGATGATGATGGTGGTGATGGTGATGGTGATGATGATGGTGGTGGTGATGGTGATGGTGGTGATTATGATGATGATGGTGATGGTGAAGATGATGGTGATGATAATGATGATGATGATAATGGTGGTGGTCGTGGTGGTGGTGGTAGTGGTGGTGGTGGTATTGCCGGCTGTCCTGGGACCCCAAGTAGTGCCCATACTTAGGTGGTCACTAGGTACGTTGTCCACTGACTCACATAAAAAGAAGGAATAGTACTGGGATGTGTGGGAACCTTCTTTGTCGTGGATTTTTTGTCCTCCAGGGGAATATTTGGACTTCACTGTGTATAGAAAAAGCATTGGAGTTTTGTTTCTGATAAGGAGTTGCTGAATATTAGGCTGGGAAGAAGCCAAACAACAAGGACATGCAACTTGAGGACCCCTGTCATCACCAGGGTGAAGGAAGAGAAAATAACTCAGATGCAGCCCCTGACAATGATGCTGCAGTCTTCTGGGACAGGTGAGAGAACATTGGAATTTAGGTCCAGAGAGAGCAAATTTGGGTAGCCCCGAGTCTGTTCCCCAATGCCTACCTCTGCCATGTTCTAGACCAAACTTGAGGTTAGGTGGAAGAATTTGGAAAGGTGAGAGCAGGCCTCCAGAGAAGAAGGCAGGCCATTCCTCTATCCATTCATCACCCCGTGGTCCTGTGTCCAGGACGTGAAAGGCTTGGTTGCCTATTATGCGTTAGGGGTTACATGGGATCGTGATACGTGAAGTAAACAGCACTTGTTGATGAGTTCCTATGAGGACTGTAGGTCAGCTCCAGAAACATGCTTACCAAGAAGCTGGGAAAACCCACTGCAGAGATGTCCTCTGTTTCTTCTATAAAACAATCACTGTCTCAAACCAACCACAAAGACTAGAGTTTAAAGTTGTATGGCTAGAACTGGTACAGAGATTTCCAGACAGTTCTGGGAATCTGGACCTAACTTTCTTATGAAGTTGCTGGGTGACCTTTGGTGGGCTGGTAGCCCTCTATGGTACAGTAATTGTTAAGTGAGAGTAGAGCTTGTTGTTCCTACCTACCAGGAAGCTAATTAATAACTCAGCCTGGCAGGAAAAAAAAAAGAAAGAAAACTTCCCCACCCACACCCCTGCTCCCTCACTCTGCTACTGTCAGCCTGCGCCTTTCCCCAGGGGAGTGGGGTTGACAGATGGTGGAGAGAAACATGGAGCAAGGGGGGGCTTCATCTATTTTTGGTTCCCATTTTCAAGTTCTTCAGGGAGCTTCAGGAAGAGACGGTCTCTGCTTTGCTTTCTACATGCTCTGATTGCACACTATTGCCAGGACAATATTTTCCCCAAGGGCTGGTAATGTATGAGCACACAGAGACACACAACATTTCCCCCTGCAATAGAATATGTTGGTTTTAACTATCATTTCATTGAAATGAAAATCTCTCACCATGTCAGCCTGGCCCTTTTAATTATTACCGTGTTAGTTACTCTCTAAGTATTCGAGTCTCTGTCCGCAAGGGGTTTTCCATTGAATGGGAAGAGGCTAACAAGTAAAATGTGATCACAATGTCAGGATACCACCTTCAGATTGTGACCAGGAAACTTCTCCCTCCAGAAAGCCTTTCCTGACTTATGTCTAATTTATCCTGTTGCTCCCATAGCTCATTCCTTGTCCTACACTGTTGCCGATCACACCATATAGCATTTGTGAATTACAACCTCTGGTGGCCAATTACAAGCTCTATAATTGCAGAGCCTCTCTATATTTTGTCATTCTGGAACATGAGCACCTGACCTCACAGAATCCCTGCCACATGATGGGTCCAAGTAGAAGCTGTCCTATGAGCTTTCTTGTGAAATAAACGGTCTACTTCTTTGCTTTCTCAACAGCTTCATTCACATTCATTGACTGTGCTTCATTCAAGCAAGTCCAAACTTCCTGCCACGGAGTCGATACCAACCCATAATGACAGAGTTGAATGGCCCCCTTTGGGTTTATGAAACTTTACATCTTTCTGGGTGCAGCCAGTCTCGTTTATCTTTCATGGAGTCACTGGTGAATTCAAATTGCTGACTCTGTGGTTGTGTTAGTCTGGGTACTTTAGAGAAACAAATTCACAGAAACTCATGTATAAGAGAGAGTTTTACATAAAGGGTAAGTGCACATCAAGAAAGCATCCCAACCCAGTGCTGCCCAAACCCACAAGTCCACCATTAACCCATATGTCCAACACCAATCTACAAAGTCCTCCTCCATCTCACAAAATATACACTATGAAGCCGACTGCAGGAGGAAAGCTGAATCAGTGAACGTGTAAGCATCTCAGCACTGGCAAGTGTCTCCACATGGCTGCTACAGCATCCAGGGCTGTATCAGGGCAGGTCCATGTTGCTTCTCCTTGGGATGTCTTACAGGAAGTGAGCCTTGTCAGTTGAAGCAGGGAACTGGCGAAGGCACCTGCACCCTAGTCCGACCATCACAAAGCAAGAGACCTAAGAACTAGAAAACAAGGCTCACCGAGCCATTTATCCCAACGCCATTCAATTAGCCCCACATGTGTTTATCAGCCAGGTTAGGACAATAAATTAACTCGGTGGTTTACAGTTCAGTGCAGACCCTCTAAGCTGCTGGAGCTTCTTTTTTCAAGTCCTTTCACATTAAGACAATTTCTGCCTCTTAAATGAGTGTTCATCTCATCCAACAGAAACTTTTAATTTGCTTGTGGGAAATCCTTCCATGATTATTTCCTTTCAGATAAATAACCCTAATGGTGTAAAAAAAATTAGTTAAAAAAGAAGAGTAAAATTATTGCCTCCATCCGTTTTCACAGGAATTGGCATTTTGCAAAACAGCCCCTCATCTGTTTTCTTATTTAAGCATCCAATCTGGTTTCAAGGTAGACCATCTTCCCATCAGAGGAACTGATACTTCTTGGCCCAGGCTCCCAGTCCAACTCAATTGCCTTCACATCGGCAGCAGCCTTCCCTACACACGTCTCCACCCCGTTATACCTTGATGTTGGTCAATTAAATATTAATGCCAAGATTCATTATTTGTCCATTAAATATTTATCAGCTTGTGAACCCATATCAGATGATGTGTATTTCTGTCGCTAGGAATAGTCATATAATTAAATCTGAAAACCATGGGTTTCTAGGCAGCCTTACTATTTTCTACCTTTCCTGTTCCCTAGAGGTCTGGAACCGCTTTTTGCTATCTTTCCTCATGATTCATTTCTGCCAAGTGATTCCTGGAGTCTGTGGATTGGTCCCCACCCAAAGCAGATTGTTTTTCTTTCCCAAAGTGAAGTTTGGGAAGAAGCTATTGACCTGAGGCACAGTCCCTGGCATTTCCTAGAGAAAAAATTAAGGTTGAGGAGCAAGACCCAGCATGGGCCAAATGATTAACAACCATTGTTTCTGACTAGGTCATTGACAGCTTGAGTCCACCCTTATGTAGCTTGGAAGAAAGACCTGCTCATTTACTTTTAAAACCCAGGCATTGGAAATCATGGTTCTACTCTGACATACATGGAGTTGTCATGAATTGGGTCTGACTCAGGCAACTGGCTTTCTCTTTGGTTGTTTTTTGTTTGTTTAAAGCTTGGCTTATGTCTGAACACACTTTTCTAAGGATATAAAAACTGAGTCCAAAGGCAGGAGAGGGTTGTTTGGAAGAAGGGCCAGGTATGGTAAACACTGATGGTCTCATTAATGGATCCAGCAGAGAAAAAGGATTCCCTCAGGGTCCCAGAGGGACCAGAGTAATGTGAGCGCATATTTCCATGTGAGGGTTTTGGTAATCAATCTTCTGATCACTTCCTTTCCCAAGTGTCACTTCATATCTTTCTGGATGACATGTGAATTACTTGATCCATATCTTCTTCCAAAAGATGTACAAGAATGAGAAATAGGGAAGTGTGCAGGGAAGTGCAGAAGACCAGGGAAGCAGGATACTGCTGGCACTCAGATGCTGCCTGAGGACCAAGGGTAAGAGAACCTAGTATTCTTCTGAACAAACTCTGTAACCTTTGGATATTGACATTCCTGGACCTCAGGCATGGGTTTTTCTTTCTTTAAAAAAATCATTTTATTGGGGCTCATACAAATCTTATCACAATCCATACATACATCCATTGTGTCAAGCACATATATACATTTGTTGCCGTCATCATTCTCAAAACACTTGCTTTCTACTTGAGCCTTAATATCAGCTGCTCATTTCACCCTCCCTCCCCACTCCCCCCACCTCATGAATCCTTCTTCATTCATAAATTATTATTATTTTGTCTGACACTATCTGACATCGCCCCCTGCCCTCTTCTCTGCTGTCCATCCCCCAGGGAGGAGGCTATGCGTAGATTCTTATAATCAGTTCCCCCTTTCTACCCAACGTTCCCTCTACTCTCTAGGCATCACCATTCTCACCACTGGTCCTGGAAGAGTCATATGCCCTGGATTCCCTGTGTTTCTAGTTGCTATCTGTACCTATGTACATCCTCTGATCTAGCCAGATTTGTAAAGCAGAATTAGGATCATCATAGTGAGGGTGAGGAAGCATTTAAGAGCTAGAGGAAAGTTATATGTTTCATCATTGCTACCCTGCACACTGAATGGCTCATCTCCTAACTGCAACCCTTTGGTAAGGGGGTGTCCAGTTGGCTACTGATGGGCTTTGAGTCTCCACTCTGCACTCACCCACATTTACAATGATATGATGTTTTGTTCCTTGATCCTTGATACCTGATCCCTTTGACAGCTTGTGGTCACACAGGCTGGTGTGTTTCTTCCATGTGGGCTTTGTTGCTTCTAAAGTAGATGGCCACTTGTTTATCTTCAATCCTTTAAGACCCCAGACACTCTAGATCGTTTGATAGCTGGGCACCATCAGCTTTCTTCACCACATTTGCTTATGCACATGTTTGTCTTCATCTATCGTATCAGGGAGGTGGGCACCCACTGATGTGATTTTTAGTTCTTTGATGTCTGATAACTGGTCCCTTCTATACCTCGTGGTCAGAGGGCTGGTGTGATTCTTCCATGTGGGCTTTGATGCTTCTCAGCTAGATGGCCGCTTATTTATCTTCAAGCCTTTAAGACCCCAGACTCTATATCTTTTCATAGCCGGGCACCGTCAGCTTTCTTCACCACATTTGCTTAAGGATTTTTCTTATGTGCTGAAAACTTGATATCTTCATAAAAATCTGAAATCATTACATCTTCATCATTATATTACTATTATTCATATTTTGTAGATGATATATCATGTGCTTAGAATTTTTGCTACGCATCTAACCTCAAGTGGCTAAACAGTTTTAAACCTTAGCACTCTGATTTCTAAAGAGTTGTGTCAGCCCAACCCTCAATCTGACTGCTGATTTATAATGGGATAATCATGCCTACTCTACAGTTGTGAGGATTATATGGAATAGAATACCCGTCAGAGGTTGAACCATAACTGAGACAAACTTCCCAGTAAATGGTAATAACCTGGAGAATACTTGATGTGCTCACGTGGAACCTACAAAAATCAAATAGTGTGAATGGAATAATTTGTTTTTGCATGGCTTAAAATCAGGAAAAATATGTATCAATGTTGCATCTTTTTACCACACTTAGGATTTAATTTTCACGTGGATCCATAATCAACATTCATGGAAGCAACAGTGAAGAAATCAAACGATGTCCTTGATTTTTATCATCTTCCTTTGACCTCAATTGTTCTACCTTAGATGACCACTCATGAACTTTTAAGACCCCAGTTGCTACTCACCAGAGTAAGATGTAGACCATTGTCTTATAGACTGTGTTATAAAAATTGATGTTGATATCTCTCAACTCTATGCTCCTAAGACCCCAGGTCCAACAATTCATTCTCTCAAGGTGTTTGCTTATGGCTAAGAAGTTTCATAACTCCCTCCACTGTACACCCCACCATATTCATATTTATATTTGCAATAAAGGTAAATATCATGGCCAAAGATTCTCTGTTAAACTTATGTATCTTCATGGGCCTGCTACTCTCCCTTCCACATGCATTCATCCTGCGTGTCTGTGCTCCTACTCATAGACCACCATTGTTGTAGGATAGTGAGTGTCGCAGCATGGACTTCTGTTGCCTTTAACCCTAGCATGCCTTTAAGTGCCTTCCCTTGCCTCCATTTTTTTTTTCACAGTCTCCCTCTTACTGATTTTTGTGTCCATCTTCATCTAAGTTCTTAAAAACTAGTTGACTTACTTGCCATGATAGTATGGTACTGTGAGTACAGTATTTTCTCTTCTTATATGATAATTCTCTTTGTTACAAGTTAACATCTCTGGTCCCCTATTTCTGTCTTGTTGGTTGTTTTTACTGTCTATATCTGGGTTGACGTTGGGATATTGTCCTGCATGTTAATCTCAGATTTGGGGTCTCTGTGTAGAGGATTCCTTTTATTATTTCTTGTAAGGTTGGTGTGGTTTTGACAAGTTCCTTTAATTTCTGCTTATATGGAAAAATTCTAATTTTGCCATCATCTTTCAGTGACCTTTTTTGCTGGGTGAATGATTCTTGGTGGGCGTTTTTTATTTCAGTGTTTTATTCATGCCATCCCATTTCATTTCTGCCTGCAGGATGTCTGCTGGGAAATCCATCTTTGTTGTGTGTTACTCCTCTTTCTCCAGCTGCTCGTGGGAACCTTTCCTCATCTTTGGTCTGGAAAGGTCCATTAGGATATATGCTGGTGATTTTCTTGTGGGGTTTGTTCACCTTCTTGAATACATATCTTTTTACCTTTCATCATGTTAGGGAAGCTGTCTTCCAACAACCTCTTAACAATGTTCTCTATGATTTTTGTTGTTTCTTCCTTTTATGGAAGATTGGTCACATTTAAGTTACTCCTCTCTATGGTGTCCCACATAATATTTGAGTCTATTTCTCTCTCATTATGATTGTTCTTTTAGTAGATTAGAGGTAGGTTATCAAGTTCACTAATTTGGCCTCAGATTGATTTAATGCTTCCAAGGCATAAACCTTAGTTCTTGTTTATTTTTGTGTCTCGAGGGCTTACCATGATGTCTGGTCTGGAAATAACTTAAGAATTTTCCCAAATGAATCGTGAAAAACACATTTTCTTCCACCTTCTGGGGAGGAAGAACTCTGATGTTGATTAGTTAGATGTAAATAGACTGATTGGCTAGTTTTTGTTTGTTTTCATTTGTCTTTAAGAGAACATTTTTTGTCACTGTGAATTTTAAAACTTAGTGTTATGATACTAACTCCTGGTTTTAATTTTCTCTTCCTAGAATATTGTGGCACAGGACATTGTCATGGCTGGGTTTGACCAACTTGTATCAATTCTTAGTTACCATTAGAAGGATTCCAGGAATGGCTTTGGCTGTTATAGGCTCTTGGCTATAATGATATAGAATGGGCTTGTGGTCTGCTTTGGCCTAAAACCTACAAAGATTAGGAAAAGAAAACTATGAGGCTCTGCTTACTAGAGTTTCTAACATTGAGGTTTTGCACTAAAGCCAGAGCTAACAGTAGTGTCACTTTGCTTCATGTTTTTTTTTCCATGTACTTTGTGATGAGGAATTAGGGAAAGCATTGGAAGATTCCTGAGTCTCTTGGTCTTCATATTAGTTAACACTACCATGAAGTATCCAAATCTCAATCCAATGTCTAACAGAAAGGTGTATATTAAAGGAATAAAGAGAAGAAGAATGACAAAAGATAGAAAAGTCAGGCATGGCTATCAAAAGATATAGCATATGGGGTGTTAAAGGCTTGAAGATAAATAAGCGACCATCTAGCTGAGAAGCATCAAAGCCCACATGGAAGAAGCACACCAGCCTATCAGACCACAAGGTGCAGAAGGGACCAGTTATCAGACATCAAAGAACTAAAAATCATATAAATGGGTGCCCAACTCCCTGATACGATCGATGAAGACAAACGTGTACATAAGCAAATGTGGTGAAGAAAGCTGATGGTGCCCAGCTATCAAAAGACAGAGTGTCTGGGGCCTTAGAGGATTGAAGATAAACAAGTGGCCATCTAGCTCAGAAGCAACAAAGCCCACATGGAAGAAACACATCAGCCTGTGTGACCATGAGCTGTTGAAGGGATCAGGTATCAAGCATCAAGGAACAAAAAAATCATATCATTGAAAATGTGGGTGAGTGCAGAGTGGAGACTCAACGCCCATTGGTAGCCAACAGGACACCCCCTTACTGAAGGGTTGTGGGGAGGAGATGAGCTATCCAGTGTGCAGGGTAGCAACGATGAAACATAACTTTCCTCTAGCTTTTAAATGCTTCCTCCCCCCCCCCCACACACACATACACACTATCATGATCCCAATTCTACCTTACAAATCTGGCTAGACCAGAGGATGCACATAGTTACAGATAGCAACTAGAAACACAGGGAATCCAGGACAGATGACTCCTTCAGGACCAGTGGTGAGAGTGGCGATGCCTGGAGGGTGGAGAGAATGTGGGGTAGAAAGGGGGAATTGATTACAAGAATCTACGTATAGCCTCCTCCCTGGGGGATGGACAGCAGAGAAGAAGGCGGGGGGAGACATTGGACAGTGTAATATATGACAAAACAATAATAATTTATGAATGATGAAGGGTTCATGGGGTAGGGGGCAGTGGGGAGGGAGGGAGAAATGAGCAGCTGATATTAAGGGCTCAAGTAGAAGGCAAATGTTTTGAGAATGATGATGGCAACAAATGTACATATGTTCTTGACACAATGGATATATGTATGGTTTGTGATAAGAAGTGTATGAGCCTCCAGTAAAGTGATTTTTCAAAAAAGATAAAGAAAAAATCTACCATTGATGTTAAAAAATATATAGAAAAGCAGAGAAAAGTAGGGGAACAGGGAGAGGGAGGACAGGCTGAGGAAGGTAGGAAAGAGGGAAAAGGGAAAGAGAGGATGGAAAGATGGCAGGAAGGAAGTAAAGAAAAGAGAAATAACAGAATGAGGCGAAGAAGGAATCAAGAAGGTATAGAGACAGAAGAAGAAGGCCATTTGTCATCAGAGAGTTAGTTGGCAGTCTGATCTATAGGAAGGATGTCTTCTGAGAGCTCTCACACAGCAAGTCAACCTGGTCTGATTTTGGAAAACATTGAAATTTGCAGCAGCAAAATAAATAAATCCTTTCTGCTCTAAGAGACAGAGCATTGGTACTCCTCTCAGAATCTAGGAGATTTTACTTCTGTTATGGAGTAGTGTTTCTTTTACAAATAATATTTTCAACATCATAGCCCTTGGCTAACATTGACTGATCCAGATATCTCATTTTCAGGTTGGCAATGCATCCTCTCCCTTGCAGAGCTAAGTGCAGTGCTATTGTATGGGGCAATGAAAAGCACACCTTCCCTGCAGAGTATGACTAATTTGTCCGCTTTGCAGGGTTAACCATGGGGCATGGGAATGCTACACTTCTCTGGAGCTTTAAATGGGCAGGAATAGTTGGTTGAGTCATGAACAACAGAGCCAAGAGGAAGAGAATTCAGGGATCTGATGCTGTACATATTGGAAAAGTTAGAGGCTGGACTTGTACTTAAGAAATTAAAATATTAATTAAAAATAGTCAGGCATGCATATAATTTAAGATAGAAAGAGGTAAGGGTCATAGTACCAATCCAAACCATAATTTGGGAAAGTAGAAGAGGAAATGGAGATTTCAGGGTTTGGGAGGGAGAGGGTAAGATTGAGGGAAAATATTAGAGAAGAAGAAGCCTGTGGAAAAATCTAGAAGAGTAAGAGGAATTTCATTAAGTGGCAGTAGATGAAGGTAACAGTATGAGCTAAGCATGAAGTTTTGAAAATGGAAAATGCATAAATGCTTCATTATGATAATTATTTGGGACATTGAATGATGCAACTTTAAGAGTAGGAATATCTATCTATCTATCTGTCTATCTATCTATCTATCTATCTATCTATCTATCTATCTATCTATCTAATCCCCACCCCCAAGGAACAACAAGATAAGTGTTTTTCTTGGGAAGTCTTTAAGTTAAATCAATCGCATCTGGAAACCAGGAGGGATATAATTCATAACACCATCTATCTAGCATACCTTGTATGCCTACCTCCTACCTTCCTACCCATCCCATTACCACCCTCATCCACTCTCTCTCCCGCATCCACCGAGTCCATTTGAATTCACAGTGTCCCTATAAGACAGAGTTGAACAGTCCCTTAGGTTTTCTGAGATATTTAAATCTTGAGAGGAGGAGGCAGCTTCATCTTCAGCTTCATCTTTCTCTCTCAGTGCAACTAAAGGCTTTGAACTGCTGACTTTGCAGTTAGCACTTCAGTGCATGACCCACCATGCACAGGGAGGCAGAGTATTGGAAGAAAAAGCAGGTAGCTATGGTGTGGCATAAATAGTGGTAGTTTTAGAAGATTTATACTTAAATCCTAGTTTATTTTAACTTCTCTAGATTCACTTTTCTCAGTAAAAATTAATTTGGGGGATTATTTTGACAATACTGATGTATATTAACTGACAAAACCTAGAAAACTATACGTAATTAATACATCTTTGTGTAGTTACAGTCTACATATCAGATTCTTGAAACTTTCGCATCAAGTTTGTCCACATGAATAAGAGTCAGACAAGAATGGATGGAATTCAGTTCATTCTATGCGTTCTCAGCAAGATGTATGTGAATATTAAGTCTGACTGTTTAGAAACTCAAGATGAGAACGTCACTGGAAAGAGGATAGGGTTTATGGAGACAACTCCAGGGGGAAATGTGCTTGGAAAATCCCCGAGATAAGCCTACATTGCCAAGACTGAGCAGTCCCGCTCCATAGGCTATAATCAAATGTAAACAGACAGGCCCATGGCTTCACAACACACACATCTGGACGCTGTTAGCATTCCTTCAGATGTCTTTGTGAATGACTCCATTTGATTCCCTTTTCAGGTCCAGGCATAAGACCTATTAGCTTTTAACCAACAAAGACCCAAATGAGTCTTTCCTTAATTAGTGTAATGAGGCTTTTGGCTCCTACTTCATGACAAGTAAATGAATTTGCCCTTTGGGTGACAAATCCTTCAGGGAATGATTCAAAGACTTCTGTAACAATATCTCAAAAGTACTAGGTCATTAAAAACAGTTGTCCAACTATGAAATTAGTTATTGATTAATATTCCAACAAGAGGATCATTATGTTATGAAAGAAAGAAAAGTAACATTTATGTTCTTGACCACCTTTTATTGGGAGCCTTGAAGAGGGAATTATGACTTCATGGCAAATACAGAGATAATTTACATAATGGCATACATTTGAGAGGTCTACCTGGTATCTCAGGCTGAGTAGTCTGATCATGTGGACCCTCTGAGGGGTATATGCACATAAACACATGTGTGTGTGTGTGTGTGTGTGTGCATGTGAAATTCCTTAGTCCTGTTTTGTCATATTCCAGAGTCAGTTCTTGGTATTTGTTTAAAACAAAACAAGCCAACTGCCATCAAGTCGATACTGACTCATAGCGACCCTATAGGACAGGGGAGAACTGCCCCTATGTGTCTCCATAACTATAACTCTTTATGGGAGGAGAAAGCCCTGTCTTTCTTACATGGAGCACCTGGTGGTTTCAAACTGTGAACCTTGGGTTAGCAGCCCAATGCATGATCACAACAGCATATTTGTTTAGGATCAAATTATTTTTGAACTGGCGATTCTTTGGCATTCTTTTAATCACCAATATAAAATAGGCATCTCTGCCTCTAGGACATTCTAAAGCATGCTTTAGTTTTTCTAAGTGTTTCCACAAGGTCTACATTTCAGCACAGTATCTGGGATGAGAAACATGGCTTCGTATGGACCTCCGTGAAAGCACTGGAGACAGAGGGATCAACTGCCATGGGAATCAGGATGTCTTTTCCCAATGTGATAACTTTGAAACCGGGGCTTTCACAACAAGGAGAAATTAACCTAGGAAATGGAGCTAGAGGACAATTTAAACAAAGAAAATAGCCCTAGTTCATTCAACAGGTAGGTTTGATAACACGGGAGTGTTACAGCAGAAAAAAACATGCAGAAAAAAAAAAAAACGAACAAGGAAACAACCTACTCTTGGCCTCTCTGTGTAGGAGCACTTCCGGAAAGAGGGACTGCTGTGAGAGGGAGGGATTGCAAGCAGAGGGATCAGGATGTGGAGTCCAAGGGTGAGCCTGCCAGACTGCAAACTGGAGCACGCCAAATAAGGTGGAGAGGGAGGCAGGAGGAATTGGGAGCAGCGGCTAATTGCTAGGGCAGGAAAGGTCTTGCAAGTCATATCAAGGAATTTGGATGTTTGTCTTCAGGGCAATGAAAAATCATTAAAGAGGTTTAAGCAAGACAGTTACAGGATTGAATACAGACTTAAGAAAAATACTCGGGTGGCTATAAGGACACTAGATTGGGTGGTCAGAGAGGAGGGTGAGTTGACCAGTCATAAGTCCTCTGTGTATTTTGTGTCATTGAGTGATATTCATCTAGAGCAGATGATACTGTTTGCATGAGGGAAGGTGGAATATGGAGATGGAAGCAGCAGAGTTCGCCTGTATGCGGCCCAGAGACCCTGCTGCAAATGGAGAATGTCAAATGGTTCGTTACGGATTGAGCACAGGGTGCAGAAGGGTGTGTGAGGGGAGATGCTCTTGCAAAGGCAAGCTGGATTCAGACTGTTAAAGGCCTTGAATGTGCTGAGGAGTTTGACCTTATCATCAGGATTTACGAGCTGTGCTCTCTAACTTCTTCCCATGTCTTGGTAACCTAAACTGTTCTAAACATATATTATAGGATTCCAATTTCATTAGCATTTTAGCACATTACCGCATTTTCACCCTTGAGCAGCCAAGCATGGTTATATCTTCATACTGGAGGGTAAGTCATAATCAGACAATCCAATACTTTCCACTCCATAAGGTTATTTTCTCGACATTTCCCATTGTGTAACCGCCTGCTCTCTGCGCAGTGCGTGTCGAGGTTTCACTTACCTGCACATGCAATTTCCATATTCTATCACTGCACAACAGAGCCCCCAGCACGGGATCCTGGTGTCAGACCTGGAGGTGATCACCGAGAACAATCTAGTCCAATCTCCTCCTTTTATGGTTGGGGCTCAGGGAGTTGAAATGATTGGTGGGGGGAAAGGCAGCTATTTTAGGGCCAGGCTCAACTCAAATCACTCTCCCCCAGCCACAGTTTCCCAAACCCATCTAGGTTTGGCCTCTTAGGACAGCCGTCCATCATCCCTTGTCCTAACTCATTATCTGGGATTATTAATTAAAGAGACTGCTTATGGTTGAATGTGGGGAGGGTTGTCCACTTTCCTGCTAAAATTATGCTTTATTCTCTTGTGATGAGGAATATTTAAGGGAATTATTGAGCTCTTCTGGGACAGTATAGGGAGAATCATTGAAAATAATAATTATAGCTAACATTTGGCAGGGCATTTACATGAAATTGATACTTTTAGGTGTTATTAACACAATTCTTACAAAACAAACTTCTGAGATAGATACTCTTGTTTAACATTTTATAAATGTGAAAACTAAGTATTGTCAAATGGCTCAATGTCGCTTTGTGAATAAATGGCGGCACTAAGATTTGAAGTTGGAAATTGAACAAAGGAGTTCAAAATGCTTTTGACCATCACCCAGCAGTGCTCTAATCCATTATGCTACAAAGCACTCAAACCGAACAAAGCATTCCAAAATAAAATACAAGTGCCATCTCATTGCCAACTCTGGATTGCTGAATATTACTTACATGATATTTATAATTCCTAATATGTCCATGTCATTGGAAAAGTTACCTTACCTCTATGAACTGACAATAGTAAGTGGAGGATCGTATTAAGTTGGAGCTAAGGTGGCCGTGCCTGGGTCATTTCTAAACCGAGAAGATAAAGGCTTCCTGCAATGAAAGAGGAAGATACCGTTGATAAGAATCTGTGAGCTCAGGCAGCAGCTCCGACTTCTCATGGTCATTCAGTCTCTTACTCCATGCCTTCGTCATGCCCAGGTGAACTTCATCTTTGCAGCTTCCAAAAGGCCTCTGTATTCTGTTTCTTTCTTCTAGAAAGGTTCGCCTACTCTTTCTGAAACTTTCCCAGTTCATAACAGTGGAGGCACATGGAACAAAATTAGCCCCAGGATCCTTCCTGGTTAGATTAGACTAGGCAATAAGTTTCAGGGGAGGGATTTTGAACTGGGGCCTCTCTCCACTGTGTCTATCACACAGAACATGTAGTGTCTTTCCTAACTCATTGTTGTAAATTGTGTTAGGTAGAATTTGACTCATGGTAACCGGATGTATGTGAGAGCAGAATTGTGTTTCAAAAGGTTTCCAAGGTGAGAGGCGAAACAGGGAAGAGATGCCTTTAACTTATTGTCAATTTCCGTGGAAATACAGAGATGATTATTTATCTACAACTAACATTACAAAGGCAGATATATTTCTTAGACAATATTTGAATTCTGACAATATGTAGAAGATCAGTAACTTTACTCAATAAACCTTCATATCAGTTTATTTTCCTGTGATGTTTTCTCATACATGTCTTCCTCTCTCTCACGATGATTCTATGATACACATAAGTAGTGTTTTTATTTTACTGATGAAAAAAGCTAACACATGTAGAAGTAAATCAACTATTCAAAAGATATGGAAATATTGGAAATGAGCTTTAAAAAACCAACACATTGACTTGCAATGTCAATGTTAAAGCAAATGTGGAATGACCTTGATATTTTAGCCTTGAAAGCTTTGGTAGGCACTCAGAGCAGAGAAAATTTTGATCATGTCTTATTTATGATGACAAATATTCTATTCTATTATAATCTCAACTTCAGATCTGTTTTTATCTAGGAAAATGGAATTAAAAGACTGAAATAAGATGCTTTATAGAGTCACATTATTCATGGTCTGGCCACAATGGCCAGAATTCTAAGCCGACCATTAGCCTCTTCTATAACTTGTCTCCCACCCACCACCCACCGCCAAATTCCACCTAAGGGATTTGTTTTTCACATCAGAGGCCAATTCTTCCACAAGTTAACGGATTCCATTTCTTCTCCTTGATCAAGGTTCTGCCCCTTCAGCAATCTTGCTTCTCTCATTCTCCTTGTCATCGCCTCCTTGTCCAGAGATCCGTTCACTCCCTGTGGACAGCTACCGTGCCATCCTCATTCTCAGTTCATTTTCTCCTGGAAATTCCATTTCTTTCCAATGACCGCCTCATTTCTTGTCTTACTCTCACAGCCAGCTTCAGTCACATGCAGAAGGTGTCTACTTAGGCCAACTCCAGCTCTTTAACCCTCAAAACTCCATAAGCAACCCCACAAACTTACTCTTGTCAAGGTCAAGACAAAGAACCTCAATTTTGTCAAATCCAGTTGCCCCTTTTCTGCCCACAACCGATTCAACCTCTGAACAGCTTTTGTTACCATTGCATCATCCTTCTCAAAATCCTCTTAATAATTTGTCTGCTCTCTCTAGATGCTCTTTATTGTTGTTGTGGGATGTCTTTCTTCTTCTATGTCATCTCTATACATTGGGGCTCCCCAGACCTCATCCTTCTTTCTCTATACACTTTCTCTAGCTAAGCTGCTCCATTAGCATTGCTCTCAATGCCATCTATAAGCTGATGCTGTTGACCTGTGAATCTTCAAGCCAAATTGCTCCTGGAACTCCAGATTTGTACACCTATCTACCTGACCTCTCTTCTTAACATGCTCCAACCCACAAAGAATCTTATTCATTTTCTGCCTTTCATTGCAGCAAATAGCACTGCCATCATCCAGTTGCTTAAATAAAACTTAAAATTAGTGTTTGACTCTATGCTCCCTGTTTCTCATCAAAACCCTTACTTAGAATGCTCTATGCGATTCCTATTTATTAAATAAAATAATTTTATATTTATAGACGTCTACCTTTCTTCCTTACCTCTACACGAATGCAAGCTTCCATCATTTCTCTTTTGAATTACTTCAATGACCTAGCCTTCCCTTTATTAACGCTCTTTCATTATAGAACAACCACAGGGATACTTTAAAAACCGAAATCATATGCAGTTAGTCCGTCTTCTACTTCAAATGGCCCAGTGGCTTCCCTTCACATTTAGAATAAGGCTTAGCATCCCCCAGGTCCTATGGACTTCACATATTCTCACTGCTGCTAACGTACCCAACGTTTCTGTGCTCATCTTCTCTTGCCCAGATCCACAAATAAAGGTTAGTCTCCAGAATAAATAGAAGGTGTTCAGCTGGTCAGGATGAATGCTTCTGTCATTTTCCACTCACCAACATCTGCCCACTCTTCCTCATAGCACTGGCGATTTTTTATTTCAAAATACGTTTTGTTTATGCCGTTAGTGTCTTCTTCTCTTACTAGGCAATACGTTCTATAACTACTGAGTTTGTGTCTTATTTCTTTTTTTTATTAACTTCCAGTGAATCAGGCTCCATGTTTGGCCTCATGATTCTTTGAGTTTTATTGCTTGATTTTCATAAGCAAATATTGAGATCTTTCTTTCTAGTCCATTTTAGTGTAGACACCTTATTGGGAGCTATATAGCATCAAAATAACATATTAATCATCGCTGAGAGAGGGGTGATGACCACACATGGCGTGCATTGTCTGAGAGAGGAGCCTCGGTCTCCTGAATGGGGTGTGGATATGCTACCATTGACTGCCAATGTCCTCCTTGTGTCGGGTTGAATCACTAATTTATATCAGGAGAAAGACAACACATGCTTTATACATAATCATGAGATGCATGAATGTTGATAAATAACAGTGATCAAGCTTACATATTGAAAATTGCTTATTTTATGTTTAAAGACTCGGTGTTTAGGTTGTATTTTGGGTGACTTCAAACTACATTTTAAGTATTCAACATACAATTATAAGTTTCATGCAGCACAAATCATCTTAAGCCATTTTATATATTAAATAGACAAACACCATGAGTGGTGAGTTAATAAAATCAGCATTACTGTCATTGTTGTGGTTGCTATCATAATCATAAGCAGTTTATTTACCATATTTACTGAATTCCAATAACACCCCTACATACAAGCTATTTTTTTAAGATGACATATTACTTGACTCGAGTATATTTACGATAGGGAATAGAAATACATTAAAAGGCAAACAAATGCAGACATAATTCTGTGATTTGAACTTTTAATCAGGTTCCCTCTGATGAAATAGGAATGAGGAAAAGTGGACCTGAATGCTTTTCCAGGCTAATATTATCTTCATGTGCAAAAAGAAGCACTTTAAACTCAGAAAACAGAAATATAAGCCCTAATCCATTGTCTCAAGCAATTCATATCCTGAAGAAATTATCTACAGCATTCTTGTTATATTAATCTACACTCCAAATAGAGGATGTATTTCTGTTTTCAGCCATAACATTGCTGCCAGATTAATAAGATTTTTCAAGATGTTAATGGATTGATTTCAGCATAATTGTAACTATATTAATTCAGTGCAATTACCTCTCCGTAAAATTTAAATGAAGCTAAATTGAAGAAATTAGAAATATTTGAGATCTCTAGTTGGAAGCCTGGAGGCATTGTAACCTTGTCTATTCTCATTTCAGAGCATCCACAGTCAAGCACCAGGAAGATGGCAAGTGCCTTTCTTGCACACTGAAGAGCTTCAAAGCCTATCAGCACTTCAGAACTTGGATTTTGCAAAGCAATCAAGAGGGAATAAGAAAAACTCTAGGCTGCCCAAGGGTTGGACAAATGTGCCTCATCACTCAACACATTTTTGAGTGCTGTATTACAAATGGATGCCCACAAGAAAATACCTACACACAGGTAAGTTAATATGAGAGTACAGTTGAGGCCCCGGGGAAATTAGGAAGTGACACTCAAAATGCAACTTCTTAACAAAGAACTCTTACTTAGAAGGATCAGCATAATGTGGTTTTTAAAAAAATGCCCTGGCTCCAACACGGCGATCCAGCTCCGCCATATTCAACTTGGGACAGCCAAGGAGATCCTATGGAGCTGTTCTACTCTCTAACAGGAGGGGTTGCAGAGAGTTCGAATCCACAACTCAATGCCAGTGGGTTTGATATGTTTTGTTTCTGTTTTTCAAATCGGAACCATCTACTGCCTTCCATTTTTAATGATCCCTGATGTAATAACCCCAAATCCCTGATTTGTAGTATAATTGTGAATATCAAATGTATGTGGATGCACAGTTGTCAACTCCTCAAGGTTTCCCAAATACAACTAAAAGGGATGGTTGGAAAAAGCACTTTGGAATTGTAATTAAGTAAGTGAAAGAGTCTGGTAGTAGAAAGTTCTTTGAAATAATGTCCAATTTATAAGACTTTTCTCCAAAGTCTCTGGTTATAGAAACACACTTGTGTTCTTTATCTAGTTGACTGAACACTTTTAATACACACCTACCATGTGCAAGGCTTTGATAGGAAATAGGAAGTATAATATAGCACGAATTAAAGCCAAATTCACTGCCTTAGAATGAATTCTGAAGCATAGCAACCCTGAAGGACAGGGTAGAACTGACTCCCTCTTCCCCCTGTAGATTTCCAAGATTCTAACTCTTTACAGGAGTAGAAAGCCTCTTCTTTCTCCCACACAATGTAATACTCACTCACTTACTCACCCACTGCCATTGAATGGATGCTGACTCAGAGTGACCCTATAGGACTGGGTAAAACTCCTCCTGTGAATTTCTGTGACTGGACCTCTTCATGGAGTAAAAAGCCCCCTCTTTTACCACGATACAGAATAGTACTGGTACAGTAAAATGCACGGACACTCCGCATACTATTTACGTTTGGAATCAAATTGAAAGAGAAGGGCAACTAATACGTAAATGATGCTATCACGATCTGGGTGGTGTAAGCATTTGACTACTACCAGAAGGTTGATAGTTCAACACCCCTGCCACCAGAGGCACCTTGCAGGAAACAGCTAGATGTCTATTTTCAAAGGGCCACAGCCATGAACATGCTCCATGGCGCCTACTTTTAATCTGACCTCCTCTGGTCACCAGCGGTTGGAATAGACGAATTATAAATGAAAGTCGAATTATTAACAAAGGTGTGAGTAATAAAGACATTGACCGTCGAGTACGTGGCATGAGCCATGTTTTTTGCTGCTCTTCCTCCTTCCTGGTCCCTTGTAAGACTTCGTTCCATGTTTCTTTGTTCATATTGACTTTCACAGACAGGCTTCCCTGCCTACCCTTTATAATGGCAGGACCACCACTGCTCACTTGTTGATATGTTCTTTTTTATGAATATTTCATTTATTTGTTTATTGGGGCTCATACAGCTCTTATCACAATCCATACAGACATTCATTGTGTCAAGCACATTTGTACATATGTCGCCATCATCATTTTCAAAATAATTTCCTTCTACTTAAGCCCTTGGTATCAGCTCCTCAGATTCCCCCACTCATGAACACTTGATAATTTATAAATTACTATTATTTTTTCATGTCCTTCACTGACCGATGTCTCCCTTCACCCACTTTTCTATTATCCACCCCCTTCTGAGGGAGTTATATGTAGATCATTTTGATCGGTTCCCCCTTCTCCTCTTGGTATAGCTACTCTCAGTATCTGTCCTGGATTTGCTGTGTTTCCAGGTCTTATCTGTACCAGTGTACATGCTCAGGTATAGCTCTATTTGTAAGGTAGAATGGGATAATGAGAGTGGGCTGTGGGGAGAGGAAGCATTAAAGAACTAGAGGAAAGTTGCATGTTTCACCGGTGTAATTATATCACTATATTATTAATGTCATAACATGTATTAATCTCTTCTTTTTTCTTCAGCGTCTCTTTTTATTAGGTAGGTATAGTTGTTGTTAGGTAACACAGAGCAAACTCTGACTCCTAGCGGTCCTATGTACAATAATGAAACACTCCCTGGCCATGCATTTTCCTCACAAGCGTGGTTATTTTTGAACCGTCATTGCAGCTACTATGACAGCATTTTGTTGACCCTCTATTGAGTATGATGTCCTTTTCCAGAGTCTACTCTTCTGGGGAGTCCGGATGCCATTGGGCTCATAGCCACAAGGTCAGCAATCCAAGGGTAATGTTGCCATTCTGTGGGAGAAAGCTGGGGCTTTTCTACTCCGTAAAGACTTAGTCTTGGATGCATAGTAGCATGTCTACACTGTCCACACGGTCATTTGATGTGGAAATGACTCAGTGGCAATGAGTGGTTTGTTTTTTGGTATATTCTGATAATATGTACAAAGTCTGTGAGAGGAAGTCTCACTATCTTCACTTATAAGGAGCTGTATCATTGAATTCCCCTCCAGACAGAGTTGTTTGTTCTTCTAGAAATCTGTGGTCCTTTCAACAACATCACTCCAATGTATAGATCTTTTTCTAGTCTTTCTGATTCTGTCCAGCTGTCACATCTATCTGAGGTGATTGAAACGCAGTGACTCCGGTCAGATGACCTTAGTTCCCAGAATGATATTTGGTTACGATACTTTAAGGAATCTTTTGCAGCAGATTTGCCCATTTGATTCCTTGATTATTGCTTCCATGGGTTTGATTTTGAATTAAAATAAAATATTTTGATGACTTCAATTTTTTCTCTATCATGATCTTATTGGTTCTATTGTGAGGATATATATTTTTAATATAATGACCTGTGATTCACTGACTCCTTGTTTTCAGCAAGCAAAGGTGTGTCATCTGCATATCACTGTTTTTTTAACTCATTATTTTCTTTCTTTCTTATCATTTTATTAGGGGCTCATACAACTCTTATCACAATCCATTCATACATCCATTGTGTAAAGTACACTTGTACATTCATTGCCCTCATCATTCTCAAAACATCCACTTTCTGCTTAAGCTCCTGGCATCGGTTCCTCATTTTTCCCCTCCCTCCCCACTACCACCTCCCTCAGTAACTCTTGATAACTTATATAGTATTATTTTGTCACATCTTGTACCGTCCAACGTCTCCCCTCACACTGGTTTTTAATGAGCCTTCTGCCAATCCTGATGCCACATTCTTTTCATAAAGTGAAGCCTCTCAGATTATTTGCTCCACACACAGATCAATAGTATAGTGAACTGATGCAGCCCTGACCACAGCTTTCCTAATTTCGAAGCATCTAATATCCTTTGTCCTGTTTGAATAATAGCCTTTTGGTCTATGCACAGGTTCAGCACAAGCACAATTCAGGGTTACAGTATTCCCAATCTTCCATAGTTTGTTATGATCCACACTGTTGAATACCTTTGTGTAATCAATAAAACACAAGTCAACATCTTTCTGACAGCCTCTGCTTCCAGCCAAGATTCATCTCACATCAGCAATGATGCCCTTCCTTCCATGTAGGAATGTGGCTTGAATTTCTGCCAGCTCCCGCTTGATGTATTGCTGCAACAGTCTTTGTTTTGTTTCTAATTACCTCCAGCAAAATTATACTTGCAGGTAATATTAATGCTATTTTCAATAATTTTTGCATTCTTTTGAATCACTTTTCCTTGGAATTGGAACAAATATTGGCCAGGAAGCTTTCACCCAAATTTCATGGCATAGATAAAACCTTTTAACTGGTATTCAGCTGACTCTTAGATCTATGTTTTTGTCAATGTCTCCAGTGCATCTTGGACTTCTTCTATCAATATTTTTGGTTCTTGATAATATGCTAACTCTTGAAATGGTTGCTGGTTGACCTTTTGGGGGGATGCATTAACTCTTTTTGTCTTTCCATCTACTTTTGATGCTTCTGCATCATTCAATATTTTCCCCATATTTATGCCCAAACCAAACTCCCTGCCACTAAGCCAATTCTGACTCATGGTGCCACAGCCTAGGGTTTCTGAAGCCATAAATCTTTATGAGAGTAGGCAGCTTAATTTTTCTCCCTTGGAGCAGCTGGTGGATTTGAACTGCTGACCTTAACAGTGCTATTAATCCTTCAGTATTTCATTTTAAGACTTGAATTTTTCTTTAGTTCTTTCAACTTGAGATATACTGAGCTTATTATTCCCTTTTGATTTTCATCTCCAAGGTTCTTGTACACTTCATGATAACACTTTATTTTCTTGACCTGCCTTTCGACATTTTCTGATCAGCTCATTTAATTTATTTCTTCCCTTTAGCTATTGTCTTTTCAAGAGAAAGTTTTAGGATCTCTTTTGCAATCTACTTTAGTCTCTTCTTTGTTTCCTATTTTTTTAAATGACCTTTGGTTTTCTTTATGTGTGATGTTCTTGATACCGTCCTACAATTGGTCTAGATTTGGTCACAGATTTGCAATGCATCACACCTGTTCTTGAGATGGTCTCTAAATTCAGGTGAGATGTACTCCAGGTTGTATTTTGGCTTTCATGAGCTAGTTTTAATTTTCTTCAGTTTCAACCTGAATTTGCATATGAACAATTAATAGTCTGTTCTACAGTTTCCCCTTTATCTTCTTTTGACTGATGATATTGAGTTTTTCCATTGTTTCTTCCCACAGATGTAGTCAAATTTTATTAGGGAAGTTCTATTGCCTTTGGGTTACAAACATAGAATATGTTTGTAATATATATTATTTAATATATATGTATATATACCACTCTTACTTTATGTGTCTATATGCAAATCACATATGCAATTTTTAATTTTTGTATCCATATTTAAAAAATAGCTAAGTGAAACAGATAAGTTGATTGTTAATAGTACAAGTTACCCTACCCAATCTATTAAAAATTATTTTCACATATGATCCATATAAAACATAATTAATATAACATTTCCCTCCAAAATTTTATGTGATTTGGCACGCACAGCACATCTTAGTTTAGACTGGTCACATGTCTACTGCTCAGTGCCCATATGTGGCCATAAACTGTCATATTGCACACCAGTGCTACCTAATTTTCATACCCGTTCTGCCGCTCAGTAGTCATATAACTTAGAAGCTCCACGAGAGAAGCAACTTTAGGTGCACACTCTATCTCTATGCCACAATACCTAGGATAGAGGCGGACAAGCAGTCGAAGATATCAATTATAGTTGGAGTTTCACGATGAACATCTTGGAGCAGTTTGAAAATGACCTTGAGTTGTGAGTTAAATTTCAGTGTACATCATGATGATTGCAAGTCTAGAAACTTCAAGGGGAACGAACTAGCTGATTAATGGCAGATGGCCTCATTCTTTTTCAGAGAATAACATAGAGAACAGTGTGAGGAGACTTCAAAGGCTTGGACAGAGTGACTTTTGACGATTGGTACCACAAGATTTGCTGAGTGATGGTGATTCTAAGCAGGAGTTTTGGAATCAGACAGACCTGAGTTTAGCTCTGAATGGTATGTGGTTGCTCTTGGTGGGCATGTTACCCAGCCTATCTATGCCTTAGTTTTCCCACATGAAGATGGGGACCACAAATATTTAGAATTTAAATAAGATGTTATTTTATGCAGAGCATTTGATATATATTGTGCATTCAGAAATGCTGGTCTCTTTCACTGTATCACTTGTCATTGTTGTTGTTATTCATGTTATTCTGTGGATGGGAAAAAGCCCTAAAGGCACTGTGGGTTAACTGTTGGCTTGCTAACTTCCAGGTCAGCAGTTCAAACCCACCAGTGGTTCTGTGGGAGAAAGAAAAGTCTGTATCCTCCCAAGAAGATTTCTGGGCTTGGAAACCCTAAAGGGCAGTTCTGCTCTATCCTATAGGGTCATTATAAAACCACCCAGTGGCAGTGGGTTCGTTTTGTTTTGTTTTATGTGGGTAGAAAGGGATTTTTAAATCTTTGATAACAAACTACAGAATCTGGTTTTTATGCTTTATAACCTGAAGGCTCATATTTCTATACATGCTAACACTGTTCCATATTGTTAATAGTTTCCATTGAGTCTGCTCTGATTCATGCCAAACTTTTGTGTGGTTCTGGGCTGTCCTCACAATCACTGGTGTGTTTGAGCTCATTGTTACAACTGTGTGTCAGTCCATCTTCAGGAGGGCTTCCTTCAGTTTCACAGACCCTCTAATTCACCAGCCATGATGTCCTATTGTAGTCATTGGTGTCTCCTGATGATATGTTCAAAGTTATCAAGAAGCAATCTCAACACCCTCATGTCTAAAGAGCATCAGGCTGTTTTCTAAGACTCGCTTGCTCATTCTTCTTGCATTCCAAGTTATATTCAATATTCTTGGCTGGAAGCATGTTTCAAAAGCATAGGTTCAGCTTCAATCTTCTTTTCATATTGTCCAGCATTTGCATGTATATGTGGGGTTGGAAAACACTGTGGCTGGGGTCAGGTGTACCTTAGTCCTTAAAGTGACATCTTTGCTTCTTAAATTGTAAAGAAATATCTTGCCTAGATTCCCTGTGCCTCCAGATCCCCATTGCACCACTGTACATCCTCTGGTACAACCAGGTCCGCAAGGCAAGGTAGGATTGGGGTCATGATGATTGGGAGGGGAGGAAGCGTTCAGGAACTAGAGGAAGGTTTTGAGTTTCATTGTTGTTACACTGAACCCTGTGTGGCCCATCTCCTCCTCACTACCCCTCTGGAAGGGGTGTTTAGCTCTCTACAGGTGGGCATTGGGTCCCCATCATGCACTCCCCCTTTTTCACGGTGATGTGATTCTCACCACCACCCCACCTTTGTTGTTGGAGACCTGGTCTCCTCTGACCTTCATGGTCACCTATGTTGGTGTGCTGCTTCCGTGTGGGCTCGGTTGCTTCTGGGCTAGATGGCCGCTTGTTTGCTTTCAAGCCTTTAAGTCCCCAGACGCTATATCTCTCAGTAGCCGGGCACCATCTGCCTTCTTCACCACACTTGCTTATGCACACTTTCGTCTTCAGCCATTATGTGAGGAAGGTGATCACACAATGATTGTTTTTGTTCCTTTGTATCTGCTACATGGTCCATTCAACACCTTGTGTTCGCTTAGGCCGTGTGCTTCTTCTCTGTGGGCTTTGTTGCTTCTGAGCTAGATGGCCGCTTATTTGCCTTCAAGCCTTTAAGACCCCAGACGCTATATCTTTTTTTGATAGCCGGGCACCATCAGCTTTCTTCACCACATTTGCTTACACACACGGCTGTCTTCAGTGATCATGTTGGGAAGATGGGTATCCTGCAATGGCTGCTTAGCAGGGCGAGGTGCTAGTGTATTGGGGGATTATGCATGAGGAGGCCCAATGTCCATCTGCTACCCTACTACTGAACCTATAAATATATGCATATAAATCTATTGCCCCCATAAACATAAATATATTTACATATGTACATGTCTGTATTTAGGCTTCTCTGTATCCACTTTGCCTCCTACTCCTTTCCTCTATTTCCTTTCGCTTTCCTCCCAACCCATTACCATGTTTGGCCTTCATTCTGGATTCAGTAGTTCCTCTCAGTTACCTTGCTCTTGGTCACTCCCTTCCAGTCCTCCCCTCCCCTCCCTCCTCTGGTTTAGAACCATTCGCTGTTCCCTTGTTTCTGTGTTGGGCGACACCTCCTCCCTTCCCCTACCTCCCAAGCTCTCATGTCCCTCCAGGACCGTTGGTCCTGTTGTTTTCTTCTCACATTATTTGTCCAGCCTATCTTGTCTAGGTGGACCTGCTGACATAGTAATATGTGCATACAAATGGATATGACTTTGACTGTACCCAAGTGGCCCATAAGAACATGGCTTTGACAGAAGCAACATCGACACGCTGATAAGCAGAAAAGCCACTAACATACAAAATTTACAAGGTAAAAAACAAAACAAATTAAAAAAGACTAAGCAAAAAGATAGCAAATATTAAAAGAAAAATTGCTAGTAGTTCAAGGTCCTTTCGTTGGCCTGTACACCATCCTTTATATTCCCTCGGGCTCCCTTTGCTCTGCTTCCTCCGCTGCTCCATTGCACACCCCCAGTGTTTGCCTCAGTGTGGCGGGGTCAGCTCAGTCGCCCATGCCCCATTGTGTCTCAGGTGCTGTCCCATGTAGGGCCATGTGTTGGTGCAGGATGTCGTATCTCGTAGTGTGGTCAACAGACGAACCCTTCAACACCAGCGGTGGGAGAGGCGACACCAGGAGGGAAGGGCATGTAGAAAGGGAGAACCGATCTCGGAGATCTATGTGTAACCTCCTCTCTGGGAGATTGTCAAGGGGGAGGCGGGTGAGGGGAGACGCCGGGGAGTGTAAGATAAGATATAATAATTATTTATAAACTATCAAGGGACCAGGGGTGGGATCGGGGAGGGAGGGGGATGGGGGAAAAAAAGGGAAACCGAGCTGATTCCAGGAACCCAAGTGGAAGGTGAATTATGAGAGTGACGAGTGCAACGAATGTATAAGGGTGCTTTGCTCATTTGATGTATGCACAGATTGTGATAAGAGCCTTATGAGCCCCAATAAAAAGATTTTAAAAAAAAAAGAAATATCTTGCAGCAAATGTTCCTAATGAGAGTTGTCATTTGATTTCTTGACCAATGCTTCCATACACAGTGATTGTCATCTAGATAGAATGCTAGAATAACACTTGGCAACCTAAATATTTTTCATTTCATAATACATGTTATTCCCACCCTTTCTCTCAATTAAACCATCAAACATGAATTAATCACAAACACAATGAAGGACAAACTTCTCAATGCGTCTAGGACTCTCTACATCTCGACCTTCATTAACATTCCCATCTAATACAGCACATACTAGTCTGGTCAACGTGAACCATGTATCATTCCCTCTGAGGCCTAGAGTACGAAGCCTTGGTGGTACTGTGGATTAGGCGAGGGGTTGCTAACCACAAAATTGGCAGTTCAAACCCACCTGCCCCTCTAGGGGAGAAAAATAAGCAATGTAAAGATTAGAGTCCCGGAAACTTTACACGAGTTACTATGGATTAGAATGGACGTGGTCAGTGGCAGTGAGTTTAGTTTTTATAGTTGTGTTAGTCCAGATTGACCAGAGAAGTAAGTCCATCAGTAACACTCATAGTGTGTAAGAGAAACTTTACATCAAAGAGAAATTATATATTGAGAAAACATCCCAGCCCAGTCCAAATCAAGTCCATAAGTTCAATGTTAGTGCAAATGTCCAATATTAGCACATGAATTCATCTTCAGACTCATGCAGCACATGCAATGATACCGAATGCAGGATGATCACAGGGCAGTGGCTGGAAAGTTCTGCAAATCAAGTGGTAGTGGATGCATCTCCAGGGATTTGACTACCATCAGCGTTGCTCCGTTGGTCTTGTCAACAGGAAGGTGTGTGTGTGTGTGTGTGTGTGTGTGTGTGTGTGTGTGTGTGTGTGTGAGAGAGAGAGAGAGAGAGAGAGAGAGAGAGAAAGAGAGAGAGAGAGAGAGAGAGAGAGAGAGAGGAAGAAACAGAGACAGAGAGAGAGAGGCCCACCTCTTCTGATAGTAGAATTTGAGAGTTCCTAGAATCTTCATGAAAAGCCACACCTACAAGGAGGGATCATCAGGTTGGGACCTGATTGACAGGCTAGACTCCACCCCTTCATTCTGACGTGAAATTGTGTAACTACCAGCATAGCCTACACTGTTCCATGCACATCTACTCTGCACATATCACTCTCATCTACCACCACTCACTCATCTGTCTGGAAAGCTCCTGATTATACTCCAAAACCCATTCTAACTTTCCTACCCCAATGAAAACATAGAGATATTGAACCTCCTCTCCAAGATAACGTTGTATACTTCAATTACTTGCCCACATGTCAATTTCCCTTACCATAATATATTTGGAAGAAGAAGCTAAGTTCTTTTAAAGTGTGTGCCCCCCATGTAGTATAGCACAAAGTAGCTGTTCAATAAATATTTGCTGAATGAATGAACATTAATACTGCAGGTAGTGAGGGACTGACAGACTGCTGGCTGCTAAGGTTTGTGTTAGTGCCCAGACCTCTACATTTCAGTTCCTATTGGCATGTTCTTGAACTGATTAACTGGAAACCCCATCTTCTCCAAAAAAATTGTCAGTGCCTCACACGTCAGAAAAAAAAACACACAAAAAAAGGAAAACCAAGCCATCTTTTCTGGTATTCCTCTTCCTTAGCAAAGTGTTAACTGCTTCTGGCATCTAAGGTGGGAATTCCTAATTGTGTTTCAACCTTCTCCTACTGCTGGCCATAGATGTACTCACAAATGAAAATTTCTGTGTGGGGATAAAAAAACCGAGAGGAGAGAGAAAGTTTTGCCTCTTATAACAGGAAAATAGTTTGAGGCTATGTTTTAATTAAAATGAATATCTGCGCTATCTTAATGTTATTGCCAGTTAAGTGCAGCAGGGTGATTTAGAGTTCTATAACACAATTATACTCTGGTAATGAAGCTCTGCAGAATTATCCTCAGAATTTAGAATGCAGAAGGGAGCAGTAGCTCTCATTTGTAACCATGTTACGGCCTTTATTGTTACAGTATTTTCTGTTTTCTTCAAAGATTAACTCAATCGTATTTAAGTCTCTGGCTACATTACAGAAAGCGAGAAAGCAGGCAATGGGAACCGTTTTGCTGTCCCCGTAGCCCATCTTAATGCGCTATTGCAGGACAAAATGGCAGGACAATTTCACCGTGCCATTATCATTCCATTGTTGTCGCTGTGGTCCTCCTGACTAAGCTTCCCTCCGGCTGGTCCGTGCAGCTCCTGGCTGATTCTCCTGTGGCATTGCAGGGCGGTGGGCAGAGTGTTTATTTAGAAAGCAAGCCAGGGTGGCTGCAATCCAAGAGGAAGAACAGGAAGCAGAAAGGCTGCGCTGCCCTTGGTGCTGAAGCCCTGGGCTATTTGGAACGGGGAGGAGGAGCGGTTTGATTCTGAAGGATTATAAGTAGCACACGTGTGAACTCTGGGGTCAAATCCAGAATGCAACATTTATTAGGCATGGGACTTTGGGAAAATTATTTCACCTCTTTAGGCCCCCATACACGTTGGGCTGCTCACTGCAAGGTCAGCAATTGGAAATCCTCACCGGACCCACGGGAGAAAAATGGGGCTTTCTACTCTTTAAAAAAATATATATATTAAAAGATCATTTTATTGGGGGATCTTACAACTCTTATAACAATCCGTACATCAAGGAATATTTGTACATAGGTTGCCGTCATTCTTTTCTAGATATTTACTTTTGACTGAGCCCTTGTTATCAGCTCCCCCGCCTTGACCCCTTGGAGAATTATAAATTATTATTATCTTCATATCTCTCACCGACCGCTATCTTCCTTCCCATGTAGTTTACGTTGTTCCTCTCCCTAAAGAGGTGTGTGTTGTTATGTGTCGACCAGTGCAATCATTCCTTCCTCTTCCGCCCCTTCCCCTTCCCCTTTGGCATTGTTATTCCCATCCTTGTTCTTGGAGTCTGTGTCATGAGCTCTTTTCTAGTATCTGTACCTGTGTACATGCTCCAGACTAGCCTGCAGTGAAAGGCAGCACTGGGGTCATGATAGTAGGGGTGAGGAAGCCTCAAGGAACCAGAGGAATATTATATGTTTCATCGATGCTTTACTGTGCCCGGGTTGATTCATCCCTTAACTGTGACCCCTCTGTAACTGGATCTCCCATTGTCTACATATGGGCTTTGGTACTCTGCTCTGACCCCCACCCCCATTCGCAACAATATGGTTTTGTTTGTTTATTATGGATCTTCTGATACCTGTTACTCATGACACCTCATGATCTCACAGGCTGGTGTGCCTCTTCCATGTGGGCTTGTTGCTTCTCTTCTAGATGGCTGCTTGTTTAACTCCAAGTCTTTAAGACCCCAGATGCTATGTATTTTAATAGCCGGACACCATCCACTTTTTTCACCACATTTGCTTATGCACCCACTTTGTCTTCAGCGATTGTGCTGGAAGAATGCCAATTTGTTAGAACAAAGTGTTCTTGCACTGATGGAAGGTGTGAGCAGAAGCCCAAAGTCCATCCACTATCTCAGTGTATTGTCATATGAATATATGTGCATAGGTCAATACATCTATTTTTATGGATTAATGTATTTACATATGTACACACCTATGCTTATACCTCTATCCACAGCTTTGCTTCCTAGATTGTTCCTCTGTTCCCTTTTACCTTCCTCCTGCCCCACCAATATGTTCACCCTACTTCAGCCTCTTAGTAATTCCACTCAGCTAGCTTGCTCGAACACCCCCAGGATCTCTACATCCTCCTTGTTGATTTTAATCCCCTAGTTGTTCCCCTGTCTATGGCGTTGTTTGCTCACCACTCCCTTCCTCCACCTCTTTCTCTCCCCAAGTCCCTATGAGACTGTTGGTCCCATTACTTTCTCCTTGAGCTTGGCTCCCAAGCCTATAGTATATAAATAATACAGACCAAACAAAAAAGAAAAAATATTGGAAAGTAGATAAAACATACATAATAATTCCAGGTTTGCCCACTGACCTTTATGACTGTCTCCCTACTGGCCCTGGGGGAATTCCATGAGCTGCCCCTCCGAGCCTGAAGTCTATTTGTGGGGGCTCTTGGAGGCTATATGGCTTGGTTTTGCTCTCATTGCTGATCTATTATGTTCTCTTCTTGTTTAACCCCCTAGTAAACGTACAGTCTCAACATCCATCTCCCCTGCCCTATAAAGTCCCTGTGAGTTGTAAGGGGCTGGCAGTGGGGAGTGGGAGTGAAAACATGGGTTCGTGGTAGCAATGGCCTCACTGAAGTGTTGGGAGAGTTAACTGAATGTATACTAGGTAACTGAGAACAGTGACTGGAACTTGGTGAGTGCTTAGTAAATGGTTGTTCTAGTCCTAACAGAGCTCTGGTGTCCTAACGGGTTATGAACTGAGCTGCTCATCATACGGTCAGTGGTCCTAACCCACCAGCTAGCTATCCCTTGGGAGAAAGAAGAGGCTATCAGCTTCCGGAAAGAGTGTTAAAGTCTTGGAAATGCAAAAAGAACAGATCTACTCTGCCCTGTCGTCTCCCCATGACTCAGAATCAACTCATTGGCAGCCGGCGCTTCTGTCCTAGTCCTAGAACCATCTCCCTTTGAGCAACTGCCCTTCCCTGGCGGTGGCATCAGTTTGCGGAGAAACCAAAGGACACGTGCACATTTTCATTAAAACAGATGTGTCTTTCAGACACTCAGAAGTACATTTTTGATCCAAATTAGCTGATATTTATCACCTCAGTTATAATCTTGCATTGGGAACCTCAAGTTACATGGTGATGGGGTACATGGTTCCATCTTCAAGGGCCTTACCCCACAGTGGGGCAAGAGGCACTCAACACAATGGATTGATGTGAACGATGACACAGGACAAAGGAGGAGTAAAGATAACTCTCTGAATCTATGCAAGTCACTATGAGTGATTAATTCAGGAGGAAATGGATGATGAAGTGACAGTTGACTCCCAACAATGGACCAAATATGATTTGTCCTAGGCAAGACATACTGGGACTCCAGGTTGTGAAATAATGTGGACCAAGAAGAGATGCAAGAAAAATACACAGAATGAGAAGAGAATGCGAGAAATATTTTGTTTTGTACATTAAAAAACAAAACAAACAAACCACCCAGTCACAGTCAAGTAAATTCTTGTCCCCCAGTTCGTTGTAGTAGCGTTAAGACTACACTCTGAAATTTTCAAGGTTGTGAACTTTCAGAAGACTGACAGTATTCTTTCCTGAGGCACTTCTGGGTAGGTTTGAACCACCAAAGTATTGGTTATTGGTCAAGCATTTAACCACTGGCATTACCGAGGGACTCCTGGTTATACACAAAGCATGTGTGGAGGGTGGGGGAGGAAGAAAGAAAGGATTCTACCGTCAATGGTTTGGGTTCTTTTTCCAAATCATGTTTTCCTCCTTCTCCTTCTTTATTGTGATACTATTTGATGAGCATTTACTGTATCCCTAGAAGTTGTTGAGAATTTATTGAATCCCTAACATTATAGTTAGCTCTTAATATACTTTTCTTCATAGCAACATTATGAGTGTGCTTGTGATGACTGTATCCCTGTTGCTGATGGGGAAAAAAAAGTGCTGTTTACAAAGGTGAAATAGTTGGCCAAATATTAATGCAACTCTTAAGTAGTTATATTAAAAACAAAATCTGGTTTCATAACCCCTATGCACAATTTTATCATGATGGGTAGCATCTGCTGGTTGATGGATGATTAAGGTGGAAAGGGTAGTGATTGGCCAGCTACCTTTGAGAGCCAAGAGAAGTGACTTACATAACCAGAAGACACCAGTTGGTTCCACGGCATTTTCAAATGACTTGCCTCACTGTAAAATGAGATGATTAGTCTAAAATTGGGTGTATTTACATAGCAAAGGGATGTTTGACTGCTGTTTTATGTCAATTGCTTATTAGTTTTGCTCATCAGAACAGTCCATGAGGTGGCATTGCTCATACACAACATGTGATAGACCTGCAGCTGAGAGAAATGGCCTTCTCAAGTCTCCACAGCTAGGCATTGTCATGGCCAGGACTCAACCGCCGGCCTTTTGCACACAGGACCCCAGTGAGCGCCTAACACTGCTAACAGAAGCCCTTCCCAACTATCCCATTATCCGACCCAACCATGAAAACACAAAGCCAAAATGATCTCAAATTATTTTATAAACCTTCCCTGACCCTTGTAAAATCAGCATATAGCATCAATCCTTCAAGCTATCTTTGCATAAAGAAAATAAAGACACTCTAATGAGTGCATTCAAAATGCTTTGCTCCAATATCTGTGCTCCAGGAAGAGAGCCATAAAACATCTCCTCTGTGTCAATGGATGGATGGTGTTAATAGTAGTGCCCCCTAGATATTTACATCACAAATCTCTTTTTGTCCACCCTCTGGTCAAATGCTATTAAGCCAAGATTTCCCACTGCTTCATAGTGATGTCAGGGGATGTAGTCCAGACATCATCAAACCCCAAGTTCTCAAAACTCACCCCAAACACCCAGGGCAGTGGCTGGGCAAAGCTTCTCAGCTGGAAGACTGTCAGCAGCAATGCACATAAATTCTACTTCCTGGGTGGAGGAACATCATCATTTGTCGGAGAAATTCCCCTAGGCTCTGAAATGGACACATTGTAAATAATTGGAGCATTAATGAATTAAAATGAGAATCCGTTCAGCTTGTCAGGATTTCACCCCTTGTTTTCAGTCTAAAAAGCATTTCCTTTGTGTTGAAGCAAGGAGTTCCTGGGTGCTGCAAACTATGAAGACACTGGGCCGCCAACTGAAAGGTTAGAGGTTCAAATCCACCTAGCGGTGCCCAGCAGCTACCTCCAAAAAAAAAAAATCAATCATTGGGGCACCTGTGCAGTCGAGGGTGCCTGTCGGCAATCTCTCCACCCGGCATTCGGTAACAAGCAGGGTCAGTTTTCTATCAAAATAAGAAAGTGTGGAGGTGAGGTCCACTGTGCTTGTGCTGATAGATGCAAGATGGCAGACAGTGCAGGACTGAAGATCCGGAGAGATGAGCAAATGTGGCTGCTAACTGGAGATGCAGAGCAGGTGGAGACTGAGGAGTAGGCTGGAGATCAGAAGCAGGCTGGAGGACAGAGCAGACCTCTTGTCTTACCTTAGCTGTGGACACCTAGCTGGAGCAGAGTCAGTTTCTGAGGACATCCTCAGCCAGTGGCAGCAAGGTGATCAAACTGCCCGCCCTCGCATCCCCTTAGCCCCAAATATCAGAAGTACAGCCCTGGTGGTACTGGAAAAGGGGGAGGGAGCTGATAGCACAGATGACTATAACCCACCCACCCTCCAGGGGAGTGAACAACAGAATTGTATGTGAAAGGAGATCATGGATGGGGTAAGATATGGCATACATACATACATAAAAGTTTATGGAATGTTGGGTGGGGGGCGAGGGGATAAAGGGGAGTTGATATCAAGGAGTGCTAGAAGAAAGAGTTTGGAAACTGATTGTGGTGGCAATTGTACAGACTGCTGGATGTGACTGAACTATGAAATGCTATGATGCCTGTAAGAATTCCCAATAAAATGATTTAAAACACAGACAAACAAATAAACAAATCAGCCACTGGCAACGCATGGGGTCCCCCTGAGGAGCGGTGGATAGGGCGCCATCTGGTTTAGAGTGATGCAAAGAATCTCTCCTCAGTCAAGCTAAGTGTGATCGATGGGTGCCAAAGTATGGCAGAGTAGTCCATCTGGGACACCTGAAGCTTGCTCTTCACCCATAATAGTGGTCACCCCTGCCTGCTTAGAATTATATGACCTGACTTCCTATGGCTAAGACTGATTGGACAAGGTAATGATACAATCTGAAGAACCACCCAAGAAAGTAGCTTGGGATGGTCAGATTTATTCTCTTGGGAATTTGGAATAGGGATTTAGAATAGGGATTTAGGTCAACAGGAAGATGAAAGCAGAGGGAGAGACTGGCCTGCCTCCTGGGAGCCATTTATCACAGTCGTCCTGATAAGGTGCATTTTCTTTATTAAATACTTTTATTAGGGCCTCTTACGTTTTTCATAACAATCCATACGTTCATCCATTGTGTCAAGCACATTTGTACATGTGTTGTCATCCTTTTCAAAGCATTTTCTTTCTACTTGATCCCTTGATATCAGCTCCTCATTCCCCCCCCTCCCCTGCTGTTCTTCCCTCAAGGACCCTTGATCAGTTATAGATTATTATTTTCATATCTTACATCTTCCTCTGTCACCCTTCACCCACTTTTCTGTTGTTCATCCTCCTGGGAAGGGTTATATGTTGATCCTTGTGATCCATTTCCCTTCTCCCCCCACCTTCCCCTTATCCTCCTGGTATTTCTACTCTCATTGTTGGTCCTGAGGGATGTATCTATCCTGGATTCCCTGTGTTGCAGGCTCTTATCTGTAGTAGTGCACATGTTCTGTTATAATCTGATTTGCAAGGTAGAATTGAGGTCATGGTAGAATTGAAGTCATGATAATGGGTGGGAGGATGGTTGTGGGGGCAGGGAGGAAGCATTAAAGAACTAGAAGAAAGTTGAATGTTTCATCGGTACTGTGCTGTACCCTGACTGGCTCATCTTTTCCTTGGGACCCTTCTGTAAGGGGATGTCCAATTGTCTACAGAGGGGATTTGGGTCTCCACTCTACTCCCATTCACATTGGCATGATTCTGCTCTGGGCCGTAGATGCCTGATACCTGATCCCATCAACACTTCATGATCACAAAGGCTGGTGTGTTTCTTCCATGTGGACTTTGTTGCTTCTCAGCTATATAGCCACTTGTTTATCCTCAAGCCTTGAAGACCTCAGACACTATATCTTTTGATAGCCAGGCACCATCAGATTTCTTTATCACATTTACTAATGTACCCATTTTGTCTTCAGTGATCGTGTCAGGAAGGTAAGCATCATGGAATGCCAGGTTAGTAGAACAAAGTATTCTTGCATAGAGGGAGTACTTGAGTAGAGGCCCAATGTCAATCTGCTACCTTAATACTAAACCTATAAATATATGTGCATGGATCTATTTCCCTGTTGTCATGTATATGTATTTACATATGTAAATGTCTGTGTTTAGACCTCTATATGTGCCCTTTGCCTCCTAGTTCTTTCCTCTATTTCCTTTTACTTTCCTCTTATCCCACTATCATATTTGGCCTTCATTTGGGTAAGGTGATTTTTCTTCTAATTGAATAATCACATATGTTTTTTCACTCTTTCCAACAAACCCTCAGGCCAATAAATAATGTAGAGGTTTGTCTTGTACATAGTCATGAAATACCAGTTCAACAGGATATGGTCAACGTTCATAATTCCATTTGAATCTTGGAAATAAAGGCTCTGTGAGGCAGGAAACCTAATGACCATTTCCTAGATGAGAATGTAAGGGTAAGGTAGGCCAACTTTATGGGTTAAACAGCAAGAGAGAGTCCAAACAGAGACCTGGATCCAGCCTTTCATACTTTTTACTGCCTGACAGCTTGCTGAGAGGAACACGTTGGTGGCTTGGCGAGAACTGGCTGTGGCCTGTGCCACAGGGAGGCTGGGAAGTGATTAAATGAGGCCCTGAGTGAGAGTGTGTAAGAATGACAGTGGCACACCGTGTTACCCACCTGTGGAGATTCAGTGCGGCATTACCACTAGGGATGTCTGGAAAATGTGAAGGACTCTGGAATGGGCAAAAAAAAAAAAAAAGAGAGAGAGAGAGAGAGATTACTGAAGGGCCTGCCTATCTAATCCTTCTCCATAGACTGTTTTTCATTGATTCTGAGCTGTTGTCCAATGATGGAAGTGGAAGAAAATCAATAACAATGCAAACAGTTATTATCCCTAGAAATGCAGGTTGGGTCCAGTAGACCTGCAATTGATTATTGACCAGTTTTGCATCTATTTGTACATCTGTCTCAGCATCCTTGATTGCCTCTGTGTGTCCTTGAAATTCTCCTCTTAGTAGTTTATAGCATCTTACTGGCTCCATCGTTAATTAATGAGATAAATAGAGTACTTGGCATCTGTTCATTTCATATTTATATGAGAAAATTGATTTAATCTTTTGTTAAATTCACTCTTAAATAGGACAGAATTACCTACTACATTATATAATAGAACCCACCAGGAATAAGCAACTTTCGTAGGGAAAATCTAAGTCTTTCTTTGGTTCAGCAGATATAATGAGTCCCCAAATATCCTATGTACCAGTCAACAGGAATGACAAATAAGAGTTATAAGGGACAAGGAAGAAAGGATTTCCTATATGTTTTCATAGGCTGGTGATGCTACAGTTACTTAATTGACAGCTGAGCACAGCCTTAGGAGACAGCATGGGGGAGTGGCCAGACAAAGGGACCAGGTGCCTGAAGACCTGGCATCTAGGCCCAGCTCTGCCATTAACCAGCTGTGTGACCTTGGGCAAGTCACTTAATCCTCTGTCTCTCCATCTGCAAAATGAGAGGCCAGAGCTAAATGATCTCAAAGGTCTCTTCCATTGCTAACGGGCTACGGTCCTGTGCTTCCAAAGACACTAGGTGGCCATGGCTCAATGCCTCCTAAGCAATTCTTAGTCATGAAATTAGCAGGCTGATGGCAGAGGCCAAGGACTGAATGGATTGTGGCACCTAGTATGAACCCCCTTGTAATCCTCCTTTTGCAGAGGATGGCGGCCTGTGGCTAGCACACACAGATTGAGTGTGGAGCACGGAACCATCCATGTGAAACCTCAGGTCTCGTGAAGAAGGTAACTTCCAGTCTGCTGCTGTAGAAACCTATGTTTAATTTCTTCTGTGCAAGGATGTGAATTCCACAGTTGAGGGGAAATCAGTGCTTTCGAAAGGTTTTCTTTCACACTGCTTACTTTTATCTAAGGTTATCTGAGGACCTCCACTCACGGAGGGCTTAGCTCGCGTGTGAGTCAGTCAGAGTTGAGCAGTAGATGGGAAGCTGGATTAGATGCCCTTCAGCTGCCCCTATATCACACCTTCACCCACATATTTGGATTGGAAATAGTTTCTTCTTTGTTTCCTCTTTTGTCTCAACTGTAGTTCAAGTGTTTGTATATCAGTTTGGGACTACGAGACCTTTAGTTAGAAATCCAGGTTATCTTTATAGACGTTATTCCCACACCAAAAATACAGAGATAGATAGCATTGGCTTAGTGACCATTAAAGTTGTGCCCCTTCTGAAATAAGCCCCCTCGTCAATGCCTCTAAATGCATGCACAATAGGACAAGCGGGTAGGAAGCAGAACTTTCAAATGAATTTTCCACTTGCATTTTCCAGAACATCTCTGTCCATTGATTTTTTGGGGCATCAATTTACAAGATACACAGGGTTTTATTTTCTCATAGACTGGTTCCAAATGTTTTTATTGCCTGAAAATTCACTGCACCCAACCCCACGTATTTACTTTTGAAATGTGCAATTAACACATCTTCCCACATGTTTCTTCCACATGACATTTAAATCTCCAAAGTTCAGAAATGCATTCTGTTCCATTGTGGGAAGGCAGTGGGGTGAGACCTCTGACTTTTCAGAGTATGGGCAGTGATGGAAGAAATTACCAAACAACAATAACCCATGTCTTCTTTCCTCTGGAGCAGAATGCTTGCGGCCAGACCCTGACCTTATCACTCAGTGGTGTGCGATGGATAAAGTGAAGCATGACGTATGGAGTCCTTCCATAACAGAGGGGGCATAATCTCCATTGCCCCCTCTCCTAGGTAGGTGGGCTTGGACCACTCCTTGACAAACCTCGCCTTCTCATCCTAAACTTACTGTGTGAATTAAATAGCAAACGAATATACAGGAACTGCCTAAATAATTACAGGTGTTGCATATCTGACTGGTGATGATCATTCAAAAATGGTAGTGACTATTTATAGGTTTTTAAGCCTTAGAATCAAGATTTGGGGGCATCAGGAAAACTCTATATCCTGTTCATCACAGTTTCAAAATCCGTGGGTTCTGGACACCCTATTTCACTCTTAGGTTACAGTTCCTGTCTGTAAAGATGTGGAGGGGTGGGGGGTGTCCCACAACAGCGTCTTGTAGTTCTCAGAGTATATAAGATCAAGAAAGTTGATCCAGTTCATCTCTTAAGCCACTTCAACAGGTGATAATTAGTTTTCTGGAATGTCCTTTCTAAAACAACATTTCTTTGTTCTTTCTCAAACAACAAATAGTACCTTAGAGCACAGACCCCGGAGCCAAAGTTCTTGCCTCTGAATCAAAGTTTTCCATTATATTAAGTACTGCCTTAAAAACTTACCGAATCTTGTCGTGTTTCAGTTGACTCTTCTATAAAACCCCAAACCCACTGCCATGGAGTTTATTCTGACACATCATGGCCCTATACAGGATTTCTGAGGTCGTCAACCTTCCTGAAACAGATAGCCTCATCTTTCTCCCCTGGAGCTGCTGGTGGGTTAGAACTACTGGCCTTCCGATGATCTGTCTAATGCTTGCCCAACTGCAGCACCAGGCCTCCTCTATAAATAAAGATTATAAAAAATATTTAATATTAGTATTGTGAAGACAAATTAACTTAATATCCGAATGTTCTTCCAAGAGGAAAAACTGAAGCCTCAAGTTCTCAGGAAGGCTAGAAGTGGAATGCATACAGTGTCCCTCCCGCCATAATCTATTGGCCACCCTCATCACAAGGCCAACACGGATTCAAGAGGTGTTTAGAGAGAGATTCTATTGATGAATGGGACCCAAGCCATTTCAGATTGATTGGGTATAGTGAGGCATGAAAAATGGCAGCCATTTTTTGGCAATCAGTTAACTATAAATCCTATAGGACATGCATGAGTTAATCCTCTACTTAGGGCTATTCCAGAGCCCAGGTGTTGAACTCATCAGCTGTCTAGCATTAGCACAGTTGTAAATAGTACTTGGATTGTTGTCAACCTTCTCCCCTCCTCTCCCTCCCAGGCAAGCTTACTCTCCAAGTCTTTCACTTAAACCACACAACAGAGGGTGAACTGTCACCTCCAGCTACTCCGGAATAAGCAAGCTGATTGTGCTGAGATAGTCTCCTCTAGGCCTTTCTTCTTCCTTTTTTTATCCTTCTAATAAACAACTGAAAAACAAAAACCACGGACAAGAATCCCCATTGTCTGGCTAAGCTCTGTGTAGGTGAACATGTGACGTATTAAACTAGGGTCCAGTCTTCGGTGAAGAAGAAGGAGGTACGGGAGTCCTTTTAGTTGATCTTGAGGTTGAAAAACCAATTACCAATCTTTACCCTCACCCAATGCTCCAGCCTGTGTGGGACCAGAGTGTTTATGGGAAAGAGAAGACACCGTTGCCATGAAATGACCCCATTATACCCTAAGAGTGGGATGAGCATATTAAGACATATACTGTGCACACACGGGTGCCTCCGCCCTAACTCAGGTTTCGGTGTTTTCCCCCTGCAAGCGTTCCCTTCTTTCCAAGGCAGTTTCACTTTCATGATCTCACTTAATTTTCAAAGCAACCACCATCCTCTGAGCTACACAGCGTAGGAATGAAGCCTCCCACATGAAAGCTGAGGAAACGGAGGCATGAGAAAATGAAAGAAAGGGCCCAAACATGTGCAATTGAAGACGAGCTTAGGGAAACAAATATTCCATCTTAAACCTGAATTTAGTGCTTCTTTCCCACCCCCTTCTATCCCTCCCCTGCCACCTAGGTAGAGAGCTGAGCAATTCATGCCACCTGTCCTTGTTCTTATAGAAGCAGGGAGGTGAAAAACAGGTAACTTCAACAAGATAAAACAGCATGCAAAACCACACAAACCATTAGAATAATCTACATGCCCATCAGTGGAGGACTGGACACATCCTAGTTGGTATAGATGTGCAATGGAATACCATGCACTGCTAATGGATACGGATGAAACTTGGCAACACTCAATGCATTGGATGAATTTAGAGGACATCATGCTGAGTACAGTTAGTCAACCACAAAAGAACAAATACTGTATGTGGTCACTGTGATAATAGAAACAATGAAGAGAAAGACTTTCACAGCAAAAGAACCCCACTTAGATGGTCACCAGGGGGTGAGAGGAGAAAGGAGGAAAGGGGAAGGAGGCAGGAACACACTGGAGGGCAGACGGGTGCTAACTTGGGTGAAGGGGAAGATAACCTATGAGAAAGAAAAGAGAAAGGTGGGATAGCAGAGATGCTAGGCCAAGCGATTGGGACATTAGATTCATTGTTTAAGTTGTTGAATATAAAACTGATCTTCTGAAATGTAAACCCTCGATTCACAATAGAAAGATGAATAGTGAAGCATCAATAAGCCTTCAAAGAAAGATTGCAAGAGAGTCCTCTCTGAGTCATATGTTCCCTGAAGATATAATATTTGGGCCATACAATGTTTAAATAGGAAATTTTGGTAAAACGTGGAGTCAGTGTTCTCCTGAAGGATCAGAAACAGTATAAGCACAGGGACTCACGTTCCTACATCTACAAATGATACCACCGGACCCGTTTCACAATCAGGTGGTACCTGCTTGGCTCCCATAGGCATTTACGTACACAGTCCGTGCACCGGGCGGCACTTAAACAAACCTACAACCACATTTTGAAGGTCCATTGCTTTTCTAGGACCTTGGTGATGTCGTTCTGTCATTGAGAACTTTGCCTTCCATCTTGACATGAGGGGATCCGGAGCACGCACTCATCTCTGAAGACAACTGACTCCAGCTGTCCTCATTGTCTCCCGACCAGAGGGACCTAGGAGAACTTCCTTCACGCTGGTGTGGGGTGGGGAGAGGGTGAGAGGGAGTTGAATAAAGGGAGGGGAGCCATTTCAAGTGGACTAGACATGCGAAGCAACGCCAGGCAAGCCTGGAAAGATGTCTTTGATTGCGTAAGAGGAAATCCAATGCAGCCACGTAGAGTGGAAGAAAGGAGGAGCAAGCGAGTGGCACCTGGTCAGAGGCCTGTCTGCCACGTGAGCGAGAATGACAGGCACTTCAGAAACATGGGAAAACCCTGAAGCATGGGAAGTACTGCATGGATTTAACCATAGGATGAAATGATCATGTTTGCATTTTGATAGATTACCTAGTGGCCATGTAAAGTATGGATTTAATGCAGGGAAAACTGCAAGCAAGAAGGCCGCATCAGAAGCAACTGCAAATATCCAAGTAGGAGGTCACGGGGGACTCATTTGAGAACTCCTCTAGGAAGTGAGTCCAACAAATCAAGAGATATATTATTCTGACATTTATTGAACACTAATTGTGTGCAGAATACGATGGGAGAAATTAACTACCCAGTCTGACTTGCTGTGCAATGCTTCAATCTGCTTTACAACCTTTCTAGTGAGTGCCCCCCTGGTCTCTGATGGGGGACTTCTACAGACTGGGAGGTACTTTCTCACAGAAGAGCCAGCCCCCACTTTAATTGTTAGAATCTACTGTCTTATATTGCTTCCTTCTGTCAAGTCAAAATGGTTCTCCCTCCCTTAATTTCTGGTTCTGTCCCCTGGTGCAGCTGAAACCAAGCTTACTCCTTGTTCTACAGGGTAGTAGTTCAGGTATTTGGTGACCGGCAACGTGTCTTCTGCAGGAAATGAATAAATAAACACCCACCCACCCCTGCAAAAAAAAAAGAATCACAACAACAACAACAACAAAAAACTTTGGTTTTTTTAGGATTAAATACCCTTCATTCCCCAATGCACAGCATGTTCACATTCAGCCCATGAAGGTCCCATCACAATATCACCACACAGTGTCCAGGTCATGGATTTCTGGATAGATTGTGATTTTCAGTGCTATTTGCAATAGAATGTCTTGAATGAAGCTTCTCCTTCTAAGAGGGCTGACCGACACACATGTGAACAAGGCGCTCTTCCATCTTTTTGTACTTTAGGGTATGGACCCTAACTACTGCGTTGAACTATGGGAAAAGGCAATGGGCGGGGTTCATTTTGCACAAGATTGTCAAGCAGGGATGCTCAAAATGTGGTTCCTGGACCCACAATATCAGCATCATATGGTAAATTACTAAATGTGCCAGTTATTAGGCCCCATCCCAGACCTTTTGAATCTGCGGAGAAGGGAAGCAAACCTGTGCTTCCCAAAGCTCTGAAGGAGATTCCTACACATGCTGAAGTTGGAGGCGCCCTGTTATCCAGGGCCTTTGACTCTGTCTGTGACAAGTATTAAAATGACCCAGGCACTTACCCTTTAAATTAAATGTTTCTACCTTCTCTGAGGGGTGTGCAAACCTCTCTGAAGAAAATAGTGTCAGTGTAATATGCACATCTTCAGATGCTGGGGATGCAGGGGTGGGGGGTGCGGAGGCACAACTTGGCTAATTAAGTTTTACAATCCATTGGTCTTGAGAATGATTTTCTTTTTTTTATATAAAAACAAAACAATCTGCCTTTGGTCAATCCATTACAAAGAGAACTGAGCGACTGACCTTTTCATTCTGCCTGTGTTGCGTGCACAGCAACTCCGTAACCTTTCCCAGCTGGAAGAGAAAGTTCAATTAAGTTTGTTGGCTCCGAAATCTGCCTGTGTCCCGGAGAGCAGATTAGGCACTTAGGGGCTGCAATTATCCATCTGCTGCTTCTGCAAAACGGAAAAGAATGCGCACGTGCTGCACCTATCCCTGGGCTCACGCAGGGGCGGGTGTGCGTACGGATCTGAGCGGAAGGGCCTGCTGCTGAGAGACCCAGGTCTTCCCCAATCGACCTTCTTTATGCATGATTAATGATGGTTTTAAGTGACGCAAGGTTGGGACCTGCCCAGGTCTTGACTTCCAATATGAAAGTGACTAAACGTCAACCCTACGCTGCTTGGAAAGGCAACCCGAGCAGTGGAGGCTAAGCCTGAATCTCAGCCCACCCCACCCTCCCACCCCCAGTGCAAATCCCCAATGGCTTCACCTAGGACCTCAATGAAATCTGGATGCCTCACAGTGGCCTTATCAGACTGCTATGATTGGTCTCTTGCCTATCCTCATGCAGTCGTATTTCCTTCTGGTTCAGTGTTCTGTACCCAGTCGCGGTTGCCAGACCCTCAGATGTGCCTAGACCTTCCTGTTTCGGTCCTTCCCCGCAGTTGCTTTCTCTGCCTGGCATATCCTTTCCCTATGGCCTTAGCATCCTCGGATCATTCTTACCATTCAGTGCTGCCTTGCAAGGGCCTGTCCCAGACTGCCTTTTCCAAATTAACCCAATAGCAGCTACCCCATCACCAGTCACTCTATCAAGCGGTATGGTATGATAAAGACAATTAAACATACAGTAACACAAACACCACAGATGAGTGGGCTTAAGCAAAATAAATTTATTTCCTCAGTTCTAGAGGCTAAAGTCAAACTCTTTCCTTGTGGGTAGCCTCGCCCTTCCTTGACTTCTAAGTGATCTTCATAGGCTCTATCCTCTTTGTGTGCACCTCTTTCTGAGCTTTTTCCAGTACTTAGCTGTAAGTTTGCCACACTGTGGTAGTTTGTGTGTTGCTGTCACGCTGGAAGCTATGTCCCTGTGTGTTAGTCCGGGTAGAGTAGAAAAGCAAATTCATAGACTCATGTGTACAGGAAGAGCTTTATATACAAGAGCAATTGAACACTAAGAAAACATCCCGGCCCAGTCCAGATCAAGTTCATGAGTCTGGTATTCAGAGCCTTGTGAGAATGCTGCAGGACTGGGCAGTGATTCATTCTGTTGTGCACAGGGTCACTGTGGGTCGAGATGGACTTGATGGCCCCCGACAACAACAATCAACTTTTTATAAACTCATGTGATCAGATGGATAACCCATTCTAAGTGGATGCATTCTAATTCATACGACAAAATAAACCTATTTCTAAACAGAATCACATCCACAAGAATCAGGGTTAGGATTCTAACTTTTTTTTAGGATTCTAACATTTTTAGGAGAAAAGATTAAATCAATAATACAGTTATTACCTATCTCCCCGGTACTGTGCCTTACCCACTAGTTTATCCAGTAGCCTGAAGGCTGGTGATTCAAAGCCACCAGGAGCTACAAGGGAAGAAAGAAGCAGCAGTTTGCCTGCATAAAGATGTGTAGTCTTTGAAACTTTATAAAGGGTCATAATGAGTTGTAATCCACTCAACATTATATTTTCAACATTTAGAATAGTTCCTGGTACATAAAAAGTGATCAATTAGCATTTGTTAAATTAGTGAAATAATGGGTCCAGGCCCAGAACTTACAGGCCTTCTTCAACGACATTTTCTTGAGTCTTCAATTTATTTGCGTGGAGCTCCCCAGTGGTTAGTTCTAAAATCCACTGATCAAGACACAGCCACACTTTTGGTAGATAGCCCCAGTTCCTACTGCCTCACTAGTTCATTGCCAGTTGTCTGTCATCATTATATCTGGATGTCTTATTTGTGTGCTAGCTTTGACTTTTCCACTTCTTTTCCATGAAAATTGTCTTTATAGCTAACACAGGAGCAAGTTCAATTAGCATATGGAGAATTTCTTTTTCCTTCTCAATATTATTTATTTAGTGAGTTGTTGGGAATATACATAGCAAAACCTGTACTTATTCGATGGTTTCTACCTGTGCAATCCAGTGACATTGATTCCACTCTTTGAGATGTATGCCAGTTCTCATCTTCCTTGTTCCTCCCTCATTAACATAAAGGCACCACCCCATAAGTTCCTATCTAATCTTTTATGTTTCTGCTGTCAGTTTGATTCCATATAGATAATTCTAATACTCAAGGCATATCTTGTCTTTAGCAAACTCTTGCTCAATTTTAAGATGACTTCAAGGAATACTTTGCTTCTAAGGTTTAAATATGATCTCAGGGAAAGCATTTCAGGGGTTTAGTCACTCTCAGTGGCTCCAAAAAGTGGACAGCTCACGAGAATTTAAATTGTGTTCTGTATTTTCTTCCTTTTAATCAGAATGCCCCTATGGAATTTTGATCACAAAGTGCAGTAAAGGTAGCTGGGGACCACCCCGCTCTTCATGGAGATACGTATCCATACGTCCCATATCCTTCTACTATTCTTTATTCTCCTTGTTTCTCCGGGTAAATGGAGACCAAGTGTTGTGCCTTTGATAACTGTTTGCAAGCTTTTAATTCCCTAAGTACGCCACAACAAAATAGAAGGAGGTAGAAGAGAAACATTAGATATGTTACTAAGCCAATTAACGGAAGTTCCCATGACTCTAAATTTGAAATCATGACCCTAAACTTCCAGACCAAAGAACCAGGTGCCATGAAGTGTTTGGTTGTACATGAGTAGTCTCAGCAGCTACTCTTGTTGCTGTAAATACATTGATCACACAACTTTTGCCCAACTTTTATGAGTGTACATCTTATTGTCAGCGATGATAATAATCAGCTGTGCAATCCTACCCTTAAATAATCAATGTGATTTTTCCCTACATCATAAGCCAAATTTTCACCCTTCCCTCCCACCCCTGGGAACCACTAATGAATTTCGGTCTTTATGTGTTTGCCTTTTCTTTTCATTTTATATATGTGAAGTCATACAATATTTATCCTCTTGTGATTGACTTATTTCAGTCAGCATAGTCCTTTTCCTCATTCCATACTGTAATGTGTATTAAGGCTTCATTTATTCTATTGGCTGAGTAGTACTGTATGTGTCATATCTACCTAGCCCTCTGCTGAGCGGCAGGCAGGTCCGTTCTACCTTTGGACTACTGGGAATAGCACTGCACTTAACATTGGTGTCCAAGTCTTTTTGAATCTCTGATTTCAAAACTTTTGGGTCTGTATCTGGGAGGGGAAATTCTTGATCATATTATAGTTCTAATTTTAGTTTTTGGAGACACCACAATACTGTTTTCCACAATGGTTGTATGGAGGAAAATTATTAGTAGGACTTAAAATTCTTAAGGACCACTCCTGAAAACGTATCCTGCACTATGCTGCCTGAGATAGTGAATATAAAAATGAACAGTGACTGGACAATAGACCTCTTACTCACACACTCTGCAGCAATTAAGCTAAGAAGTCAAATGACAAGCTCAACAGCAATTTCCCCCAAGCAGTCAAAACTTGATCCGAAACTGCCAGTTCTCCTAATTGCTGCCCCTACTTCCAAATTAAGACCAACCAGAAAAAGTCAAATGGAGGAATCCCAAAGCAGCCATGTAGTATGCCTCTATTAGTCAGCCCTCTCCCGATTTTCCATGACAACAACTTCCAATCAGAGCACACCTGGCCTTTTTTTTCTGCTATAAAGCCTTCCCCTGCCTGCCTTTGAGGGACTGTCAAATACAGGTGATGGTAACTGACGGCCTTGAAAAATTAAATTCTGAATAAATATCCTCGTTCTTCTCATTTTGGCTTGTTGTCTTTAATTTCCACTTTCCTATTCTGGTCTCATCTGCCAATTTGTTGTACTTTGATGACTTGCCTGTTGCTGGGATGCTGGAAGCTATGCTGCTGGTATTTCAAATGCCAACAGGGTCACCCCTGGTGGATGGGTTTCAGTGGAGTTTCAAGACTAAAGACAGGGTAGGAAGAAGTTATTTACGGTTCATTTCTGAGGGCTTAACCCCTGAAAATATTATGAATGGCACCAAAATATTGTTTCATATTCAAGCTGAATGCAAAAGAGTCGGTGGAACAAGTAATATTATTGTTGTTGGCATTGGATGAGTCTTAGCTGAAAGCAGAGAACATGAGAGGCATTTACCTGTGTTTCATTGACTATGAAAAGACATTCAACATGTGTGGATTATATTATACTGTGGATAAAATTGCTATGAATTGACATTCCAGAACATTGAATTGTGCCCATAGGAATTGTACATAGACCAAGAAGAAGTCATTTGATAAGGGGATTGCATGCCTTAAAATTAGGAAAGGTGTGCTTCAGTTTTGTATTTTTTTCAGGGTACTGAAGCAGACTATATGTTGAACAAATAATTAAAGAGGCTGGGCAGTGTCAAGGAGAATGGGACATCAGAATTGGAGGAAGGCTTGTTAACAGCCTATGGTGTGAAGATGACACAGCTTGTTTGTTGAAAGTGAAGAGGATTTGAAACAGATGAAGACTAAAGATTACAATCTGTAGTATGCATTATAACTAAATGTAACTAAACATTGAAAGACACATTGGATAAAAAGAAAGGAAAGAAAAAAATTCACAACTGGACCAGCAGACATGATAAACAGAAAATATCGAGGTTGACAAAAATGTTTTTACTTGAGTCTACAATCAATGCTCATGGGAAACAGAAGCCAATAAAACCAAGGATATATTGCATTGGGAAGATCTGCTGACCAAGCTCCTTTAAAGTGTTGAAGGACAAAGTTGTCACTTTGAGATCTAAGGCACTTGGCTCTAATCCAAGCCATGGTATTCTCAATCATCTTTTATGCATGTGAAAACTGATCAATGAAAAATAAAAACGGAAGATTTGAAGCATTTGGATTATTTAATTGATGAAGAATATTGAAAGTCTCATGGACTATCAAGAGAACAAACACATCTACGTTGGAATAAAAACAAAATAAAGAGAAAGCATTCTCTTTATAAATGAGGGGAGGAGAAAATCATGACAGTAGCTAGAGTAAAACAAGCAATCACATATAAAGGTTCCCAAATAAGAATATATTTAGACCTACCAGCAGAAACTATGAAGAAGAGGAGAGAGTGGAGTAACATATTCCCAAAATTGAAGGAAAACAATGCAAATTCAAGAGTACTCTACCCAGCCAAATTATCGATCAAGAGAGATGGAGAAGTAAGAGTCTTCCCAGAGAAGGAAAAAGTCAAAGAATACATTAGAAGAAACACAGCCCTATAAAACATCCTTGACGACACAGTCTGGGCAGAAGAACAACACTCACCAAGCATAAATAACAGACCACCACATAGAACAACCTCTCCCAGAAGGCAACAACGAGAAAACAGACCCAAGATAGCATGGGCTTAAAGATGTAAAGAAGCCAAGAATGATGCACACGCAAGCATAACACACTAATGAGAAAGGAAAGAAGGAAAATACACAACAAAAAAGGTATAAGATGACATCACAGAGTCTGCAGATGAAGATAATAACCCTGAATATCAATGCAGACCGGCGTAGAAAACACGACCCATCAATCTGCTGCTTACAGGAGACTCATCTCAAGGCTACAGACAAAAATAGACTGAGAATCAAAGGCTGGAGAAAGTTATACCAAGCAAACAACAATTCAAAAAAGGCAGGGGTTGCAATTCTAATCTCGGATAAAATTGACCTTAAAGTGAAAACCATAAAAAGAGATAAGGAGGGACACTATATAATGCTCCAGGGAATGGTAGAAAAAGGACCACTAAGCACTGTAAACATATATTCCCCGAATGAGAGACCCGCTGAATACGTCAATCAAATACTCCAAAAGATGACAAAAGAAATCACAGCATCAACAATTATAGTGAGTGACTTCAATACCCCACTCTCTGAGAAAGATAGATCACAGGAAAAGAAACTCAACAAGGAGGTTAGAGATCTAAACATTACCATTAGACAATTTGACCTGATAGATATTTACAGAGCTTTTCATCCAAAATAAAAAAAAATTCACATTCTTCACAAGCCCATATGGCACATATTCAAAGATAGAACACATGCTGGGGCATAAGGCGAATCTACATAAATTTAAGCACATTGAAAAAAAAATTTAAGCACATTGATATCATAGAAACCTCTCTCTCTGACCACTGTGTCATAAGGCTAGAAACCAACAAAAGGAAGAGGAAGAAAGCAAGAGATACAATTGGAGGATGAATAACTCTCTGTTGCAAACGGAGTGAATACTGGCACAGATCAGACATGAAATTAGGACATTTCTAGGAGCCAATGAGAATGAGCACACGATGTACCAAAACTTATGGGAAAAAGCAAAGGCAGTTATCAGAGGAAGTTTCATAGTAATACATCCACACCTGAGAAAGGAAGAGAAACACATGATTGATATGCTGGCACAAAATTTACAACTAGAGAAGACTCAGCAGGACAATCCCACTAATAGCAAAATAAATGAAATTATAAAAATCAGGGCTGAGATTCAGCAGAGGGAACATTTTAAAAATATGGGAAAAAAATGAATGCTGCTAAAAGTTGTGTTCTTTGAAAGGATGAACACAATCAACAGACCGCTGGCAAACCTAACCAAAGAAAGGAGGGAACACATTTCAATAGCAAGAATAAGGGATAAAAGAGGGGACATTACAACAGACCTAATGAAATCAAAATTATAATTATACATTACTACCAAGGACTGTACTCCAATGAATTAAAAAATTGGAAGACATGGACAAATTCTTGGAAAAACAATCCCTCCCTAGACTATCCTAAATGGACATCAAGAATCTCAACATACCCATAGCAATAGAAAAAATAAGGTTATCAAGGGATTACCAACTAAAAATCCCTTAGACCAGATGGCTTCATTGGAGAATACTACCAAGCATTTAAGGAAGAACTAACACCAACCCTACACAAACTGTTCCAGATCATAGAAAAAGACAGCAAACTCCTGACTCCTTCTATGAGGCTAGTATTACTCTGATAACAAAACTGGACAAGGATTCCATAAGAATTGAGAACTACAGACCAATAACCCTAATGAATATTGATTTGCAGATATGATTTTATATATGGAAAATCCCAAAACGTCCACAAGGGGAGTACTAGAAGCAATAGAGGAGTTTGGCAGAGTGGCAGAATATAAGATCAACAAACAGAAGTCCATCGGACTGTTATATACATCAGATAAGACCACAGAAGAGGACATCAAAAAGGGGTACCCTTCACAATAGTCAAACACAAATTGAAATATCTAGGGATATACCTGACTAAAAGAACAAATGATTTATATAGGGAAAACTACAGAACACTATTACAAGAAACCAAGAGCAATCTCAACAAATGGAAGAATATCCCATGCTCGTGCATTGAAAAGACTCAATAGAGTCAAGATGTCAGTTCTGCCAAAGGCACCATATAAGTTTAATGCTATCCCGATAAAATTACCCTCATCTTTCTTCAAAGAAATGGAAAAAACTGATTACCAACTTCATATGGAGAGGGAAGAAGCCCTGAATTAGCAGAGAACTCCTCAAGAAGAAGGACACAGTGGGAGGGCTTGCTTACCTGACTTTGGCACATACTATACAGCCACAACTGTCAAAGCCGCATGGTATTGGTACAATGACAGATACTCAGACCAATGGAAAAGAACTGAAAACCCAGAAATAAAACCATCAGCATACAGAAAATGATCTTTGATAAGGGCCCAAAAAATATCTAATGGAAAGTAGATGCCCTCTTTAATAAGCGGGGCTGGAAAAAAATGGATATTTACCTACAGAAAAATAAAGCAAGACCCTTATCTCACTCCATGCACAAGAAGAAACTCAAGGCAGATCACAGCCTTGAAGTTAAACCCCAAACTATTGGGGCCATCAATGAGGGAATTAGGGTCAACTTGAGAACTTTGATATAGGAAATACATAGGCTATCAGAAATAGGGAAGGACACAAACACAGAGGAAGCTCAAATTGACAAATGGGATATACTGCAGACAAAACAGCTGTGTACATAGAAAGAATTCACCAAAAGATTAATTAGAGAGTCCACAGACTGGGAAAACATCTGTAGCAAGGACACATCAGACAAAGACCTTATTACTAAAATCTACAATACTCTGCTAGTTTCCAAAAAGAAAAAAACTAATTGCCCACTGAGGATGTGGGCAAAGGACCTGAACAGAAGTTTCATAGGGGCAGAAATCTGAATGGCCAACAAATATATGAGAAAATGATCCCGATCTTTAGCTATAAAAGAAATGCAAATGAAAACAACAATGAGATACCATCTAAAACCCTCAAAGGTAGCCCAATTCAAGAAATCAGAAGGCAACAAGTATTGAAGGGTCTGTGGAGAGGTAGGAACTCTCATCCACTGGTGGTGGATCTGTAAGTATGTACAGCCACTATTGAAATCGATCTGGTGGTGTCTAAAACAGATGGAAATCGAGTTACCATATGACCCAGCAATCCCCCTACTGGACATATACCCCAAAAAGGCAAGAAACAAACCAAAGCCAGACATCTGTGTTCCAATGTTCATTGTGACACAATTCACAATTGCAAAGAGTTGGAAACAACCCACATTTCCTTCAACTGAAGATTGGATTTAAAAACTGTGTTATATACATACAATGGAGTACTACGCATCACTAAAAAGCAGTGATGAACATATGAAGGGCATCGCTGCATGGGAAGAACTGGAGAAAATCAGACTAAACGAAGTAAGTCAAGCACAAAAGGACAAGTACAACATGAGTTCGCTGAGGTAAGCTTTTAAAAAAATGCAAAATGGGCATAGGGAAAAAGCTACTGTATACAAACATTCCTGGGGTAAGGACCAGGTAATATGGCAGGGACCAGACCAAATACAGTTATACACGTGGTAGACAACTAAAAAGAGGTGGGGAAAGAAAAACTAATAAAAAATAAATGGGTAGTGGAGGCACAGGGCCCTAACCCACCCAAGGGGAGGGTATTGTTAATATCTCCACAGAGAAAGAGGAAACAAACTTCAACTCAGTGCTCCAAGATGTGAATGCATGGAGTAGAGAACCAGTGGAAAGATCTGGGAGGCTGGCCCCAATCCCAACTACTAAGTGGAAACCTGCCTCTCCCCCTAGAAGAATTAATCTCAATGGACTCCATTGAATCTGCAGCTCTGGGAAAGGTACACATCTGATCCGACTGCATGGAAGCTGATGAAGGAGGAGGAGGAGAGAGTGGAGCACAACCTGGCCCACCAGGCCATGAGGACGATGTTCCCAATCAGAGCAGCCAGTGCACAGAGAGGACTACATGGCGGGCCCTACTATGAGACATGATGCCCTGCACTGACCCATAGCCCTACAGGGGACAATACCGGAGACACAGCATGAGAAATGTAACCGATCTGATCCCGCCACACCGAGGTAAAACACTAAGGGTGTGCAACAGAACAGCAAGGGAATGGAGCGATGAGGTCCCCCAGGGAATGCTGAAGGTGGACTTTGGGGTCAGGGTGTGGTGCCCCAACAGACTGGACTGGAAAACACTCCTAAATGCCAACAAACAATGCTTGAACTAACTACAGCTTTTCTTTCTTGTATATTTTTTGTCATTGGTTTGTTGTTGTTTTTCTTTTGTTGTATATTTTTGCTTGGTGTTGCTCTGTCTTGTTTTTCTGCATGTTATTATCTCCGCAAGGCTGTCTAAATAAGATAGACTGGATGAATATTCAGGAGGAGAAAACAATGGGACCAACAGTTCCGTGGGGGACATGGGAGAAGGGAAAATGGGGAGAAAGGTAGTGCTGTTAACAAACTCAGGGACAAGGGAACAACAAGTGAACCAAATCGGTGGTGAGGAGGGTGTGGGAGGCCTGGTAGGGCATGATCAAGGATAATGTAACCAAGAAGAATTGCCAAAATCCAGGTGGGAACTGAGCATGACAGTGGGACAGGAGGAAAGTCAAGGGAAATAGAGGAAAGAGCTGGGAAGCAAAGGGTGTTTATAGAGGTCTACATAAAGACATGTACATATGTAAATATATTTATATATTAGGATAGGGAAATAAATCTATGTGCATATATTTATAGGTTTAGTATTAAGGTAGCAGAAGGACATTGGGCTTCCACTCAAGTACTCTCTCAATGCAAGAATACTTTCTTTTATTAATTTGGCATTCTATGATGCTCACCTTCCTGACACAACCGCTGGAAACAAAGCGGGTGAATAAGCTAATGTGTTGAAGAAAGCTGATGGTGCCCATCTATCACAAGATATAGCGTCTAGGATCTTAAAGTCAAAGCCCACATGGAAGAATCACACCAGCCTCTGTGATCCTGAGGTGCCGAAGGGATCAGTTATCAGGCATCAAAGGACAAAACTCTTATCAGTGGGTGCTCACCTCCATGATACGATCGCTGAAGATAAATGGGTATATAAGCAAATGTGGCGAAGAAAACCGATGGTGTCCAGCTATCAAAAGATATAGCATCTGGGGTCTTAAAGGCTTGAAGGTAAACAAGTGACCATCTAGCTCAGAAGCAACAAAGCCCACATAGATGAAGCACACCAGCCTGTGCGATCATGAGGTGTTGAAGGGATGAGGTAACAGGCATCATCAGAACAAAAAAAATCTTATCATAGTGAGTGAGGAGTAGTGCGGATTGGAGACCAAAAGTCCATTTGTAGGCCACTGGCATCCCCTTACAGAAGGTTCTTGGGGATGAGACAAGCTAGTCAGGTGTGATGTAGCACCAATGAAGAATAGAGCTTTCCTCTAGTTCCTAAATGCTTCCTTCCCTCTCCCCTCCCCACACTATCATGATCCGAATTGTACCTTGTAAGTCTGGCTAGACCAGAGGATGTACACTGGTGCAGATCGGAGCTGGAGGCACAGGGAATTCAGGGTGGATGATCCCCTCAGGACCAGGGGTGTGAGTAGAGATACTGGGAGGATAGTGGGAGAGTGGTTTGGAAAGAGGGAACTGATTACAAGGCTCTACATGTGACCTCCTTCCTGGGGGACAGATGACAGAAAAGGGGGTGAAGGGAGATGTCAGACAGGGCAAAATATGACAAAATAATAATTTATAAATTATCAAGCATTCACTGAGGAGGGGTTAGCGGGGAGGGAGGGGAATAAATGAGGACCAGATGCCAGGGGCTTAAGTGGAGAGCAAATGTTTTGAGAATGATGAGGGAAATGAACTTATAAATGTGTTTTACACAATTGATGTACGTATGGATTGTGATGAATTGTATGAGCCTCTAATCGAACAATTAAAGAAAGAAAGAAATGAGGTGGGAGAGGCTTCATTCCAGTGACTTTAAGTAGGTTATCAGGAGAGAGCAGTTCCTGCAAAAGGACATGGCAGGAACTAGAGGGTCAGTGAGAAAGGAGACCTGTGTTGAGCAGGATTGACCCTGTGATTGCAACACACACTTAAATGTAACAATTATGAAGATGAGTCAGGGCTGGTTGGTCTTTCCTTCTACTGTTTTTAGGGTCACTATGAGCTGGAATGAATGTCAAAGCACCTACTACAACAAAGTTCTGGAAAAACTAATCACCAACTTTACATGGAAAGGAAAGAATTCTAGGATTAATAAAATACTATAAAATTAAAAACAAGTAGATCATGAGATGTTGATGGGAACATTTATCAGAAGTTAAAAAATAAACTTTATCAAGTGAAGGAGAGTGATCAAAGTGGAAATCCAGGGTCAATCCACGGATAATTGGACATTCCAGCACAGAGGGACTAAACGGAAGAGAAGATACTTTCAGGGGGCAGTTAAGCACTGAAGAAACACACAGCCCTCCTTTTGTTTTTAATCCTGCCTTTTTCCAGTATCATGATCTCAGTCCTACCTCACAAATCCTGCTAGACCAGGCTACAGATGAGGATAGACAGACCCCCCTTTAGAAACAGCAATGGGAGTAACAATTCTATGAGGCTAGGGGAATGGAACAGGAGGGAAGAAGGAGAAGGGAATGATGGTTCATAGGAACGATGGCAGAATAACCCCCCTCAAGGGGGATGAATACCAGGAAAGTAGGTAAAGGGACAGAATGGGCAGTGCTAGATATGTATAAATAATAATTAAAATACATAATATATAAAGGGTTGGTGGGAGTAGTAAGGTGGGGGAGAGAAGGAATAAATAGGAGCTGATAACAAAGGGCTCTAGAAGAAAGATAATGTTTTGAAATTGTTAATGCCATTATTTGTACATGTCTGCTTGATATAATGGATGTAGGGATTGTTATAATATATATAGGGGCTCCCCACCTAAATTTTGTTAATTTAAATAAATATATAAAAACAAGTAGAAGTATTTTCACTACCAGATCTTAAAACTTATTATATAGCCATGATAATTAAACCAGCCTGGTACTGGTATAACAATGGATATGAAGACCAGTGAATTGAATTTGAGAATACAGAAATACATCCAAGTACCTAGAGCTAATCTAGATTTTGATGAAGAAATAAAACACATTAAAGGGGAAAGAGATAGTCTTTCCAACAATATTGCTGGAAAAAACTGGATCTTCACCTACAAACGAATGAAGCAATACCCATACCTTACAGCATGTACAAAACAAACTCAGGATGAATCAAAAACCTAAATATAAATCACACAATTACAAAGACCATTAGTGAAAAAATAGGAACAAACATAAGGACCCTAATACACACTCTTAGCATAATGGACAATGTGTACACTATAGAAGACAAAAGAAAGAACTGGGACCTACTAAAAAATTGACATTTATGCACATCAAAAGGCTTCATGAAAAGAGTCAACAGAGAACCCACAGGTTGGGAAAGATATTCAGTAAAAATATATCAGATAAAAGGGCACATTCTAAAATCTATAGAAAACGACAACATCTTAAAAAGAAAAATACAAATAACCCAATTAGAAAATGGGCACCAGACATGAATAATTTACCAAAGATGACATTTAGGTGACCAACACTCATAGGTATTCATGATCATTAGCAAGAAGTGAAATTCAAATTAAGACAACAATGAGATATCACCTCACCTTGATGTCTCTAGAAAATTTCAATAAAACATAAAATATTAATTGCTGGAGAGGATGTGGAGAGATAGGAACACTTTTACATTGCTGGTGGGATGTAGAACCACTATGGAAATCAGTAGAGTAGTTACTTAAACAAATGCAAATATCTTACGATCCAGCAATATCTCTACTGTGTATATACACTAAAGAAATCATAATACAACATGAATAAACATATGCACACCTATGTGTATTGAAGCAATTGTCATAAGAGCAAAAATATGTAAACAACCAAAAACCCCAACCACAGAGGAATGGATAAACCAGTTCTGGTACATTCCTACCATTGAATTTTATGCATCCATAAAAACAATGACAACACTCTCCAACACCACAAGACATGGGCAAGACTAGAGAACACTAGTCTTAACCAACTCAGACAATCTTAGAAATATAAATATTCAAAACCATCATTTTTATAAGGGGGAAAAAGACCAAGAAACGTGGTTTATACATCAACAGACAAGATTTTGATGACTATGAGGAGGCCAAAGACGAGGGTGGGAACAGAGAGGGAAGAGATGGGAGGCAGGGGCAATCACCACCCACACCCACTGAACACACCCACATATATATGGAAGGTTTACTAGGATTTCTTTCCTAGTTGATTTCATTCCTTGAGATTGGCTGGTTTGTTTCTTTAAACACAAACAAATACCTACAGATTCTTTATTCCTCAAATATAATGATTTGAGTGGCTTAAAAAAAGAGGAGGAAAAAGTACAATCAAAATGGACTTGGAGTCTTTAGTGAGAAACAAGCTAATCTCAAACAAAACCAAAAAGGAACAACATTATGGTTGAATGTGTTCTGTTTGTAGACATAAGATCCCTATGAGTAGAAGCACACTCCATGGCAACTAGTAACATTGGAGCTATCTATTGCTCGTTCGCTCACTCACTCACTGCAATCGAGTCAGGGCTGGCTCATTGTGACCCTACAGGGCTGGGTAGGACTGTCCCTGTGGATTTCTGAAACTGTAAGTGTTTACGGGAGTAGAAAGTCCCAGCTTGCTAATGTACAACAACTGGTGCTTCTGAACCACTGATCTTGCAGATCACAGCTCAACGCATAACCACTACCACCCCCCTACCCCCGCCAGGGATACTGCAATGTATTGCTACATAATAAATAAAAAGTTAAGGAGGGATCAGTTGAGTGGTTTCCCTCTGGGTCCTCTGGAATATTTAGAATGGCTGGGCCTGGAAGATTCACTTCTAATGTGATTTCTTCTTGGTCATGGGGACTGCAATGTCTGACACTCTGATGTGTGTTGGTCTCTTGTATCTTTCCATGTGTCCCATCTTCCAAGAGCCAAACATGGTGTTCTTAGGTAGTTCCACTTTGAACATGGCCACTGATCTCCAAGAAGCAACCAGTCAGTATAAGCTTTCAGGCTAGGCCACTGAAGAGTTATTCCCCCAAAGTGACCCAGTGTCATAAGCAGGATATTTAATTATAGCAATTTAATCATAGCAATCTGTGTGACCAGATTCCAGGGAGTTTGGAAAGAGTCTCCATAATAAGGGAGTGGAAATATCATATTATAGAAGAACATCTGCTATGCTTTTTATATTGGCTTAAAACATTACAAATTTATGGATTCTTAGTATCTTTGAAAATGCTATAATATGTGTTTAGAAGGCTGTGCCTCCAAATTCTTGTTTAGACTTAAATTTATCTTGGACTGAAGATTTTAGCTAGCCTTCAGTTCCTTTCTTCAGGAAAGCCATTTCTGGATAAATCAGCTCCAACCCTCTAATGTTGAGTTGATCCGGACTCATGGCACACCCAGTGTTTTACAGAAAAGAACTGTTCCATAGAGTTTCCTTGACTCAAATCTTCATGGAAGCACTGTTGAGTGGGTTAGAACCACCAACCTTTACATCTGTAGTTGAGCACAAATAGTTTGTGTCACACAGAACCCACCATAAACCCAAAACCCACACTGAGAGACTAAATCATATCTGCCTGGCTTTCTTCATTCATATTATTTGTCATTTGGGAATGCATTCTTACATTATTGTTGAAGAAATCTCGGTGCTTTACCTGTTCCCCTTCTTCCCTCTGTTCTAGAACATGGAAAATTTCTAATAGATCTATGTTCATTACTATTTGGTCCCCAGTTCCAATTACCATGCTATGGCGGATGTTGTTACTGTTACTGGGTGCCCTTGAGGGGATTATGATTTACAGCAACTTCAGAGTAGAACTGTCATATAGGATTTTCTTGGTTTAAGGGAGCAAATTGCTGATTTTTTTTCCTACCACCAAATAGCTATTGGATACAAACTTAAAACCTTTCAATTAACCTTTGTGCCATAAAGACTCATTCTGGCACATGACAAGTGACCTAAAATCAATTCCAACTCATAGGGACTCTATAGAGAGAGTTTTTAAGGCTGTAAATCTTTATGGCGGCAGATTGTCTCATGTTTCTCCAGTAGAGCAGCTGATGGCTTTGAACCACCACCCAAGATGCTTTATTTTTGTTAAATAAGTCAATGCAATTATTTTAACTTTTCTCCCTGAAGACATCCTTCGAAGCGTCTGAACTTGGCAATTATGGCTCTCAGCAATTGAAGAAGGCAATTCATTAGGATTTACACTTCCTTAAGGACATTAAAATGCAGATATTTTGCTAGTTGTTAGTTTCACTTAGGTCCTAATGAATGTTGACAACATGTGCTAAGCATCTTAATTCAGCTTTTGCCTCCTCCTGGCCGCCTCATGTGTACAGAGTATCTGCGGTACACAGAGCTCACTAGGCTATGACCTTCTGGAAGCAGAGCACCCGTCCTGCCTCTGGAAAGCCTCTAGGTGGATTTTAACTGTCAGCCTTTTGGCGAACAGGTGAGTGCTAAGCTATTAGCGCCATAGGGACTCCTCATGTGTGCCTAGTACTCTTACTTCTGACTCATTGACCATCCTGTTATCCGTTATTTCTCCTTCATGAAAATAGCAACAACAACCGCAACAAAAAAACCCAAAACGAATTGCTTTGCTCATTGGACGCTTAGGTCTCCCAGTAAGGCATGCTAAGGTTTGGGCTTAGAGCAACAGTGGCTGCGGTGGTTACAGTTTCCTGTCATCATTCTCCGGGGCTTAGCAGTGACACAACGAAGTCGTCACCCTTCCGTCTGTGATCTGATGTGGTCATTCTCCATTTTTGCTTCGTGACCTTTTTCAAATAGCAACCTGGTCTTTGGAACCACGGGGAGCACGTAAATGCTAGAAATAGACTTAACTTTGGCTTGAAACTGACCTGGACTTGAATGCCAGTTCTTCTTTTTCAATGTGTAAATTTAAGTGATTTATTTAACATTCTGGACTTGCAAATTCTTCACCTGTAAATGGGAATAATATGCCTTGTAGAATTGCTTAAAATATTGCAGAAGATGACAATCGCAAAACGGCACAATGCTTGGCCCAATAGTGCTTTCAATGACGGAAATAGAAGCCTTAGCATACAGCTTATCCTTCCCCCTTGATACAGCCTATTGACATTAGATGCCAGAATTCCTCTTCAACTCTAGATTCAAACTTTAGTCTAATCTCTGTGTACTTTTGAGGTAATCAGAAAATAATTCACTATTAGACTTTCTAAAAAACATAATTGGTTTTATTGAAATTATTATAATTGCTATCTTTAATCTTTAAGAGACAAAATAAGAAATGCTTCCTCTATGACTATCACAGAAGTTCCTGGATGGTCTCAATGGCTAGTGCACTCAGCTGTTACCCAAAAGTTTGCAAGTTCAAGCCATCCAGAGGTGCCTGAGAAGAAAGTCCTGGTAATATACTTTTGAATAGTCAGTGTTCGATGGCCTGGAGTACTGTCGTATTCTGACACACATGGGAAAGCTATAAACTTTCATTTACTTGGCAGAAGTGTTAAAAATAAAAGAAAAGGCTTTTTTTAGTTAACTTACTCATTAACTCAGTTTCGGATCATTGTCTGGAACAATAAAGGTGAGAAAAATCGAATGGGGTTACTTTAATTTAGAGGAACATGACATATTTTGAGAATGGCTGGATTTCACATAAACTAAGCTGTTTGTGACTTCAGGAGAATACAGGCCTTTGGAAAATGTTCACCCAAACCAGTCATTCAAGTTGCATCTGATTCTGCAGAGAGGCCTTCTACATACCTACTGATGAGCATGTGCCCACCTTGCAAACGAGGAAACAGAGGATCGAAGGGGCGGGGAGGATTGATGCAGCAAGTTTGGATCCAACTAAGTGTTAGCTGCAGCAGCTGCTCTTTCTGCACAGACTCCGTTCACAGCTTGTTTCCACCATGAAGACACAGGCATAGGAATCGAGGGCTATCGCCACAGAGAAAGTAATTTCAAGTTGCCTTAGTCATTGCTGTCAGACTCCAAAGCCCCGCCATGGATTAGGGGTCTCTCCACTTCCTCCTCTGAGGGGAGCCACTGGTCGTGCTCATGCGTGACCAGGGTGGCACCCCCCGGAGCCTCTGCCAGTCCCGCCATCAGACAGGATGTGGCTGGGAAGAAGAATTTGCAGCCGACTGCTCTGCCATTCAGGTCCCCATCTGTGTCAATTGGGTAATTTATGGATGCACTTTTTCCTGCACTGCAAAGGGGATGCACAGGACCTTTGGAAATAATTCAATCTCTTTCAAGGGAACACATTTGGGGAAATTGTTGTTAATGCATCTGAGTAAGAGGTGCTCAACCCTGACAAATATTTCATGCAATTACAGCAAAGATGAGACGGTGACAACCAGTGGCCATCAGTCATCCCCCAATCGATAATCACCATGGAACATGCAATCAAACCTAATCAACACTCTGTGATGAAAGAACAGAGCCTCTCTTCTGTGCTCGCAGGGTCATAGTTTCTTGAAAGGATTGGCTCGGAGACCTTGAGGCATCATCACACAGTTTAGAAGCAAACATAAAAATATGGGCTTTAGAATGGGTCCGTTCCAAACCCTGCTTGTTTGTCAGTCTAGTATAAGCTTCTCAGATAATGTCGTTGTTGGGTACCATTGAGTCAATTTCAAGTCCTAGTGACTTCGTTTGACCGAATGGAACATCCCTGTAAGGTTTTTTCTGGCTGTACTCTATAGAAATGCATCTTCAAGTGTTTTCTTACAGCACTGCAGAGTGGGTTCGAACTACCAACGTTTGGGTCAGTAGCCAGCTGCTTCACTGTGCTTCTCCAGTGCTCCTTTTTATGAGCATAATGATTAGCATTTGCTGAACACGTTTTCTTTGGTGTAGTAAGCTCTTTGTCTTATACTATCTCAGTTAGCCCTCATAAAATACAATGTGAAGTGTGCCTTCGCATCCCAGCTTTACAGATTAGGAAACCGAGTCTCCACGTGATACATAAACTGCCTTGTGCAAAGCTACATCCCCGGCATGTGAAGATCTTGACTGACATGAGGCCTGCCTGCCTAACGTCTCAGTGATTTTCTAGCTGAATGCCCATGAGAATCCTTTTGAAATGACCACTGCCTGAGCACCACCTACTGAACAACACTGACTTATCATCTTCAAGGTTGGGAAGTGGGCATGCATTAAGAAACATGTTAGTAACTCACAGCAGACATCCGGAAGAATGTACCAATGGCAGGTAACACAACATCTTTTCACAAAGTAAACATGCCTGTATCCACGACTCTAGAAAAACGACATGGCAAAGACTGTCGGAACCTGCCAGGTCCTTCTCCAGCCTCTTCTGCCTCCCTCTGCCTCAATGATAATTGCCACCTGACTCCAAAGGGCAGTCACTTGTTTCTCCTCTTTTAAAACGTTGGATACATGGAGCCCCACAGTTAACAGAATTTTGCATTTAGCTTCACAATATGATGTTGGTGAGGTTTACTTCGGGTGTGACATATGAGAGTGACTTGTTCGTTCTTCCTGTAGAGTATTCCATCATGAGGCTATATGAAAGCTTATATAGCCAATGAAGTGCTTATGGGTATCTTTTCCATTTTTTTTTGCAAATCATACTGCTATTAACCCAATCCAATCCATTGATATTGAGTAGATTCCAACTCCAGAGTAGAACTGATCCTTAGCATATCTAAGGCTGTAAACCGTGATAAAAAAAAGACTGTCTTGCCTTCAACCCTCAGAGTGACCGGAAGCTTCAAACCCCTTATCTATTTGTTAGAAGTGAATGTTTTAACCATTGAGCAACTAGACTGTCTTGCTTCCGTCAACATTACTGTATACATCTTTCTGTTGGGTTTATACCTAGGAGTAAAATTGCTGCACCAAAAGGTATGTGTGTAGGGAGCTCTAGTGGATCCAGTCATTTGGTTTTCTAAGTTCTAAGTGAGTCCGCCCCGCAGTGATGGCCAAGAAACCCTACATAACCCTTTTTCCCCAACCCCCATTTCAAATTTAACTTTGGAACTCTCTAGAACAGCATTATAAAGCCACGATACAGTTCTAGCTAGACTAATATGCCCTCTCTTCCTTCCCACAATCCCCTAGTCCATTCTCCTGAACCCGAGCAGTCTAGCTCTTCGAATGTCTAAGCTTCTGGCTGGTCCCAGAAGGAAAAGGAGCCTGGATGCCTGTGCTTCCTATTCTTGAAAACAGAAGAAGTTAGACTTTGTGAAGAAGGACATAGATCTAATAGTATCATTTTGGGCACTGAAACCTCTCATGGCCACTCAAGACCTGCGGAAGGAACCAATGGCGTTAGGAAAGATAATGACCACTCAACCGCTGCTTAGTACAGAGCCTGGTACTCAATAAATGGTGTTTCAATGATGATGATGATGACTGCTATTATCAGTAGCAGCAATTTCAAGAGGGAGAATATTCCAGGGCTCTGGGTCCTTTATGAAGCAGACCTGTCTTATCATTTCTGAACACTCAAAACGTGTGCCTTGGTATAGGCATAATGGACTAAGGGGGGAATAAGTAAGATGCCTGTCTAGAGGGCAGGGGTCAGTCCCCACATCGTTTCACTCTTTTCCAGATCCCACACTGCATCTGTGAGCTCTTTGTATCTGTGAACTGTGTGTTTGATAGAGAAGCCTGCACTTAACTAAGCAGATGGTTCAGAAAGCTCACCATCACTGTTATGGACTTGTAGGAACGGAGGTACCAGCTGAGGATCTGCTGAAAAAATTATTTTATGTATGCACTTCATGGAAATCTCATACTTTAGCCAAGGACTATTTTAGTCTTAAATAAGAGAGCAATCAAATATTTCTCAAGAAGGACAAGGGTGGTGGTAGGAGGAATTTTGGGGTTAAAAGTCTCACATTCATGAGCCCAAGAGAAACCTACTCATGCAATCATGTAACGGGGAAGGAGATCAGCTCCAGGGATGACAGGCCAGTATATTTGTAATCTCTGAAATGCCCATGCCTTTCAGCTGCTTCATGGGAAGGCTGAGGCTGTCTGTTTTCATAAAGACACACAGTGTGGGAGACTTATGGAGAGTCCTCCTCTATTATATAGGGGTTCTAGGAGTCAGAATCAACTGATGGGCAATGAGTTTGGTTTGGGGCTATCTACGTTGTGTCAGACGCAGTCTTGTGCATTTGAGATTCAGGATGGACTACCATAGACAAATACTCTGCCATTGTAGAACATAGGAATAGTGCTATGATGAACAAAACAAGGTAATGGGAGAATGATGAGAAAGCAAACCTGGTTTGAAGACATAGCACTGTACAGTGAACTAAATAAAATTAAAGAACAAGCCATCCAGGGATCTAAGGGAAAGATTTCCCCCCAGAAAGAACAGGTAACACGATAAGGATTCACTCTGTAGGTTTGTACAATAGCGCGATGGTTTGATAGCCATATCTAGGGTGATCTCCAGTTATCCAACTCCTAGTATGTCTGCTATTGGAAGGTTTCCTCCCACATTGGTATGTGTCACTATTAGAATATAGCAGAAGTGATGGGTGTATCTACTAATAACTGGTTATAAAAGGCAATGCCACGTGGATTATGTCTTCTGGAAGTAGTCAATTGCCATGTTTTGACACCACACAAGAGCCCTATAAAAAGGCTTATATACTGAGTCTTTCTGTTGGGAAAAAGGACCAACATCCACATGAATAAATCACCCTATTAATAAGTGTTCCAATCCCAAGTGCAGACTGCAGTCCCCATAGACATCTTGACTACAACCACAGGACCCTGCAGTTGAGTCAGAGCAGTCCACTGAATGCCTACCAAGAATTCGAGTCACAGACATGATCATATATTATAAATATTTACTGATATTTAAACCATTAATACTTGGGGTAACTGGTTACAAAGTAATAACTAACTACTACAGGTGGCCAGCAGGTCTAGAACCATGAGCTAAGGGGGTCACTCGAAGTTGGGTCAAAAAAGAGAATGCATGATAATATCATATAAAGCTTTATTGATGATGATGAATTCCTTGAATTGTATTCTGAATTTGATAAAAAGCTAATAGAGGATTTGGATCCGAGGAATGGAGATAGGTTTCAAAGTGTTAGCAAGGGTACAGTACAGAGATCTGAACACAAGGAGGGAAGATTAAAGGCAGGGGCCATTAGGGGTTTTCTATGCTTGTTGGGTTGAAGTGTGATCATGGTAGGAACCAGTGAGGCACTCATTTGAATGGTAGCATTGACAGGATTTTCTGCTGCATTGGATGTGTGATGTGGGAAAGAGAAAACTCAAGGTAAACAGAGGGTTTGAGCATCAGTAATTGGGAGAAGAGGGACACCATTGGTGGAGATAAGCATCATAGAAGGGGTTTCAAGTTGAAGGTGGGAAATACAACATTTAGATATCAGAAGGGGGCCTTGGTGGCACAATGAGTTAAGCATTGGGCTGCTAACTACAAGGTTGTCAGTGGGAAACCGCCAGCCACTCCACAGGCGAAAGATGCTCCCCCACAGTGTTCCAAGGCAAGGATGCTACTCTCAAGACGGAAGTGCAACTGACTCAAGCCACGGTATCTTCAATTGTCTCATATGCATGTGAAAGTGGGACATTGAATAAGGAAGACCGAAGAAGAATGAATGCATCTAAATTATGGTTCTGGGGAAGAATATGGAAAGTGCCATGGACTTCCAAAAGAACCAGCAAAATTTTCTTATAAGTATAGCCATAATATTCCTAGAAGCAAGGATGATGAGACTTTGCCTTAAGTACCTTGGGTAGACTAGAGAAATAAATCCAGAGACATTCATTTTATGTGTAAGAGGGAACTTTATATCAAGAAGTAATTATGCATCAATAAAACATCCCAGTCTAGTCCAGATCAAGTAAATAAGTTCAATATTAGCCCAGAAGTCCAATATTAGCCCATGAATTCCTCTTCAGACTTATGCAGCCACATGCAATGATGCTGAATTCAGGAAGATCATAGCCTGGCAGGTAGAAGGTCTTGTGGATCCAGTGGTGGTGGAAGCATCTCAACACTGGCACATGTCTCCACATGGCTCCTCCAGCTCTCTGGGAGTCTCAACAGCAGGAAAGGGAAAACAGAGTGGGTACGGCCTCCAGTGATCCAGGGAAGTCTAGCTTTTTGAATGTCTAAGTTTCTGGCTGGTCCCAGAAGGAAACAGAGCCTGGATGCCTGTGCTTCCTATTCTTGAAAACAGAAAAACTATTCATTGTGAAGAAGGACATAGATCTGAGGGTACCATTTTTGATACTATTTATCTCTATCATGCCTTCAAATGAGGTCATCAAGCTGAGATCTGATTGACAGGCTACATCCCTTCACTCTTAATACCCTCCAGTTGACAGGTGATTGTGTAACTACCACAGTGTGTATTAGAAAACAACAGTACCTGGAAAAGCACATGTTCTTTTACCATCTGCTTGGTAGAGTAGAAGGGTAATGAGAAAGAGGAAGACCCTGAACAAGATGGGTTCACACAGTGGCTGCAACAATGGGCTCAAACATCAGAACGATTGCGTGGATGGTGCAGGACTGGCTAGTGTTTCCTTCTGCTGTCTATAGGGCCAATATGTCTGAACTGGCACCTAACTAAAGGGTTTACAGCCAGGGAAATACAAAGGGGGCAGTTCCACTCTGCCGTAAAGCCTCGCTATGAGTCAAAATTGATGTGACAGCGGTGAAGAAGAAGAAGGAGAGTCCTTGAATGGTATAGTTTGTGCTCAATAACTGACCTGAAGTTGATAGTTAAACCCCGCCCCTAGCAGTGCTGCAGAAGAAAGACTTGGAACTCTATTTCTATAAGTTAACAACCAAGGAAATTCTATGGAACACTTTTACACTGTAACATTTGACTTAGAATCCATGTAGAGGCAATCGGTTTGGTTTTTGGTCTAAAAGGAAGAAGAATAAGCCACAAAGACTAGAATAGGTAGTCAGAGAGGTAGTAAGAAAACCAAAAAGATATGTAGTCTTAGATGTCATGAGAAGAAAATGTTTTAAAAAGCAGTGAGCCATGGAAGCACATCAGCCTGTGTGATGGATAGGATCAGGTATCAAGCATTTAAAAACCAAAAAATCATATCATTGAAAATGAGGGGGAGTGCAGTGTGGAGACCCAAAGCCCATCTGTAGGCAACTGGACATTCCCTTACAGAAGGATCATGGGGGAGGAGACAAGTCAGTCAGGGTGCAGTGTAGCACCGATGAAACATACAACTTTCCTCTAGTTTTTTAATGCATCCTTCCTCCCCACTATCATGATCCCAATTTTACCTTATAAATCTGGTTAGACCAGAAGATGTACACTGGTACAGATAACAGCTGGAAACACAGGGAATCGAGGACAGATAAAACCCCTCAGGACCAGTAATGATAGTAGTGATACCAGGAGAGGAAGGGGAAGGTGGGGGAGAAAAGGGAACTGTTCACCATGATCTACATATAACACACTCCCTGGAGGACAGACAACAGAAAAGTGGGTGAAGGGAGACATTAGGCAGTGTAAGACATGAAAAATTAATAATAATTTTAATAATAAATTATCAAGGATTTGGGAGGGAGGGAGGGGAAAATTAGGTGTTGATACCAAAGGCTCAAATAGAAAGAAAATGTTTTGAGAATAATGATGGCAACAAATGTAAATATGTGCTTGACACAATGTATGTATGTATGAATTTTGATAAGAGCTGTATGAGCCCCCAATAAAATGATTAAAAAACAAAAACAAAACAAAACAGCAAGAACAAAAAAGCAGTGAGCGAACAACTTGATTTAATTCTTTTTTAAAAATCATTTAATTGGAGCTCATACACCTCTTATCACAGTCTATGCATACATCAGTTGTGTAAAGCACATTTGTACATTCGTTGTCTTCATCATTCTCAAAACATTTGCTCTCCACTTAAGCCCCTGGCATCAGCTCCTCATTTTCCCCGCTCCTTCCCTGGTCCACCCTTCCTGAGGAACATTTGATAATTTATAAATTATTATTTTTTCATATCTTGCCCTGTCCGACGTCTCCCTTCACCCAATTTTGTTGTCCATCCCCCAGGGAGGAGGTTATATGTAGATCCCTATAATCAGTTCTCCCTTTCTACCCCATCCTCCCTCCACCCTCCCAGTATCACCACTCTCACCACTGGTCCTGAAGGGATCACCCATCCTGGATTCCCTGTGTTTCCAGTTCCTATCTGTACCAGTGTATACAACTGGACTTAATTCCAAAGAGAGTTTCAGTAAGATGAGCTGTGAAAACTGGATTTGCTCACTTTGGGGGTGAAAACAGTTTTCCAGATGAGTGTATGGATCCATCATTCCCACTGTATATATTAAGGAATCCTAGTGGCACTTCTAGGTAAGTTTTGGGTTACTAATCTCTAGGTCATCAGTTCAAACCTATCAACTGCTCCACTGAAGCAAGTTGAGGCTATCTGCTTCCATAAAAATCTATAGCCATAGGACTGCTATGATTTGGAGTTGACTCAATGGTTGTGGGGTTATGTATATTCTGCTAGATCTCTTTCTCACACTTTGAGGAAATAAATAAAACCAATATCATTGGTTTCTAACCAGTTAAATGTAAGTAGTTCATTATCATTTAGTGCTTCTCCTCTGAATGCTGAACTAAAAGTTCTGCCTGACTTTTCACCCTGATAACTTGTAGTTAGAAACAGGTCTGCATGGGCAGTCAGGAGTTCAAGGTGTGGAGGGGAAGGAAGAAGGAAGGGCTGAATATGAGGGAATCATGTGGGACTAGACCAAGCAATAAGCCTTGGTTTCCATCCTGTAGGTGACTAATATTTGCCATGTGCACTTTGTGCCGTATCAATCTCCCGGTCAGCAAACTGAGGGTTGTGGGAGTGAGAAGAAGGGCATAGGAACTGCATTTAGGAAGCTGTTGTAACAAAGCGAGCGGTCAGTCATGCCGTCACTGCTGACGATGAAGGAGAGCTTTGCTGAGTGAAGTCTGGGAAAAGGAATTGGGATAGAGTCATCAGAGGTGGTTTCTCTCTCTCTCCCTTTGTTTTTTCTGGTGAAAAATAGAAGAATGACAGATTCAACCAACGCCCTTCCTTTTTCACTAGAACATTAGAAACCAGGGTTTTTAGGCAAGACTTTCTTGCCTCAATTTTTCCCCTTTGGAAGCAAGGAATACTCCAATACTAGATATTTGATTTTAGCCGACTCTACAAAGACAAGGGACACTCTTCCTCCCTTATCTGTAAATCGCCCTTCCATCCCAGAGAGAGCAGCTATTTACGCAACTGAACAAAGCAATCATGGGGCAAGGGGCAGGGTGTCTCTCCTTCCTTGGAAACTCTTTTGCATGTTATTTCAACTCCTTGAAGGTTCTGTAAGGTGCTGGCCCTTAGAGGTGTGTACCCACTTTGTCTTTAGGTGCTGTTGAGTTGGTGTGAGCTCACCGCAACCCGGTGCACATGCACAGCAGAATGAGAGAGTGCACAGTCCTCACAACCATTGTGTTTGATGACTGATTGTAGCCACTGGGTTAGTCCACCTCCTTGGTGGTCTTCCTCTTGTTCACTGACCTTCTACTTCCCAAGCGTGATATCCTTTTTCAGGGACTGGTATCTTCTGGGTATGTATCCAAAGTATTTTTGGTGAAGTCTAGGCATTCTGTTTTCTAAGGAGTGTTCTGTTTGTACTTATTCCCAGACAGATTTGCTGGTTCTTCTGGCAGTTCATGGTACTTTCGATATTCTTCACTACCCCAAACTTCAGATGCTTCAAGTCTTCTTTGATCTTTCTTATTCATTGTTCAATTTCCACGTGCATATTGAAAATATAATGGCTTGGGTCAGACACACCTTAGTCTTCAGAGTGACACCTTTCCTCTTCAGCATTTCAGATCTACTGCCACACATGTGTAGCAGATTTGCCCAATGCAGAAGGTTGTCCAGTTTCATGATTGTTGCTTCCATGGTTATTGATCCATGCAAAATGACATGTTTAATCACGTCGATCTTTTCTCTGTTTATCATGATGCTGTCTATTTTTCCACCATTGAGTATGTTGGGTTTCTTTCTACTGCATGGCAATCCAGTATAGTCCTTGATCTTCATCCTCAAATGTTTCAAAGTCTCCAAGAAAGTTTGTGTCACCTGGCCATCAACATTTGTTAATAAGCCTTGCTGTAGTTGATGTTGTATTCTACTCTGCATAGTCCAACTTTTCAGATTATTTGCATAGCATACATATTTAATAAGTGTGGGGAAAGGCTACAACCCTGATGTACACCTTTCCTTATTTTAAACCATGCGGTATTCCCTTATTCCATTGGCGTGACTCCCTCTTGGTCCGTGTACAGATTCCGCATGAGCACAATGAAGTGTTCTGGAACTCACATTCTTCTCAATAGTACTCATAGCTTGTTGCGATGCACCTAGTCAAATGCCCTTGCACAGTCAAGAAAACACAAACAAACATCTCTCTGGCATCCAAGCAATATAACTTATTATTATTGGTGATATTTGTCTTTTATTCTTGTTGCTGGTATATTTATCTTCTCTCCCTAGCAGAGTAGAAACACCTTGAGGGGAGGACTGAGTGCATTTTATTCACCTTTGTTCTCAATGTGTAATGATGTCTCTGTAGGTACATAGTAGGTACAGGGGTGAATGCTGAATTCAAATTTGAACGCAGTGATTATTTTTCTGTGCAGGTTTGCAGTTTTTTGCACTGCTCTGAAGACCTCACTTTCCTTTATTAATCTGTGACTTCTCAGAGACTGCTAGGGCAAAGCGCTTATCCATTTATTGGTTTGTATATTCAGCTAATCAGTTGGAAGCTATGTGTTGGTTGTGTCATAGATTGCACTAAAATGAACAAGATAAATGTGGTCCTTGCCTTCTCAGCTTATAGTTCAATGCCACAGGTCCTCCAAGCTGAGGCTCTAGGGGAACTTTAACCCCTGGGCCATCCTTCAGGCCTATTGACTGACAAGTTTGCAAAATGGAGTCTGGGGATCAGTATTTATCAAGAATTCCTGTGTGGCTGGGGTCAAGTTCATTTTGATATTTCTCTGGATGTGTTATTGAGAATTATGTCATAAAACACGTCATGGTGTCATTCCTGATCCTGAAACTTAGTTTGGGATCTTAGCAAAGTTTCTTATGCTATTTCAGAATCTGTTTCTCCATCTAAGTCCGAGTGGTTTTCAACCTGTAGGTCACGACCCCTTTGGGGGTTCAAATGACCCTTTCACAAGGGGTCGCCTAAGACCACATTTCTGATGGTCTTAGGAACAGAGACACTGCTCCTCTATCCGTTTCCGCCCACATGCAGCTAGGCCCACATATGATGTCACCACAAGGGCCGCAGCATTAGGAAAGTTGAGAACCACTCTCCTAAGTGAAAATACTGTCTCCCCTACCTCCAATGGAACCCCCGAGGGGTGCCATTGCTTAAGAACCGGGCCACTAGTCAAATATTGGCAGCTCGAGCTCACCCAGGGGAGCCATAGGACAAAGGTTTGGCAATCTACTCCCAAGAGGTTACAGCCTTGCAGACCGTACAGAGCACAGTTCTACTCTGAACTGCATGGGGTCACCATGCGTTGGAACCAACTTTACAGCAACTTTGTTTTTTGTTTTGTTTTTGCTATTTGCCACTTCCAAGGGCAAATGTGAAGAGGATAGAAAAAGAAATAATCAATAGCAGCACCTTAATTTACTTTTCTATAACAAGCTATTAATAGTTTCTATTAGGTTTCACCAATGCCTGGGACTTAAATACAGATGGTCCTTAGCTACGGATTTAATATTATATTGTACAAGTTAGAGTCTTTTATCTCTTTTGGAGTTTTCATAGGGGTTCACGAAGTTGGCTACATTATTTGTGACTGATGACATTTAAATGTACTAGTTTTCCAAGTATATGTACATGTAATATGTTTTAACTTATCCAATAATAATTTGCTAATAATAATAGCAATCATCTTATTGAAACCTACAATGTGCCAAGTGTTGTGTTAAGCCTGTGCCTTAGAACCAAAAAGGACATTTGGAACACCAGACTGGAGGTCACAAATCAGTGGATATTTGATCTTCAAAGGAAAAAAAACTGTAACCGTGTTTAAAAAGGTGGTATATCCAAGCACAGGACTCATTGAATAGAAATATAAAAATAGCTATCCCTTTTATCTCACAGAAAATGTCTGGGGCACACTGCATGCTGTCACCTACTTGAGCCCAAGACGTAAACTCAGTCTGCTCACTTCCAGGATGGAGACTCTGAGGCTCTGAGCGGTTCTGTGCCACACAGAGAACCGGCTTGGTCCAAGTGCTCTGGCTTTTATTAAACATTGTTTGGTTTCTTCAGTGTAGCAGCTGGCAGAGCCAGTCCAGATCAGTCAATTCACTTGGTGCCTCCCCCTTCAACCAAGTCACTTACCACACAATGAGCAGACCCTCTCCCTTCAGAACTGCAGCCTGCCATGATCTCTCTGTCTGGGTCTCTGTGGAAGAATCCGTTGGGCTCATGCATTTTACGCTTGCCCATGCTCCAGCGTACATCACAGACGGAGAAATAGCCCACTGGGCACAGACTCCTGGCCTGTCCCTCTCATGAGTTCTTCCTCACATCATTAGCCACTTGGTACCCTTTGGACTGGAAGACAGGTTTTTGGCATGGCAATTTCAGCAGTCAATTTAATTGGGCGCTTAGGAAAGGCCCAGTGGCTGGGCTGGCATCTGAGAACAGACCAAGCAATAGTGCATTTTAAAGTAAATTTCCTGCTCACCATCTCTGCATATTTGCCCGAAACCGTAGAAACCCCAAACCGTGTTTTGTTTATCTGTTTGTTTCTTTTCACTATTGGTCCCTTCATTTGCACAGTTCTTGCCTCAAGTCTCACCTCTGCGGAGGCCATCCTGACCCTGAACCTGAAGTCTGGTGCTGCTTTCCTTTGCCCCCTGGGGCCTTGTCATATGATGATATGTTCTTCGTTGAGCTCACTGCTTCACTTCCTTTGGAACCCAGCCCCTTTGCCGTGATGTCTGTCAGTTTTTCACACTAAAGGGGTTGTGGCAGACAAGACCCCTTTCGTCTGTCAAGATCGTATCCCCTGGTGCTCATTTCTGTGTCTAAACCCCTTCCTTTTAGTGTGAGTGGGACCTGAGATTGCTTTCTAATTCATAGGACTCCTCCGTACAGGTAATGGGGCGTTCCCCTGGGGTGACGTAGTGTTATGTAAGTCTCCTGCTGACTAGCAGACTTTCTCTCTCTCCTTGCTGGCTTCAAAGATGTCATGTTGGAAAGACCCATGTAAGAAGGACCTGAAGCCCATGGGAGCGGAGATAGAAACACAGGTTTCCTTGCAGCTGCAAGGAACTGAATTCGACCAACGGTGAGTGAACTTGGAAGTGGATCTAGCCGAAGCCTCCCGAAGAGGACTATGCCTCGATCAATGCCCACGTCACAGTCTGGCAAAGAACCCAGCTAGCCTTGCCCAGCCGCTTGACCTCTGTGAGTTAAAAGAACGAAAGAAGTTGCACTGTGAGATAGTACACAGGAGTTGCTTTAAGCTGTTGCCTGTGATTTGTTATCGAGCCCTGAACATTATACATCTTTCTCCACTCCCGGATTTTGAATTTGGCCCAGTAACTTGCTTTGTTCATGCCATTTGCTTCTTGTCCCATGGGTTATAGCAGAAAGGTTGGCAGACCAGTTCTTTGCATTACCCTATTTGTCCTCTTGAATTTCTGCCACCATTAGGAGAAATAAATGCCTGGGATGGCCTACCGGGTCTGGGAAGAAGATGAGATACATGGGAGCAGATATTCCCCAGCTACATACAGCCTAAATCAGTCATCTGTCAATGGGTCTGCAAACATCTCAGCAAGAAAAACATGTTCTTATGCCGCTGAGTTTGGGTCGATGTGATTTAGTAGGTAACTGGCAGAACCGAGTGTGTGTGTGTGTGTGTAGTCTTCTGATATTTACTTTGATGAATTTTTAATTGCATTGCATTGTCAGACTAATGCATATTAAAACCAAATACCAAATTTTACATTTGCATAATACTTCACGGTCTCAATTTTTTAATGTGGAATTTATAGATATGAATCATGGGTGGGGGGGGTTCTTTAAAACCGTTGAATTTATACATTAGATGCTCCGTTTTGTGTTTTTTGTAGGAGGGAGAGAGTCATTAATGATGCCTCCTAGTCTAAAAGTGATCCATAACACCCCCGCCCACTTAAGAACCACTGATGCTCATAGAAATCACTTTCTTCCTAGTTAAATTCAAATTGTGGTGTAGGCCATGGAAGAAATATAATTCCCAGTTTCAGTTCACTTCTTTCCTTAATTATTTTTCTTAACATTTTATGTGTTAGTTCTTTGTGGCTTTCAGACAAAACACCATTTCTTGTACTCATGTATATTCTTAGTTCAAAAATAGCAATATTTCCCCAAGGAGAATAATTCCAATAAAGACTTAAAAAACATCCCAACACTAAGGTGCATTAAGAATGCTAATTCCTTTAAGTTATTTCAATTCTATGCTTCTGAAAAAAAAATAGCTCACATTTTTTTTTTCTCTTTGGTGAGTGTGACATTTCAATGGGAAGCACGGTGTTTCAGATTACCAGGACAGAAGATCAAGGAAATTTGAGACCGTGTAGGGTTTGAATTCCCACTCAGCCTCCATTTCTGAGGTACGCAGGCTTGCAGAAGTCACCGGCCCTCTGTCCCTTAGTCTTTTGGGCCTGTAATCTGGGAAAACCGTATAGATTTCCACAGGGCTGCTGTCAAAATTTAGTGAGCTATCTTGTGAAAAAGTGCTCGTCACATGGGAAGTTCTCAGTTAGGGTTGTTCAATTGCATTACACGTTTTGCTCGCTCAGGCTCAATTTATAACCCCTTAGGTAGGAAGACCTGTCTGTTGTCCCAGTGTGAATACACAGAATGGGTTGTTTGCTGACTGTTTGCTGTGCTCCTCCTTTTAGGAAGGAGGGGCTCCATCAATACCAGTATTATTATATTATCCATCTGGCACTGTGATTTGGGAGGCTAATTAGCTGTTGTGGTAAATACGTGGAAGCAATTAATATTTTCTTGTCTTGTTAAGGTCATAGAATTTATAAGACACTAGGAGAATTTCCAAATATTAAGGGAATTTAAAGATAATTTAATTTGCCTTTATCTCTACTTCCTCTGCCATGGTCCCATCAGCCCATCTCATGTCTGGATAATTCCAATGGCTTCTAACTCTGTCTCCTGTCTTGTTCCTTTTTAAATTCATTCTCTACTCTGTAGCCAGCGCGATCTTTTTAAAAACACAAATTATATGATTCCCTCTTCGAGTTCTGTTCAAAGGCCTTCGTTGGTTCTGCAATGACTTTAGGATAAAGGCCAAATGCTATGTGGCTCCCTGTGCAGCGTTTCTAGGCTGTCCCTCTTTGGTAAACATGGCAATAGCATCTCTCACTACCTCTTTCTTACTCTCTTCTACTGCCAGACTGAACAGTGAAACCGAATAATGCTTTCCCTCTATTCTGTGCTGCTTATGGAGACAGTTGAAATCAACACAGGCAAGCAAAATATTACCTTTCTCACCAATGATGCTATCAGACAACATGACTTCGGTCCATGAGTCAGGGAAGGTTCCACTTCTTGATGCCTAAATCTTACACACTCGGGTACCTCCTACCCCATCTGCAAGTTTTCCCCAGGTGAGATTGCGTCTGTGAAAACGAGAGTGTGGGGGAGCAAAGTAAAATATAACTTTGCATTTGACATAGGCAAAGATTTCTGAAGAAGGAAAAGAGCAAAATCATAAAACAATATAATAGATTAAATTTTATTTTAAAAATAGAAAATAAAAAACACGCCGAGTTGCAAAGCATTTATCTATCTGATGCGGTCGTTATGTTGTTAGGTGCCATCGAGTTGGCTCCGACCCATAGTGACCCTGTGCACAACAGAAGGAAACACTGACCAGGCCTGGGCCTGGGCCAGCCTCACAATTGTTCCGGTGCCTGAGCCCATTGATGCAGCCCTGTGTTGATCCATCTCCTGGAGGGCTTTCCTCTTTTCCATTGCCCTTCCACTTTCCCAAACATGATGTCTTTCTCTAGGGACTGGTCTCTCCTGACAGTATGTTCAATGTATGCAAAACGAAGCTTTGCCATCATTTCCTGCAGGAGCACTCTGGCCTTATTTCTTCCCATACAGTCTGGCTTGTCCTTTTTGAGTTCCATGGTACTTTAAATATTCTTCTCCAGCACCACAATTCAAATGCATTCTTTTTAAGTGCTTTCTGATTTCATTCCTACTTTCACATGCATATGATAATACCTTGGGTCAGGTGCACCTCAGTCCTCAAACTCCTCTCTTTGCTCATCAATACACTACAGAGGTCTTACAGAGCAGACTTACCTGAGGCAGTGCATCTGTGATCTCTTGACTGCTGTTGCCATGAGCATCGATTGTTGATCCAAGTAAGACAAAATCCTGGACAACTTCAACCTTTTCTCCATCTGTCATGATGTTACTTATTGGTTCAATTGTGAGGATTTTGGTCCTCCTTACATTGAGTTGTAATCCCTACCAAAGGCTACAGACCTTGATCTTCAACAAGTGGTTCAATTCCTCCTCATATTTAGCAAGCAAGGTTGTGTCATCTGCATACCAAAGGTTGTTTATAAACCCTCCTTCAATCCTGATGCCACATTCTTATTCATATAATCCATCTTTCCAGATGATTTGCTCAGCATGTACATTGAACCAGTATGGTGAAAGAAAACAACTTTGACGCAATACAGTATTCCTTTGTTCTGTTCACACAACTGCCTCTTGATCTATATACAACTTCTGAATGAGCACAAGGAAGTGTTCAGGAATCCCCATCCTAGTCAAGCTTAGCCACAGCTTATTATGGTCCACACAATCAAATACTTTTGCATAATCAATAAAACACAAGGGAACATATTTTTGGTATTCTCTGCTTTGAGCCAAGATCCATCTGACTTCAACAATAATATTCTTTCTTGCACATCCTTTTCTGATATAAAACTATATGTGTGTATTTATAAAATGTGTGTGTGAGACAGAGAATTATATTAAAAATATATAAAGAATTCTCAAAGCTCATTAATAAGAAACAACCCAATTTAAAAATGAACCAAACATGTCACCAGAGAAGAGGTGTGGTAACAAATAATGACAAAAATGTTAAATATCATTTTCAGAGTGTGAATAAGAATTAAAACCACAATGGATAATACTACGGGGAAAGGATGTGGAACAACGGTGATTCTTCCTTCACTCACAGGCATGTGAAACAACAAAACCACTTTGGAAAAGAGTTAGACAGTTTCTTATATAAAGTTACACATTGGCTTACCATACAACCCAGTGATGTCACTTCAGATATTTACCCAAGAGGACTAAAGACATATGTCTGCACAAAGACCTGTATGAGAATCTTTATAGCAGCTCTCTCCATAATTTCCCCAAATTGGAAACAACCCAAATGGCTATCAACTGGTGAATGGATAAACAAATTATTATACAACCATACAGTGGAATGTTATTCATCAATTAAAGGGGGAATAAAAACTACTAGTGTAAACAGCAAACTGAAAGGACCTAGCATTGTAGTATGTGAAAAGAGTCAAACATCAAAAATTGCATGCTGTGTGATTCCACTTATATACCGACTCCTCACTATTGACTACCTTGTTACCTGACATTTGACACTTCAAAAAATTATCAGGCAGTGCTTCCAATGATCACAACCCCATGTGGAGTCTTGGCCAGGCCTGAGGGTTCTTCTGCTGGTTATTCCAAAGGCTATAAGGCCACACAGGAGACAGCTGCAATGGGCCATGAGACACCTTCTCCCATCTATTTAGGGCATCTTCCATCTGACCACAAAGGGCACAGAATGATAGAAAGGTGATTCAAGGTTGTGGGGAAGCCAGGTAGAGGTCAAGTTAGGGCCCAAAGGCATCAAGAAGGTCAATGGGGGGTGAGAAAGGGAAGAGGAAAGGGAGTCATGGGGTCATGGTGCAAGGGTGGATTGAAGAGAAACGGAATTCCTGTCTATGGTGGGTAATGAGAGGACACACAGTCATTGGTCAAAACTGACCACCACCACCACCACCACTCCACTAACCTTTGGCCTTTGTGGTGGAGGGAAGATGTTATGGCGAAGAGGGTCCAAATATGTCACACATATCCTGAGATGCATCCACTGGGTGGTGAACAACAGGAAAGTGTGGAATATGGGAAGCCAAGGCCAACTATCAGGTTCAAATCCCCACTCTAGCATAATGCAGATTCCAGCTAGCAGCCTGGTCTTTGGAATCTAACCATATTGATTAGTGAAGACTGGCTCTATGACACTCTGGAAAGGCAAAACGATGGGAACATAACTCAGATCAGCAGTTTCCCAGTTGGGAACATGAGAAAATACAGAAAGACATGAGGAAACTTCTGAGTGTAATGGAAATACATATCTTGATGTTGATATCATTTGTAACTTTATATGTTTATCAAAATTTATCAAACTGTACATGTAAAAAGGTGACTCTGAGTATAAATGATACTTAAATAAATCACACTTAAAAACAAAGAGAGAGAAAGAGAACCCAATTAAGGCCTGGAGAGGCTTATTAGCTTTCTCAAACTCTCCCAGGAAGTTAATCATACTTTTAACTTGCACCCAGAACCTTGTCTTTGCTCTAATTGTTATTTATTGAGCTGTTAAGAAAAAAAATAGTTGTCCAAAAATACAAGTGGAACAGTCTCATTAACCATTTTTTTGAAGATGAATGAGAATGATCAGAATATACTTTTTTAGCCACGATCCATTAGCGATTTCATCTTCATTAGAGATAGTCATAATCAGTGGTATAATCCGGACAGGGCAGGCCTTTGGAGCAAGAAGGGCATGCTGATCTGAGGAGCCCGCTAGACTGCAGCAAACATCCCACAGACAGGTTGTCATATCTCTCAAAAAGGCTCATTGGATAGTTCTGGGCCTCAATTTCTCTACTCCTAGAAGCTTGAAGTCCCAAGCGACAGAGTCTATCTATTTCTCTATCTATCCATCTATCTGTAATGATAGTCAACATGGGTTTTAGGTGCTAACCATGTTTTACCCACTATGCATACCACTTACATGCGTGATGAGCTCTTATTTCATGACTTCAACACTCCCATTTTGGTGGTCAAATGGATTAAAAAATGGAACTATAAAGATGGATTATGGAGACGAGCATTGAGCAGTCATGGCCTGAAAGGCAGCCAGTAAAGGGTGGGTGCCTGAGATATAGCCTCTCTGAAGAAATTCTAGAAGCTGGTTTAGAGCATGGAGTTCAGAGTCATTCCATCCAAAGGCCAAAAGAATGGACTCTTTCCACACCAGTCCTTATGAATCTTTGTACAGAAGGTCACCTTCATATGGCTGCTTATGCGGCGAAAGTGGGCTCCAACAAGAAGGAGAAAGCTGTCAGGCAGTTGGAATAAGGCCACCAGCCGTAGTGTCAGGGTGAGGAGATATAACGATGCCCAATGTCCGCCTCTCGATTGAATCTAGGTGTTGAATTTCCTTCCATAAGATCATCTCTAAGACGCCAGACAGCTTCCTTTTAAGAAGTTTCAAGAAAGCAAGGGAACTTTGCTTGGGAAGTGAGGTCATGTGGCAGGTGACCCAAATCCCAGAGTGTCTAGGAGTTTCTGGCCCCTACTCTAGAGCTGGGTTCAGTAACACTATCTGAAGAAGTCAGTGGTCCAGACTCTTAGAGCAACATTTAAAAGTTTGAGTCGAATGAGGGGAGTTTGAGCAATAATGCATCATGTCAAATCACCTGTGTGACTCTCTGGAAGGCGGGCAACAATACCTGTGTCCTGGGACGCCATGGGTAACTGATGAGACAAGGCCTATGAAGTTTCTTACAGTGCCTGGCATTAGAGCCCATTGAGGAAAACCTCTTGGTAGTAGAAGAGTGATTTTGCCGTCTGTCTTTGAATCATGCTAAAGCTGTGCCTTGCAGGAGTGACCCCCCCACCCCTACAGCTATATGTAAACCACACGTAAAGACCATAATCTCTATGTCTCCAGGGGAATGTTTTATGCTCTGATACATGAATCAAGCTATGTACAGTAAAAATATAGGAAAACTCAAATCACCAAGTTGATTCGGACTCATGGCAACCTTAAAAAACAGAGTAGAGCTGCCCGTTGGGGGTTCCAAGGCTTTAAGGCTTTATAGGGGCACAGAGCCTCATCTTTCTCCCACAGAACAACTTTGACCTTGTGGATGGAGCTCAATATGTAGCCCATAATAAGTACCAAGTAAATCTCCACCCCACACTAGGACCAAGGGTTCTAGTTAAGCACATTCTCTGGGTTCACATTTGGGGTTAAGGAGTGAAAGGAGATAAATCCAACCAGAATCATTCTGAGGTGTCAATGGTACCTTCTCTCACATCACTTCCCCCCATCTTCATCATTTCTTCCCTCCCTTCCTCCTTTCCACAATGGAGGCACATTACAAAGGAATATAGAAAGCATCAAGTTTGACATCCCAATCTCTGAAAGAAAAGAAGGATTCTTTCCCAGTGGTTGGGTCAGGCCAGAACTTAGTTTTGCCATCTTCTGTTCAGAATGCCTTTTACCCACCATGCCCTTCCTCTCTTCTTCCATTCCTTCATTCCACTTATTTCCTAGAAATAAAGGCATTTTGTCTTTTCTATAAAAGGAAGTCACTTCATGAAAGTGGCCAACAAGGGACAAAGAGCTGTCTAAATTTTTTTGGCGTCCTGCTCTGAGATTCAATTGTTTTCTCTGGCCTTTTGTGCTCTTAGTTTATGAAAAATCAATAGTTTAATATAGAAAAAAAAGTCCCCTGGCTCTCTATTTAGAGCTGTGCTACCTTCATTGCAAGGCTGTGGCTCTGCTTGCCTGCCTGCCAAGAATCCCTAACTCAGAGTGCTCTGTCCAGCCCCAGTCCAGCACTCAATAAATGTTTGACCAAATGGCTTTAAGTTTATATTATGTATAATTGTGTATATATATATAAAAAACATATATAGACACCATGGTCCCTTTTATGTTAAAAGAAGCTTCCATGTACTAAGTAAGTGCTATATTTGATAGTACCTTTATTTTCTGTTCAACCTACAGTGCTCACTGTAAGAAACTATTGCTAATGAAAGATTGTTAGTAAATTTGTAAGGCTGTGCAGCTATCACCCAATTAAATCTCCATTTAATTTTAAGGCTCCTTTCGACTGTGTCTTATGGAACCCTGGTAGAGCCATGGTTAAAGCAGTCAACTATTAAGTAAAAGGTCGGTGGTTCCAAACTACCAGACATTCCATGAAAGAAAGATGTATCTGTCTGCCTCTGTAAAGATGGAAAGCCTTGGAAATCCCATAGGGTTGCTCTAAGTCAGAATCGAATCAATAACAATTGGTCTACATTTTTTTCCCACATAGCTTATCACAGCCTCCATTATGTTTTGCTCCCTGAGGGCAGGTTCATGTCTCACATAGTCTTAGTAGCTGACACTTGCTATTTGCCAAATTGCAAGATTCACACATCATTATCCCATCAAAATCTCACAGCCCTTTCATGGGGCAGGCACTAGCATCCAGATTTGTAGATGAGAGATGCTTTGTGTTTAATTATTCAACTAATGTTGATTGTGTAAATTACATCTAAAAGCACCATGAATGGAGATTCAATGTGTGGCCACCCCCTTTGAGAGGTTTGGGGGAGATCAGAGATAGTTCTAGTCAAGAGAGAGAGAGAGAGAGAGAGAGAGAGAGAGAGAGAGAGAGAGAGGTCTACACTTCTTAGGTTCGTGGTGTTGTGATCATGTTGAGATGAGAATCTTAGCTCTGTAACCCATTAGCTTTGTGACGTTAGGTGAGTTATTTAGTTCCTTTAGCTACAAAATAAAGTATAAAAATAGATGTATATGAACAACATAGGAAAGTACAATTAATTATACAAAGTAAAAACAATCTTTAGTGAGTCATATGAGGTGCAACCAAATTGTTCGTCGTCATAATTGATGTCTGCTTTGAGAAATGACCATGCATTCAGGGTTGGGAATGTGTTTGAAGGAGGATAGATAGGAAAGGAAAGGAAACGGGTAGGAGTCTCTGTAGGCTGCTGAGCTGTCTCACCCATCCTGAGGAAAGTACCTCTTCTCCAAAGCCTCTAGGTAAAAAATGGGTGCTCAAGAAGGGGAAATGGAGAGACTCCCTAGACTCTGAGACTATGAAATCTTGTCATGGTGGGAAATTATGGTGAGAGAACCTTCTGTTATCATTCAGATTCAAGGAGGAATAAAAGACAGAAAGTTCTGGCTCTACTAAATCATAATATTTGGAAATGGGTGGATGGGAGAATCACCCAGAGAGGCGTCGTGGAAAAAAGAGGCTAGTGAACTTGGCCTTGGGTACTGTGCAGAATTTTGATATGCAGAGATGAACACCAAAGGTATTTTAGAAGATGAAATAATGGGTGGAACGGAAAACGATGGGGGCATCACTTGGCCAATAGCACTCAGAACAAATTTATTTTTGGATAGAATAATAATACATAAAAACTCACGATGCGTTTCTATAGAGTCAAATTGGACTTCTAGAAACTCCATGGGACAGTCCCTTGTGGGTATATCTCTCTATGGGAGTAAAATGGCTCATTTTTCTCCAGTGGTGATTTTCAACTGCTGACCTTTCGGTTAGCGGCATGCACAATATGATGCCAGTGTGCCATGATAGCTGCTGCATAATAATATAAGTAATAGTAATTGTCATATATTGCATTATGTGTAAGTAATTTCATATAGGACATCTAATTACTTATTGCAGTAACACTCTATGATAGATACCATTGTTGCTCTGTTGCAGATGCATAGATTGAGGTTTAGAATGATTAAACTGCTTGCTCAAGGTCACTTTGCTGAGATTCAAAGACAGTGCAGCCTTTTTGCTTAAAACCCATGAGCCCTCTTTTACATCATGAAGAGATGAGGTAGGCCTTCCATTGGATGGGCAGGGAGCGCTGAGCAGAAGACCACTCAGAACCTCAGAGTGAATAGGTTGCTTGGCTACTTCCTGAGCCTTACTCCTCTGAGTGCTCATCCATAGAAAAGAGATCAGAATGATCACCTTTTAGATTTGACACGTGGACTAAATTTCATAAGATAATGCTTGTGAAAACCTAACAGAAAAGAGAACACCCATCATGAACATCATCATGGTTCTATATATATAATATATAAGCAAGGTATCTGGTAAAGTGCTGGTATAACATGAGTGCTCAATGGAAAATGGCCTTTTATAATAATAATAGATAATATGGGTATCTAGTATTATTCTTAGCATAATAGCCTTCTATTATTTTCTTCCCAAATAACTGTGCTTTCTTTTCTTCCCAAGCATGTAGAAAGTAGGAGTATACTCTGTAGGGTGCAGAATAAATATTGGTTGTAAAATGCATTCTAGTTTCATAGGAAAAAACAACAAACTACAATTTGTCTACAAGAAGCTGGCATCTGATGTAGGATGGAGCAGCCGGCGGGCTGTCACCTGTGGGCAGAAGGTGTGAGTGGATAAGGGGCTCATTTCCTCGCTGCCTGCGCTGAAGGCCGCTCCTAATGAGACAGAGTGAGAAATGAGCTCGGCCCATTGAGCTGTAGTCTAATCTTCCCCAGACCCACAGGGCCCCAGCATTGTGACACCAGCTGTTCTCAGGTTCCTGGATGTAAAAAGCACAAGATGTTTTGCGTTTAACAGAGTACCGGGTACAAGCAGGCCCCAGCCCAAGCCCTCAGCACAGTCACCAATGCAGCTAGGCAGGTGGGGGACTGGAAGCCTTCCATGCCTGACTTTGCACAGGGGGTCTGAGTGGTTTGGGGCTAGTCTTTTCATAACTCAATCCTGTCATCTGAGAAGGGGCTATATCAATGCCTGCCCCATTGGACTGTTTTGAACATTGACAGGTTACAAGACTTCTGAGGAGAACTGTATGAACTGCATAGAAATGTAAGGATGCTATACATCTTTGTTACCTTCTCAGAGCTAAACTTGTTCTCAGCCCTCACCATGGACATGGATTGCATCAACATGCACCCTCTGCATCAACATACAATTGAAGCTCATTCAAACTCTGGTGCCCATGAGTCATGAATGTCAAGGATTACCCCTCTAAGGGAATTCTTGGGGGTCTTCAGGGAGCTTTGGTGGCACTGAGTTCAAGTGGTCGATTACTAACCAAAAGGCGGTGGTTCCAGCCTACCCACCATTGGGGAAAATGATATGGCATATGCTGCCATGGAAACCCCATGGGCAGTTACACTTTACCCTGTGAGGTCTGAGTCTGACTCACTGGTAATGCCTTACAAGCTTTTGTTGCTGCTGTTTAGAGGCTCTTATCCTAGTAGGGAACAAAACCTTAAAGTAGATAAGTCTATTATTAATTTGTTCATCTACTTATTATTACATTGATGCACTTGTTTATTCTAGCTTAGGTTCGTGATCCCTGTACCCATTACATATAGAGCATGTGAACCCTGGTGGGAATAGTTGGTTATGTGTTGGGCTGCTAACCTTGTGGCTAACAAGGTCAGCAGTTCAAAACCACCAGTGTCTCTGTGGGAGAAATAGGAGGCCTTCTTTTCCCTTAAAGAGGTATAGTCTCAGAAATATACAGGGCACTTCCACCATGTCTGAAAAGGTTGGTACGAGTTAGAATTGACTCAGTGGCGGTGATTGATTTTTAGTGTTCCATGTCTGTCATTTTCTAGATAAAAAGATGAATTTGCCATAGACTTTATTCTCAGGTTGCTCACAGGCACGGGGGAGAACTATCTTAGGAACACAAGTAACTAGAGCAAGACTATGTTGCTGTTTTCCCTTTTTCTAGTTCTTAGTCTCTCACCTCTAAATGAGATGCTTCAACCAATTAAATTAATTAAAATTTCACATGAACCTTTAATGCCCCTTCATATTAGAAAGAACACTGAGTCAAGGGTTTGGAAACCCATATAGTGAGCCTAGCTCAGCCACCAAATCCTGATGTGACCTTGGAAAGGCCCCCCCACCCTTTTCTTCTTTGTGCCCCAGTCTCCTTGTGTGTACATGATAGCATAAAGTAAACCGATTCTCAAGATCCGAACAGTTCTGAGCCTTGTAGTTTATGAGGTTCTTACACTCCTTGTCTTTTGGACAGTGACAGTGGGCAAGTAAATATTAGAAAAGGCACCCACGAGAAGGATCGGGAAAGGAGCTCCCCGAGGCCTCAGTTGGTGGTAATAATTTCCCTGAGATAATTACTGTTCTTTGGGGGCTGACGACCTCTGTCTCCTGTTTTCAGAAAAGAATCATGGACATGCCAGTATCAGACAACAGGTCATGTTGTGGCCACAGTTTCATACCTTAACCCAGGGTCACAGGCCTAGTTAGGCAGAAGGCAAGCTGGGTCCTCAACAGCCCTGGAGGGAAACTAAGCAAGGGCTGAAGGTAGGACTTACCATCTTTTCAGAAGAGGAGGTTCTTGGGGTGGTCAGCCCACCAGTGAATATTGGTTTGGATACTGTTCTGGCAACTTTGGGGAGCCAAGGGGCCCAGTCCCAGGGTGAGCCACATCATAGGAGGCTCCAGAGGTGGGTGAGTGATGCAAACGCATCAACAGGCAGCTGGCAAGATTCAGTTCTAATGTAACAATTCTTTACCAGTAGCTAGAGACCTCCCCAAAGAAATCTCAAAGCAATTCAGAGATTCTGAAAACTTTCTCTGTCTATATGTGCTCCATGGAACACCAATCCCACGAGATTCCTCAGCATAACCCAGAGCTTGGGCTTTGGGTCCCTCTGTCTCTATTTGAATTGTGCCTCTCCCACTTTCACACTGTGTGACCTTGAGAAAATTGCTTACCCTCTTCATGCTTTGGTGGTCTCATCTATAAAACAAAGACAATAATCTAAGCTGTTAATGTCATTAAATGAGTTTATGTACTCCAATCACTTAGAATACTATGCAGTATTCTGCATCTATTCTGTATATAATGAGAACAATAAATAAATAAATAAAATTTCCTCTTGGATTTTTCCATACATAGTAGAATGGTCAGAGTATTGAAAAGGTGGTCTTATAATACAGAAACATGATTAACATTCTCTAATCCAGAATTTACCAATTAAAAGGATCCTCTCCCTTATGTAACACCTACAGCCACCTTAAGGAGCCTTGGTGGGGCAGTGGTTACAAGTTCATAAGTTGGAAACCACTAGTCCCTCTTGGGCTTTCTACTCTCATAAACAGATAGAGTTTCAGAAACTCAGAGATAATTCTCATCTGTCCTAGAGAGTTGTTATAAGCAGCCACCAACTCGATGGTAGTGAGTTGGGCTGAGCTGCGATGGACATCTTAGGAGGCGTTGATTTAGCTCCAACCACCAGTTTCAGGGATGGAAGATACCAACGTCCCGACACATGAAGGGCTCGCCCAAAGCTACCATGTTCCATTTTCACTCAGAGCCACAACGCAACGGGTTGGGGTAGAAACTTCATGTGGAGCCAGATGCGGCCCAACACCAAACCAGTTCTCATGGAGTCCAGTCGGACTCATGAGGACCCCGTGTTGCAGAGGAGAACTGTGCTCCAAGGGTTCTCAAGGTTTTGACTTTGGGGAAGCAGATACGCAGGCCTTCTTTCCAAGGAATCTTTGAGTAGCTCAAATTTCCAACCTTTGGGGGAGTGGTTGAATGTTTAACTGTATCATCCAGCAACTATGCGAAGCCCAGAGACGGGAGTCATAAGCTTTCACTGGAAGGAGCAACTCTAGGCTATAATAGAAGGGAAGCCGCTTCCTGCCTGAGGGTTCCAGAAATCTGAACCTCCAACCTGAAATCTGAAGGAAAGAAGAAGAAATAGTAAAGGGGCAGAAGGAGAGAAAACAGGGTGTTCCAAGGGCCAAGAGAAGTCCAGGGTGGCTCTCGTGTAATTTGCTGTGCAGACACACCTAGATAATGACAGATCCCGAGAGAGAACCGTCAGCAATGGGCTCATGGAGAAACTTAGGATCAACCTTTGAATCATTCCATCCTGTGCTGTCCTCGCTTATAAAATGAATGCTACCTTTTCTAAATGCTGAGGCCCTTCTCAGTTCTCTGATTTGGTCAAAACTTTTCCAATAATTTTAAGATCTCTGAATATATTTGACCTCTAGCCACTCTGCAGGCTTTGGGCTCTGAATCTTGATGTGCTCTCAATCAGACACTAATCTGGATGAAAAAGAAAGGTTGATTGGGTGTGTACGTCACAGGATGGTCTGTTCTTTTTTCCCCCCTTGCTTTGTGACAAGCTTCATGATAAGCTCAGCTTTTTGACATTTATTTTTTTCCCTCGTATGCTTCGAAAAGATGTGATGAACGGAGCCACTGAAAGAAGAGCAGGAATGTATGGCCAGAGAGATTAGAGAAAGAATAATTCATGTTCCATTTAAGGTTATGTGAGCTTAGAAAAGAAGGTTCATTTGGCAAACCAGGTTAATAGTGAAGAGATGGAAGAAGGATAGATGTTAATGGGGACAGGGTGGGGAGCTGTCAAGGGCATGAAATTAAAGAGGAGACCAAGAAGAGAAACCCTGCAGGAGAAAGGTCTGCTTCCAGCCTTCCTGGGATGGGAACTACTACAGAGGAATCCGCATTGTCAATACCAGAATCATCAGGGAGTCAACATTGAGGAGTGAGAGGAACCGCGCTTTTCACCTGCCTCTAGCGAAGGACCTTCTCCATCCTCTACAGCATCGTTCTGAGTCAAGACCAAATCGTCGATCACCTGGAATCCCAGGTTGTGCTTTGTCCCCTTCCATTCACCTCTAAGCCAGAGAGATGACTCTGAAACCTAGATAGGATCTTAACACTTGATGAAACATCTATGAGCTTCCAACTATTGTAACATAAGGTCTAGTTTCCCTTTGTTGGTACTGAAGAACTTTATGATTCAGCCTTTAGCTGCCTCATCTCCATATTGCCATCCATTAAACTCTGTTTCTGATATCATGCCTGGAATTTCACATTCTTCAATGCTTCTGCAGTCCTTCTCTGGACTAATGGACGTTTTCTCTACCTGGTTGTTTTTCTGCATGGTTGTTTGTTGCTGTGGTGGTGGTGGTAGTGCTTGGGTTTCTTTTTGGTTTTATTTTTTGTTTGACAACGGCTAATTTTTTCTATTCAGCATTTCTTCTTTCCTCTGGGGATGAGAGCCTAATTTCCCTTTCAAAATTGACCTTGTCCCATTAGAGGAGCCTTCTTACACCCAAAGGATGGACTCATGGCCCGATAGAACCTTCAGTCATTTCCTCTGGGAATCTGAATCTTAAGCAAAGTGTCACCTGGTGGATAAACATCTAGAGATAAGTTTTCTCCATGGCCAACTAGAATGTCAAAAGAGACTTTTTCATTTGGTTCCTGGGGTAGACCTTATATTCTCCTTCTCAAAACCAGGGAGCAATTCTATGCATTTATGGTAGTTAGTATTTGTGTATTTAGTTTTTATTTTGTTATTTTTAAATTGTCAATTCATGTCAGGTAGTGCTGGCTTCTGGTGTCAACAGTCAAAGAACCATAACACAAAGGAGTTCTACACCACATTGTCCTTCTGAAGCCTTCGGGCCCAGGCACTAGTAAGGGAGGTGAGCTCTGCTCGGCATTCCTACCACTTTCCGTGTCCACCTCACTCCACATTCATACGACGATTAGTGTGCATTTCAGTTCTCCACTGCTACCATGACAGAAACATTCGAAGTAGTGGCTCTAACAAACAGAAATTCATTATCTTACAGCACAGGAGGCTACGGGGAAAGGCTTTCTTTCTCAGCTGGCTCTGGAGAAAGGTCCTTGTCTCCTTTCAAAATCCATGGGCTTGGCATCCGTTGTAAATCTCCATGTGTCCTGGCATCAATCTTCCCTTGAATCTAGGATGTGCACAGCACAGGGACCCTGATTCATATGCTCCTCTTTATTGGTGATAGTAGACTGTTCTGATCTCTGCTTGCTCATTTAATCTCCTTATAAATTTGGGGTAGTAATACCGATGCCTATATTGTGTGTATATACAAACTTAAAAAAAAGATCATGTTATGTCTACATGAACAAGGAGGAGCAATCAATGATAGTTTTTATCAGATATGAGATGACAGAAATTTACATCTCAGTTCTGATATGTACATGCTCTATTACTTTGAGCAACTCGGGCTAATTTCCAAGATCAATTCAGACATGTTTAAATTAAGGGGAGTCATAGTCTCTTCCACAAGGCTTGGGAGATTACATTAGTTTACAGATGCTCTCACCCAGGTAGTGATCAATTAATACTACCTGGTATCATTATTGCTACTGTCAAGTTTCTGTCAATGTGAGGGTTAAAACAGCAGTAGCCTGTGACTTTAGAAGGTGATTTATGGCAGCCAATGGCTCTCTTCAGCAGGCGCCGGAAGGATATCAATTGGGGAAAGTAAGCTGTAAGTGAAAATTGAAACTGTCAGATGGTGCAGACTCCCTGCTCAGTCTCTGGCAGTTTTTTCTCTCTTCGTTTAATTAAAAGTTTTTGTCTTCGGTTGTAGAAGTGAATAAATCACTCTTGACCTCAGCACACTCAAGCCCTACCTGAGACCCAGCCTGGTTTTGTGGACTCAGATGTTTTCCTTCTGGGGATTCCAAGGCTGGGAACTGCTGCTTAATTTGTCCCTATAGCTTCCCAGGTGCTAGGTTTGGGAAAATTATCCCAAAATCTAGTTTCCATTTATTTTCTTTCTCCACCATTTAAAAAAGATAAAATTGAGGTAATAATTCCCATATTAAAGTATTTTTGGAAAAACTAAATTGGGAAATGTTTGCCCGGCATATTCATTATCCATCAAAATGCCTTCGGAATGCTGACTGTCTTCCCCTTTCTGCTTCCTTATTCAAGTGTCTTGTGACAGGCCTTTTGTAAGCATATGACTTACTTAACTCTGGCAACCAACTTTCTGCCTCTGTGTTGAAGAGCACACACCTTGGAGTCAGACAACCTGGGTTTGGGACTTAGTTCCAGCATGTGCTATGTAACTTTGATCAAATGATTGAGCCTCTATTTTGGTTATTTATTGTGGTATTCAAAAATAAGAAAACGTAGTGGCTGACAATAACCACATTACTTAGCTCATAATTTTTTGATTCAGAAATTCAGAAAAAGCTAAGCATGACAGCTCATCTCTGATCCTCATGGCATCAGCTGGGGTGGCTAAGGCTGGTTGGTCCATCACTGTAATGGTCAAGGATTGGAGTCAACTTGGATGGGTCAGGAGTCCCAGGGGGTTGGCAGTTAAGACAGAGCCATGCTCCATGATGAGATCTAACATAAGGTAACCACGTCTACAGTGTGATCTATTGTGAACAACCAATTCATTAAAAGGACTTTTATTGGGGTGTGGGGTCTGCTTCCAACATAGCTGGACACTGGGAAAAAGCTCACTTTTTGTTTACTGCGTCTGGACCCTACATCTGGCTTGTCATCTGACCACGGTGCTTTAGATTTGAGCCAGTGGCCTGTTTGTTGATTGCTTGTTGATCTTGGGGAATGTCATCAGTCTGCCATACTACCTGGTCTTGGAGATTCAGCTCTGCATCCAGAAACCTGTTAGCTGATCTGCTATCTGACATTCATCAATGCCTGTGGCTACTCAGAGAAGCCTCCAGTCTGAAAGCTGACCACAGACATGGAAATTGCACACCTCAACTATGGCGTGAATCATTTCCTTGATATGAGGCTCACTCCGGCTTTGCTTCCCCAGGGAATCTAGACAAAACCACTTCCAAGGTGGCATCTTCATCACATGCCTGGTGTCTCAGTACTCCATAGGCATATGGCCTCCCATTCTCTAGGACCTTGGCTCTCAACCTTCCTCAAGCTGCAACCCTTTCATACAGTTCCTCATGTTGTGGTGACCTCCCAACCATAAAATTACTTTCATTGATACTTCATTGCTGCAATTGCTGCATTGCTTCATTGCTGTTATGATTCGGGCAACCCCCATGAAAGAGTCGTTCGACACCCCAAAGGGGCCACGACCAACAGGTTGAGAACTGCTGCTCTAGGACTTATCTTCATGGCATGGGCTTCTCATAACATGAAGGGTTCTAGGGTATCGGACTATTAAGAGAACATTAGCAGAGACTCAGGTGACAGTGGAAAGGCCTCTTGGAACCTCGGCCCACAAAATTGCCAGCACATCACTTTTAGCACATTCCCTTGGGCAAACAAAGAGAAGGGGCAGCCTAGGGGTTATGAATTGGGCTGTTAGCTCCAAGGCCAGCACTTCAAAACCACTAGCCCTCCTCAAGAAAAAAACAAAAAAAAAAGGCAATTTCTACTCCTGTAAAGAGTTACAGTCTCAGATACTCACAGCAGTTCTACTCTATATGATTAAGGTCACTGTGAGTTGCGTCATCTTAATGACAGTGAGTTTGTTTTGGGGTTTTGGAGGGGGAGGGTTGGGGGGGTTTTGGGTGAACAAATCAATGAGCTGGCCAGATGGAAGGTGAAGGAAATTAGACTCCATCTTTCAAAGAGAAGAACAACAAAGAATTTACATCCATCCCTAAGCTGTCACATTTTTGACACCTCAATTTTCACCTTCCTGGTAGGTAGTAATCATTCGATTAGTAGTAGTAGTTGCCTCATCTCTAACCAAGCCCCTCTCTCCCCTTTTGTCATGGTCACTCCATCTCAGGCAAATTGGACTTTTTTTTTTTTAATTTTGAGACACATATGAAGGATGGATCTTAGAGGGAGAGCTGTCAGAGCACAGAGAGGATACTGCTATCATTCAGGGCCAAACAGGAGTGATGGAGCAAGAGAAAGTGGGCAAATTTAAGAGCTAAATATGATTTACATTAATACAGCTCTCAATGATTGATTAAATTCTTAATTGATGGCATGGATCTGAAGGGAGAAAAAAAGAGATGCCTCGAGGATGAGACTCAGATGTTTCCTGGACTGCTGGTTTGGACGGTGGTGTCTTTCACTACTAAGAGAAAGGCAAAACCTAGATTCTGTCAATGACTGTCTCATTTTCGTATACATTTGTCTTCCACATTTCTGGACAACATACAAACATTTAGATTTTGCTCTTTCATGGACTGAGAGCCCTTGAAGCTTGTTGATCAGGGGAGTGACATGAAACACATTGTTCTTTAGGGAGATTACACAGTTCACAGCAAAGTAAGACAGACGACTCTACCCTGCATCTATTTGGGTCTGTCCATATTTCATACTCTTCGCTGTACTGACTTGACCTCATCTTTTGCACAGAAACATTGCAATATCCTGGGAGAAAATGGAAACTATGGAGGACAGTGGAGAGGGGGGAACCTGCTTTGTTTTCTACCGGGAACATTTGGTTCTCATGCTTAATTGTATCTTCATTCCTCCAAATGCGATGGATCCATTCATCCACTTTCAACTTAGTGAGAGCATCACTTACCCAAATGCTCCGATGGAGGGTATCTGTGCACTTAATGTCAGGCCCTCTCATTTTACCTCTTCAGCAACCAAGGTGGCTGTGTATCATGTTGCTTTGTATACTCTGTCCAGCTTGATTCTGCTTCTTCTTTTTTTTATAACAGTGGTTCAAGTCATTCCTTCTAGCTCTATTCACAGCATGGGCTTCTCCAAATGTTCTCTGACCCTGGAGCACTTTTCTGTGATATTTGTCTGCCTTGTGACTGCAACTGGTACCAAACATGTCCAGTGTCTCTGCAGAAACTCTACAGCGAATTTTCACATTGCAAGCTGAGCACAAAATAGGAACAAAGACTCAATGAAACCAGTGAAAAGCATATCCCTGATGGAATGAATTCAGATATAATATTATTGGTGTTCGTTTCTTTTCTCCAAAATTGACTTACGTTTGTTTTTTCTTTAATTTTGCAATACAGTTATGCCTCATTTTATGCAACTGAAAAGTTGGCTCATATTTGGAGCATTATAATAGGTTATAATTATAGCAAATCAATGACAGTAGAATAATAAAAATATAGGAATATCGGGGATAAGTATAATACCATAATTAAGCCACTGGAATATGTGCTAACTACATGGCAGGTCTTGCACCAAGTATTTTATCTGCTACCTTCTTTCAATCTTTCTGTTCGTTCTACAAATAAGACTTAGGAAAGTAAAGTAATAGCTCCATGGTCAAACAGCTGGCAAGGAGTGAAGCTGAAACCCAGGTCCAGGTCTTACTGAATGTGAATAATCACCATATAGAACCCTGGGATAGTTGTTCCTGAGTTGGGCTTGACCTGAGTTTTGACTTGATTAAGGAGCTGCAGTCTAGACTGGTTTCCTTTACCAAGTGCTGTCCAGGACCCTGGAATCCCACTGGGTGGGAAATGATAGAAACATATTAGGTGATCAAAATGTAAACGTTTCCATTTGGAGAGCAAATTAAGGAACACATAGGGGACTTGAGATCCACTGCATTGGAATTCAGCAGCAAGGGTAAGAGAGCAGGGTATGGTAATATGTTTCAGACCAAGGAATGTCTGAAGAGTGGTGATTTAATTAAAGATAGTGGGATTGGTTTTATCCCCCATCATGCCCCTGCCATCACAGACAGGTGGTCAGCACTCTGGAGGACTGTGACAATCAGTGCCATTTACCTGGGCTCCAGGGTAGACTTGCAGAGACTTCTTGTTGGATTCTTGTTCTGGCTAAAATTTTAGACCCTATTCCTATAGTTATTAAGGCATGGGCACCCATCAGGAAGCACATGGAGTGAGGAGGGAAAGCCTTAAGAGTGCTAGGAGACAAGACAATCTGAGAACGCATGCTCCTTTTGAAGAAGTGGTCACTGCTTAACTCTAGGTCATGATTATAGGTCATTATTATTAACTTTCAAGAGAAGCTGGTCAAGATATCTGTGTGAAATCTCAAGATTTTAAAATACAAGCAAAAAGAAAACAAATTTCTCGCATCAAGATCAAGAAATCTCCTAAGTTGACCACGTAAATCCCAGGCCTCCAATTGGGAAGGTGCTTTGGTGGTGAGGGGCAGGCATCGAGCTGCTAGTGCATTGTTGGCAGGTTAGAATTGGTTAAAATATCATTATATATATAAAGCCTTCTGGGGCCTCCTTCTCTGTCCCCAGGTCAAAGTCAGGACTACTGGTAATTATTATTCACAGTGTGATTGCTAGTTCAATATCTATCTCGCCCTCAGATGACTGTAAACTCATGAAGGCAGAAGCCACGTCTGTCTGGGTTACCACTGTATCTCCAGCATGCGTGGAGTGCCTAGTAGGCATTTATAAGTAGAGCACATTGATTTCAATAGTACACTTGGCTTTGTCACACATGGAGATCACAGATATTTTTGTTATCACATTATGGTTGTTGCAGATATCCTAAAATAATTGCTTATGCTCATAACTCCTTCAGAATTATAGCAGTCATTACGACAGTGTGTTAATTAATGTTAATAAAGGAGTACATATATTACTAACATAAAATTTTAAGCTGTGTTAATGACTATTTCATTATAATTGGATTTCTTTATGTTTGTATCTATTCTCTATGTTTGTATCAGAAAAAAAACAATGGTAAAAATAAAGCAATATTGTAATGGGAGAGTCTATAGATGCTAGTCAACCTCCAGTGCATGCTGTGCTTATCTGATTCTGTACTGGTGTTCATCATACACTGTTTTGAATTAGTTCACAGCTCTTAAGTTTTGGAAAGTGGAGAGTAACGTAATATAATTCTTGTCCAGTTTCAGTATATAATTGATCACCCACCAACACAGTTCACTGCGTGGAAGATAGTTTTGGGTATTTTAACACATTTATTTCAGTATCTTTAATATGTCTGTCTACTTTTTGCCTTCTCTCTTGAATCAGTTTGTAACACCCTACTGATTGCCTCATGTATGAATGAATTAAATAAAATATTGAAAGAAGCTCATTTTATATTTTTATGAGTCATGGTTTTACCATTTACTTTGTAATTACAAAGTAATTATTTACCTTGTGATATAGCTTATTCATTTAAAAAACGCAATTCACAGCATTCGTATGGACCACCCAACTGCTGATCGCTAACCCACAGAGGTAATCTAGGTCTCAAAGGAGGTCAAAGAGACTAGGAAAGCCTGTTTCTAAGTTCCACCCTCCTTTTCTTGAGTGACTTCTGGACCTTGGCTTTTAACATTTAAGAGCCATCTCCTATATTTCTGTGGTAATCTTCATGGTAAAGCAATATAAGCCACAAGGTCTAACTCCCACCCCAAAGAAGGCATGCTTAGGCTAACAAGTTATATCAAAGTGGGAATGGAGAAGGTGGAACATCTCTTAATACTTCGAAAGCATTATCTATCCACGTATAAGGCATTATATTTTTGGTCTGACGGAAAAAGAAGGGGCATAGGTCTAGAGGCATGCCGAGGGCTTTGTCAAAAGTCATCCTAGAATCCAAGTTCCATTCTCCACAGATAGTATTCCCAGGGGATTCTAGAGGAATGGATGGCACTGCCCTTCTCCGTGAAGAAGGAAGGGCTGGGGAAAAGTGAGTTATAGCAAGCGAGTTGGACTTTTGACTGTCGCTGTCATTTTTTCTCAGTAGGGCCTCAGCAGGGAAGTGTCAAGCTGGTTCCCCATTGTACACATCAATGTAGCTGTGTTGTTGCCGGTGTATTTTTTTTTTTTATCACAAGTCTGGGCCTCCTGGTAATAGACTAAAACATGAGCTCCTGCTTGCCTCTTCCCTCTGTGGATGTCATCAATGTAATCAGGGAACAGGTGGGTACAGGCGATTAATGGGTGGGAGGAAGGAGGGGCAGAAGGTATCTACTCGAGGGGGGAGAGTTAATTTGACCCCGAAGCTCAGCTGCGCTGTCTCCTCCAGCAAGACTGCTACAGTGGTTATCAGTGGGAACAGCCTCTCTCCAGCCTCTCCGTCTCATTTCCAGTCTGGGCATGCTTGTGAAGCCATTATCATATTTATAGAGCTACCTGGCCCCACGGCACATGCATGAGAGGGTTAGAGAGACCTATCTATTTTTCCAGCTGTGCTGCTATCCTCCGGGTCGGGGCTGGCGGGGGAGGAGGGAGGGCCTCTGTCCCAGCTGGAGATGGGCAGAAGAGGATTAGGTTGCTGAGGCTGGCCAGAGGGGAAGTGTGTGGCCCATTGCTGCCTCTTCCAACTCTCTGGAAGGTTGGGCTGAGCCAGTGTGGCTAGTCTGAGATTTGCAGACTCTTTTGAGAAGAGAAGCACAGTAGAACACTGGTTACAGAGGAATCTGCACGAACTCAGGAAAGTTAGCATCGAAATTTACTTCTTCCTCACTGCCCACCTGGCCCCCTGATTGACATGTTGAACTACGAGTGAATGGGGGGGTCTGCATTGCACGGTTGGAGAGTGTGGACATGGCATGCATTTAAAAGCCAAAGAGATTTTATTAGTTGTATATTGTGGAGTAGATTATCTAATTTCCTTGAGCCTTGTTTCATTCATCTGAACACAGAGGATAAGAATGGATTGCTAGGAGGATGTAGTTACAGACATTGTTGAATGTATCTCAACACATGTTGATCTTCCTCCCTCAATCTTGGCCATGTCTCACATGTAAGTTTTGACATATCATTTTTCTATATTATGACTTACTGTAGTGGTCAGAGACATAGATAGAATTCAATCTAATCCTTAATCCTTTATCTCCATTAGTACAGATATGGACACTTCAATCTCTCTTTCTCTCTCTCTCTCTCTGTCCCCTCCCCATCCCGCATTCTTTACCCACTTCCTTTCTCTTTCTTCCACTCACCTCTGGTAACAAATAATAAAATTTTGTTCTTATGTATTTTCCCATTTAAGAACAAAACAAAACACTGCTATTGAGTCTATTCCAATTCACAGCAATCCTGTAAGACAGGGTGGAGTTGCTTCCGTGAACTTCCATGATTGTGATTCTTTATAGGGGTGGAAAGCTCCATCGTTCCCCCATGAATAACCTGGTGGTTGTAAACTACTGAGGCAGTTAGCATCTCAACTAGTAACCACTATGCCACCAGGGGTCCTACTTTAGCGTCCATTCTATAAGGGCAATTGTACAGTATTTGTCCTTTTCTGTGGCTTATTTCATTCGGCATAATGCTTTCAATGTTCATGCGTGTTTAGCCTGTATTAGAATTTTAGTTCTCTTCATGGCTGCATAATATTCCACTTTATGAAAATATATATCATATATTTTAATACAATTATCAGTTGATGGACATGAATTATTTCCACCTTTTGGCTACTGTGAATAATGCTGCACTTAATATTGGTGCATGAGTATGTATTGTAGTCCTAGCGTTCAAATCCCTTGGGTATGTACCAAGGAAGGACATGCCTGAGTCATAGAGCAAGTCAAACTTTTGGGAACTCACCAAGCTGTTTCCCATGAGGAGCCCACTTTCTCCCCTTCTCCCATCCTTGTCATTTTTTAATTTTCTAGTGTTTTGAGAAGAGCCTTCCTAGTGAGTGTGAAGTGCTATTGGGGGGCTGATTTGCATTTCCCAAATGCCTAAAGACATTGGGAACTTTTTATGTGTTTGCAAGCTGTTTGAGTATCTTCTTTGTTATAATATCTGTTTAAGATCTTTGGCCACTTTTTGTTTGAGTTGTTTGGTTTTTTTTAATTAATTTATCCCCTTCGCTATTGACTTGATTGTGACAAGAGCCCTACATAGGGTCTCTGAGGCTTTGTCAAACTCTACAGGATCAGAGACCCTCTTCTTCCGGTCAGGTTCTAGCTGGTAGCATTGAACTGCTTGATCAATGGTTACCCAATCATCATTAGCACTCCTGGCGGACCTATAGGTATACTTTATATGAGGCTATATCTTAAGTACTGTTACTTGGGTCCACTTCATAAACATATGTATTTATTCCAGATAAAACATGCTTAAATGTGGCTCTTTAATCAGTGTATGGCTACAGACAGGTTTTCTCAGGAATGCATTTATCTTATTCTGGTTGAGGGCCATCAACAAGGTTTCCAAGTCGATCTGCTGGGTCAGTTCAGTTCAGGGTAGAGAGGTCAGCTCAAGTTGTGATGACTATGCCTTTGAAGTCCAACGTGGTAATCTAGTTAGACAGTTTTCCAAGAGCATAGGACAACCACAGTCTTATAATGAGGTTTTAAGAAACAAACAACAAAAATGCACTTGGAAGCAAAGAGAGAAGCAAGGGATATTCCTTAGAAATAACCTTCTCTCATCTACTCTAAAACTTTGATCTTGCCACTTAGATTTCTTTTTGTTCTCCAGACTCAAAGAATACTTAAAAGGAACAGGGTTTGAGTCCTTCAAGGATCCCCAAACTGCTGTTTGGACTTGGTGTAACTCAAAGAGGGTAGTCATCTTTTGAGAAGAGTTAGAGAGATGGATGTGTCAGGAAACAACAGCTTCACATTTTTGATATTTTTGTTAAATAAAGATGTCTATGATTTTGTAGGACTACTTTTTGACTTGGTCTCATATATTGAAGTTTTATTAGAAACTATAGCTGACAAATATCTCTCCAATTGTTTAGGTGATTTCTTCATGTTCTTGATAAAGTCTTGTTGCATAAAGCTTTTAATTTTTATCAGGTTTCGTTTATCTGTATTGTGATTATTGCTCATGATTTTGCTGTCATACCTAAGAATCCATTGTCAAAACAAGTTCTTGAGCTTCACTCCTATGCTTTTTTTGAGGACCTTAATCAATTTTAGTTCTTACATTTACTATGCCATCTACTTAGCTACGCAGGTCTAATGCCTTGTCTATTAAAACATATTCTTATTCTCAGGCTGTATTCAAACTCTTCCTCACCTTCAAGAATGTCTTGATACCAAATTCTCAGACAGATTTCACTTCTCTGAGGGCTGCAGAACTAATGTTTTCCAGCACGACCCTTTTGTTTCTCACCTTGAACTGACGACCCTTTGCAAACCTCTGTGTCTCAGCTTTGATCAACCTTCCCAAACTCATTTCCAATGACTACGCTGCATGCACATCGAATTGTTTCCTCTAAATGATTTTGCCCCAAAGGAAAGTCTACTTCTATCCACACATTTAAGGGGATTATCATAATAGTTTATTTTACACAATCACTGAATGTCTGAACATGACAAATTTATCCCAAAATGACCTCAAGTTACATTAATTGCGCATGTTTATAGAGGTCATGTGACAGAATCGGTAACTAATGAGGCAAAGACTTTTCACAGATTTAGTCATTATTCACAGGAAGACGGCCTCGCAGTTGTATATGCTGGATGTCACTGTGAACAGGCTTTATAAAGATCACTCTAAATGGCAACACAGTAACTTCTAGGAGGATGACATTGGTAATATTGTTGGCATCCTCCTAAACCTCCTGTGAACACATAGCTAGGGTATCAAAACCGAAATCTCATTGAAAAATATCTATTAGGAAACTATCAGGTATCCTTCATACCTCAACTTATGAGTGGGGAAGGACAAAACCAAATTCTGTAGTGTCTATGCTGACCCTCAATTTTTAATAACAGTTTTGATAAGTAGAACACCAGAATTTTCTTGCAAAATGTCTCTGGATGGGCACAAAACTTTAATCTCTCAGTTAGCAATCAATCATGTTAACCATTTGTACCACCAAGGCACCTGGTTAATATGCTCAGCTCACTTAGACATCCCAGTCCACTGGAAAAGGCCCCGGAAGAAAGATCCTCCGAAATGAATCACCGTGAGCTCTTAGGAGCACAGTTCTCATCTGACACACACGGGGCTGCTATGAGTCAGGTTTGACTTGACAGCAACCAGCTTCTTAAAAGACAAAGCTCCATTGCTTGAAGATCTGCAAATATCAGAATTGGTGTAGGAGAAACCAAAGACATTCAAAAGACCATCTGAGGTGTCAGGTTCTCTGCAGGTATCCGGCAGGAAGTGAACACAAGAATTGGAAAGTGGGAGTTTTATCTGGAAGGGTTCTGCACCCTCCCATATGGAATACAGTGATGAGGTCACACGCAAGGACAGAGGGGCTAGAGCCACCTGAGTCCAACAGCTCTGGAGAAGAGCTGACTCCTCATTCTAGGACAAAACTCCACGCTGACGAGACACTGCTAAAATCAAACTCTGAATTAATGTGGACAGAAATTAGGAGCAGGAGAGAAAAAATGTCCTAATACAATTGCAAAAGTATGGAGAACATATCAGGAAGTGCAACTCATTGGGAAACAATAGAAGAGAATACTTCAGAGCCATGAAACTGAAAAATCTTCCTGAGCCAGATGTTCCTCTTAAAAGCTCAGGGAAACTAATTCGACATTAGAACCAAAGAGGATCAAATCTGAATCCGATACAAAGTTATTAATAAGGAAATCAATAGTGCTATGTTTAACAACAGTGTTATGATAAAACACCATAGAAACATATCCACAAAACAGAAGAAAACCATGGTCTAAACATTTTTAATTAAAAGAGAAAAAATAACTGAAAGAAATGGACGAGTTCCATAAGTTGGTGACAACGCATAAGCAATTAAAGTATAGAACTCAAGGAAAAGAGACAAAATAAAGACAATTTAAGGAAGAAATTGGGTCGGTGAAAAGTTGTGAAATTTAAAGAAAAAAGTAAGTGAGCTAAGAGATAAGAAAGTTTTAAAGAAAACTACAGAAATAAAAGATAGGAAAAGAGGAAGAAACTCATATAATAATCATCCACAGAGCAGAAACCAAAGCAATACCGCTGAACTTATAATATATGTAATTGCTCAAAACAAATGTTCTATTTTTAAAAAACAGATTAAAACTACGCACTGGAAGGGAATGCTATGAACCTTGTACAGGTGAGCTCAGAGATGCTTCTGAATAGCCAACACAGAACCATTCTAAAAGATACTTTGTGATTCCAAGCAAAAGAAACAAAGTATTGTAAAAGAAGAAAATCTGATTTCCATCAGACATTTTGGCAGCAACACTTTATGTCAGGAGACAATGGAATGACATTTTAAACAAACTCAAGGAAGGAGAAGAGGAACCATATATTATAAATCCAGTTAAACTTACTTTCCGATATAAAGACTGCAGACAACCTGCTCTCAACAAGCAAGAACTCAGAAAATATTGTTCCCGTGAGTCTTTCCTGAGTAAACTACCAGAGAATAAAAATGACTGGAGAGACATTGACATATGACCTGATTGTGAGCCTTAATCGAGATCCATCTGTCAAACTAAGTGTAATTCATTGCTATAGGGGAGAGAGTATAGGCTAGAAGAGCTATAGAGTAAAATTTAAGATATAGAATGTCTACTTTAAAAACGGAAAATAATGGTTAAAGCAGATTAAGCTCATCGTTATTATTAGTTGAAAATAAAAGAATATTTATTACAAGTCAGTCTGGAGTAGGAGGTTAAGAAAAATTTATTTCAACTAGTAGAGTAAGCGTCAATTGCCAAAGAAACTATAGATTTATATAAAGATATTACTGTAAAAGAGGAAAAGAGAATAAAAACACAAACTGTCCTAAGAACCCTGATTCCTCATCCCCCCAAAATGAAAATGAGAGATAACAAAGAGAACATATTATCCAATACCATTTACATAAAATGGTCTATTCTAAATATAATATTAAAAATATGATAAATCAGAGTCCAAAGAAGAACGCAATCATATCAATAGAAGCTGTTGTTGTTAGGTGCTATTACAATGATCGATAGGAAAAGAACAAACCATTGTCCAGTCCTGTGACACCCGGACAGTTGTTCTTATGCTTGAGCCCATAGTTGCAGCCACTGTGTGGATCCTTCTTGCTGGAGGTTTTTCTCACTTTTTTGGCTCCGCCAATCGTGATGTCCTTTGCCAGGGACTGGTCTCTCCTGAGAACCTGACCAACGGACATGAGCTGAAATTTCACCATCCTTGCCTCTAAGAAGTATTCTGGCTGTAATTCTTCCAAGAGAGCTTTGCTGGTTTTTATGGCAGACCATGGAACTCTCAATAGTCTTTACCAGGATCACAATTCAAATGCATTCCTTCTTCTTTGGTCTTTTTCCTTATTCAGTATCCGCCTTTCACATGCATGTGAGGGGATTGAAAATACCACATCTTATTTTAGGGACCTCATAGTTCTCAAAGTAACAACCAACTAGGTCTTGTGTACCAATGCAATGCAGCCTTTGGTCTCTTAACTATTGCTTCCATGAGCATTGATTGGGCAAGATGAAATCTTTGACAGCTTCAGTCTTTTCTCTGTTTAACATGATGTTACCTGTTGGTCCAGTTAGGAGGATATTAGTTTTCTTGATATTAAATTGTAATTCATATTGAAGGCTGCAATCCTGATCTTCATCAGTAAGTGCTTCAAATCTGCCTCTCTTTCAGCACATCTTTCCTGATTTTAAACCAGCAATATTCCCTTGTTCTCTTCTTCCAACTGCCTTTGATCCATGTGCAGGTTCCACATGAGCACGAGCAGGGTTCTGGAATCCTATTACTCTCAAGGCTACCCAGTGTTTGTTATGGTCCACAGAGTTGAAGGCCTTTGCATAGTGAATAAACCAAATGATCAAACTCACTTTGGCTCACTCTGTACTTCATGTAATTAAATCATAAAATACGTTATCTTTTGAGATTTGGCATCTGAGATAGTTAAGGTTTATTGTGCCAACCAGGTCAATAAACACAAGCGAGATTAATTGAAGGGTAGAGAGATAAATGGCTTGCCTTTCTATTTCTTGGGTCTCTTGCTCTCTGTTGGTCAGACTAGAGGGCAGCTGCCTTATCCAGTTCCCTGCTTCAGCTGGCAAGGCTCACTTCCTGTGAGACATCCCTGAGGAGAAGCCACATGGACCTATCCTGATTTAGCACATGCACTGATTCAGTTTTCCTCCTACAGTTGGCGTCATTGCATGTGTTTTGTGAAATTGAAGAGGACTTTGTTAATTGGTGTTGGACATATGGGCTAATGTTAGACTTATGGGCTTGGACAGCACTGGGTTGGGATGCTTTCTTAATGTACACCTACTGTTTATATAAAACTCTCTCTTGAGTGGAGCACATCCTAACCCACCAAGCCTTGAGCACGATATTCCTGTGTAGAGCAGCCAATCCACACAGAAGACCATATGGCCAGCCTCACTAGGAGAAACGACATCCCTCACTGACACATAGCCCAACAGGGGACAACACCGGAGACACAGGGTGGGAATTGCGCCTGATCTGATCCTACCAGGGCGTGGGAATAGAACAGGAAGGGAACAGAGCAACAAAGTCCCCAGGGAATACCAAAAATAGACTCTGGGGCCAAGGTTTGGCACTGCATCAGAGTCGACCGGAAAACACTTCTAAAGTCCAACAAACACTCCTTGAACTAACTACAGGCTTTTCTCTTTTGTTGTTGTTGGATTTTTTTTGTTGTTATTGGCTTGTTGGTGTTGTTATGGTTGCTTTGTTGTATTTTGTTGCTTTGTTTTGCTCTGTCTTCTTTTTGTGCATGTTATTATCTCCACAGGTCTGGCTAAAAAAGATAGGCTGGATGAACAATCTGGAGGAGAAAACAATGAGGCCAACGGTTCCAAGGGGACATTGGAGAGGGAAAGGTGGGGCAAAAGGAAGTGGTGTTAATAAACCCAGGGACAAGAGAACAACAAGTAAACCAAATAGGTGGTGAGGAGGGTGTAGGAGACCTGGTAGGGTGTGAACAAGAGTAATTTAACCAAGAGGAATTACTGAAACCCAAATGAAGATTGAGCATGACAGTGGGACAGGAGGAAACTCAAAGGAAATAGAGGAAAGAGCTAGGAGTCAAAAGGCATTTATAGAGGCCTAACTAAAGGCACATACATTTGTACATATATTTATACATGAGGATGGGGAAATAGATCTATGTGCATATATTTATAGGCTTAGTATTAAGGTAGCAAATGAATATTGCACCTTTATTCAAGTACTCCCTCAATGCAAGAACACTTTGTTCTATTAAACTGGCATTACATGATTCTCACCTTCCCACCAGGATCACTGAAGACAAATGGGTACAAATGTGGTGAAGAAAGCTGACGGAGCCCAGCTATCAAAAGATATGGCATCTGGGGTCTTAAATACTTGAAGGTAAACAAGCAGCCATCTAGCTTAGAAGCAACAAAGCCCACATGGAAGAAACACACCAGCCTACGTGATTATGAGGTGCCAAAGGGATCAGTTATCAGGCATCGAAGAACAAAAAAAACCCAACATATCATTGTGTGCTCACCTCCCCCATATGATCGCTGAAGGCAAATTAGTACATAAGCAAATGTGGTGAAGAAAGCTGACGGTGCCCGGCTATCAAAAGATAAAGCATCTGGGTTCTTAAAGACGTGAAGGTAAACAAGTGACCATCTAGCTGCAAAGAAACAAAGCCCACATGGAAGAAGCACACCAGCCTGTGTGATCATGAGGTGTCAAAGGGATCAGGGATCCGGCATCAAAGAACAAAAAAAATCATAACATTGTGAATGAAGGAGAGGATGCGGGAGGTGGGAGGAAACAAAGCCCATTTGTAGGCAACTGGACATCCCCTTATACAAGCGTGGGGAAGAGCCAAACCAGTCAGGGTGCAGTGTAGCAACGATGAAACACACAACTGTCCTCTAGTTCCTAAATACTTCCTCCCCACCCCACTATCATGATGCCAATTCTACCTTACAAATCTGGCTGGAAACAAAAGATATCTAGTGGTACAGATAGGAACTGAAAACACAGGGAATCAAGGACAGAAGTGGTGAGAGTGGCGATACCGGGAGAGTGGAGGAAGGGTGGGGTGTAAAAGGGAAACTGATTGCAATGATCTACATATAACCTTCTCCCTGGAGGATGGGCAACAGAAGGGAGATGTTGGACAGTATAAGATATGACTAAATAATAATTTATAAATTAGCAAGTGTTCAAGAGGGATGGGAAAGCGGGGAAGGAAGGGGGAAAATGAGGAGCTGATGCCAAGGACTTAAGTGGAAAGCAAATGTTTTGAGAATGATGAGTGCAATGAATGTACAAATATGCTTTACACAATGGATGTATGTATGGATTGTGATGAGTTGTATGAGCCCCAATAAAATGATTTTAAAAAATCCAACAACTCTCTTTTATGTACATATGAGTTTCTGTGGATTTGTTTCTCTAGTCTACCCAGACTCACATAGCATCTTTCGCTGAGCATCTTTACGGGGTCCATCTATGGTGTGGTATGTGTCAGTACTTCAATCCTTCTTATTATCAGATGCTGGAAAAGGCACTAACCAAGCACGACCATGATGTTTCTTGCTTTCACAGCCTTTAGACTTTGAAAGGGAATTCAGAATTAAAGACAAGTCCCAGGTGGCATGAGTCCTATGAAAAGGTAAGCAGAGCATATCGTGGGGCTCCTTGGACAGTCAGTCAGTCCTACTCTAATTTGGGGAATTGGGAACTCTGAGAAGGCTTCTTCAAGGAAGTAGTAATGTCTTAGCCAAATTTTACAAGGTGATCAGATGAAGCAGGTCCGATTCCAGGCAACAGGGGCTCTTGAAGCAGGACAAACATGGGCACTGCAATTGCACAAATGAAGAAACTAAGGCGTGGCTAGGTGAAGTGAGCTATATCACATCCCACTGGCTAAATGAAAGAGTTTCAGGAAAAGGCAGAAAATCTGTGCTATGTGAGCGACTTCTAACCAAGCAAATCTCCTGCTATAGGACTCTCTAGGATGAAATAGAAGTTAATTACACTCAAATTCGATTGGAAAATGATCTCCTGGGTGATTAGGGATGGGGGCCTGATCATCACATCAGATAGCAGATACCTGATTGCAGCAAACCATATGGGGCAAAATCCTGTGGGTGCATCTATCAAGATTCTGACTGAAACCCTAGTTCCTTACCTAAATTTCAGTTAGTCCTTTCCAGAAGAAATTTACTAGTAAACCAGTTGCCATGGAGCTGATTTTGAAGGGTGGCGCGTCTGTCACAGCAGAATTGTGTTCCGTAGGGTTTTTAATTCTGACTTGCCTCTAGTGGGCTTGAGCCTCCAACCTTTTGGTTAGTAGCTGACTCTGATAACCATTTGCACCATCCAGGGACTTCTAGAGCACTGACATCCTTAGCAAAGCTTTACTCCAGACGCTGGGGTACCTCTGGGAGACCACAGTCCCCCCAGAAAATATACCGCTTCTGATTTTAAATGTCAGCACAGTTACTTCTCTTTAATGACCACCAATTGAAAGCAACAACAACAAACTGGTGCAGTATGTCTCTGAAGCAAAATACGGTAAGACCAATGCAATGGTTGGACCTTCAGGGCAGCCGATTTTGGCTTAGTGTAGGGGGGTGGCTATTGAAGCCACTATCTCTGGCCCATGTTGAGGGTGGGGTGGAGACACAGCAAGCGCTCCCCACAGCCCTGGGGTCTCTTGGTCCTTCCTAGGACACTCCACATGTGCCTGTGGTCCTGGAAATTGTTACGGACTCCTGAATTTCCTTTCTGTGTATGAGAGCTCAGAAATCTGATGTCTCATCACCTCAAAACCTTAAACATCCTAATATCTGATGCATCGTGATCTCTCAAGTTAAAAAGTAGGAATAGAACGTTTGTCCTTCCAGCTACAGTATGTCAACCGATTCCCTTAATGTATTCATCCACAGAGAAGAGCAGACTTTGAGAAATCTGCTTGTGCTTGTTGAACCTGTGGAGGAGCGGGGGAAGGGGATGCTTAATGAGCAATCCTAGTGAGTTATACTGAGAATCAAGATCCCTGAGTTTTTCTGTTCTAGATCAACCTTTTAGAAAAACTCAAGCTCCCTGAGTTTTTCCGTTCTAGATCTACCTTTGATAAGTTACAAGATGTTGTAGAAATATCAGCGTTTCCAGGAAAAGGATGAAAAGCAAGCACTGTCATAGGAATGACTATATCCATCCTGTACCTGTGCTGTACAGGGATTAGTATTGAAAGCCTAAAACATATAATGTCTCACAAAGAAATGTGAGCAGAGTCTAATGAAAATGTATTTTCACTGAAAATATTCCAAAAAAGGAGTAATACCTTCAAAGCATTTGACAAAAACAGAGAGAAAAAATGGAAACTTATAAAGTGGAGAACACATTTTCTTTGCCCCAAACTGGGATCTAAGATACCGGATAGAAGGTTCCAGCCCAGGTGAGAGGAGCTAAGGGTCTGACCTGGCAGGGACAGTGTAGGAACGATCATTCATGTGCTTCTGAAATGGCCAGTCTAGACTATCTGTAGTGTTTTAGGGGAGAAACTAGGCACACATAGCATTAAGAACACAGGGATGACCCCAACTGATCCTCACTTGACTCTCTCTGCCTTTCACTAAATACATGAACTTGAGAAGCCATGCTACCTTTAACATCTGTTTCCTCATCTGTAAAGTGTGTATGACTGTAACAGTTACCTGATAGGTTTATTTTGATGATTCAATGATAAAATTAATCGAAGAATTTTCAAAAACTCTTTACATGTGGAAAAACAATCCACGAAAATTGCATACAATTTTAAACTGTTACATAAGACAGGGAAAATAGGAGATCTAGTGGTGCATGGCATAATGGTGGTGGATACTAACCACAAGGTTAGTGGTTCAAAACCAGTAGCAGCTATGCTGGAGGAAGATGAGGCTGCCTGATCCTGTAACGATCTATAGCCTCAGAAACTTGGGATAGGGTTGCTTTGAGCTTGAAATGACTTGTGGCAGTGGGTTTGGTGAGGCTTTGGGTATTAGGGGATATGGAAAGTAAAATGGAGTATAAGATAACATTTTTCAGCCAGCCAGTTAGTTTGGCAAAAGGAAGAATATTTTTAAATTAAAATTATCTATCAATTGATCCTCAAGGATGATGAAACTGAGGGCCTGAATGCCACACAGCCGCTTTTCACTGTTTCTACGGCTTTTCTCTAGAATACCCTTTTGGTTTTTCTTAATTTGTGAATTGCACGAAGATTTACAGACAGATCAGGATTCTTTTCAGTAAACTAAACACACGTTGTTTCATGTCATTTATTGCAATCCCTACAGTGCAACCTCACTTATCCCACGTCTCCCCTATATTTCTTGTTTCTATTCCTCCTTCCTTACCTTACCCTGCTGTACTTTCCCCTTGGGTATCTGCTATCCTTTTGAAATGGTTGCTTATTCTAAGGTGTGTGTACCTTACTAGTATTATAGTTCCTTTCATAGATTTGTCTACTATTGCACTAAAAATTGAGCCATGGGGGTGAGTTCATTTTCATACCTGAATTATGACTAAGGGCCATATTCTCACCAATTTCTATCTGACCAGCAAGCTTAGTCATCATTACGAGTTTAAATTTTGTTCCACAATTTCTCCTGTGCTCTCCAGGATGTTCTGATATGATCCCCTTTAGAGCAGCAGCTGAGAATGCTGGCTAGACACCATTTATATCTTATGCTCTTGGGTGGTAGGAGCAAAGTTTTACGTGGTCTGTTAGCTTATTCAACTAATTGTTTACCTGCGTCTTCAATTTTCCTCGCTCTGCTTTCGTCTGCACAGTTGTACTTAAGAGGGTCTTTATAAGCTTTTTAGATGAGCTTTTAAAGTTGCCTGGAGCCTATGGTCCTCAGTCCCTGGGCCCAGAAACTCATTCTCTTCAGGTAGTTAATTATGATTAAGAAGTTTTCATAATCCCCCACATTCCCTGTACACTCTAACCCATTCCTGGACAGATGCTGCTGTTGTGAGGTTCGTCTAGGTGTCAATTCCGACTCAAAGCCTCTCCAGGTATAACAGAAGGTAACATTACCGGGACCTGAATCATCCTCAAAACGGTTATTATCGTTGAATCCATTTCTGAAGCTGCCATGGCAATCCATCGTATTGAGGGGCTTACTCTTTTTTGCTGCCCCTCTGCATCACCAGGCATGACTTCCTTTTCTGGGGACTGGGCTCAATAAACATGCCCGTTTGCCTCTCTGATTGCTTCTAAGGAGTCTTCTGGCTGTACTTCTTTGAGGGGGTACCTCCCCCCAAAAGAAAAAGAAAAATGGAGAAAAGCTCCGCCCAGCAAAGCTTTCTTAGCATGCGTTTTTCCTGCTAGGCAAACATCAAACAACACCGAGTTGGTGCACCCAGTGGCATCACCTGGGAAGGTTCTCTTTGGTCACAGTGAATTTTTTATCCACAAAAGCAGTTTCCCTTGAACTTCATTTTTTTGTGATGGCCCATTTAAGATAACAACATGCAGCTGTGAAATTCTGTTTACTGCTCATGAAAAATATTGCAGAAACTGTTGTGATGTTGAACGCAACTTACAAGGACAGCTCCGTGGGAAAAACTCAAGTGTACGAGTGGTTTTCTTCTTTCAGAAAAGGTAAAATGTTGATTGCTGACAAGCCTCATCTGGATGTCTGTCAACTTCCCAAATGGATGAGAATGTTCACAAATTTTGTGCACTTGTGCTCATAGAGTGACAGCAGACCATTGGAAAGATGGGGACGTTATCTGGACTTTCCTGAAGCTTGCTTCAGCGAATTTTAATGGAAGATTTGGGAATGAGAAGGGCACTGTGATATTTGTGCCTAGACTTCTGACTGACCAGGAAAATAAGCATCCAGTGGAAACATGCCATGCTTTGAAAGAATAGCTGCAAAGTGACCCAGACTTTTTCACCAAGGTCATTACTGGGGACAAGACATGGTGGTATTCTTACAATCCCTGAAAACAAGCATCAATCAAGCCAGTGGAAGACACCATCATCATCTTGCCAAAAAATGTTTCTCAGGTGAAATCAAAAGATTAAGGTGCTAGTCATTTTCTTTTTTGATGTGAGGGGGATAGTGCATTTGGAGTTCGTTCCACTGGGTCAGACTATTGATCAAGCTTTCTCTTTAGAGGTTCTGAAAAGATTGTGTAACAGTGTGTGGCAAAAAGAGGACTGATTTGTGGCAGATGGGGGATTGGTTTTGCCACCACGACAATGCACCTGATAATGCAGCCATCTCAATGCACCAGTTTGGGATCAAAAACCAAGCATGCCTCTCTTGCCCCATGCATCTTACTCATCTGACCTGGTTCCCTACAATTTTTGTTTGTTTGTTTCCATGAATGAGGAGAGATATGACAGGACAGTCATTTGTTGACATAATAGAGGTGGAGACAAAGGTGAGGGAGGTGCTGTCAGCCATCCAAACAGATGAGCTAGAAAATGTTTTCAAGAATGGGATCACAGACTTGACAAATGTATAATTGTAATGGAGGGTACTCTGAAGGTGATAAGGTTGTTTTGTAAAAAAAATTAAATATGTGATTTTGGAAAAAAACAAAATTCCCATTTTTCGGGGGGTACCTCCTGGTATTTGTTTGTTCTTGGAGCAGCCCACTGCTTTTTCAATATGCTTCGTCAGCGCCGTCATTTAAATGCATGGTTATATAACCAGTACAAATTCCTTTTGTCAACTCTCTATTTTTGGGTGTACTCCCACTCTTCCTCCCACACCTGTACATCCTGTGAGTCTATCCATGCATCATAGATCATCATTGTTACGTGACTTTGTATATGACAGTATTTATCCCAATCACCTTTGCTCTTGCACTCCTGGCAGGGTCTTTTTCTGACTCCCAGATGCACAATTCAAGAATCTCCAGGAGAAGATTCTAACTGGCCTCCTTGGCCCAGCTGCTCACTCACTCCTGGAGCCATCAAGCATGGCCAGAGTCTGGGCAGTGATGTCCAGTTCCCATTCCCATCACATGGCTTCAACAGGAAAAAGCCCCCCACAGACAATGGGTCTGTTTGTAGACTGTTGACTTTGCATGGTTGTTTGACAATATGCCATAAAGGCTTTCCTTTGGCACTGTAGGCATACCTTTAAAAAAAAATCTATGGACTCTGCCACTCCTGTAACTTGTTGACCTGCCGCCGTCACCTTGTGTCCAGCAGGTAGCAGAAGCAGCACAGGGAGGCAGCCGCAGAGGCTTCAAGGCACGAAGTCCATTGAGCTGGACTGGGCAGAGGGTCTGTCTGCGAACATCCCTTTTAAGGAATGTCTTCTCTGTCCGGGCTGGCTGTACCTCAGGACAAATGCCCGACCCTTTTCCCTTTGGCAGTGATGCTTGTGGGAACCAGTTGGCTACGATGAGAGGCGACAAGTGGAACGTAAGGTTGAGTGGCAAAAGGAGAAAGGTGATTGGCTGGTCTGGGCTTGGAAATGGAGCGGAGAAGCAACACACTTAGTATAATCGCATTTATTGCTGGCACTGAAGTACCAAGGGCATCCTAGTGTGTCTTGGTCTCGGTGCTCCTCACAAGGTGAAGGAAGAACCCTACTCTCCTCGGCCACCAACACCACTCTGTGTGCTGCTCCGCCCTGGGAGCTTGTCTAGTACAGTAACCACGGAGCTGGACAGCGCTTTTTGCCCAAACCCTGCCACTTGCTTGCAGGCATTGTTTGAGCTGAAAAGCGCCACGAGTCCTGAGAGGCCATGAGGGCCATTGAAACAGTCTTTTCCCTCTGAACTTGGCCGGGCTGAGTGTCTCAGGTTTGCCCTGCAAGCGATCTAGGAGGTCAGGAGAAGAAGCCGGTGAACTTGGGTCTGAAGCGTTGAGAGCAGCATCGTGTAAATTGTCCTTCGGGCTTTTTGTCCCCTTTCGGTTTTCCCTTCCCCATGTCTCTCTAATGATGCGCGCGCGGGCGCCAAAATGCCCTTGCTGAATGCTGGCATTTATCTCCGAATCTGAAAAACCGGCAAATGTGGAATGTTTTGGGAGACCGTACAAGTGAGACCTCTTTCGGGGTGGAATTGCTTTCGGAGCGTCACTGGGTGGAGTTCCCGAAGATTGCACAATGTATATGTTAAGAAGGCTTTGGGGCCACAAGCCACAAGGAGAAGGCTTTGGTAAATGAAAATTAAATTTTTTTCAGATTGTTCGTCTCCTTGATTTGAACAGTTATTGCTATTTTCAAATTCCTCTCCCCGACTCCCCAGTCTCGGGGCTGTCCTTGCACAGCCAAAACAAAGACCAGTAATCCTCAACCTGGTATCCTGGTTACCTGAAGGAAATCACCAGACCCCTGTTTTTAGGATCATTCATTATTACCAATGCTTTTAAGTTCTTAAAAATCACTCTGGTATGGAATCATAAGACAATATTTTCTAAAGGATTTCAAGAACTTCAAAACAAGACAGACAGCTGCTTTACATTTGAGTGAAATATCAAGAATTAGCTTCTATGGTTTTAAACAAATAGAGCTTATGCAAAAGGAGTTCCAAACATTTGTGGGAAAGTGAAATGAAAAAATAATGAAATATTTCCACAAACTTTTTCAAGGACCTTCATATAACAGATTCAGCCCTTTCAGACTTTGTCATTTTATTGTGTGCAAAAATATATAGTATTTTAAAATGTGATAGTCTGCATTATAGGGCTTTCAGTAGATATGACTTATGATGACCTACATTCTTACTTAGGTGCATTGCCATAAATACACACTGGCTCCACCTCTGTATCAATTCAATTGAACTTTCCAAAATTCTTTTTTTTTTTTCAACAAAAAAGTCTAAACAGTTCTGACTTCTTTAAAAAAATCTATTTCTTCTTCCCCAGGTATACCAACTGAAAGGGGTGTATCCTCCACCTCCTTCCCTGTTGCCTTGCCTCCCTACAAGGCTCCTGTCACAGGCTCAGCTGACTAGATTACACCCCAGATCTGTGGGCTTTGTGGGGCTGGACTGGCATGGGCATACTCTCTCTGCCTGGACCAGTCACTCTGCCACCACTTGAGATTCTGGGCAGAGCTGTGAATGAACACATTTCAAATGCTATCAATATTTTATGAATTTCCATCCACTTACTTTAATGGGGAACTGTAAAAGCATTTAACCATATTACACCCCATCTCTCAGGCACTGCATTATTCCAACAGAGCTGTTTTTATTAAAGTCAACCATCAGAGTAGTTGAGATAGCTTTATCCGCACCACCCTCAATGTCAGTCTGCATATCTATGAGTCTGTGTGTCTGCCAACCCATACCCACTCTGCACACATTTATCAAAGAAATTCAACCACTAGTAAAGGATACATAGACTTAGTAACAATGCATGTGTACATATACCTAAGCATGTGTGCATGTTCATACATACATGCGCCAGTGCACTTGGAAAGGTTTCATCTCCTGGTCTGACTTCACTGAACTTGGCTTTTAAATGACAGTTTCTTTTTATGTACTTCCCCTGGATCCTCCACTGGAAAATTCCCTCATTCCTCTTCTGGGAAGAAAACATTCTTAAGGGAGCATCTCACCTGCAGTTTACATTTTTGAAATTAATGGATAAGAGTTCAGTCTTCCAAGGAAAACAGAAAGTTGTTCCACAATTCAACTCAACACTTACCTGAATGACTTTGGGTAAGTCACTGGACCTCATCTTTGTGAAAGGAGATGCTAATAACTACATTTCAGAGTGTTTCAGGGTGTAGTGAGCGTCAAGTGAAGGAGTATATAAAAGTGCGGAGGAGCCCTGGTGGTGCAGTGGTTAAGCATTTGACTGTCAACAGAAAGGTCAATGGTTGACATTCACTAGCCAAACCATGGCAGAAAGATGTGATTTACAGGGCTGGAAGCCCTATGGAACAGTTTTACTCGGCCCTAAGACATGAGTAGGAATCGACTCGGTGGCCGTGCATTTCATGTGAATTTTATGAAAGTGCCTGACATCTAGGAAGTGCTCAGCAAGTCAATGCAACTTCCATTTATATCCTTAATCTCAATTCACTTATCTATAAAATAGGAATATTAACAAAAATGTCAATTTCATAGGACAGTTACAGAAGGATTAGATAAGACAAATGTGTTATGCACTTATTAATGGTAGTGATTTATTGTGATATTACATCATTATTTTATAAACAAGTGTGTACTTATTAAATTATTATTTTCATTATGTATCCCATCTCAGTTTTCGCCTCTAGATCCTGAAGTAATATCTCTGCTCTGTTGTAAACAATGGGAAGTACATATATAACTTCTACCTCTAAGTAAAGAATGTAAGAAGGCGGGAGGGGGCATTGATATAAATATGATTCCTGGAGCTCAAAACCTTTCTCTCTTCATGTCCTGAATATCTAGAACTTATGGCTTATGCATGAGTCTGGGTCAACTAGAGAAACAAGTTTATTGACACTCATGTGTGTAAGAGAGAGTTTTATATCAAAGAGTACCATAACTGTATTTTAAGAAAACATTGTATTTTAAATCTAGATCAAATCCATAAGTCTGATATTAGTCCATAAGTCTGATACCAGTTTATCAATTCCTCTTCAGACACACGCAACACATGCAATGGTGCCGAATGTCAGAAAATCACAGGCCAGTGAGTGGAAAATCTAGTGGGTCCAGAAGCTTCTAGGGGTTGACATGGGTCTCCATGTGGCTCCTCCAGCCCAGGGCTGTGGCTGCCATCAGCATAGCTAGAATTTCCAGCATCCCCAGGAGAAGACCATGCCCACACAGAGCCATTATTGGTTATTCCCTGATTGACAGGCTAGACTCCACACCTTCAGCCAAGTTGACAGGACATCATGTAACTGCCATAGAAGACATGTAGGTCTTTTATCTGCACCAATATCCTGAGAACTGCTTCCTTCTCGCTATACTTATCCTCAAACTCCACGGCTCCATCAGAACTTGACCCCACCCAGCCTCATCATCTCTGAGAAAGCAACCTCAATCACCAAAGACTGGACTTGGAGCCTTTCTCTGAGCTTCTTCACCCCTTTCCACTAACTCTCCACACCACAGTATTTTTCTCATTTCATTACGGCCAGTTGTTCTCTTCTGGATGACAAGATGTTTGTGGGCAGGGGTTAAGTCTCACTGCTTTGCGTAGCTAACAAAGACTCTCAGGACTTGGTTGTATCAATCTCATGTCTCATAGAATGTTCACCACCCCTTTCTTCTCTGTCCATTGAATATGGCTAACATATGTTCATCATTAACTCTGAGCTAGATATGGTTCTAACAAATTTTATGCAATAAGTCACTCATATACCATGAGCAACTTTATGTGTTAGGTCCTGTTATTACATCTGATTGTACAAATGAAGACCCCAAAGCTCAGAAAAGGTAAGCAAAGCAGACAAGGTCATCAGCTAGCAAGCAGCAGAGCTAAGGTTTGAACTTGGAGGTCTCGATTTGGAGCCTGTGCTCATTACTTCTGCGCTCCATTCCCTCCTTATCCTCTGCTCTCCACCATTTGCTACAAAAGAAACGAGGCCCATGCTCCCCTCATCCAGGACATTTTCCATCGCAGCTCCTTGCCATTTCCTATGACACCTCTCATTATGTTTGCTTCCTCTACTCGTCTCTACCTTTCCTTCAAAAATCTTTAAAAAAACAATTGTGCACCATCAGCCTTCTTCACCACAATGAGTGGGGGAGTGCAGAGTGGAGACCCAAAGCCCATTTGTGGGCCACTGGACATCCCCTTACAGAAGGGTCTAGGGGAGGAGACGAGACAGTCAGGGTGCGATGTAGCAACGATGAAAAATACAACTTTCCTCTAGTTCCTAAATGCTTCCTCCCTACCTCCCACTGTCATGATCCGAATCCTACCTTGCAAGCCTGACTAGACCAGAGGATGTACAGTGGTACAGATGGGAACTGGAAACACAGGGAAGCCAGGGCGGATGATCCCCTCAGGACCAGTGGTGTGGGTAGTGATACTGGGAGGGTGGAGGGAGTGTGGGTTGGAAAGGGGGAACCGATTGCAAGGATCTACATGTGACCTCCTCCCTGGGGGATGGACAACAGAAAAGTGGGGGAAGGGAGACATGGGACAGAGCAAGATATGACAAAAAATAATTTATAAATTATCAAGGGTTCATGAGGTAGGGGGAGGTGGGGAGGGAGGGGAAAAATGAGGAGCTGATGCCAGGGGCTTGGGTGGAAAGCAAATGTTTTGAGAATGATGAGGGCAATGAATGTACAAATGTGCTTTACACAATTGATGTATGGATGGATTGTGATAGGAGATGTATGAGCCCCTAATAAAATGATTTTTTTTAAAAGCAATTGTGTGTGTGTGTTTGTGGTTGTTGTTGTTAACTGCCAATGGTGTCGGTCCGTGACTCATTGCAATCACTTGCATCGTCACATGAAATGCTGTCTGATCCTTTGGTTGTAAATCAGTCCCTCTTCATCTGAAAATTTCCCCGAAGCCTGTTCAGCATCGCTGACACATGGGTGGTGGCTTGACATGGGTACATTGGTCAGGAATAGTACCCAGGTCACCTGAATGGAGGATGAACTTCCTGCCACTGGACTACTGCATTTATAGCATACTGGAATCTCTTCCCTTAGCCTCTTGCCCAAATGAAGCAAAGATATTTGAGTAGGAAACGATATAATGGTTATGTTGCATCTCAAATACCTCGTATAGTTCCTGAGCCCTAGTAGAAAATTTGTGCATACTTATGGAATTGAGGTATTTGGCATTTCTGTAATCTATAAAGACGTTTGTTCGATATTGCCATCTCTTTTAACCTAGTCTTCTACATAAATTGTATCTATAAATCTCTATCTTTGATAATCTGGTTATCTGCAAGCACACCTAACTAAGATGCCAATTCAAATGAAATAACGTCTTGATAAAGATACAAGTAATGTGCTTCTGTCTGAATTGCTCAGCTACCAGCCAAGTACTTCCCAGGGCTCGGAATCTAGGATGCAGCACCTATGAAAGGTTTGGAGTAAGGTTTTCTTGGTGTCTCAGCTCGGATCTCTCTAGGACTCTTTCCAGAAGAAATTATGTCCACAAGAAAAATGGAGACATAGAGGAAGAAAGCACAGACTTTTGACTTAAGCATCTGGCCCACATGAGTCTCTCCAAATGCTAATCATCTTCGGTAAAATGCACTAGTATCTAATATTTGCAGTTGTAAGTGTGTGTGTTCCCTTTACCCCCGACTCTTAAGAGTCAGATCTGCAAAGCCCGCTTTGAGTCCATTTACTGAAAAATGCTATTAGACAAGAGAACTGGCCTGCTAATTTACTAGCAGGATGGGACTCCATAATGGGAAAGTGATCCTTCCCTAAACATTTTACCTTTCATAGCAGTGACCTTGCACCCTAGTGAAATGAGGCCCAATGAACATCAGGCCTTGACATCCAGACGAGCAGATTCTTTTCTGAAAGTGCATGCCAGGGCTATCCTTTCTAGACAAACAAACTACATCTGGGGGAAAAGGCAACCAAACACAGCTTCGTTTGCAGGCAGGCAATGACACATTTTATAGCAAGGGAAAAATCAAGCCATGAAACCTATAGCAGAGCAAGAAGAAGACAAGTTTAATAAAGGCAGCAGGTGAGTACTGACGAGAGGAAAGTTCTAGGTGTTCAATCAGCAGTGGTTAGTGCTTTGCCAATTGTATGCCAATTTAGGGCTCAAAAGGCTACACCAGGGAAGGGATGGGGAAGAAAAAAAAAGAGGACCTGATGCGGAGGGCTTAGGTGGAGAGCAAATGCTTTGAGAGTGACTAGGGCAAAGAATGTACGGATGTGCTTTATACAATTAATGTATGTATATGTGTGGATTGTGATAAGAGTTGTATGAGTCCCTAATAAAATGTAAAAAAAAGAAAAGAAATAAAAGGAAAATGATTAGGGCAAAGAATGTACAGATGTGCTTTATACAATTGATGTATGTATATGTATGGATTGTGATAAGCGTTGTATGAGCCCCTAATAAAATGTTTTAAAAAAAAAGGCGACACCAGGAAAGTCAGGCTGATCTGAGTTAATGGAGAAGGGAGACATTGACAGGAGTCAATCTGCTTCCCATTGGCTCTTCTTCTCTTCTGTCCCAATGGTTCTGGTGGTACCACCTGGATGGGATGGTCCAGCTTCCTTCCCTCACCTGCTCAACAAAACCCACATCCTTAGTATAAGACCGAAGATGATTTCTGACACAGAAATGAAATTGGCTGCCAAGCCCCGTCAGGAGTCTGTGTTCCTCCCCTTCCAACTTCCAGCAAAACCTTTCTCCTGTGCAGACAGAAAACATTTCAGCCTCGTGACAGCCCCTTGTCACTCTGACGCCCCATGTCTTCCTGCTGACATGATAACCGAGTATGTGAGACAGACAGTGTTTGTCTGAAGCTTGCGGCTTTGTAGTAAAATCATAAGGGTGAGACAAGGGGGGCAGGTGGGGGCTGAGGAAGTCAGGAAGCTGGGGCCTTAGGGGGAAATCTTTCCTCTTCTGTCCATCTCCTGCCCAACAGGCTGACGCAGCAGCAATAAGGCCTATCAGTCTGGGCCAACCCAGACCATTGTTCAAATGTCCCAGGCTCCGAAACTCTACCTTCAGACCTGATGGTCTTCAGGAAAATATCTTAATCAATTCAAGGCACATCTACTGAGATCCCAGTGTACATCAAACAAAAGCATTCACTACTGAAGGACAGCACATTTAAAGAAGAAGAAAATGAAAGAGAAGAATAAAGAGAAGAAAAACTAATAAAAATAATGGCAGATCTCAGCGGGCATGTGCTATGTACCAGGTTCTGTGGTCATTGTCTTAGATGGATTATGGAATTTCATCCCTCAGTTACTCGATGAATAGCCCCAGATTCCAGATAAAGAAACCGAATCTCAGAGAGGAGAAGGAACTTGCTAAACTCTTACCAGTAACGAATGCTAGGTCTGAAAGTTTTCTCTTCTATTTCAAAAGTTCTGCTCTAAACTTTATGGTCTACCTTCTCTCACGAGCAGTCCTGTGTGGCAGGATTAGAAAATATACATGCTATTTATTTATTTGTATTTACATAGACACACTCGTAAGGCACAACAGCCTTTAAAACCCCATGCAGCATTTCTACTAGCGCCTATACTGATGCTTTGAGTTGGATTTAACTTGACAATGGGTCTTGTTTGTTTTCTTTGGCTTATATATGTACACATACATATATCTAAATATATACCTACATATGTGCATACACATACATATACACAAACACATTACAATAATTTTGTTGGTTTCAAATCAATAGACACTCCTACAAGAATAATTAGTAAACCTTACTGGGAATTCACATTAAGTGTTGGCGGAAGGCATATCTGCATAGAAGAAGGTGATTATAGTTTTGATTCTGGGTAAACCAGGTGGGGCAACCGGTTATGGGTAAAAAATTGCTTAGCATTACTTACAAAGACCCCAAGGTGGAGAATATATTTGGTATTATGTTACTAATTGGCCACTTTTGACCAATGTCTATCCAGCCCTTGGTGACCCAGGCCAAATGTGATAGACAACTGGTCTTCCAGACTCTGTTCTCTCAAATTAAACAATTTCCTTCATAAGCCACACCCAGAGGACCCAAATAGGAAACCCCACTAAGTGAGCTTGACTTTACCTTAACTCATCTGTAGCAAATTTAAGGAACTGAAATGCAACTGTGAATATAAAGCTGGAATGCCCTATAGGAGAGGAAACAGATGACCACTATCCCAAGGTTAGGTAATTGTTGGATTTTGGTTCAATTCAGATCTCTGGTTTAGAAGGTATCTGATGATTGGTGACCTGGGAACAACATGCATTTATTTTTTTCATGGTCTCTGCTTTTGTAATGACACGTGTTAATCTAGCAGGCATGGTGCTACCTTTGTAAATGAGTGTTAGTGAAAGTTTTACCTTATCTCCAAGACCCATGATGATGTAACTAGTGTCCAGTCACTTAATTATTGAATCTGTACAAGTCAACAATTCGCGTATTGTTGTATAAAACACCATCCTATATTTGTATGTATTTCTTTTCCCAAGTGTTCTAAAGTCTATACCATTGGATAAATTAATGATACTATCAACAGAATTACTTTACGCCCCAGGAGGATGATTTATAATGTACCCCAATAAAATGATAATGATATCTCTAAAGTGAACCAGGGAAATATATACCATAGCTACATGAGTGGATTTTGAGCTCATATTTAATTGTAGTCCTAAGTTAAGAACAATTACTCCTTATGATATGGCCCAACTCAGTCCTCCTCTCATGAAAAAAAGAAAGTGAAGGTATGGGCACTGTTGCAAAGTGTGGTAAAGAAATCAGATGGTACCCAGCTATCACAATAGTGACGGGGGTCTTCAAGACATCTCCTCTTACTAGGATCGAACAATTGAATTGTATCATATGTGAATTATATCTCAATACAACCATTAAAAATATAGTGTGAAAAGGCTTAGTACAGAGGATGACTCCAGAGTTTTTAGTTATATAGACTTTATAAATGTACAAATATGTAAATTAAAAGGCAGACATATAACTCAAAAAGTATTGCGACTAGGTTCTTGTTCATACACGTATGGGTTTGTTCCAAACAAAATGTGTTTAAATACGTCCCGGTGTTCAGCAGAAGCAGAACACAAGTTCTCTGAATAATACCCTTGTTTTAGTCTTATCAGGGTGCTTTTAAAAAAATGGTCCAATCGAAACTGTGATTTCCAAGGGGATCTGTTGGGCCGGTTGAATTTCAAACCGAAAGGTCAGCTCAGGATGTTATGTTGACTATTTTGGAAGATTCCAAAGGAATAATCTTGATATATTTTTCTCATAGGGCAAAGGATTACCTATCCTGGGGGATTATCATGAAAAACGTTTTGAGAAATAGGTAGCTGCATTGATGAGCAAATGACCATGGAGTTGCACCAATGATTTCTTTTTCTATCATGATCATGCATCTGTGCATTCTTCAAGAGTAGCAAGGGCTTTCTTGTGAGAATTGGATTTGGAAATCTTACTCCACCAACACTACAGCCTTGATTTTATGCCTTTAGACTTCTTTCATCCCCTAAACTCAAAGAATATTGAAAAGGAATGAAATTTGAGTCTCTTGAGGATGCCCAAACTGTCATTTTGATGTGATGTAAACCAAAGGGTAGAATTCTCTGGGGAAGGGTTAAAGAGAAACACTACCTTCAGAAATGTATAGACCTAAATAGAGGATATATTGAGAAACAGTAGCTTCACATTTTGATTTTTTTTTTGTTTAATAACAGTTTCTATGATTTTGTAGCATAATCTTTTGGCTTACTCTTTTGTAAGCAACTCACTATGATATAATGGCATAGAGACATAAACAAATGACAATCTTATATAGCATGCATGGGGTTTTGAGTAAAATAAAACTGTGTTTAAATACCTGCTTCATTTCCTGTACACTGTAACATAGCACTGGTAGCCCTTCCTAGCTTCAGCATCTACTTTATGCAATTATGAAGGTTGAATAGGGTCATGCAGGAAAAGCCTATGTAGCGCATGAGTGTGAGTCCCAGTCTGTGCTAATTTTTTTGATGCTTTCTTATTTGATCCTCACAACACTTTAAAACAAAATAAGATTCTTGCTATTATTTTACAAGTAAGAAAATGGAGGCTTACTGTGATCAATTAATTTTCCCAATCATGGGTGGACAGTGGAGCTGGAGGGGAGAGGTGAGGCAACCTGAGCTGAGGGCACTGTCTCCAGTACCTATTTTAGGAAGACAAGTTGGGCTTCATTGGCATATAGAATGGCTTATATCTATCTGTAGGTCACTAAACACTGTAGGTTATCTCTTTGACCACTTCAGACTGCGTTCTTTAACATGAGTGTCTATCCTACACCATCATCTTGAATCTGTAAGGGTATTTATCTTAAGAACATTTTATTGTACAGAGGGCTTTGCTTGATATTGCTGCTTTCTTGAAAAAATATTCCTTTCTTCAATTTTTGATGAATATTTTCTAGCTGTTGTTAGGTGATGTCAAGTCAATTCTGACTCATGGTGCCCTTATGTACAAGAGAATAAAACATTGCCTGGGGCTAC